>NC_092720.1:194089817-194742894 GCF_047496885.1 Scyliorhinus torazame
AGGATGCTTGCATGGTCTTGCGGGTGTTTGCTATGCCGAGAGATTTAATAGACTAAGACATTTTTAAAGTTAGAACGACGAAGGTTGAGGGGCGACGAGACACAGGTCTCGTTTGTTGGCTGCTCGAAGAATTTCGGCTCAGAATTGATGAGCTGGAGACCGATATGCACACACTGCTGCACATCAGGGAGGGGGAACATTACCTGGACGCTTTGTTTCAGGAGGCAGTCACACCCGGTAGAATAAGTTCTGTTAATTCGGACAGTGGTCAGGGACAGAGTGGTGTGACTGCAAGGGAGGCAGCTATGGCGATCCTGAGTTTAGGAGTTGAGGAGCCTCAGCCCATGACCTTGTCCAACAGGTATGAGGTACTTGCTCCCTGTGTGGATGAGGCAGAGGGCTGTAGGGAGGATGCGTTGACTGACCACTGCACCGTGGTACAGGAAGCCATTCAAGAGGGGGGAGCAAAAAGACAAGTGGTAGTTGTAGGGGATTCTATAATTAGAGGGATTGATGGCATCCTTTGTAAGCCAGATCGAGAGTCCCGCATGGTATGTTGCCTGCCCGGTGCCAGGGTGAGGGACATCTCTGATTGGCTTGAAAGGATTTTGCAGAGGGAGGGGGAGGATCCAGTTGTTGTGGTCCACGTTGGGACTAACAACATAGGTAAGACTAGGAAAGAGGACCTGTTTCGGGATTATCAAACACTGGGGACTAAATTAATGTGCAGGTCCTCCAGGGTTATAATCTCTGGATTACTACCCGAGCCACATGCCAATTGGCATAGGGTTGAGAAAATTAGAGAAGTTAACACCTGGCTAAAGGAGTGGTGCGGGAAAGAGGGATTCCATTTCATGGGGCATTGGCGTCAGGACTGGGGCAGGAGGGACATGTACCGTTGGGACGGTTTTCACCTGAACCATTCTGAGACCAGTGTTCTAGCGAATAGGATAAATAGGTTGGTCACAAGGACGTTAAACTAGCAAGTTGGGGGGGGGGGGGCGCGGGGGAGGGAAGTGTAAAGCTATGGCCAGTATAATGGTTCATGGAGATCAAGGCAGCAGGTTACGTGACAGGTTATTATGTAGCGATATGGGTTCTAAGACAAGGAAAATTAGGGGAAAGGGTAAGAGGAAAAATAAATTGCGAAAAGTTACTGATCAACGTGTTAGGATTCTTAACAAAGATGTAAAAAACAGCATACGTGTACTTTACCTGAATGCTCGTAGTCTACGAAATAAGTTAAATGAGTTGATGGTGCAAATCATCGTGAATGACTATGATTTAGTGGCCATTACTGAAACATGACTAAAAGATGGTCACGACTGGGAGTTAAATATCCAAGGGTATCAGACTATACAAAAGGATAGAATGGACGGTAAGGGCGTTGGTGTAGCTTTGTTGTTTAAGGATGGCATCCGGGCAATAGTAAGGGACGATATTGGTGCTATGGAGGACAAGGTTGAATCAATTTGGGTGGTAATCAGGAATCGTAAGGCGGAAAGGTCACTGATAGGAGTAGTCTATAGGCCACCAAATAGTAACAGGATGGTAGGGCAGGCAATAAGCAAAGAAATAACGGATGTATGTAGAAATGGTACAGCTGTTATCATGGGAGATTTTAATCTGCATATCGATTGGTTTAACCAGGTTGGTAAAGGCAGCCTTGAGGAGGAGTTTAGAGAATGTTCCCGGGATAATTTCCTGGAACAGTATGTAATGGAACCTTTAAGGGAACAAGCGGTCCTAGATCCGGTCCTGTGTAATGAGGCAGGATTGATTAATGATCTCGTAGTTCGGGATCCTCTTGGAAGGAGCGACCACAATATGGTGGAATTTAAAATACAGTTGGAGGATGACAAGTTAAAATCAAGCACTAGTGTTTTGTGCTTAAACAAAGGCGATTACAATGGGATGAGAGAAGAACTAGCTAAGTTAGACTGGGAGCAAATACTTCATGGTGAAGCAGTTGAGGAACAGTGGAGACCATTCCGAGCGATCTTTCACAGTGTTCAGAAAAGGTTCATACCGGCGAAAAAGAAAGACGGTAGAAAGGGGAAAAATCGACCGTGGATATCTAAGGAGGTGAGGGAGAGTAGCAAATTGAAGGAAAAAACATACAAAGTGTCAAAAATTAGTGGGAGACTAGAGGACTGGGAAGTCTTTAGGGGACAACAGAAAGCTACTGAAAAAGCCATAAAGAAGAGTAAGGTAGACTATGAAAGTAAACTGGCTCAGAACATAAAAGCAGATAGTAAAAGCTTCTACAAATATATAAGACAAAGAAGAGTGGCTAAGGTAAAATATTGGTCCTTTGGAAGATGAGAAGGGAGATTTCATAATAGGAGATGGGAAAATGGCTGAGGAGCTGAACAGGCCATTTCACAGTGGAGGACACAAATAACATGCCAGTGACTGATGAAAATAAGGATATGATAGGTAAGGACCTTGAGATGATTGTAATCACTAAGGAGGCAGTATTGGGCAAGCTCATGGGGCTAAAGGTAGACATGTCTCCTCGCCCTGATGGGATGCATCCCAGAGTGTTAAAAGAGATGGCTAGCGAAATTGTAAACGCACTCGTGATAATTTATCAAAATTCACGAGACTCTGGGGCGGTCCCAGAGGATTGGAAAGTAGCAAACGTGACACCACTGTTTAAAAAAGGAGGTCGGCAGAAAGCGGGTAATTATAGGCTGGCAAGCTATACGTCGGTTGTAGGGAAAATGCTGGAATCTATCATTAAGGAGGAAATAGCAGGGCACCTGGAGGGAAATTGTCCCATTAGGCAGACGCAGCATGGGTTCACAAAGGGTAGGTCGTGTCTGACTAATTTGGTAGAATTTTTTGAGGACGTTACCAGTGCAGTAGATAAGGGGGAGCCAATGGATGTGGTATATCTGGATTTCCAGAAAGCTTTTGACAAGGTGCCACACAAAAGGTTGCTGCATAAACTAAAGATGCATGGCGTTGAGGGTAAAGTGGTAGCATGGGTAGAGGATTGGTTAACTAACAGAAAGCAGAGAGTGGGGATAAATGGCTGTTTCTCTGGTTGGCAACCTGTAACTAGTGGGGTCCCCTCAAGGATCAGTGTTGGGCCCGCAGTTGTTCACAATTTACACAGACGATTTGAGGTTGGGGACCAAGTGCAATGTGTCAAAGTTTGCAGACGACACTAAGATGAGAGGTAAAGCAAAAAGGGCAGAGCATACCGGAAGTATGCAGAAGGATTTGGATAGGTTAGGTGAAGGGCTAGGTTCTGGCAGATGGAATTCAATGTTGCCAAGTGTGAGGCTATCCATTTTGCGAGAAATAACAGCAGAATGGATTATTATTTAAACGGTAAGATGTTAAAACATGCTGCTGTGCAGAGGGAACTGGGTGTCTGGTGCACGAGTCGCAAAAAGTTGGTGTGTAGGTGCAACTGGTGATTAAGAAGGCTAATCGAGTTTTGTCTTTCATTGCTAGAGGGATGGAGTTCAAGACTAGTGAGGTTATGCTGCAATTTTCTAGGGTGTTGCTGGGGCCGCATCTGGAGTATTGTGTTCAGTTTTGGTCTCCTTACCTGAGAAAGGACATATTGGCACTGGAGGGAGTGCAGAGGAGATTCACTAGGTTGATCCCAGAGTTGAGGGGATTAGATTATGACGAGAAGTTGAGTAGACTGGGACTGTACTCATTGGAGTTTAGAAGGATGCGGGGGGGGGGGGGGGGGGGGATCTTTTTGAGACATATAAAATTATGAACGGAATAGATAGGATAGATGCGGGCAGGTTGTTTCCACTGGTCGGGGAAAGCAGAACTAGGGGGCATAGCCTCTAAATAAGGGGAGGTTGATTTAGGACGGTGTGCAGGAGGAACATCTTCACCCAAAGGGTTGAGAATCTCTGGAATTCCTTGCCCAGTGAAGCAGCTGAGGCTCCTTCTTTAAACGTTTTTAAGAAAAAGATAGATGCCTTTCTAAAGAATAAAGGGATTCGGGGAAATGGTGTACGGGCCGGAGAGTGGAGCTGAGTCCACAAAGATCAGCCATGGTCTCATTAAATGGCGGAGCAGGCTCGAGGGGCCAGATGGCCTACGCCTGTTCCGAGTTCTTATGTTCTTATGTTCCGACATTATGACAGCCATGGATAGAGTGGATGTACAGGCACCCTTTCCCAAGGTGGAGGGGTGAGAAACTAGGGGGCATATTTTAAGGTCCGGGGGGGGGGGGGGAGTTTAGTGGAGATGTGCGAGGCACGATTTTTACACTGAGGGTGGGGAGTGCCTGGAGCGCGGTGCCAGGGCAGGTTATGTGAACAGGTGCATTAGCCGCGTTCAAATGGCGTCTCTGCAAATACATGGCTAGGATGGGTAGAAAGGGATACAGTACTAGAAAATGCTGAAGGCTTTGGCCAAGGGATGGCTCATGACTGGTGTGGGCTTGGAGGGCCGAAGGGCCTGATCCCGTGCTGCATTCTTATTTATTTTTTCTTTGATCTTTGCTACGGTGCCGGCCAACCTCGGGCAGCCGTTTATCTTGCAGCACGGTGCTGGCATAATAGAAACATATAGCACCTACATCCTCACGTGGTCCTTGACATGCAGATCGCAGAAGCCATTCCCCATCGGCAATTTATACGCCCCACTATCTCCTCCAGGTCTGCAATAAGCAAATCCCTCAATTATTCTATCCCCACTGGGTACTCCCAGAACCTTGCATTTAACCACGCCGATGCAAACCCATCATTGTCACAAATCAGCACGCACAGGGACATACCATCTTTCCAAAATGATGCCATTACTGGTTCCACACTCGCACTGCTAAGACCACCACTGGCCTCGTTGATCGCCTGACCAGCGACAATGGAAGGGACGCCCATCAGCAATGTGCTCAAACTGGTCCGCTTGTGTGAGGCTGTCTCCATGCGCCGCCAGACCGACCACTCCCCCACCGCCCATTTCCAAACCATTGTAATACTTTCTGGCCAATATTAGTTTAGCTACCTCGGCAATGCTAAGCGACCCCCTCCCTCCTCCCTCCCCCCCCCCCCCCCCCCCGCTCGCCCAGACTGATACCTCTCCAAATCACCCTCCTAAACCCGAAACATTCCTTGCCAACAAGAACCTCATAGTCATCCCATTAAGCTTCCTCAAAAATTACTTGTGCATATAATTCGGGAGGTTCTCGAACACAAACAAAAACTTCGTCAACACTTTCATTTTTACCATTTGGAGCCGACCAGGCAATGATAATGGCAATGTATCCCGCCTCTAAAGGTCTGACAGGGTTAAAGACAGGATTCTTGGAAGTGTGGAGGAATAGAGAGACTTTGGTGTCCACGTCCATGGATCCCTCAAAGTTGCCACCCAGGGTGATATGGTTGTTAACAAGGCGTATGGTGTGTTGGCTTTCATTAACAGCAGGATTGAGTTTAAAGATGCGGGCTTTTGCTGCAGCTTTATGTAACCCTAGTTATACCATACTTAGAATATTGTGTCCAGCTCTCGTCACCTCATTACAGGAACGATTTGGATGCTTTGGAGATGGTGCAGTGGTGATTTAGTAGGACACTGCCTGGACTGGAGGGCATGTCTTATGAAGAAAGGTTGAGGGAGCTAGGGCTTTTCTCACTGGAGCGGAGAAGGAAGAAAGGTGGCTTGATAGTCGTGTACAATCTGATGAGAGGCATGGATAGAGTGGATAACTACTTTTCTCCAGGACGAAAATGGCTGTCACGCGGGGACATAATTTTAAGTTGATTGGAGGAGGATATCGGGGATATGTCAGAGGTAGATTATATACACAGAGAGTGGTGGATACGTGGAATTCACTGCGAGCGGATGTGGGGGAGTCAGAGTCATTAGCGACATGTAAGCGGCTCTTGGGAGGCATATGAGCAGAGTAATTCGAAAGGGTGCAGGTTAGCTTTATTTTAGGTTCGGATAAATGGTCGGTATGCATCCTGGGCTGAAGAGCCTGCTGTACAGTTCCATGTTTTATGCCTTCATTCCCTCCACCAATCCCGCCAAGATCAACTTAAGCATCCGGGCCCAATTTTGCGCGACCTATATCTCAAGGTAACAACAATTCGCCCGACCAAATGGAGTCGCAAGTCTCCTAACCTCCTCTCCTGTCCTCCATCAGTAATTTAAAATATTTCATTTTTCCCCATGTAAAGCTTGCACTCCGAAAAACGGCCAAAATCCGCGTGAACATGTGGAAGCTTCCGACTGGGTCCAACTGTACAGCAAGAAAACCATCCACACGCAATGGAACAAGGTGCTCAACACAACGTCAAACGCCCCAGCCCGTTCAATGCGGCCCACTCCCTCGGGACACTAGCGCCATAACCAACAGCGCAATGGCCAGGGCAAAGGGCAAATCGAGTGTGGGCACAACTGCCTTGTCCCCTAGTGGAAAACTAAGTACTCACAGCTGACATTGTGTGTCTGAACACTCGGCTTAGGCACCTTATAGAGCTGCCCAACCCAGTCCACAGATGTGCCCAAACCCGAACTTGCCAAGCACCACGAAAGAATACGACCACTCCACCCGATCAGAAGCGTTTCTCCGCGTCGAATGCTACAATCACTTGAACTTTTCTGCACTCTGAGGGATGATAATTACATTTAGTAACCGCTGTACATTCGCCGAGCGCTGCCAGCACTTCACACATCTCGTCTGATTCTCCCCTACCGTCCCGGGTACATAATCCATTGTCGTGTTGACCAAGGCCAGCGCCTTCGCCAAAATCTTTGCATCTACATTCAATGGCGAGACCAAGCAGCAATATCGAACCTTCTGCGTGCCATTGTCGCTCTTTAAAATAAGCGATATTGAAGCCTGAGAAAGCTCTCCCCTCAGTATTGACTAATTACACTTCACGACTAGCAGGGTCCCCTGCTCCGTTCCAAACTTCTTATCGAACTCAACTGGAAACTCATCCGGGACCATGGCCTGCCCCGTCTGCATCAAAGTCACGCAGTCCATCGCCACCCACAACCCAATGTGGGCCTCCAGCCACTGCAACGTCGCCATCCAGATCCTCGGACACTGCAGCCCATTCAAAAACCACCTCATTCCTGTCTGCGTTACCAGAGACTCCAAGCTACATAATTTCCGCTGAAAAGCCTCAAAAACCGACTTCACCCCTCCGGCTCCAATAGCACCTCAATCAACCTCAATCTAGCTTTCCTCAATCAACCAATCACAACGCGACCACCTGTCTCCTCAGCTGGTGCGCCAGCACTCTGTTTGCTTCTACCCGCACTCATATACCGCCCCTCTGGTGCAACACAATTGCCCCACCGCCTTTCCTGTGAACACCTGCCCACACTCCATCTGAAGCTTCCTCAAGCATTGCCGGGTACCTCTGGTCCACCCACAGAATGGCGTCCACCAACATCAACCTCACAATCCACTCCAATAGCCCCCGATGTGGCCGAACCGAGATAGGCTCCACCCCTTACCACGGCCTTCAGCAGCTACCAGAGCGTGGCTGCGGAAACCTCTCCTGTCTTATTTTGCTTCACATGCTTTCATTTGGCGATCCTCACAATTTGGCAAACCCCATTTCCCGCCTATAGCACCGCGTCAACCCTTCATTGATGCCGTTGGTTATTCACCTTCACACGCCTCAGGTCCACCCAATGAGTCACATGGTCCAGCCACTTACTCCACCCACCACCAACGCCTTAACTAAGAGACATAAATAAATCTGGCACAAGGTGCATAAATACGAATACTCGTTCGCCCTTGGTCTCTCAAACTGCTACAGGTCCGCTCCATCCCCGATGCGTTTTGTGCGGCCACTTGCCTCTGCTACTGGAGGCCAGCATACAAGAAGAACACCAGTTGCTGAGAAGACCACCAGGCAGTAAACAACGCTCCAGAACCGCCCCCCCCCCCCCAACCCCTCACACACACACACACACACATACACACACACCTCTTTCGTTCTGTTGCACTTGGAAATACGTTCCATGTGGACTCCTGTCTCTCACTCGTTACACTCGTCGGCTGATAAGCCATGAACCGGACCCCGGGAGTGTCTTAATAATAATCTTTATTATTGTAACAAGCAGGCATACATTAACACTGCCATGAAGTTGCTGTGAATCGCCCCGAGTCACCACATTCCGGCGCCTCTTCGGGGAAATCCAGAATATCCAATTCACGTCTTTCGGGGGTTGTGGGAAGAAACCGGAGCACATAGAATAAACCTACGCAGACGCAGTTAGAACTTGCAGACCCCGCGTTGACAGTGACTCAGAGCGGAAGCGAAGCTGGGACCCTGGCGCTGTGAAGCAACAGTGCTAGCCATCGCGATACCGTGCCAACCACAAACGTATAAAGGCGCGGCTCAGATTCTAATGCCGGATCCCTTGCTTACTGGACAGGCGCTTTAACCAACTAAGCCACGGCGCCGAGAACTTCTAGCCGTCGGTGCCTATGCACGGTATACCAACAAACGCCCCTTAAAACAGTTAAAAAGGACCAAACAATTCTGTTCCGAGCGGAAGCCACCAAATGCGTGACCCCCCTCCACCGAAAATGGAAAGCATAACAATGGGCAAATAATTCATCAAATTGTTCACTCCATCGAAAATATACAGTGGTAAGGGCGTGCTACATACTGGACCGCCAGAGAAACTCATGAACTTCTTTCAGCTGCACCTTCCAAAGCCTCAATCTCTACAAATTGAGATACAATTGGTTTAGAGCTGCACAGTGACCGTGTTTAGCAGTGATTAGCACATGGGTGACACGGTAGTTATCCAGAAACCTGGCTCAATTCAGTATTGGGCGACTGTGTGGAGTGTGGACTTAATCACCATGTATGTCTGCGTTTCCTCTGCGTGCCACGGTTTATTCCCACACGTCGATGGTGTCCAGGTTAGGTGGATTGGCTGTGATGAAATGCCTCTTCGTGTCCAAAAATGTGTCGCTTAGCTGAGGTACGGGTGATAGGACGGGGGAGTGGGTCTTGGTATGGTGATCTTTCTGAGGTTCTATTTAGCCTCGGTAGGCCGAATGTGTTCTTTCTGCACTGTAGGAATTCTATGCATTACTGGCTCATTTGACAAAACAGCTGATGTCGAAAAAAAATATCAAATTTAGCTGATTCTGTTTTCTCGCGATCTGATTTAATTTCCTTGTTTCTTGGGTGCAGATCTAGAAGGCGGTGTTAATAAGTTAGATTTCATGTTTTCGCAGCTAACTTCATATTGATCAGAGTCCAATGAAAGCGGACAGTTACTGAAAGTCTGAACACCAAACTAATACAGGCATATGTGGAATGCAATTAATTTTCGATGTTCACTTGCAGCGATAATATACGGTGGCATTTTGAGAAATCATTGCGTGACGAAAATGCATAACTGCAAATTCGTAAAAGGGCTTTGGATGACCAGATTCAATAATAGCGGCTTTAATGACAAATCATAAGCCGTTCATAATGACAGATGCAAGTAGTTATCCAGTGGCTCCGCGATGTATGGCCAAATATTCCTGTTGAATAGCAAGTAGCTAAAATGTTAGTTGCAGCCGTGGAGGAGCAGGCAGCTTCCGGCTGACAGTCTGCACAGGTTACACAGAATAATGTCTCGTTGTACCCCTTCTGATCTATCACGTCTACGCGCAACAAGAAGTTGCCAAAGTGGCTGAGTCTGTGTAGGCGATCGATCCAAAGTGAGTTGTCCACATACATCGTGAAAGATTTTTTCACCATTCCTAACAATATGCATGACATGCATCTTGAAAGCAATGGCTTCCTCAAGTGCTGGTTCTCCATTACTAGCCTGGATACAAATCTACGCTGCCCATCTTAGGAAACAAACGAGCAATTTATTGCTGCCAATCCAGCTAACCTGCCCAGCTTCGAACTGTGGAGGAAACTGGAGTTCCAAAAAACGGTGTTGCAATCTGTGTCAAGCAGCATATTATGACAAAACAGATGCACAACAGATCTCTGACTCTGTACTGATTCAACTAAGAAATCAAGTGACATTAATACTCAGTGCTATTACGTCGGGACACAATTGTGATGTTGCAAGTCTCTTTGCAGCCTCAACTACCATATTTGTGAATGTCCACGAAAATATCATTTCTGTTGATTGGCATGGATTGGCCGACTAACAGCAATTACACAGGTTGATCAACGCATTATATAATGCTAGCAGCCCAGCAGAAGTTAGACATCTGCTTAACGAGAATAGCAGCCGGCATTAAAAAAGGCGGGATGAGATGTGTCTTTCTCACTTCCGAGGTTAGCACGCATCCAGGTAGAAATGGGTTTGAATTGCTGTCAACAGAATCAGCTCTCCTTGGCGGTCGGGACATCAACGAGGCTCAAAAATGCACGTTGCTAGAACACAGGAATTTGAGGGAAGCAGACTACCAAAGAGACGGAACAGATAAGCAAAGGAAGAAATTGTATAATTTTCTGCACCCTGAGCTGCAGGGGTCGGGGGAAGTTTACAAACAAAGAACAAAGAACAAAGAAATGTACAGCACAGGAACAGGCCCTTCGGCCCTCCAAGCCCGTGCCGACCATGCTGCCCGACTAAACTATAAGCTTTCACACTTCCTGGGTCAGTATCCCTCGATTCCCATCCTATTCATGTATTTGTCAAGATGCCCCTTAAATGTCACTATCGTCCCTGCTTCCACCACTCCTCCGTAGCGGGTTCCAGGCACCCACTACCCTCTGTGTAAAAAACTTGCCTCGTATATCTACTCTAAACCTTGCCCCTCTCACCTTAAACCTATCCCCCCTAGTAATGGGCCCCTCTACCCTGGGGAAAAGCCTCTGACTATCCACTCTGTCTATGCCCCTCATAATTTTGTAGACCTCTATCAGGTCTCCCCTCAACCTCTGTCGCTCCAGTGAGAACAAACCGAGTTTATTCAACCGCTACGCATAGCTAATGCCCTCCATACCAGGCAACATTTTGGTAAATCTCTTCTGCATCCTCTCTAAAGCCTCCACATCCTTCTGGTAGTGTGGCGACCAGAATTGCACACTGTACTCCAAGTGTGGCCTAACTAAGGTTCTATACAGCTGCAACATGACTTGCAAATTCTTATACCCAATGCCCCGGCCAATGAAGGCAAGCATGCCATGCCGTATGCCTTCCTGACTACCTTCTCCACCTGTGTTGCCCCTTTCAATGGCCTGTGGACCTGTACTCCTAGATCGCTCCGACTTTCAATACGCTTGAGGGTTCTACCATTCACTGTATATTCCCTACCTGCATTGGAGCTTCCAACATGCATTACCTCACATTTGTCCGGATTAAACTCCATCTGCCATCTCTGCGCCCAAATCTCCAAACAATCTAAATCCTGCTGTATCCTCTGACAGTCCTCATCGCTATCCGCAATTCCACCAACCTTTGTGTCGTCTGCAAACTTACTAATCAGACCAGTTACATTTTCCTCCAAATCATTTATATATACTACAAACAGCAAAGGTCCCAGCACTGATCCCTGCGGAACACCACTGGTCACAGCCCTCCAATTTGAAAAGCGTCCTTCCATTGTACTCTCTGCCTTCTATGACCTAGCCAGTTCTGTATCCACCTTGCCAGCTCAGCCCTGATCCCGTGTGACTTCAACTTTTGTCCTAGTCTACAATGAGGGACCTTGCTAAAGGCCTTACTGAAGTCCATATAGACAATATCCACTGCCGTACCTGCATCAATCATCCTTGTGACCTCCTCGAAAAACTCTATCAAGTTAGTGAGACACGACCTCCCCTTCACACAACCATGCTGCCTCTCACTAATACGTCCATTTGCTTCCAAATGGGAGTATATCCTGTCTCGAAGAATTCTCTCCAGTAATTTCCCTACCACTGAAGTAAGGCTCACCGGCCTGTAGTTCCCTGGATTATCCTTGCTACCCTTCTTAAACAGAGGAACAACATTGGCTATTCTCCAGTCCTCCGGGACATCACCTGAAGACAGTGAGGATCCTAAGATTTCCTCTCCGGCCTCCTTCAGTATTCTGGGGTAGATCCCATCAGGCCCTGGGGCTTATCTATCATAAAAAAGTTAAGACGCCCAACACCTCGTCTTTTTGGATCTCAATGTGACCCAGGCTATCTACAGACATTTCTCCAGACTCAACATCTACCAATTCCTTCTCTTTGGTGAATACCGATGCAAAGTATTCATTTAGTACCTCGCCCATTTCCTCTGGCTCCACACATAGATTCCCTTGCCTATCCTTCAGTGGGCCAACCCTTTCCCTGGCTACCCTCTTGATTTTTATGTACGTGTAAAGCGCCTTGGGATTTTCCTGAACCCTATTTGCCAATGACCTTTCGTGACCCCTTCTAGCCCTCCTGACTCCTTGCTTAAGTTCCTTCCTACTTTACTTAATTCCACACAGGCTTCGTCTGTTCCCAGTCTTTTAGCCCTGACAAATGCCTCCTTTTTCTTTTTGACGAGGCCTACAATATCTCCCGTTATCCACGGTTCCCGAAAATTGCCGTATTTATCCTTCTTCCTCAAAGGAACATGCCGGTCCTGAATTCCTTTCAACTGACACTTGAAAGCCTCCCACATGTCAAATGTTGATTTGCCCTCAAACATCCGCCCCCAATCTAGGTTCTTCAGTTCCCGCCTAATATTGTTATAATTAGCCTTCCCCCAAGTTAGCACATTCATCCTAGGACCACTCTTAACCTTATCCACCAGCACTGTAAAACTCACTGAATTGTGGTCACTGTTCCCGAAATGCTCCCCTGCTGAAACATCTACCACCTGGCCGGGTTCATTCCCCAATACCAGTTCCAGTACCGCCCCTTCCCTAGTTGGACAGTCTACATATTGTTTTAAGAAGCCCTCCTGGATGCTCCTTACAAACTCTGCCCCGTCTAACCCCCTGGCACTAAGTGAGTCCCAGTCAATATTGGGGAAGTTGAAGTCTCCCATCACCATAACCCTGTGGTTTTTACTCTTTTCCAAAATCTGTCTACATATCTGCTCCTCTATCTCCCGCTGGCTGTTGAGAGGCCTGTCGTAAACCCCCAACATTGTGACTGCACCCTTCTTATTCCTGATCTCTACCCATATAGCCCCAGTGCCCTCTGAGATGTCCACTCGTAGTACAGCTGTGATATTCTCCCAAAGCAGTAGCGCAACTCCGCCACCCCTTTTACATCCCCCTCTATCCCGCCTGAAACATCTAAATCCTGAAACGTATAGCTGCCAATCCTGCCCTTCCCTCAACCAGGTCTCTGTAATGGCAAATATATCATAGTTCCAAGTACTAATCGAAGCCCTAAGTTCATCTGCCTTACCCGTAATACTTCTTGCATTAAAACCTATGCACTTCAGGCCGTCCGGCCCGCTGTGTCAGCAACTTCTCCCTGTCTGCTCTGCCTCAGAGCCACACTGTCCCTATTCCCTAGTTCCCCCTCAATGCTTTCAGCTTCTGATCTATTGCTCCCGTGCTCCCCCCCCCCCCCCCCCCCGCCATACTTATTTAAATCCTCCCGTGTGACACTAGCAAACCTCGCGGCCAGGATATTTATGCCTCTCCAGTTTAGATGCAACCCGTCCTTCTTTTTTTATAGGTCACACCAGCCCCGGAAGAGCTCCCAGTAGTCCAGATAACGGAAACCCTCCCACCTACACCAGCTCTTTAGCCCCATGTTTAGCTGTTCTACCTTCCTATTTCTAGCCTCACTGACACGTGGCAAAGGCAGTATTCCCGATATTACAACCCTAGAAGTTCTGTCTTTTAACTTTCTGCCTAGCTCCCTGAACTCCTGCTGCAGGACCTCATGCCCCTTCCTGCCTATGTCTTTAGTACCAATATGTACAACGACCTCTGCATGTTTGCCCTCCCCCTTCCGGATGCCCTCTACCCGTTCGGTCGATCGAAGAACTCCATACGATGTTTTAAATATTCTTTCAATGTCTGGAATTTGGAAATAAAAGGAGATTGTCCCACTTTATATACGCAGCTTGACGGTCAGTTTTGTATTCATCTGTTTTTACATCGTACAACCACAACAGTGCAGAATCCTTCGAAAATGCTTTTAAATATTTTCCCTGAAGCAGATCACCAGACTTGATGACCAGCCCTGTATTCTGTGGTAATTATAAGCTTGTTTTGACTAATCTACTTGCTTGTAAAGTTGTTTTGGAAACGAGCAATGGTAAAGGATTTAGGGATCGTAAATACATTTTGGAATAAGGGCTATGTTCTGCATGAACTGGGTGTGTGTTTTGTGGTTGATATTGATATGGGCGATGCGTTTTCAGAACCCCAAAATGTATCATGGAGTTCAACCAACCTCTCCCTTTAATGGATTTGTTGCTTTTCCGAGCACACAGCTTGTTCCCTAGGTGTGGTATTTCAATTATGGTCACGTGGTTTTTAAACGCAAAACACTGTTTATTCAATGAACTCAACTTAACATCTTAAATAAACATTGGATCTCTTAACACCCTTTACTTCGAAGATAACTCAGAAAATATTGCAACAGTAAATAACTCCTTAAAATCTTCCTTCAAACTTCCAAGAGACTTAACACCTTTAAACAATATCACATCAGGTTTAAGGATATACATTTTTTCTGTAGAATGGTGGAGATATATTCGCTTGGGTGACTTCAGCTCCAGCGCCTTGCTTTCTTCCAGCAAACCAGAACTTCTCCAGCTGCTGTCTGAAACTGGCTTTCTTCTTTTAAACTGCTCACAGCAAAACAGCCAGGCACTTTTAAACTGCTCTCAGCAAAACCAGCCAGGCATTTTTTTAAACTGAAACTAAAACCCTGCAAAATGGCTGAACTAACTCTGCCCCACCCACTCTCTGCCATCACTATTTTCTTAAAGGTACATTGCTTAAACATCCAGGTCTTAAAGGTTCTCTCACATGACACCTCCCCCCAAGAAAAAATAAATAAACCATCAACTTCAAGATGGTTTCATATTTCACTTTTGCACTATCCACTAAGAAATGCACACAGTAAATATACATTTTCATTTAAAGAAAACAACACACTCAACAGGTATAATAATATAGTCCATTTTTCTTAGTTCTTCTTCCTCCAACCGAAATCCATCTCGATTGACATTCTCTTTGAACAAGAAAGTCTCTACACGATCCATCCATTCCTCTACGTCTCGTCATTTCTCTTTAGAATCAGGTACTTTAGTTCAATCTGACCACAGAGTCCCTTGCAATTCTCCAATACAGGAACATTGGTGATCACAGCTTTCAGGCAGTCAAATGCCCGTTGAAAGTCCGCTGTCCATTGAGTTATTTTACGTTTCTGCAGCAATTCCATCAGTGGAGTGATCACGCCACAACACATTTGCACAACTGTTCGATCAAATTCATTCATGCTAGGAGATCGCAGTATTTCCCTTCGTATTGGGGGTATCGGAAACTCCGCAAGGAAAGTGATTCGGGCTTCCCCAAATTCACTTTCGGCTAGGTTCGTCACCAAACCCGCCTCCTGAAGTCAATCGAAGAACTCCGTACGATGTTTTAAATGTTCTTTCAATGTCTGGAAGTTGGAAATAAAAGCAGATTGTCCCACTTTCTCCGTGCTATCCTTCAATGTTGGACAGGGCAAGATTCCGTTCTTGTAACTGCATTCACCTTTAGATAGTCCACACACAACCATTGGGTACTGTCTGGTTTAGGTACCATCACTGTGGGCGAGCTCCATTGGCTGCAACCCACTTCAATTATGCCATTGGTAAGCATACTCTCAATCTCTCTGTTAACCTGTGCCAATTTTAAAGGGTTAAGTCGATATGGATGTTGTTTGATCGGAACAGCATTTCCCACATCTACATCATGTACAGCCATTTTAGTACTTCACAATTTATCTCTACAAACTTGCCCATGTGATATCAATAAATCTTTCAGGTCAGTTCGGTTTTCCTCTTGAAGGTAACTTAGCAATTCATCCCAATTTTTAAGAACATCATCATTTTCAAATTTAATTTGTGGTATGTCAAATTCACAGTCATCTGGATTTTGTTCGTCACTTTGAGTTAGAATCATTAAAAGCTTCTTTTTCTCTCCTTCCCTTTCAAAGTACCTTTTCAGCATATTCGCATGACACATTCGGTGAGTCATCCTTCTATCTGGTGATTTTACCACATAATTCACCTCACTTAGTTTCCTTTCAATCTGATACGGTCCACAAAACCTACCATTTAAAGGCTCCCCTACCACAGGTAACAACACTAAAACTTTATCCCCACTGGCAAAACTACGAACTGTGGAGTTCTTGTCCGCCACCCGTTTTATCGCATTTTGTGCAACTTTCAAAAGTTGTCTCGCCAATTCACCTGCTCTATTTAATCGTTCCCTAAAATTTGACACTTAATCCAATAGTGTAATTTCCGATCTCTCACCCACCAATTTTTCCTGAAGCAATTTTACCTCATGACCCAAAATTATTCAAAGGGACTAAATTTGGGATACTCATTAGGTGCATCCCTAATTCCAACAATGCGAATGGGATTCCTTTATCCCAATCCTCTGGACAATCTTGACAATACGCCCTCAACATTGTCTTTAATGTCTGATGCAACCTTTCTAACGCTCCCTGCGATTCTGGATGGTACGCAGTTGATTTAAATTGTATTATTCCTAAGCTGTCCATCACTTCTTTGAATAACTTTAAAGTAAAATTCGTTCCTTGATCCGATTGAATTTCTGTGGGTAGTCCATATCTAGTAAAGAATTTAAGTAACACCTCGACAATCCTTTTGCTGTAATATTACGTACTGGAATGGCCTCTGGAAACCTAGTAGACACATCCATTACAGTCAAAATATATTGATTTCCACTTTTTGTTTTAGGAAGCGGTCCTACACAATCGATTAGGACCTTTGTAAAAGGTTCCTCAAATGCGGAATGCGTATTAAGGGCGCTGATTTTTTCACTGCTTGAGGTTTCCCTATCACTTGACATGTGTGACATGATTGACAAAATATAACTACATCTTTATGTCGTCCAGGCCAATAAAAATGTTTCTGGATTTTAGCTTGAGTATCCCTTATTCCCAAATGACCTCCCACTGGTACCACATGTGCAACTCGCAACACCTCCTTTCTATACCCTACCGGTAATACTACTCGATAAACTTCTGCCCACTTTTCATCCGCCTGCATATGTACCGGTCTCCATTTTCTAACCAAGCCATCATTTTTACGGTAATTACACTCTGGAATGCTCTCAGTTTCCTCTTCAGTGTATGCTTTCTGATATATGTTTATTTCTACTTCTTTCTGTTGTAACTCAGCCAATTTTCCTGAACTAAATATATCTGCCTCATCCTCCACCTGTTCTTGTTCTTTTTCTACCATCTGATCAAAAATCGTTTCTGATAATTGCACTTCAACTTCATCTTCACTCTTTGATTTCTCCTCTTGTCTTAACCTGTGACTTTCCGACGTTGTTACTACACAATCCGGAAAAATCCGACATTCGTCCTTCAACACTTCAGTTGACTCCCACCTACGATCCAGCTATATCTTTACCTAAGATAAACTGTATTCCTGGACAACATAGTTTCTCTATTACTCCTACTATCACTTCACAACTCTTCACTGGACTTTCCAACCTTACCTTATATAATGGAACGCTACTCCTCTCACCCTCAATTCCACATATCACCACCTTTTCTGGCAACATTCTTCCCATTCTCCATAATTCCTCATCTCTTACCATGAAACATTGACTAGCCCATGTATCTATTAAATTATGACTTCCTTACCTGCTCCTCCTGATACACATGAGTAAACTTTACACACACAAGTAAATTCTTTAAAGACATCTGGCCCCTGCTTAACAATTACTTCTTGAAAAGGCTTTACAATCGATTGCACCTCCTTCGCTTCCCTTGGGCCTTCCTTTACCACTCTAACAAACCCCACTGTCTTATCCTGTTTTATCACATCAGCCTTCTCAGTGGTTTTCTTCAACCACCAACACTGTGACTTTACATGGCCTAGTTTATTACAGTGAAAACATCTGAAACTTTTCATTTCTTTTCCACCCTCCTGGATTTTTTTTTTAACCTGAGGTACACTCTCTTTATTGTCTCCCATCAGATCACCTTTACCTATACCACTTGAGTATTTCTCATGTCCCCAGTTCCTATCCCTCACCGGCCGAAACTGATGTCGGAAACCAATCTTTGATTTATGAACCAATTCATAATCATCCGCCATTTCCGCTGCTAATCTCGCAGTTTTAACCCTCTGTTCTTCCACATGAGTTCTCACTACATCAGGAATTGAACTTTTTAACTCCTCCAAAAGTATAATTTCTCTGAGAGCTTCATACGTTTGGTCTATTTTCAAAGCCCTTATCCACGTATCAAAATTAGTCTGTTTGAGCCTTTCAAACTCCATGTCTGTTTGACCAAATTCCCTCCTTAAATTTCTAATCCTTTGTCTGTAAGCTTCAGGCACTAGCTCATATGCACTTAAGATGGATTTCTTCACCTCCTCATACGTTCCAGATACCTCCTCCGGTATTGATGCAAACACTTCGCTAGCTCTACCTACCAGCTTTGTTTGAATCAGTAACACCCACATGTCCTGTGGTCATTTCATTTGTTTAGCTACCTTCTTAAATGAAATGAAAAAGGCTTCCACTTTCTATTCGTCAAACTTTGGCAATGCTTAGACATATTTAAATAGATCCTCACCACGTCTTCGACTGTGACGTTCTGTCTCATTATCCTCATCCATCTCCTCCAACTGTACGTGTCCCTTTACGTCTGCCAAGTTTAACTGATGGGCATGTTTAATGGCCATCTTCTGAAGTTCAAACTCCCTCTCTTTATCTTTTTCCCAGATATGTATCTCCCTTTCTTTGTATTTTTGTTCTGCGAGGGCTATTCTTTGCTTTCTCCTTTCTTCTCTCGCCTTGTCTTTTTCCTCTCTCTCTCTTTCCCTTTAATCTCTCTCACTCTCGTATGCCAGCCGCTTTAATTCTTTCTCATGTTCCATTTGTTTAATTTGCAACTGCATTTTTGCTATTTCCAATGAGTCAATCTCCATCTCAGATAACTTTAAATGGTTAACCATCGCCACAATTACCTCATCTTTTCGCATTTTGTCAGATAATGTTAACTGCAATGTTCTAGCCAAATCTAACAGTCTGCTTTTCGTTTCTGTCCGTAAGGTACTACGAGTAACATTCTCCACCCAAACAAACTTCTGAGCCTCTGAAAGAGCCAATGCTCACAACACTCTCCCCACTTAATAAAATACCACACCGGAAAAGCAACAATCCTTCACTGTCTTTAAGTTCACAAAAAAATATCCAATAGATAGACTTTTATCCCCCTCGAGCCCCCAATTGTTATGGGCGAGGCGTTTTCAGAACCCCAAAATGTATCATGGAGTTCAACCAACCTCTCCCTTTCATGGAATTGTTGCTTTACCGAGCACACGGCGTGTTCCCTAGGTGTGGTATTTCAATTATGGACACGTGGGCTTTTAAAACAAAGCACTGTTTATTCCATGACCTCAACTTAACATCTCAAATAAACATTGGATCTCTTAACACCCCTTACTTCAAAATGAACTCGAAAAATATTGCAACAGTAAATAACTCCTTAAAATGTTCCTTCAAACTTCCAAGAGACTTAACACCTTTAAACAGTATCACATCAGGTTAAAGGGTATATATATTTTCTGTAGAATGGCAGAGATAGATTAGCTTGGGTCACCTCAGCTCCAGCACTTTGCTTCCTTCCTGCAAACTCTCTGGAAACACACATACACACCCCAAGCTGCTTTCTCAAACCTGGCTGTCTCCCTTCAAGCACTCACAGCAAACCAGAAATTCTCAAGCTGCTGTCTCAACTGGCTTTCTACTTTTAAACTGCTCTCAGCAAAACCAGCCAGGCTCTTTTTAAAACTGAAACTAAAAACCTGCAAATGCTGAACTGAACTCATCCCTAACCCACTCTCTGATATCACTTTTTTCTTAAAGGTACATTGCTTCAACATCCATGTCTTAAAGGTACTCTCACATGACAATATATTTAATTGTTTTCGAGTACTTCCGTGCTGTTCGCGTGTATTTGTCGCTTCTTTACGTTATTGTATAGTCTTCAATAATAGTTACACGACGACTTGGCTGCTTATTGTCACTGGGATTTTCATCTAATTGCTCTCACCATTCCGAACACAAATCTCTACACCCCACCAAACGCTGTTCCAAGTTGAGATAAGGTAGCATCCGTGCTGTTCATGAAAGGAAATCGGATGCCGCAGCATTAAATAAATTAATGGCATGAGTGTGTGGTTGTGGCGGAACTTTTGAACTTGTGAATATAATAGGCAAGGAATATGCCGAATTGTGTGAGAACATGTAACTTATTTTATGCGAGAGTAAGAAGCAAGGGGGATGGAGTGGGAACGGGAGTATGAAGGCTGCAAAGATGACTATTAACCTACTTCGATCTTGACTACATGTAGACAATCTAACCACATAAAGTTTCAATAGTGTGCCTAAAACGAAATTGATGGAATTGACAAATTAGTTGGAAGTCGTGTTAGTTCCAGGAGTTAAGAAGACTGAAATAATTCACAGTACGACAGCGCATTTTAAATATGACAATAGTTAGGGTCATCCAACATTTTGCGATGTCAGATAAATTGAACGAGGAAAGCCTCAATCACAATCCGAGAAATTAAAACGTTCCAAAACAAATTAAAAGTTCATTTGCTGGATGTATCGCTGGTTAGGCCAGTATTTATTGCCAAGTACAATTTGCCCTTCTGAAGGTGGTGGTGGGTTGCCACCTTAGACCCCTGAAGTGCTTCAGGTGTAGGTACACACTTGGGGAGGGAGGTCCAGACGTTTGTCCCAACGATATTGAAGGGACGGCGATATATTTCCAAGTCAGGATAGTGAGTGACTTGGAGAGAACCTCCAGATGGCGGTATTACCAGGTATCAGCTACTCTTGTCCTTCCATATAGTAGTGGTCGTGTGTTTGGAAGGTGCTGTGGAAGAAAACTTGGTGAGTTACTGCAACGGATCTTACACACGGCTGCCATTGTTCATCGGTAGTGGAGGGTTTCAATGTTTGTGGAAGGAGGGACAATCAAGCAGGCTGCTTCTTCATGGGGGGGTGTTGAGCCTCTTTAGAGTTTTTGGAGACGCACTCATAGAAGCAAGTGGCGACTTTTCCATTACACTCCTGACTTGTGCCTCGTAGATGGTAGGCAAGCTTTTGGGAGACCGGAGGTGAGTTATTCACCGTAGGATTACTAGCGTTTGATTTGCCCTGGCGGCCATAATATTAATGTGGCCAGCGCAGCTCAGTTTTTGATCAACGGTAAACCCGAGGATGCTCATTGTGGGGCATTCAGCGATGGCAATGCCATTGGAGTCTAAGGGCAATGGGTAGATTATCTGCTGTAGAAAATAGTCATTGCCTGACAATTGTGCGGCCCGAATGTAATTTACCATTTGTCAGGCCAAGCCTGGATGTTTTCAACTCTTGCTGCATTTGGACATGGATTGCTTCATAATCAGAGGAGTTGCGAATGATGCAGAACATTGTGCAGTCATCGCTAATCACCCCCACTTCAGACCTTTCATGAAAGGGAGGTCACTGGTGAAACAGCTGAAGAAAGGTGGTTGGACCGAGGACACTAGCCTGAAGAACGCCTGCAGCGATAGCCTGGAATTGGGAATATTGACCTGGAACCACCAAAACAATCATAAATTGTGCCAGGTATGACTTCAACAGGTGGAGATTTTCCTCCCTGATTCCACTTGTCTCCAGTTCAGCAGGGGCTCCTTGATGCCATACTCGGTCAAATGTAGCCTTGATGTCGAGGGAAGTCACCCTCACCTCTCCTCAGATCTGCACGCTTTTTTCCATTTTGGAAAGAAGGCTGTGATCAAGTCAGGAGCTGGGTGACCCTGACGGAACGCAACCTGAGAGTCCGTGAGCAGTTTATTGCCGAGTAAGTGCCCCTTGATAGCAGTGTTGATGACTCCTTCCATCAGTTTGCAAATGGAGGAGAGTAGATTGACAGGGTGGAAATTGTCTGGGTTGCAGATTTCCTGTTAGTAGTGTACAGGTTACATCTGGGCAATTTTCCACACTGCCGTGTCGATGCCTAGTGTTGTAGCTGTAAAAGATCCGCTTGGCTATGGGTGCATAAAGCTCTGGAGCACAAGTATTGATTATTATTATTGCCGGAAGATTTTCCGGACATTTATAGCCCCTGTACCATCCAGTACCTTCAGCGGTTTCCTGATATCACCTGGAATGAACCGTGTTGGCTGAAAATCGACATCTGCGATGATGGGGACTTCTGGTGGAGACCGAGATGGATCATTCAATCCCAACTTCTGCTGAACAGCGTAGTGAATGCTACAACCTTGTCTTTTGAACATATGTTCTGGGTTCCTCGATTATTGAGAATGGAGGTATTTGTGGAGCCTCCTCCTCCAGTGAGTTGATTAACAGTCCAGTACCATTCACGGCTGGTGATGGCAGAACCGCAGTGCTTAGATTTGATGCGTTCGTTGTGGAATTGCTTTGCTCTGTCTATTATTTGCTGCTTATGCTGTTCGCCACATAGTCGTGTGTTGTAGCTTCACCTGGTATGCCTGATAATGCACCTGGAATGCTCTCCTGATCTCTTCACTGAAGCAGGATTGATCCTCTGGCTTGGTGGTAATGGTAGATATTCCGAGCCATTAGGTAGCATATTGTGGGTGAGTACATGTCTGCTACTAATGGCCAACAGAGCCTCATGGCTGCCCAGTCTTGAGCTGCTAGATCTGTTCTTTGTCAATCCCATTGAGCACGGTGCGGTCGTCACCTCTACTCATACTGTCATCGACAGATGCAACTGCAACTGGCAGATTGGCGAGGATGAATTCAAGAACGTTTTCCCTCCTGATGGTTTCCTCAGCACCTGCTGCACTGCCAGTCGAGCGGCTATGTCTTTTACGACCTTCCAGAGCGCTCTGTGGTGGTACTACCGAGCCACTGTTGATGATGGACATTGGAGTACCCCACTCAGAGCATATTCAGCGCACTTGAGAGGTTAGTGCTTCTTCCTAGTGGAGTTCAACATGGAGGAGTACTGATTCATCAGCTGAATGTTGCCGGTAAGTGGTAATCAGCAGGCGGGTCCCTTGCCCATGTTTAACCTGAAGCCAGGACATACCCATGAATGGTAATCGTGTTGTCTGGGATATTTTCTGAAAGGCATTATGGTGTGGGTACGGGTTATGAGGTTGTTTCCTAAATAGTCTGTGAGACAGCTCTCCCAACTTTAGCAAAGCCCCACATGCTACTAAGGAGATATTTGAAGGGTTGACAGGGCTGGCTTTGTCGTTAGCATTTCTGGTGACTGGTGACTGGTAGTCTGTCCGGTTTAATTTTTTAGTTGCTGATGAATACAACTGAGTGGCCTGCTAGACAATTTCAGTGGGCATTCATATTGCAGTCGCTCGCTCTCAGTGCCACATGTCGACCAGGCCAGGTAAGGGCGGCATATTTCCTTCCCTAATGGGCATTAGTGGATCAGATGTTCTATTACGACAATGGTTTCACAATCATTAGGCTTTAATTATAGATATGTTATTCAGATTAAATTTCACCACGTGCCTTAGTGGCGGGATTCGAACCTGGACCCCCAGATCATTATTCTGGTTCCCTGGATTATTAGTCCCCTGACGATAGCTGTTCGCCAGCGCCTCACATAATGCATATAAGCAGAGGAAAAAATAGAATTGGATAGGACAGCAAGGAAAGAAAATTAGAAAGCAAACGGGAACGTTTTTTTTTTTGGATTTCGGCGGCAGCGGTGCGCAGGGGCCTTCTTGGAGGTGAGTAGCGACTTTAAAACCACTTACCTTTACAGGAGCAGCCCTTTGGATTTCGGCGGCAGCGGTGCGCAGGGGCCTTCTGGGAGGTGAGTAGCGACTTTAAAACCACTTACCTTTACAGGAGCAGCCCTTTGGATTTCGGCGGCAGCGGTGCGCAGGGGCCTTCTGGGAGGTGAGTAGCGACTTTAAAACCACTTACCTTTACAGGAGCAGCCCTTTGGATTTCGGCGGCAGCGGTGCGCAGGGGCCTTCTGGGAGGTGAGTAGTGAGTTTAAAAGCTCTTACCTTTACAGGAGCAGCCCTTTGGATTTCGGCGGCAGCGGTGCGCAGGGGCCTTCTGGGAGGTGAGTAGCGACTTTAAAACCACTTACCTTTACAGGAGCAGCCCTTTGGATTTCGGCGGCAGCGGTGCGCAGGGGCCTTCTGGGAGGTGAGTAGCGACTTTAAAACCACTTACCTTTACAGGAGCAGCCCTTTGGATTTCGGCGGCAGCGGTGCGCAGGGGCCTTCTGGGAGGTGAGTAGTGTATTTAAAAGGCCTTACCTGGTCCCGTGTCTGTTCTTCTTTTCTGTTTTATTTGTTTTTATATAAGGCGGGAACCGGAAGTTCGACCTCTGGCAAGTCCCCCCCCCCCCCAACCAATAAATTCTGGTGGAGAGGAAACCCGAGACACTACACGTGTAGTGTCTCCCACCCGCCCTCCTCCTCTAACCTAATAATAAGACCCATTGGTGTAAGGTAAGTGCCATATTAGATTATTATATTATTAGCATTGTGCAGGTCAAGGATCGGAGGTGGAGGAGCAGTCTCTGTCAGCGAGAGAACCTGAGAACATCTCAGACACTCAGAAGGTAAGTAAGTGATTTTTACTTTTATACCTTTTTTCAAATTGTGTGTGTCGGGGGGGGGGAGGGGGGGGGAAACAAGTGACATCACAGAAAAGCTGTGACCTGAGTGGCTGGTTGGGATTCGAACCTAAATTTAAAAAAAATAAAAAATTGAATATTTGGGAACTAATTAAACATAATAACTTAATTATAATTTAGAGGATATCTAAGCCAGAGATCGGAGAATATTATAGTTAGCGATCGCATTTCTATTAGAAATCTAGTGCTAGGAAACAGATAGTTGACAGTAACTTTGCAATTTTAAAAAAAAGTATTTAAAAAAAAAGACAAATTTTAATTTTAATTAATTGACGCAATGTAAGTTAGAGGGGTGCTGTGCTCTGACTGTGAGATGTGGCAGGTCCGGGAGGCTTCCAGCGTCCTGGATGGCTTCATCTTCAGAAAGTGCACCCAACTGCAGCTCCTCACAGACCGCTTGGTTCGGTTGGAGCAGCAATTGGATGCACTTAGGAGCATGCAGGTGGCGGAAAGCGTCATAGATCGCAGTTATGTAAATGTGGTCACACCCAAGGTGCAGGCAGAGAAATGGGTGACCACCAGAAAGGGCAGGCAGTCAGTGCAGGAATCCCCTGTGGTTGTCCCCCCTCTCGAACAGATATACCCCTTTGGATACTGTCGGGGGGGGGATAGCCTATCAGGGGAAAACAGCAGCAGCCAGAGCAGTGGCACCACGGCTGGCTCTGATGTTCAGAAGGGAGGGTCAAAGCGCAGAAGAGTAATAGTAATAGGGGACTCTATAGTCAGGGGCACAGATAGTCGCTTCTGTGGACGTGAAAGAGACTCCAGGATGGTATGTTGCCTCCCTGGTGCCAGGGTCCAGGATGTCTCCGAACGGGTAGAGGGAATCCTGAAGGGGGAGGGCAAACAGGCAGAGGTCGTTGTACATTTTGGTACTAACGACATTGCAGGAAGGGGCATGAGGTCCTGCAGCAGGAGTTCAGGGAGCTAGGCAGAAAGTTAAAAGACAGGACCTCGAGGGTTGTAATCTCGGGATTACTCCCTGTGCCACGTGCCAGTGAGGCTAGAAATAGGAAGATAGAGCAGACAAACACGTGGCTAAACAGCTGGTGTAGGAGGGAGGGTTTCCGTTATCTGGACCACTGGGAGCTCTTCCGGGGCAGGTGTGACCTGTATAAGATGGACGGGTTGCATCTAAACCGGAGAGGCATAAATATCCTGGCCGCGAGGTTTGCTAGTGTCACACGGGAGGGTTTAAACTAATATGGCAGGGGGGTGGGCACGGGAGCAATAGGTCAGAAGGTGAGAGCATTGAGGGAGAAGTAGGGAATAGGGACAGTGTGGCTCTGAGGCAGAGCAGACGGGGAGAAGTTGCTGAACACAGCGGGTCTGGTGGCCTGAAGTGCAAGGAGCATTACGGGTAAGGCAGATGAACTTAGAGCTTGGATTACTACTTGGAACTATGATGTTGTTGCCATTACAGAGACCTGGCTGAGGGAAGGGCAGGATTGGCACCTAAACGTTCCAGGATTTAGATGTTTCAGGCGGGATAGAGGGGGATGTAAAAGGGGAGGCGGAGTTGCGCTACTTGTTCGGGAGAATATCACAGCTATACTGCGAGAGGACACATCCGAGGGCAGTGAGGCTATATGGGTAGAAATCAGGAATAAGAAGGGTGCAGTCACAATGTTGAGGGTATACTACAGGCCTCCCAACAGCCAGCGGGAGATGGAGGAGCAGATAGGTAGACAGATTTTGGAAAAGAGTAAAAACAACAGGGTTGTGGTGATGGGAGACTTCAACTTCCCCAATATTGACTGGGACTCACTTAGTGCCAGGGGCTTAGACGGGGCGGAGTTTGTAAGGAGCATCCAGGAGGGCTTCTTAAAACAATATGTAAACAGTCCAACTAGGGAAGGGGCGGTACTGGACCTGGTTTTGGGGAATGAGCCCGGCCAGGTGGTAGATGTTTCAGTAGGGGAGCATTTCGGTAACAGTGACCACAATTCAGTAAGTTTTAAGTACTGGTGGACAAGGATAAGAGTGGTCCGAGGATGAATGTGCTAAATTGGTGGAAGGCTAATTATAACAATATTAGGCGGGAACTGAAGAACATAGATTGGGGGCGGATGTTTGAGGGCAAATCAACATCTGACATGTGGGAGGCTTTCAAGTGTCAGTTGAAAGGAATACAGGACAGGCATGTTCCTGTGAGGAACAAAGATAAATACGGCAATTTTCGGGAAACTTGGATGACGAGTGATATTGTAGGCCTCGTCAAAAAGAAAAAGGAGGCATTTGTCAGGGCTAAAAGGCTGGGAACAGACGAAGCCTGTGTGGCATATAAGGAAAGTAGGAAGGAACTTAAGCAAGGAGTCAGGAGGCCAAAAGGGGTCATGAAAAGTCATTGGCAAATAGGGTTAAGGAAAATCCCAAGGCTTTTTACACGTACATAAAAACCAAGAGGGTAGCCAGGGAAAGGGTTGGCCCACTGAAGGATAGGCAAGGGAATCTATGTGTGGAGCCAGAGGAAATGGGCGAGGTACTAAATGAATACTTTGCATCAGTATTCACCAAAGAGAAGGAATTGGTAGATGTTGAGTCTGGAGAAGGGGGTGTAGATAGCCTGGGTCACATTGTGATCCAAAAAGACGAGGTGTTGGGTGTCTTAAAAAATATTAAGGTAGATAAGTCCCCAGGGCCGGATGGGATCTACCCCAGAATACTGAAGGAGGCTGGAGAGGAAATTGCTGAGGCCTTGACAGAAATCTTTGGATCCTCGCTGTCTTCAGGGGATGTCCCGGAGGACTGGAGAATAGCCAATGTTGTTCCTCTGTTTAAGAAGGGTAGCAAGGATAATCCCGGGAACTACAGGCCGGTGAGCCTGACTTCAGTGGTAGGGAAATTACTGGAGAGAATTCTTCGAGACAGGATCTACTCCCATTTGGAAGCAAATGGACGTATTAGTGAGAGGCAGCACGGTTTTGTGAAGGGAAGGTCGTGTCTCACTAACTTGATAGAGTTTTTCGAGGAGGTCACTAAGATGATTGATGCAGGTAGGGCAGTAGATGTTGTCTATATGGACTTCAGTAAGGCCTTTGACAAGGTCCCTCATGGTAGACTAGTACAAAAGGTGAAGTCACACGGGATCAGGGGTGAACTGGCAAGGTGGATACAGAACTGGCTAGGCCATAGAAGGCAGAGGGTAGCAATGGAGGGATGCTTTTCTCATTGGCGGGCTGTGACCAGTGGTGTTCCACAGGGATCAGTGCTGGGACCTTTGCTCTTTGTAGTATATATAAATGATTTGGAGGAAAATGTAACTGGTCTGATTAGTAAGTTTACAGACGACACAAAGGTTGGTGGAATTGAGGATAGCGATGAGGACTGTCAGAGGATACAGCAGGATTTAGATTGTTTGGAGACTTGTGCGGAGAGATGGCAGATGGAGTTTAATCCAGACAAATGTGAGGTAATGCATTTTGGAAGCTCCAGTGCAGGTAGGGAATATACAGTGAATGGTAGAACTCTCAAGAGGATTGAAAGTCGGAGAGATCTAGGAGTACAGGTCCACAGGTCATTGAAAGGGGCAACACAGGTGGAGAAGGTAGTCAAGAAGGCATATGGCATGCTTGCCTTCATTGGCCGGGCATTGAGTATAAGAATTGGCAAGTCATGTTGCAGCTGTATAGAACCTTAGTTAGGCCACGCTTGGTGTATAGTGTTCAATTCTGGTCGCCACACTACCAGAAGGATGTGGAGGCTTTAGAGAGGGTGCAGAAAAGATTTACCAGAATGTTGCCTGGTATGGACGGCATAAGCTATGAGGAGCGATTGAATAAACTCGGTTTGTTCTCACTGGAACGAAGGAGGTTGAGGGGCGACCAGATAGAGGTATACAAAATTATGAGGGGCAGAGACAGAGTGGATAGTCAGAGGCTTTTCCCCAGGGTAGAGGGGTCAATTACTAGGGGGCATAGGTTTAAGGTGAGAGGGGCAAAGTTTAGAGTAGATGTACGAGGCAAGTTTTTTACGCAGAGGGTAGTGGGTGCCTGGAACTCACTACCGGAGGAGGTAGTGGAAGCAGGGACGATAGGGACATTTAAGGGGCATCTTGACAAATATATGAATAGGATGGGAATAGAAGGATACGGACCCAGGAAGTGTAATAGATTGTAGTTTAGTCGGGCAGTATGGTCGGCACGGGCTTGGAGGGCCGAAGGGCCTGTTCTTGTGCTGTACATTTCTTTGTTCTTTGTTCTTTGTTGTTTAAGTTTCAAAGGTGAAAAATCAGAAAAGGGGTGAAAGAGACTTCAAACCGTGCACAGAGTGGCGCCGCACGGTGGCGCAGTGGTTCGCACTGCTTCCGCAGGGTGCTGAGAACACGATCACGGCCCCAGGTCACGTGTGGAATCTACATGCTTTTCTTGTGTCTGCGTTGCTCTCGCCCCGACAACCCAAAGGTATAAAAGGTAAGTGAATTAGCCACGTTCAATTGCCCCTTAATTGTAAAAAATACATAAAATGAATTAGGAACACAGGCAGCAGCAAATGAAAAGTAAGAACGGTGGCGAAGGAAGCTTGATTCGAAGCGTTCATTTTAAGATTTGTCCAGGCTCTTCCAAGGCTCGGCGAAAGAGATGCTGAAAAATTGTGCTCGGGTGGATGTTCATGTTCAGATATATTTACTTATCGCAAAGTGGTTTTATCTTGACCCCTCATACCATTTCAAAATTAAATATTTACCCAACCCATTCCCACTCCACGATCCGCTGTTCCGCGTTGGGATAACATCGCAGGTAAAATAAGCATGTTTCCTCACAATGGCGTGCTCCCGTGTATGTGCTTGATAGACATTGATACTTTGCTGTGTTTCAATTTGCAGGCCAATGTAATATTTAATTACATTTAATGGCCTACATCCCGCAGCCGAACTTATTTTTTGGAATGGGGCATTTTACTGACATTCAATACCTCGACATGTCCACTATTGTTCACTGTTTTCTCCAGAAAATTTACCATAACTGGACAACATAGGGGCTGAGATTCGCAAATCTCTTTTCGTTACAAGATTGGCCCGGTCGTCAACTTGTAAATCGAGGGCAACAGTTCACTCGCCTTTCAAGCCTCATGCTAAAGTGCAACGTCTCGAAGCGATCCCGTCCGATAATAAATGCCCGATAAGATAATTGTCCGCAATGCACATGGCGAATGCATGAGTGGACAGAAGGTCACCAGTTTCGAACCTGTACGGTGATTGGTCCATTTTAGTTACGCTGAGGGTGCACTACAATCAATGATAAAATAATATTTTCATATGTCGTGAATGGTGTTATTATGTAGCAGGAATAAGAGTGATATTCTTCATGAACAAAATGCTGCTGTCAAGCTATCAGTACCCAGGCGAATGAGGAATATCGTTTATCAACTTTAATGCCGTTATGAGCGTCATACACACCCAGACAGTACTGGTAAAAACTCAGAAAATAGTACTCTATTCGAGTTGATTCCACGTTTTGAAACACTGAATGAAGAATCCCTAGAGTGCAAACGAATTGTACTGACAATCAATTTCAGTTTATCGGTACCTCTCTAAATGTGCCTCCATAACGTTTCCTGGAATCTACACGTATCAATTCACGATGCGATATCCTCCACCACTTGAACTGTAAAGTTTAAGAAGCACATTTTTTATTTATATCACAATTCAGCCATGTGAATTACAGTTGCATTGCCGATGCTAAGGCTCCGCCTAATCAGACCGATTTATTTATTTTTAATACATTGAAAAGCCTGGGTACAACTGTCCCCTTGTGCAGTACCCATTGTGACGCTTCGAAAAATTGACCGTTAGCTTCAAAGCCGACTTGCAAGCGTTTTTCATACAGTGTAACATGCACTTCATTTTGTATTTGGCATTGAGGCGTTTGTGATGATGATTGAAAGACGGAAATACTTCCGTAGAATTAATCTTGTGTTAACAATACCAAACTTTTGTACCGGCAAGCGGTTCATATTTTTATTGAAGTAAATGATCGCGCCATTGTTAAACAGCAACACACGTTACTTGCTAAATTTTCGTTGGCTCACGAACATTTCGCTGCTTCGTGATTGAATAATCCTTTTGGTTCATGGCATTTGTGTGGATGCATGCTGATAGCCGTATACTATGGGTAGCATTTGGGACACAACTGATACCAAATCACTTCGCGCTTATGTGTACCTCGACCTAGGCAACGTTAAGTCGACCACTGATATGGGCAACGAAAATACAATATTTTCAAAAGGCCACATAAGGTTCCCTGTTTGGCTTTTCCCAGAGTCATGCAATCACTGAAACATGGCAACTTCAATATTTGCGGGTTGGCATTGAGCAGAAACATAACTGGCCTAGCAATATAAACATTGTACATGCAAAAGCATTTCAGACACTGGCGTTTTACACTGAGTAATGCATTTGCCGGTTGAACTATGACTCCATTATCGATGAGTAAATTCAAGTCATGAAAATTAAAGTGCCTGACGTTAGCGTCGATGTCGGGAAACATTTTCTAGTGGACGAAACAAAACAATCGATCAATTATTTAAATTATTAACAAAGTGGACTGTTATAATGTCCCAAAACTGAAAGATTCTAAGAACTGCCATTGAACGGAAAGTTCCCTCTTTGCCTTGTTGCGTCTCGGATATTTGAAGAATTAGTTTATCTCGATTCTAGCAGTTTCTATTTCAATATCAGTAGTTGATCTGTCATGATACATCAATTTGGCTTGGTAATTGTCCTTCGATAATTCACATACTCCGAATATCGAAGCCAATATAACCTAATTTAGAATTATAGTTGGTATAATTTGCTTTGTCTAAATAGAAGCTCACTGACATGGATGAGAAGTAGTTTTTCTTTGAGATATGTCAATAGTGATTTCTAAAATGTCTTTCTGAACTCATCATAGAATAATTTTGGTGACTCTATTCCTTTCATTGCCGAGACGTCGATCGAAGGAAGGAACTATTATAGATACCTGACATACAGTTCATGTATCAATATGTAATTTCGAAATTAGAAATCTTGTAGAAATATTGCATTCTTACTCGAAAATGTATGTACTTCCTTTAAATCTGGAAGAAAGAGTCTTCTTAAAGTATTACGTTCGGAATAATATTAAACGTCAGTTTGTGAGTTGTTATTAGGCCTGGCGTAAAACATAGACATAGAACTGGCGTGTTGCTATTGACCAATTCAAAGGATAGCGACAATTAGGTGCATTTTAGAGGAGCCGAATTTTTAAAAATGGGAATCAACAATTTTCAATGCATCGATATTACCCTTATTGGATTTCACACAATGATAGTAAGGATATCCTTGTTATTTCGAGTAGTTCTCGACAGTTCGTAAGGTTTGCTAAGTAAATTTCAGCATTGAAGTTCTCAAGAACGTTTATTTTTAACAACTAATTCAAGATCCCATGCCCGTGATGCTTCGAGATTTGATTCGTTGTTCTGTTTTCAGGATAATGTAAAAATGTATTACCAGTAAAGATGAAATCCACCAAATCATACTGTCGAAAATTCAGTATATTTTGCACCCCTCATTTTTAGTGCTCTACAGAACCAGTGTGCGATCTCAAAATGGGAAATGAACTCAATTTATTGAACAGGATAGCATAACTCCAGAATGATTTGCCGAAATGTGGATACGAGTTAAAATAAATGGCAAACCACACATTGAGTTCAGATTAAATACAGCGAGTCTTTCGACTATTATTGGGTATATATTTCTGTTGTTGCAATACCTGTGATTTCCTTATGCTTTTCAGCTGATGAAACATAACCAACGAAGCACAATTATGCAAACGGTCATTTAAATTATCTTGTCAAAAGATCACCCTCATGTGTCAAAATTAATTATGTAACGGTATATCGCGTTTCACTTGCTTTCATGTTCGGATGATGATTGATTGATGCGTGAAGGCCATGAATACTTATTTGTGATACGGAGGACCGGTAGCACAATGGTTAAAATTGGTGTCTCACAGCGCCACGGACCCGGGTTCAATTCCGTCCTTGGATGGCTGTCTATGTTCAGTTTACACGTTGTCCCTGTTTCTGCTTGGGGTTCCTCCTGGGGTTCAGGTTTTCTCCCAAAGGCGGAAGATATGCAGCTTAAATGGACTGGCCGTGCTAAATCTCCCCCTAATGTCCAAGAATGTGCAGGAATTTGATAGGGTGCACATGGCAGTGTGGTCCTTCAGACGGTTAGTACACGGCCGAAGACTCCTTCTGCACTACAAGAATTCTATGAAGTGACTACACATTCTAGAACCACAGACATAATTTCGGGCTTGTTCCGCCAGATAACAGTGATTTAATTATTTTAATGCCCATCGACTTGATTTCTATTTCAGCCAAATTATTTGCACAACGGTTTGTTCAGCTTCATGGGAGAGGAGTAAAGACCGTGCAATGCAATAGCTGTAGTGGATTCAATTGTAAGGGGAATAGATAGGTGTTTCTGTGGCCTCAAACGAGACTCCAGGGGAGCATGTTGCCTCCATGGTGCGAGTCTCAAGAATGTTTCGGAGCGGTTACGAGATATTCAGGTTGTGGGGGTGGTGTGGGGTGGGTGATCAGACAGTGACAGTGGGCCACATCGGTACCAAGGACATAGTTTAAGAAAAGGGATGAGGCCCTGAAAGCATAATATAGGGAGATAGGAAGTAAGTTGAGGTCGGGTCTTAAAGGGAGTGATCTAAGGATTACTACAAGTGTCACATGCTAGTCAGAGAATAATTGTAGGATGTGTCGGATGAATACGTGGCTGAAGAGATGGTGTGAGGCGGAGGGTTTCAGATTCCTGCAGTCTTGGAACCCGTTCTGGGATCTCGGGCGTCTACAATGTGGACTGGTTATACCTGGGCAGGAGCCGGGATGAGTGTCCTCGGCGCGATGGGAGGGGGGCACTTGCCAGAGCGGCGTGTCAGTGGGATGGGGACTTATGTAAGGATTCAGAGCAGGAGGAAACGAGAACAAGAGAAAAAGACAGAAAGGAGAATCAGCATGTATTTTGGCAGATAAATGAAGTGTCTGTATCAGATAATGAAGCTGCAAAAAATAGCAAGCACGGGACAAGGGGTGTTAAATGGTTTTCAGGTTTCAGGTTTTCTACGTAAATGCGCAGAACATTTAAAATGAAATAGATGACTTAGTTGCACAGAGAGATGTAAAGTGATATGATACAGTTTGGATTACGGAGACAAGGCTCCAAGGTGACCAAGGATGGGAACTAAACATTAAAGGCCACAGTATTTTTCAGAAAATATTCCCCTTGGGTATGGTGACAGCAATATGGTAGAATTCTGTATCAAAGTGAATAGTGAGGCAGTTGATTCTGAGACCTACGTGTGTACCTCAATGCAGGTCACTATATTGGTTTGAGGCATGAGCTGGCTATGACGGATTGGCTATGACATTACGCATAGGAAGGACATCGGACAGGGCATGGCAGGCATTCAAGGAAAGTATACGTAAACCCCAAAAGTTGTTTATTCCTGTGGTGCATTAGTAGAAAGGGAACTGTGGCCAAACTATGGTTTAGAAGGGAAATTCGAGATAGCATTAGATTCAAAGTCGAGGCATACAAAATAGAAAGAAAAGCAGCAGACCCGAGGATTGGTAATTGTTTAACATTCAGCAAAGGAAGACCAAGGGATCCAGTAAGAATAGGAAAATACAATGTTAAAGTAACGAACAACACAAAAACTGACTGTAAAAGTGGCCCAAGGGTTGCATTGTATCAAGGGTTGATACAAACGAATATGGGCCTCTTACGGTCAGAAATGAGGGCATTAGGACAGCACGGTGGCGCAGTGAGTTAGTACTACGGCCTCACGGTGCCGAGGTTCCAGGTTCGATCCCGGCTTTGGGTCACTGTCCGTATGGAGTTTGCACATTCTCCCCGTGTTTGTGTGGGTTTCGCCTCCACAACCCAAAAATCTGCAGAATAGGTGGATTGGCCACACTAAATTGCCCCTTAATTGGAAAAATGAATTGGGACTCTCAATTTATATTTTTAAAAAATGAAATGAGGGCATTTATGTCATTGAACAAAGTAATGGCTGTGAAAGTAAATTCGGACTGAGCTTCTGTCTTCTTAAAGGAAGACTTGAATAATGAACCGAAAGTTCGGAGAAAAAGAAGATTTAGAGAGAAGCTGAAGCAAATTTGAATTACTAACGAAATAGTTTGGGAGAAATGAATGGAACTAAGGGCGGAAATATCTTAATACCAAAGTAAATAATGTAGTAACCCTGAAAATCGTAGATTTATTGGTGGTCATTGTCCAAAATTATTTGAACTCTGGAATTGTTCCTAGAGCTTGGAGGGTAGCGAATCTAACCCGGCTATTCAAAAAGAAAGGAAGTGAGGAAAAGGGAAATATAGACCAGTGACCCTTACGTCGGAAGTAACGAATCTGCTGAAGTCATTATCCAGGATTCCATAGCACAGCATTTGGAAAGCAATTGTGTAATCTGACAAATACAGCATTGGCTTACCCACGATCATCAGTCTTGACGAATCTCCTTGAATTCTTTGAAGATGTAACTCGTAGTGTTGACCAGGGAGACTCGGAGTACATAGTTGAATTAGACTTTGAGCAGGCTTTTTACAAGGTCTCACACATCAGATTAATACGTAAAGTTAAAGAGCATGGGATTATGGGTAGTGTATTTAGATGGTTCGAAAGCTGGTTAGTTAACAGGAAGCGAAAAATTTGAAGAAATTGGACTTTTTCTGTTTGGCAAGCAGTGACTTGTGGGGTACTGCAGGGACCTGTGCTACGACCCGAACTATTCACGTTAAATATCAATGATTTTGACGAGGGAACAAAATGTATCATCTCCAAATTTGCAGATGATACAAAGTTGGCTGGAACGGTGAATGCAGAGGCACTTGAGCAGGTGTTAGATAGCCTGAGTCAGTGGGCACATGCATTGCAGATGCAGTGTAATGTGGATGAATGTGAAGTTATGCGCTTCGGTGGCAAAAAGAGGATTTCGATTAGAATTTCATTGGGTGGAAATGGAGAGAGCTGGATGCTGAGCGAGATCTTGGAATCCTCGTGCATTGGTCCTTGAAACAGTGCGCAGGAACAGCAGGCAGTAAAGAAGGCCAGTGGTATGTAGGCATTCACAGGGAGAGGATTCGAGTATAGGAATAAAGATACGGTACTGAAATGGACAGCATGGTGGCATAGTGGGTATCACTATTGTTTCCCTGCGCCAGGGTCCCAGGTTCGATTCCAGGCATGGGTCTCTGTCTGTGCGGAGTATGCACCTTCTCCCTGTGTCTGCGTGGATATGCTCCGGGTCCTCCGGTTTCCTCCCACAAATCAGAAAATACGTGCTGTTAGGTAATTTAGACATTCCGAATTATCCCTCTGCGTACCCGAACAGGAGCCCGAATGCGGGGATTGGGGGGTTTTCACAGTAACTTCAATGCAGTATTTCGGGAAGCCGACTTGTGACAATAAAGATTATGAAACAAAACATTTTTAAAAATTGTATTAGGCACTTGTGAGGCCATACCTTAGAATTGTATGCAGATTTGTCGTCATTATCTGAGGACGGATGTCCTTACAATGGAGGGAGGGCAAAGAAGATTTGCCATGCTGTTTCATGGAATGGCGGGTCTGTCACAGTGGGATGGCCTCAGTCGATTAGGATGGTATGCATTTGAGATTAGAAGAGTGAGAGCAGATCGGATACATTCATATACATTTATAACATTCTAACAGGGTTACACTGGGTAGATTCAGGAAAAATGTTGCCGAAGACGGAGGGTCCAGAACTAGGGGTCACGGATTGAGGACCTTTTCGGACTGAGGTGAGGACAAATTCCATCGCACAGTGAATGGTGTATCTGTGCAATCCACTGCCACTGAAAGATATTGAGTCCAAAACGTTATGTAATTTCAACATATAGCTCTTGGTGCTAAATAGATGAAGGGATTATGGTGAGGGCGGAGGCAGCATCAGGTATTGAATTTAATGATCAGCCATGATCATACTGAATAGCGAAGCAGGCTCTAAGGGCTGAATGGCCGCCCCACGTCTATTTTCTCTGTTTTTATGTTTCTGAGCATTATTACGACATTATATTGAAATACACCATGTACTTAGACGATTACGCAAAAAACTGAACAATGCCTGATCTACAGCTAAGCATGCTTTACCAAGTTGTCCACGCAGAAATCTATTATCTGAAACACAAAAATATAGTTGACGAAACTGCTATTGTGATCAATGTCAACAACAAATGCATAAATTGCATATCCCACAACAATAGATGCTTACATAGTCTGGTTATGTATCTGCCCCAGCCCTTCCTTTATATACCAATTATTGCATCGCCCGTTTCAAATTAGTATTGAACCGAAGTAACAGCTAGGAATGTAGCTAAACAAGTCATAACTCCAACCTTTAACTCTCAACAATCATAAAATAGTTGCATATGCAGTTGTTGTGCCATGCTGTCATATGTCTAAGAAGTATATGGGGAAATCCGCCTTTACAGACGACATCTGACATTGCAAAAATGTTACATCAACGCTTTACATCAAGTGGACAGTGTCTAGGATAATGAAATAAGGAACTAGATGGATTGTCATTTTAAAAATAGGTGAATGGAAAAGTAGCTCTTCTCTTTATCACTTGTAAGTCTCAAATTGTCCACATAAAACGAATCACCAAATTCACTCAGTTTCGACGATTTATAAATTACAGACATTTTCTCAACTCAAACCAAAAAAATATTATTTCTTTAGTCCCTCAAACATTGGATTCGTCCCTGGAGTCCCATATTTGAGTCAGTCGAAAATGCTGAGACTCATCCTATGTTCTATCCCTTACTTTGTTGTATCCCAAGCAACCGATACTATAAATAATACTAAACCCTACTAATTGGTCTAGGTCCAATTGGCGGGAAAAAAATCAGAGCAAATGCTAACGAAGTCAAAATGTGTCAGTACGTATGACTCAATTTAGTGATGGAAATAGCACGTGGAAGCAAGTAACTATGGAACAGCAGTGAGCACGAAGGCAGCAGCGGCAACAACATCACCCTCGCAACATTGCCGAGGAGATACTCAAATATCCTTCTTCCTGAGAACTGGCGGTTTGTGCCGATCATGCGAACGCCGTTGCACAGACTATTCAGGAGGAACTTTAAATGCACATCCGCATCATATCATACGTAAACGCCAATGTCCTCGGACCTTCCATTAACTTTGTGGTTATGTGCTGTCGCATTGAAAAGACAGACCCACCAATGTTGGCGCCACAGAGATGCGACTTTTGAGGCATAAACCCGTGGATCCCACATCATTGATAAAGTAACTCATGAAGTTACATAGCAACAGGCCAATCAATGTCAAGAAATCATCCTGGTTGCCAATCATCCTATCGGTATACCGATGAATAATCGTGGAGTTAATTTGACACAAATAGTAAAACACACTCAGGGTAGCGACGTCAGGTAATAATTTCTCGGGAAGGAACAGAAATGCTCAATGCAGGGCAGCATGGTGGTGCAGTGGTTAGCACTTCTGACTCACGGCACCGAGGTCCAGTTTCGATCCTGGCTCTGGGACACTGTCTGTGTGGAGTTTGCCCATGCTTCCCGTTATTGTGTGGGTATCGCCCTCCCCCAACCCAACGATGTGCAGGGAAGGTGGATTGGCCACGCGAAATTGTCCATTAATTGGAAAAAATGAATTGGGTCGTCTATTTTCTTAAACAAAATAAATGCTCAATACCAACATTGTCAAGGGAACAGCACTTCTGGACTAAATGGCGATGTCACAGAGGACAGGTCTGCGAGACTAGCAGTTTCCGAAATTAATATCACGCAAGAAGAAAACATATTTGACTTCACGCTGGGAAAGCTACGTCTAGAGTAGCATCATTCAACACTATTACTTCGAGGAGTGAGCAGCGCCCAGTCATTAGGAAGAAAGAGTTTCGGGCGGGATTATCCGGTTAGGCTGCTGTGAGCTTCTCGTTGGCGCGCCGTTTGCTGGCGGCGGTATTCAATCTTCCCACCGCTTGTTAATGGGATTTATGACTCCACGCCACCTTGATAGTCTTGGACGGCAGTTCGCTGCCGGTGGGATAAGTGGATGGCAACGCCGCTATGTTGGCAGTGAAAGTAAATAGATTTATCTGTGTTAATCTTTGCTTACATTTGGCGTTTACGTCCATCGTGTCCGCAGAATAGATTACAGCAACACAATGATACTCAGGGCTTGGTAATTTTATCATTCAGACACACTCGCACGAAAATTATTTCAACCATGTCAATGAAAATTGCAAAGCATCAGCCTAGAACAGCAGCTCGAATAGCTAAAGGGGGAGACAACACGGCAGCATGGCACACATAATAATAATAATCGTTATTAGTGCCACAAGTAGAGTTACATAAGCAAGGGGCTTGTTTATCACAGTGGAATAAAAAGATAGCTTCTAATGCAGGTCAGTGCCAGCTACGCAGGTTCAATTTCCTTACCGCCCTCTTCGAACAGGCGCCGACATGTGGCGACTAGGGGCTTTTAACAGTAACTTCATTAAAGTCTCCTTGCGACAATAAGCTATTGTTATTATATCATCATCATTATTTCACAGCAATTAAGTTACTCTGAGAATCTTCATGTCCCCACACTCCGGCGCCTGTTTGGGTATACTGAGGGAGAATTCAGACTGTCCAATTCACCAAATAAGCACATATTTCCGGACTGGTGGGAGGAAAGCGGAGCATCCGGAGGAAACCCACGCAGACAAGGGGAGAACTTGCAGACTCCGCACAGAAAATGGCCCAAGCGGGAATCGAACCGGGTCTCTGGCGCTGTGAGGCAACAGTGCTAACCACCGTGCCATTGTGTCGTCCAAACAAGCATGATCTGATAGAGAGAGTTTCTGAAGTAACGATGGCGTCAAAATGTTCAGACGTTTTGCAGCCAGTCGCCGGCTTGCAAACAATTGAACAGCTAATATTTAAAAATCCACATCATCAAAATGCAAAAACCTAGCCTATCAGTGGAAAAGACACAGCGGAAGCCTTTATTCCTATCTTCAGTGGAAAGTGCTGACTACGAGATCCAACTCGTGCTCTTCCTGAGGTTTATATCATGACAGATTCTAGTCTTCAAAGAAATCAACCGACTCCAAATCATCTCACGAAATTACGAATGCAAGAGTGGATATTCGCGCAGAACGACTGACGTCTTCACTTAAGAACTTATTATTTCATCAGAGCTGCACCACGACCGCCTGAACGACAATGTGGGAAATTGACTGCAGATTTCGTGCACACAAAAATGAATATACGTCGTATTGGGCAAAGTATCAATTTATCAGTCGACTCTGTTAATGAACAAAGTTGGGGAGATGCCGGCGTTGGACTGGGGTGAGCACAGTAAGATGTCCAAAAACACCAGATTTATGTCCACCCGTTGTGCTTAGAATAACAAGCTTTCGGCGCACAGCTCCGTCCTCAGGTGAATGAAGATGTGGCTTTCAGAAAAAAATATATAGACCAAGTCAAGTATGCAAGAAGATACTTTGAATGCGAATCCAATTAGTAATTGAGACGACAGGTCCAGATGCAGCAGCAACTGGGGAGAGGGATAATCTCTGATTAAAGAGGTGTGAGTTGACTCAAACCAGGACAGTTCGTAGGATTTAGCATGCCCAAGCCAGATTGTTGGGGGGGGGGGGGGGGGGGTGAATGCAATACGACATGAATCCAAGGTCCCGGTTGAGGCCATATTCATGTGTGCAGAATTTAGCTATAAGTTTATGTTCGGCGATTCTGCGTAATCCCCACACCCCCACTAAGTGCCTACAAGCAACTACGCAACCTCAAACAAACCATTGTTTGCAGCAAACTGCACAGCCTTCAGAAGAGCGACCACGAAACCACACAACCCTGTCATGGAAAACTGTGCAAGACATAAGAACGAGGAACAGGGGTAGGCCATCTAGCCCCTCGAGCCTGTTCCGCCATTTAATGTGATCATGGCTGATCTGTGTGGACACAGCTCCACTCTCCGGCCCGTACACCATATCCCCGAATCCCTTATTCTTTAGACGTGCCAGATCATCGACATGGGCACCACCATTACATGTGACAACACCAACCACCATATACGTGGTACAGACTCGTGCGACTCGGCCAACTGTGTCTACCTTATACGCTGCAGCAAAGGATGTCCCGAAGCATGGTACACAGGCAAGACCATGCAGACGCTGTCACAACGGATGAATGGACATCGCGCCACACTCGTCAGGCAGGAATGTTCCTTTCCAGTCCGGTAACCCTTCATCAGTCAAGAGCATTCAGCCTCTGGTTTTCGGTCAAGCGTTCTCCAAGGCGGTCTTCAGGACGCACAACAACACAGAATCGCCGAGCAGTAACCTGTAGCCAAGTTCCGTAAACATGAGTACGGCCTCAACCGGCAACCTGGATTCATATCGCATTACATTTCCCCACCATCTGTCCTAGTCTTACAAAATCCTGCTAACTGTCCTTTTTTGAGACAATTCACACCTCTTTAACCTGTGATTATCCCTCTCTCCAGTTGCTCCGTCTGTACCTGTAGACTTAATTACCTGGAACCCACCTCTTCATTCACCTGAGGTAGGAGTTCTGCTCCAAAAGCTCGCGATTCGAAACAAACCTGTTGAACTTTAACCTGGTGATGTAAGACTTCTCACTGTGCTCAACCCAGTCCAACGCAGAGATTTCCACATCATGGCTACCATCGACACCACAATCTGCCAGCTCAAGGTGGAGATGATTTCCATTAAGATCGCGCATATAGACACTGACATTAAGTTTCTAGAAAGATGCAAGAAAGCAGACAAGATCCCGAAAGCGCTGCAGATCATAAACCCATTCCAAGTCGACCTACAACACAGACTTCTCTCAGAGACTCTGCCGTCGCACCTCTGTTATACTCCTCAATCACCTCACACACGAGTACTATAACAGACGTCGCAACCTGGAAAACAAGATAGCCCATATTCTGAACTTGCGCTCAAGTAAGTCACAGCAGACAAGCTGCAGAACACCGCCAAACAGAAGAGACAACGATACTACGCCACATATATGGGCACCAAGACCAGGAAGACTGAGAAACTCGGCATCACCACCAGCATCAACCAAGCAACACCCCCCCCCCCCCACACGCCCCCCACCCGGCAGCACAGTAGTAAACAATACAGGGACATCTATTGTCAAAATCGAAGTCCTCAGCACAGGGTTCAAATTCTGCACCACCACTAAAATGGACCCCATCAGTCTCTCAGCAGGCACGGAGGAATTCCCCAGGGGAATGAGGCTCCGGGGCTTCTTCCACAGACTCCAAGAGGCCGCTAGCGAACTCAATGAGACAACCAATGGATCAGACAGTGGACCGAGAGATCTGCGGTGCGGTAACTGAAGAGGATCGAGTCGAATTGAACCACTTCGGACGGCCACAGCCCTAGACTCGACATGTATGCTCAAGCGGTCAGGAGTTGCGTCAATGCCAGATTCATCAGTTGCATTCACAAGGCAGCCCCGAACGTCACCTAAGCACAACGCGACGCCATCCACGCTCTCAAGACCAACCACGACATCGCCATCAAACCAGCAGAGAAAGAAGGGGCCACCGTCATACTTAACAGAAAAGAATGCGGCAAAGATCTGTACCGACATCTCAACAACCAGGAACACCACAGACAGTTACCCCCAGAGCTGACCAAGGAGGACACCCGTCAACTCAACAGACTGATCAAGACCTTGGATCCAGACCTCCGTAGCATGCTGTGTGCACTCATCCCACGTAATCTCCGCGTTGGAGATCTCTACTGCCTCCTGAAAATATACAACCTCTCTGGCTACATCGAGGGCATCTCGAAACCCATTGTACAAGAAACGCCCAGCTTAGTTGCCATACGACGGACTTCTGACAGATACTCAACACCCATGGACCAGTTGGACCAGGAGCCAAGAACATTCGTTGCAACAATGGACATCTCGGCACTTTACACCAGCATCCCCCATGATGACGACATTGTTGCAACGCCTCAGGCCTCAACACCGACAACTGACAATCTGCAGATGCAATTCTACAACTCATCCGCTTCATTCTGGATCACAATGTCTTCACCTTCGACAACAGGTTCTTCATCCAGACACACGGAACAGCCATGGGAACCAAATCTGCACCTCAATATGACAACATCTTGATGTACAAGTTCGACCAAGATCTCCTCACCGACCACGACACCAGTCAACCCCATTCGTCTGAGGAAGGAGCTGAGCTCCGAATTGTGATTCGAAACTAACCTGTTGGACTTTAACCTGGTGTTGTAAGACTTCTTACAATGAACAAAGTGAAAGAGTGTTATGCCAACATTGCCATAAAATGGCACAAGCACGTCAATGGGTTACAGAAGTTTGATCTGCAAGGAACACTTAGCTGCAGGAATCATCACAGAAATATATCCTGCACCTATCCATTTTACCGAGGTGGGTTCCAATGTATAGTTTCGCGATTGTTTCGTTGTTTATGTCTAGTGTTCGCCCACCGTTCCATGCTGACGTTAGTTGCGAACTGTGAGACATGCATAGGTTAGACTTCAATTGGAATTCACTGAAGGAGGATGGCGTTGAATACCATACAAAAGTATCTCATCAGAATACTTGGACGCATGCAATTCGGGTGGTCCCTAAAATTATTATAGCTATAAATTAAATGCACAGTTTTGCCTATGATAGAAAATTTAAATAAAGTTATCAAAAACAGTAGAACCCAAGAGGCTTGGACGTGCGAGCAGTAAACCCAAGTTAGTCCTTTGAATCAAATAAGGGCCCAAATGTTTTCCAGGGGACTAAACTGGACTCGACCTCATAACTCAATTTATCTGACTTGCTGGGATTGTCCCATTCCCTCCTATTGTTAGTTAACATATTGCCCGTTGTAGATCACGTTCTAGTGTAGTTAACGTGGCTTTGCAAGTAATAACGTTATGTGACCTTTTCAGTTTCCACCGACCTACTAGTTCAAGTGGCTCCAAGGGTGAAAGCTTTTGATGACGTCCACTCACTTAAATGCATCAACATTTTTTTTTATATTTCCTCTGGCAACTATGCTTGAAAGTTTCATAGAACATAGAACATAGAACGATACAGCGCAGTACAGGCCCTTCGGCCCACGATGTTGCACCGAAACAAAAGCCATCTAACCTACACCATGCCATTATCATCCATATGATTATCCAATAAACTTTTAAATGCCCTCAATGTTGGCGAGTTCACTACTGTAGCAGGTAGGGCATTCCACGGCCTCACTATCAGCCCAGCTCTGCAGCTTATCTATATCCCTCTGTAACCTGCTACATCCTTCCACACTATCGACAACACCACCGACTGTAGTATCGTCTGCAAATTCACTCACCCACCCTTCTGCGCCTTCCTCTAGGTCATTGATAAAAATGACAAACAGCAACGGCCCCAGAAGAGATCCTTGTGGTACTCCACTTGTAACTGAACTCCATTCTGAACATTTCCCATCAACCACCACTCTCTGTCTTCTTTCAGCTAGCCAATTTCTGATCCCCATCTCTAAATCACCCTCAATCCGCAGCCTCCGTATTTTCTGCAATAGCCTACCGTGGGGAACCTTATCAAACGCTTTGCTGAAATCCATATACACCACATCAACTGCTCTACCCTCGTCTACCTGTTCAGTCACCTTCTCAAAGAACTCTATAAAGTTTGTGAGGCATGACCTACCCTTCACAAAGCCATGCTGACTATCCCTGATCATATTATTCCTATCTAGATGATTAAAATTCTTGTCTCTTATAATCCCCTCCAAGACTTTACCCGCTACAGACGTGAGGCTCACCGGTCTACAGTTGCCAGGGTTGTCTCTGCTCCCCTTTTTGAACAAAGGGACCACATTTGCTATCCTCCAGTCCTCTGGCACTATTCCTGTAGCCAATGATGACATAAAAATCAAAGCAAAAGGTCGAGTAATCTCTTCCCTGGCATCCCAGAGAATCGTAGGATAAATCCCATCAGGACCCGGGGACTTATCTACTTTCAGCCTGTCCAGAATTGCCAACGCCTCTTCCCTACGTACCGCAATGCCATCTATTCTATTAGCCTGGGTCTCAGCATTCTCCTCCACAACATTATCTTTTTCCTGAGTGAATACTGACGAAAAATATTCATTTAGTATCTCGCCTATCTCTTCAGACTCCACACACAACTTCCCATCCCTGTCCTTGACTGGTCCTACTCTTTCCCTAGTCATTCGCTTATTCCTGACATACCTATAGAAAGCTTTTGGGTTTTCCTTGATCCTACCTGCCAAATGCTTCTCATGTCCCCTCCTTGCTCGTCTTAGCTCTCTCTTTAGATCCTTCCTCGCTACCTTGTAACTATCCATCGCCCCAACTGAAACTTCACACCTCATCTTCACATAGGCCTCCTTCTTTCTCTTAACAAGAGATCCCACTTATTTGGTAAACCATGGTTCCCTCGCTCGACGCCTTCCTCCCTGCCTGACCGGTACGTACTTATCAAGAGCACGCAGTAGCTGATCCTTGAACAAGCTCCACATATCCAGCGTGCCCAACACTTGCAGCCTACTTCTCCACCTTATCCCCCCCCCCCCCCCCCCCCCCCAAGTCACGTCTAATGGCATCATAATTGCCCTTCCCCCAGCTATAACTCTTGCCCTGCGGTGTATACTTATCCCTCTCCATCATTAACGTAAACGTCACCGAATTGTGGTCACTGTCCCCAAAGTGCTCTCCTACCTCCAAATCCAACACCTGGCCTGGTTCATTACCCAAAACTAAATCCAACGTGGCCTCGCCGCTTGTTGGCCTGTCAACATATTGTGCCAGGAAATCCTCCTGCACACACTGTACAAAAAACGACCCATCTAATGTACTCGAACTATATCTTTTCCAGTCAATATTTGGAAAGTTAAAGTCTCCCATAATAACTACCCTGTTACTTTCGCTCTTATCCAGGATCATCCTCGCCATCTTTTCCTCTACATCCCTAGAACTATTTGGAAGCCTATAGAAGACTCCCAACAGTGTGACCTCCCCTTTCATGTTTCTAACCTCAGCCCATACTACCTCGGAAGATAAGTCCCCATCTAGCATCCTCTCCGCCACCGTAATATTGCTCTTGACTAGCAGCGCAACACCTCCCCTCTTTTGCCTCCTTCTCTGAGCTTACTAAAACACCTAAACCCCGGAACCTGCAACATCCATTCCTGTCCCTGCTCTATCCATGTCTCCGAAATGGCCACAACGTCGACGTCCCAGGTACCAACCCATGCTGCCAGTTCCCCTACGTTATTTCGTATACTCCTGGCATTGAGGTAGACACACTTCAAACCACCTACCTGAACACTGGCCCCCACCTGCGACGTCAAATCTCTGCTCCTGACCTCTATACTCTCATTCTCCCTTACCCTAAAACTACAATCCAGGTTCCCATGCCCCTGCTGCATTAGTTTAACCGCCCCCCCCCAAAGAGCACTAACAAATCTCCCCCCCCCCCCCCGCCAGCATATTTGTGCCCCTCAGGTTCAGATGTAGACCATCCTGTCTGTAGAGGTCCCACCTTCCCCAGAATGAGCCCCAGTTATCCAGATATCTGAATCCCTCCCGCCTTCACCATCCCTGTAGCCACGTGTTTAATTGCTCTCTCTCCCTATTCCTCATCTCACTATCACGTGGCACGGGCAACAACCCAGAGATAACACCTCTGTTTGTTCTAGTTCTGAGCTTCCATCCTAGCTCCCTGAAAGCCTGCCTGACATCCTTGTCCCCTTTCCTACCTATGTCGTTAGTGCCAATGTGGACCACGACTTGGGCTGCTCCCCCTCCCCCATAAGGACCCGGAAAACACGATCCGAGGCATCACGTACCCTTGCACCTGGGAGGCAACACACCAAACGTGAGTCTCTCACGCTCCCAGAAAATCTCCTATCTGTGCCCCTGACTATCGAGTCCCCAATTACTAATGCTCTGCTCCTCTCCCCCCTTCCCTTCTGAGCAACAGGGAGAGACTCCGTGCCAGAGGCCCGTACCCCATGGCTTACCGCTTGTAAGTCGTCCCCCCCACAAGTATCCAAAGTGGTGTACGTGTTTCTCAGGAGAACGACCGCAGGGGATCCCTGCACTGACTGCTTTTTCCCAGTCCCTCTTACAGTTACCCATCTATCGCCAATCTTTTGTGTAACTAATTCCCTGAAGCTGCTATCTATGACCCCCTGTGCCTCCCGAATGATCCGACGTTCTTCCAACTCCAGCTCCAGTTCCCTAACTCGGTCTTGGAGGAGCTGGAGATGGCAGCACTTTCTGCAGGTAAAATCAGCAGGGACACTAACGGCATCCCTCACCTCAAACATCCTGCAGGAGGAACATTGCACTCCCTTCCCTGCCATCCCTGTAAATTTCCACCAAGATCTGGCTAACAACTAAATTAAATTTTTAAAAATAATAATAAAATATGGTACTTACCTCACACCAATGGGTTTTATTATTAGCTTAGAGGAGGAGGGAGGGTGGGAGACACTACACGTGTAGTGTCTCGGGTTTCCTCTCCACCAGAATTTATTGGCGAGGATCTTCCCAGAAGTCCGCGGGTCGAACTTCCTGTTCCCGCCTTAAAAACTAAAATTAAAAAAAAACCAAAGGGGGACCGAAAACGGGACCAGTTAAGTGTTTTTAAATGAGAGACTTACCTCCCAGAAATCACTTCCGCACTGCTCCCGCTGAAATTGACTAACCTGCTCCGCTCCCGCTGAAATCGACTGGCCTGCCCCTTCAAAGACAAGTGTTTTTAAAGGAGAGACTTACCTCCCAGAAATCACTTCCGCACTGCTCCCGCTGAAATTGACTAACCTGCTCCGCTCCCGCTGAAATCGACTGGCCTGCTCCTGCAAAGACAAGTGTTTTTAAAGGAGAGACTTACCTCCCAGAAATCACTTCCGCACTGCTCCCACTGAAATTGACTAACCTGCTCCGCTCCCGCTGAAATCGACTTTCGGGGTCACATTTGGGGCTAAGATAGGCTTCGAGTCTCATCTTACTGCCTCCAATGATACTGCCTATTTATACCTGCATAACATGTCTAGTTTTCCTCCTGTTTTTACATATCAGCTTCTGAAATTTCCTGTAGGTGTCTTAGCTGCATCTCGACTTCAGCATCCAAAAGCTATCTTGGCTGTCAATGTGATTTCTACACGCAAAGAGTGGTGAGGCCGTGGAATGCCCTACCTGCAACAGTAGTGAACTCGCCAACATTGAGGGCATTTAAAAGTTTATTGGATAAGCATATGGATGATAATGGCGTAGTGTAGGTTAGATGGCTTTTGTTTCGGTGCAACATCGTCGGCCGAAGGGCCTGTACTGCGCTGTATCGTTCTATTTACACTTCCTAAACTCAATTCTCAGCCTCACCTGCACCCAACAAGTTTCTCGATTAGCGTCTGTTTTCCTTGATTTAATTGGTTCTGAGTAAAAGTATCGAATTTGTCTCTGTGTTGCTAGTTTCTACATTCTCCAATATGTCGGCGATTCTTATTAATAGAACCTCTTTCAGCTGCACATGCCGCCAAAGCATCTGCATTCATCCCTGTCAACACTTGTACGACCACCATTTACTTCCAGTCACAAACGTAGCATATGCCGTCCTTTGCTTTGTGTTTGAATGGCCCCAAGTTTCGAACTACCCAGCAAAAACCTATCTGGCTCGATTGGTGTTACATTATTCCCTACCTCATGCCTTCGAAGCTAACTTTTGACAAATATGTTGTGAATCCCTATTAACAAGTCCGTATGTGGCTCGGTAAATTAATTGGTGGGACGTCGTGGCTCATTTTATTACCATAAAGGCTGTGCATAAATAACATGTTTTTTGTTGATAAATGTCCATTCTTGCTTAATCGCGTGGTTTATTAAGATTGGTAAGGATTTGTGATGCAGGTTTCGATAGCTGTATGCATGTTGGAGATGCAGTGTGGACGGTCATTCTCTATCTTGTGCGCAAGACAATTCCAGCCAATACTACAGGAGACAGCTATTTTACCTTGAATGTATGTTCTGATCATGGCGATACCAAATTAAATCTCTAGTTTTATTAATTATGTGATCGATTTGGACTCTACCGGACTCACCGTCGGTGTTGCACTTTTCGTTTAACTCGATAGCATTATAATGCAAAACCTATAAAATATCTGAATACGTATTATTCATTGAGAGACACCACAGGGAACACGGAACACTTATGGAAATTGAGAACATTTACAATGATTATTTAGGTGTTTAAAACCACTTCACCTCTCTCTCTCGTCAGCAACTTCTCTTCTGAAAATACGAAAATATTGTTTGGTAGACGCGATGAGTGCTTTCAAATGATCCTCTTTGCAAATGTGAAAGTACTTTGGGATTAACGGTCAACATAGAATCATTGAATTTACAGTGAAGATGGAGGTCATTCGAGCCATCGAGTCTGCACATGCGGAAAGAACACCTTACATAATCTCACAACTCCACCCTATTCCCGAAAACCACTCACCCCCATCTATCTTTTTTGGACACTAAGGGCAAAGTAGCATAGCCAATCCACTTAACCTGCACATTTTAGGGCTGTGAGAGGAAACCGGAGCACCCAGAGAAAACCCACGCAGACACGGGGAGAATGTGCAGGCTCCGCACAGACAGTGACACAAGCAGCGAATCGAACCTGCGACCCTAGAGCTGTGAAGCGACATCCTAACCACTTTGCCACCCAATTTGAAAGCATCGTATTCTGCAGCATCAAAGCAGAGTATATTTTATAATAACTGAATTGATATGTCCACACGTGAAGGAAAGAAAGCAATGGGAAGATTTTCAAATCTCTGACACTAAGTTGAATGCTGCAATCCACATAATGTATCTATATTAGGAGTAGAAGTCATGGCTGTGATTCAAGCGAAGGACTTCAATGTAATCGCTTGAAAAAAAAATGATTATCATAATTCGATCTTTATAATTCGTAGGTTTTATTAATTTCTGTGAACAGGAATTGGATTAAATTAAACAAACCTAATTCCTACTCTAGGCAGCCGGCCGGAAATGCAATTTAATTTTCGTTTGCTTCCCCCTTTATAAATATATACCAGCATCTCTGTTTTGCTGTGATCAAATTTGTATTGATAAGCCCACAACTTGGTAAAATGGCGGTCTGAGCTGATATTACAGAAAGACAATATGATTCGTACCACCAGACATTAAGGTCATTTTATCCCATTGCTTCTCCCAAGCTTTGGTAAAGGACACATTCCTAGACTGCGTCCCCGATGCTTTTCAATGCACCAGCGATTACGAATTATAAGGACGGTGTCCATGTTTTTTCCACGACAGCTTACAGGCCACAGCTTGACAGCCTGCGTTCTGGAATGCGGATGACCTTTGCACAGTCTTCTGTAAATGGTTCTCTGCCAACGGTAATGATAGTTAGTAAAAAATATCTATTTATATTCAATATTTTGACGATCTTAATATAAATCCAACAATAACAGATGGTAACAATTAAAAAGTAAGGGTCCCCTCCCCCACCCCTTACAACAACAAAAGCAAGGTACACAGTCCCCCACACACATTGCGACCCCCTCACACGCACATATTCACAGATCCTGACCCCGCCCGCGTCCCTCCTAGCTATCCATGACCAACAATTTAAAGTACAATATTTAATGTATAAACGGCTGTTATCAGCGATAAAACCCTTCGACTGACCCTCTCACGACCAGGGCATGTGTACATGATGTGCTGGGACCCCCAGACACCGGTCGCGTCTCTCATCCACCCCTTCAAACAATCCATTCACTCTAGCTATCGTAAGGTGTGCTCGGAATTCCACTTTCAGCTGCATAGGGCTCAGCCTCGAGGTCAATGTTCACCATACTCAGGGTCTCACTGCAAACATCCTCCTTCAAGATCGGACCCAGCTCCTCCGTCCACGTCGTCTTCACACCCTCGACAGAGCCCATCTCCTCTTTTCCAAACGTTTACACCGGGCAAGAGATACACATATCTCAGAGCATGCACTAACACATTCAAAAACAGCTTCTTCCCCACTATTACCAGACTCTTGAATTACCCTGTTATGAACTGAACTGACTTCTCCACACATCCTTTACTGAGTAGTACTACACTCCGGATGCTTCACATAATGTATCTGTCTATGTACTTGCATCCTGTATCTATCGTATGTCCTATGTTTTTTTTTCCTGTCTGGAATGACCTGGCTGGACTGTGCACAGAAGAATTATGTTCACTGATCGCGGTACACGTGACAATAAAGCCAAGATAAGGATAATATCCTCTAGAGCGGGGTGGAAGTCTGCTTCATCGGAAAGACTGAAAACTATGTTTAGACCCAGCTGCGGGTCTGAAGATAACTGACTAGCATCTGTGAGCTTATTTTTTTATTTTACTTTACCGTCTTTAGCAAACTGACCTTCTAAAAACTAATAACCCAAATTATTTGAATCTTTGTCCTTCCATTCTGTAAATTCACATCCGACCAAGAGGTTTTAATAACAGTTTCACATAGCTAACGGCAAGCCTAGATGTGGCCCACAAGTTAAAATGATGGCGCAGCTGCCTCCAAGGTTTTAACGTGGCTACTACTACCAAGGTGGACGAGTGTTTCTCTGGTACCACCAGTACCACTGCTAGGCGTGCTCCCATCACACACTCTGCTTCCACTCGAACCCGAAGATCATCCGAGTTTTCAACCAATTCTAGCATTACCTGCCCAAATATATTATTGAACATTTGGCAAGGCCAAGCCCCCTTTTCTTTCTCCCTCTGGAGCAAAGTCGTCCTGATTATTACCCATCCAAATAAACCCAGTCATCAGACGGTCAAACGCTCTGAAGGAACCTTGAGTACAAACATCGGAAGACACTTGACTGAGTAAAAGTCTCGGGAAGATGTTCATTTTAACCGATTGCACTGCCCATCAGGGATAATGGGAGGCCAGCCCATCTTTGCAAGTCAGCTTTGTCGTTCACCACTAGATGCTCATAATTCAACTTTCGATGTTTCCCCAGCGCCCTGCTATGTGGACACACAAATACTGAATATGACTTCCAGCTAGCCGGGAACGCACTCCCTTAACCATCCCCCTCCACCCCTTCACACACACACCGCGTCATAAACCCAACCCACAAAGTATTCACTCTTTCCGATATTCAGCCTGTAACCAGAAAAGGCCGCAAAACGCTACAAGATTCCCATAATATTATCGATGGACGCTTTCGGACCCCTCACATATAAGAGGAAGTTGTTGGCTTATAGTAATGCACTGTGTTCCGCCACACATCTAACTATTCCTCACCACGTTTATCGAGGACCTCAAGGCCGTAGATTGTGGCTCCATTGCCATTGCAAACAGCAATGGTGACAACAGACATCCCTGCCTGATGCCCCCGTAAAGCCGAAAGTGGTTGGACGTCACTTTGTCAGTTGAAACACATATAACAGCTGCACCCACGCTACAAAGCACGGACTACATACAACTTTTTCGAAATCCAAACTGGATAATTACACTCTACCCGGTCCAATGTCTTTTCCTTGCCGAATGAGATTATGAATCCCGGGGCACGACCCTCACCCGGAGGAAGCACCACATTCAACAGTCCTCCCAAGCTCGCTGTCAATCTCAGCCTTTTATTAAAGCACGGTTGGCCTTCCCCTTCATCTGCGGCAGACAATGTTCCAGTCTTATTGCCAGCACCTTGGCTAACAGATTCGCATCTACATTTGATAGGAAGATTGGATGATACGACCTGCAGCCCAGGGGCCCTTGTCTTTTATCAAGAATAGGGGCGTCGCAGCCAGTCTCAGCGTCTGAGGCAAAGTGCTTTTCTTCAAGGAACCCCTAAACATCTAATTACAAACTTCAGTGCATTCCATAGTGTCGTGGGAGAACTGTCCATTGTCATTGTTCAAAATCGAATCCCGGATAGACCCTGCGATCCTTTCACAGAAACGTAATGTCCTTTAGCAGACCAACATCCAGCTGCCACCTCTTCCGATGCCTTTTATCTCCGCCCAACTCAAGGTCCATCTAATTTGGGGTATGGTCAGAAATTACCACTATTGAGTACTTAGATTTCTACATCCCAGCAAGTAGCGCTTGCCTTTGACAAAATAATAAATGATGAATAAGACATTGTGTACTGAGAAGAACGAGAACACTTTTTCTCTCGGGTAACGAAACTGCTAAGGGTCTCCCCTCCCGTTTCGTCCACAAAAACAACTAAAACCATCGGCATACGCCTTGGCGCCAGCCTCTGAGCCGAGAGCAATCTACTCTTGTGTCTTCCACATAATCCATGTCTCCGCCCAAACAACGGAAGCATAATAACTTAGGAACTTAAGCAAGGAGTAAGGAGGGCTAAATGGGATCACGAAACGTCATTGGCAAATAGGGTTAAGAAAAATCCCACACGTTCATAAAAAGCAAGAGGGTAGCCAGAGAAAGGGTTGGCCCACTGAAGATCAGGGGAGAGAATCTATGTATGGAGCCAAAGGAAATGGGTGAGGTACTAAATGAATACTTTGCATCAGTATCCACGAAAGAGAAGGAATTGGTGAATGTTGAGTCTGTAGAAGGGTGTGTAGATTGTGTGTGTCATATTGAGATCCCAAAATAGTAGGTGTTGGGCGTCTTGAAAAAGATTAGGCTGAATAAGTCCCCAGGGCCTGATCGGGTCTACCCGGAAGAGAGGTTAATTGCGGAGGCCGTGACATAATTCTTTGGATCCTCACTGTCTTCAGGTGATGTCCCGGAGGACTGGAGGATAGGCAACGTTGTTCCTTTGTTTAAGAAGGGTCGCAAGAATGATCCAGGGAACTGCAGGTCGGTGAGCTTTACGCCAGTGGTAGGGAAATTACTGGAGAGACTTATTCGAGGCAGGATCTACTCCCATTTGGAAGCAAGTGGACGTATTAGCGAGAGGCAGCACGGATTTGTGAAGGAGAGATCGTGTCTCACTAACTTCATACAGTTTTACGGGGCAGCCACAAAGATGATTGATGCAGGTAGGGCAGTGGATGTTGTCTCTATGGACTTCAGTAAAGCCTTTGTCAAGGTCGCTCATGGCAGACTGGTACAAATGTTGAAGTCAGAGGTGAGCTGGCAAAATGGATACAGAACTGGCTAGGCCACAGAAGGCAGAGAGTAGCAATGGAAGGGTGCTTTTCTGATTGGAGGACTGTGACTAGTGGTATTCCACAGGGTTCAGTGCTGGGACATTTGCTGTCCGTCATATATAGAAATGATTTGGAGGGAAATGTAAGTGGTCTGATTAGTACGTTTGCGAACGATAGAAAGGTTTTTGGAATTGCCGATAGCGATTAGGACTGTCATAGGATGCAGCAGGCTTTAGATCGTTTGGAGACTTGGGCGGAGAGATGGCAGATGGAGTTTAATCCGGAAAAATCTAAGGTAATGCATTTTGGAAGGTCGAATACAGGTAGTCAATATACAGTGAATGATATAACCCTCAAGAGTATTGACAGTCAGAAAGATATAGGTGGACAAGTCCACAGGTCATATGAAAGGGGTAACACAGGTGAAGTTAGTCAAGAAGGCATATCACATGCTTGCCTTCATTGGCCAGGGCATTGAGTGTTAAAATTGGCATTTCATGATGTAGCTGTATAAAACCTTAGTGAGGCCACACTTGGATTATAGTGTTCATTTCTGGTCGCCGCACTACCAGAAGGACGTGGCGGCTTTAGGGAGGGTGCAGCAGAGATTTACAAGGATGTTGCCTGGTATGGGGGCATTAGCTATGATGAGAGGTTGAATAAACTTGGTTTGTTCTTACTGGAACGAAGGTGGTGAGGGGCGACCTGATAGAGGTCTACAAAATTATGAGGGGCTTAGAGTGGACAGTCAGATACTTTTTCCCAGGGTAGAGGGGTCGATTACTCGAGGACATAGTTAAAGGTACAAGGGGCACGGTTTAGAGGGGATGTACGAGGTACGTTTTTTACAGAGGGTAGTGGGTACCTGGAGCTCGCTGCCGGAGATGGTGGAAGCAGGGACGATAGTGACGTTTAAGGGGCATCTTGACAAATACATGAATAGGATGGGATGGACCACAGAAGTGTAGAAAATTTCAGTTTATACGGGCAGCATGGTCGGTGCAGGCTTGGAGGGCTGAATGGCCTGTTCCTGTGCTGTACTTCTCATTTGTATTTGACCTTTTTTATGTTATAGTTACGGGGGGTTTACCAAGGATAGTGGTTGTGTTGGTGAGTATGCCCCAAATTAGGATGATACAATGTTCATGAAACGGCTGCTGGCAAGGATGCCGGATCAATACACCCGGCAGCGTATTGTAAAGAACAAAGAACAAATAAAAGTACAGCACAGGAACAGGTCCATTCCTGTGCTGTACTTATCATTTTTATTTGATCTTTTTTATGTTATAGGTACGGGGGATTTAGCAAGGATAGTGGTGGTGTTGGTGAGTATGCCCCAAATTAGGATGATACAATGTTCATGGAACGGCTGCTGGCAAGTATACCGGATCAAAACACCCGGCAGCATATTGCAAAGAACAAAGAACAAAGAAAAGCACAGCACACGAATCGGCTCTTCAGCACTACACACCTGTGCTGATCATGATGGCCGAACTAAAAAGGAACACTCTCTGTCCTTACCGGTTCAACTCCCAGGTGCCTCTTAAATGTTGCTAATGTGGCTGCTTTCACCACATCCTCTGGCAGCACGTTGCCGGCAAACGCCACGCTCTGCGTGAACCACTTAGCCCGCAGATCTCCCTTCAATCTTCCTCCTCTCACCTTGAAACTGTGTCCTCGTGTCATTGACACTTTCACCCTTGGAAAAAGCCTCTAACTGTCCACCCTGTCTTTTTCTCTCATAATTGTGTAGACCTCCATCATGTCTCGCCATCAACCTCCGTCTTTCCATTGAATCCTAGTTTATTCAATTTATCCTCATAGCCCACATCCTCCAGTGCAGGCAACGCCCTGGTGAACCTTCTTTGCATTCCCTCCAAAGCTTCCTTATGATAATGTGGTGAAAAAACTGCACGTAATGCTCCAAATGCGGCCTAATAAGGTTTCATATAGCTCCAACATGATTTCCCAAGTCCTGTACAAAATGTCCCAGCTACTGACGGCAAGCATACCGTGTGCCTTCTTGATCGCCATGGCCGCCCGTGTTGCCACGTTTAGGGTACTAAGGACCTGTACTCCCAGATCCCTGTGTATTTTAATGTTCCTAAGGGTTCTGCCGTTTACAGTATAATTCAGATCTAGATTTGATCCTCGAAAATGCATCAGCTGGCATTTGTCCGGATTTAACTCTCTCTGCCATTTCTGTGCCCAAGTCTCCAATCTGTCTATCTTCAGGTATATCCTCTGATAATCTACGGCACTGCCAGCAACTCCACCAATGTTCATGTCAGCCGCAAACGCACCGCATAGCACCCACATTTTGCTCCAGATCATTGATATATACACCAAAATAATAGAGATCCCAGCACCGATACCTGTGGAACACCACTAGCTACTGATCTCCATTCAGAAAAAGCCCTTCCACAGCTATCATCTGTCTTCTATAACCAACTCCGTTCTGCATCCATTCAGCCAGCCCACCCGAACCTCACGGGATTTTACTTTTACGCCAGTCTGCCATGTAGGATCGTGTCAAACTCCTGACTAAATTTTATATAAACTACGTCCAAAGCCCTTACCGCATAAATTGCCTTTTTCACCTCTTCAAAAAACCCAATCAAGTTGGTGCGACATGACCTTCACCATACAAAACCATGATGCTTGTCTATAGCTAGTTCATTTTCCTTCAAATGCGCATATATTTCATCCCTCAGTATATTTTACAAAAGCCTACCCACAACTGATGTCAGGGTCACTGGCCTCTTATATACTGTGTCATTCTTGCTTACTTTCTTAAACAAGGTAACAACATTGGCTATTTCCCAGTCCTATGGAACCTCTTCTGTGGTTAAAGAGCATGTGAAGATATCTGTCCAGGCCCCAGCTTTTTCTCCCCTTGTCTCCCACAGTAACCTGGGAGAGATCCCATCCGGCAGCGGGGACTTGTCTACCTTAATACAATTTAGGATACACAACTCTTCCTCCTTTGATATACTAAATTTCTCAAGGGCGTTCACCCACTGATCCCTGAGCTGAACATTCGTCAAGTCCTTCTCCCTGGTGTATACCGATAAAAAGCACTCGTTAAGGATTTCACCCACGTCCTGTAGTTCCACACATATCCTCCCTCCATTGTCCTTGAATGGATCCACTCTTTATCTTGCTGCACTCTTGATCCTTATATATGCATAGTATGTACCTCCCCATAGTGCGGCACGTGACGCAGTGATTAGCACTGAGACTGCAGCGCTAAGGATACGGGATTGAATCCTAGTCCTGGGTCACTGACTATGTGGAATTTGCGCATTCTCTCCATTTCGGCGTGGCTTTCACCCCACAACCCAAAGATGTGCTGGTCGGGAGGATTGGCCACGCTCAATTGGCCCTTAATTGTATAGAAAAATAATAATTGGGTGTCCTAATTTTTTATTTTAAATTTAATTAATATATACCCCCCCCCCCCCCCACTGCAGTACCTAATGCCTACTCCGACCAAAACCGGACCATCTTATTAATAAGATTCGCCAAATCCGGTCCCCTACTGTAAAATTCGGAATGGCAAACGTGCCGCATCCAAGCCGTCCGATATCGTGCCTGATCCTGCTCGTGCTTGTAGGTCTCCCGGAGAAATGTCACATCGTCTCCCAAGTTTTTAATGAGCAAAAGCCCGCGGTCTTTTGTCCAGCTCCCCCCCGGCCTCGTACATTCCAGGTGACCAACTTTGGTCGCCTATCACTGCCCCAACATCGAGTCATGCAGTACCACTGCAAACTGTCATAGCTTAATCGATGATTCCCAGTGTGCTGGGCCACGTAAATTGGCTTCCAATCCGACCTAAATGGTGGAGCAGAAAAAGATAACCGGTCACATCAATCCCCCCTTTCACGATCAACAGATAGCCTTGTGACTCTTCTAGGCCATCCCCTATCCCCGCCCTTCCAGACTCATCGAGATTTTCCAAACTAGATTGATGAGTCGCACCTACATCCTCTGCTAACTTGCTCGTGCTCGAACGGTGACCACCACACCCCAGATCGCAGCTATTTCTTAACAACCGGCTTCGTAACTGCTCTCAGCCAATTTCTCCCCTTGATCCATATTCCCATCTACAAGAAACAAAGGCCTGTAACTGAGATAATCTAACCTCATCGCCCCGGCATCCCAGCAACTGCTGCGCACAGAAAGAATGGCAAAATTAAAAGAAAAAAGAACAGTGCAAGTGACTCCATCCAAACACGTCCACAATTAAATCTATTCAACATCTTAACAACATGACCATGAACATTAAAACCAGTGACACAATAACATCCCATCCAGCCAACCGCCCATCCACAATTCTCAAGCCATGTTTTGAACAGGATCTTTGATAAATTCCTCCGCCTACTCGGGAGTTTCGAAATAGAAATCCTTTGAGTCAATCGTGCCCCTTAATTCCACTAGGTACATCACACCAACACGTACTCTTCGATTAAACAGAACCGTCTTCACCTTATTGAATGCTGCCCATTGTTTCATCAGATCCTTGCCAATGTCCAGGTAAATCCTTGTCATTTTTCCATCCAAGCTGATGTTTCTGGCTTTCTTCGTACATTCCAGATCTGCGCCTTTCACGCAAACGTACACAACCGAATACTCACCGCTACAGATGCCTCCTTTGGACGTTGTTTCTGCATTAAGGCGCTGTGTGCAGTATCTTGGGCGAGCGCAGGAAATACCTCACACCGCTCATCAATAGGGAAAACTTTGAAAAGATGTTTTCGGCCTGCTTTGCGCCCTCAACTCCCCCGGGCAGAGGCACATGCTTCAGGTTCATGCGCCTGGTCCTAACTTCTGATTCATCCAGCATTGCATTGAAGACCCTGTTCTTGTCTCCGACGGTCGCCGTTTCAGCCTTCAAGGATGCAAGTCTGTCTTCGCTGGGTTAACGCCTCCTCCATATGTTTAAAGTGCACCGCCTGCACACCTACCACTGGGCCCAAAGCTTGCTCTGCCAGTAATTTAAATGAACCCGGCAATTCCTGAACGTGTTTCTTGAAGCACTCATCCATTTATTCCCACATTTCTGTTATTTTCTGGCTCCCAGTCGTGCCATCATATCGAGGGTTATAGGTGTGGCCGTTCCCTCCGCCACTTCTGATGCCTTGTTGCTCGTGCTCGACGTGTTTTAATTTCACCCCTACGCCCTTCTTCGGTTAGGAATTTGGTCCATAGTTCCGTTCATAAACCTATCCATGACCAAAAAGTTCTCATGAGACTTTGGTCCATAACATCATAAGGCACTGCAGCAGAATTAGGCCAGTCGTACCAGTGGGTCTGCTCCGCCAATCAATCATGGCTGATATGTTTTTCCTCTCATCTCATCAAAATGGATAAAGAACTTGCTGGACAACAGGAGACAGAGAGTAGTAGTTGAAGGGAGTTTCTCAAAATGGGAAACTGTGACCAGTGGTGTTCCACAGGGATCCGTGCTGGGACCACTGTTGTTTGTGATATACGTAAATGGGGCAGCACGGTAGCATTGTGGATAGCACAATTGCTTCATAGCTCCAGGGTCGCAGGTTCGATTCCCGGCTTGGGTCACTGTCTGTGCGGAGTCTGCACATTCTCCCCGTGTGAGCGTGGGTGTCCTTGAGTGCTCCGGTTTCCTCCCACAGTCCAAAGATGTGCAGGGTAGGTGGATTGGCCAGGCTAAATTTCTCTTAGTGTCCAAAATTGCCCTTAGTGTTGGGTGGGGCTACTGTTTTATGGGGATAGGATGGAGGTGTGGACCTTGGTAGGGTGCTCTTTCCAGGAGCCGGTGCAGACTCGATGGGCCGAATGGCCTCCTTCTGCAGTGTAATTTCTATGATCTGGAGGAAGGTACATGTGGTCAGATTAGTACGTTTGCAGATGACTCTAAGATTGGTGGAGTAGCAGATAGTGAAGGGGACTGTCAGGGAATACAGCAGAATATAGATAGATTGGAGAGTTAGGCGGAGAAATGGCAGATGGAGTTCAATCCGGGCAAATGCGAGGTGATGCATTTTGGAAGATCCAATTCAAGAGCGAACTATACGGTAAATGAAAATGTCCTGGTGAAAATTGATGTCCAGACAGATCTGGGTGTTCAGGTCCATTGTACCCTGAAGGTGGCTGCACAGGTCGATAGAGTGGTCAACAAGTCATCCGGCATGCTTTCCTTCATCGGGAGGGGTATTGTGTGCAAGATTTGGCAGGTCATGTTACAGTTGTATAAGACTCCATGTTCGGTCACATTTGGAATACTGCATACAGTTCTGGTCGCCACATTAACAAGAGGATGTGGATGCTTTGGATAAGGTGGAGAGCAGGTTGACCAGGATGTCGCCTGGCATGGAGGGCACTAGCTATGAAGAGAGGTTGAGTAGATTAGGATTATTTCCATTAGAAAGACGGAGGTTGAGGGGGAGCTCATTGAGGTCGACAAAATCATGAGAGACATAGACAGGGTGGATAGCAAGAAGCTTTTTTCCAGAGTGGGGGACTCAATTACTCGGGGTCACGAGTTCAAGGTAAGAGGGAAAACGTTTAAGGGAGTTTTGCGTGGAAAGTTCTTTACGCAGAGGGTGGTGGGTGCCTGGAACGCATTGCCGGCAGAGGTGGTAGTGGCGGGCACGATAGCGTCAGTTAAGATGTATCTACACATATACATGAATGGGCAGGAAGCAGAGGGCTACAGATCCTTAGAAAATAGGTGACAGTTGTAGATAGAGGATCTGGATTGCCGCAGGCTTGGAGGACCGAAGGGCCTGTTCCTGTGTTGTAATTTTTCTTTGTTCTCTTTGTATCTCCTTTCTGCTGGCGTCTTCCCATAATCCCTGCTACCTTTATTTATCAATAACCCGCCCCTCTGTCTTAAAGACATCCAGTGATTTGAACTCCCAATCCTTTTGCGGCAAAATAATTCCATATTCAGAACAATACAGCGCAGTACAGGCCCTTCGGCCCACGATGTTGCACCGAAACAAAAGCCATCTAACCTACACTATACCATTATCATCCATATGTTTATCCAATAAACTTTTAAATGCCCTTAATGTTGGCGAGTTCACTACTGTAGCAGGTAGGGCATTCCACGGCCTCACTACTCTTTGCGTAAAGAACCTACCCCTGACCTCTGTCCTATATCTATTACCCCTCAGTTTAAGGCTATGTCCCCTCGTGCTAGCCATTTCCATCCGCGGGAGAAGGCTCTCACTGTCCACCCTATCTAACCCTCTGATCATTTTGTATGCCTCTATTAAGTCTCCTCTTAACCTTCTTCTCTCTAACGAAAACAACCTCAAGTCCATCAGCCTTTCCTCATAAGATTTTCCCTCCATACCAGGCAACATCCTGGTAAATCTCCTCTGCACCCGTTCCAAAGCCTCCACGTCCTTCCTATAATGCGGTGACCAGAACTGTACGCAATACTCCAAATGCGGCCGTACCAGAGTTCTGTACAGCTGCAACATGACCTCCTGACTCCGGAACTCAATCCCTCTACCAATAAAGGCCAACACTCCATAGGCCTTCTTCACCACCCTATCAACCTGGGTGGCAACTTTCAGGGATCTATGTACATGGACACCTAGATCCCTCTGCTCATCCACACTTTCAAGAACTTTTCCATTAGCCACATATTCCACATTCCTGTTTTTCCTTCCAAAGTGAATCACCTCACACTTCTCTACATTAAACTCCATTTGCCACCTCTCAGCCCAGCACTGCAGCTTATCTATATCCCTCTGTAACCTGCTACTTCCTTCCTCACTATCGACAACACCACCGACTTTAGTATCGTCTGCAAATTTACTCACCCACCCTTCTGCGCCTTCCTCTAGGTCATTGATAAAAATGACAAACAGCAACGGCCCCAGAACAGATCCTTGTGGTACTCCACTTGTGACAGAACTCCATTCTGAACATTTCCCATCAACCACCACCCTCTGTCTTCTTTCAGCTAGCCAATTTCTGATCCACATCTCTAAATCACCCTCAATCCCCAGCCTCCGTATTTTCTGCAATAGCCTACCGTGGGGAACCTTATCAAACGCTTTGCTGAAATCCATATACACCACATCAACTGATCTACCCTCGTCTACCTGTTCAGTCACCTTCTCAAAGAACTCGATAAGGTTTGTGAGGCATGACCTACCCTTCACAAAGCCATGCTGACTATCCCTGATCATATTATTCCTATCTAGATGATTATAAATCTTGTCTCTTATAATGCCCTCCAAGACTTTACCCACTACAGACGTGAGGCTCACCGGTCTATAGTTGCCGGGGTTGTCTCTGCTCCCCTTTTTGAACAAAGGGACCACATTTGCTATCCTCCAGTCCTCTGGCACTATTCCTGTATCCAATGATGACATAAAAATCAAAGCCAATGGTCCAGCAATCTCTTCCCTGGCCTCCCAGAGAATCCTAGGATAAATCCCATCAGGCCCCGGGGACTTATCTATTTTCAGCCTGTCCAGAATTGCCAACACCTCTTCCCTACTTACCTCAATGCCATCTAATCTATTTACCTGGAGCTCAGCATTCTCCTCCACAACATTTTCTTTTTCCTGAGTGAATACTGACGAAAAATATTCATTTAGTATCTCGCCTATCTCTTCAGACTCTACACACAACTTCCCATCCCTGTCCTTGACTGGTCCTACTCTGTCCCTAGTCATTCGCTTATTCCTGACATACCTATAGAAAGCTTTTGGGTTTTCCTTGATCCTTCCTGCCAAATACTTCTCATGTCCCCTCCTTGCTCGTCTTAGCTCTCTCTTTAGATCCTTCCTCGCTACCTTGTAACTATCCATCGCCCCAACTGAAACTTCACACCTCATCTTCACATAGGCCTCCTTCTTCCTCTTAACAAGAGATTCCACTTCTTTGGTAAACCACGGTTCCCTCGCTCGGCACCTTCCTCCCTGCCTGACCGGTACATACTTATCAAGAACACGCAATAGCTGATCCTTGAACAAGCTCCACTTATCCAGTGTGTCCAAAACTTGCAGCCTACTTCTCCACCTTATCCCCCCCAAGTCACGTCTAATGGCATCATAATTTCCCTTCCCCCAGCTATAACTCTTGCCCTGCGGTGTATACTTATCCCTTTCCATCCTTAACGTAAACGTCACCGAATTGTGGTCACTGTCCCCAAAGTGCTCACCTACCTCCAAATCCAACACCTGGCCTGGTTCATTACCCAAAACCAAATCCAATGTGGCCTCACCTCTTGTTGGCCTGTCAACAAACTGTGTCAGGAAACCCTCCTGCACACACTGAACAAAAAACGACCCATCTAATGTACTCGAACTATATCTTTTCCAGTCAATATTTGGAAAGTTAAAGTCTCCCATAATAACTACCCTGTTACTTTCGCTCATATCCAGGATCATCTTCGCCATCCTTTCCTCTACATCCCTAGAACTATTTGGAGGCCTATAGAAAACTCCCAACAGGGTGACCTCTCCTTTCCTGTTTCTAACCTCAGCCCATACTACCTCGGAAGACGAGTCCCCATCTAGCATCCTCTCCGCCACCGTAATACTGCTCTTAACTAGCAGCGCCACACCTCCCCCTCTTTTGCCTCCTTCCCTGAGCTTACTAAAACACCTAAACCCCGGAACCTGCAACATCCATTCCTGTCCCTGCTCTATCCACGTCTCCGAAATGGCCACAACATCGAAGTCCCAGGTACCAACCCATGCTGCCAGTTCCCCTACCTTGTTTCGTATACTCCTGGCATTGAAGTAGACACACTTCAAACCACCTACCTGAACACTGGCCCCCTCCTCCGACGTCAAATCTGTGCTCCTGACCTCTATACTCTCATTCTCCCTTACCCTAAAACTACAATCCAGGTTCCCATGCCCCTGCTGCATTAGTTTAAACCCCCCCCAAAGAGCACTAACAAATCTCCCCCCCAGGATATTTGTGCCCCGCAGGTTCAGATGTAGACCATCCTGTCTGTAGAGGTCCCACCTTCCCCAGAAAGCGCCCCAGTTATCCAGAAATCTGAATCCCTCCCACCTGCACCATCCCTGTAGCCACGTGTTTAATTGCTCTCTCTCCCTATTCCTCATCTCACTATCACGTGGCACGGGCAACAACCCAGAGATAACAACTCTGTTTGTTCTAGTTCTGAGCTTCCATCCTAGCTCCCTGAAAGCCTGCCTGACATCCTTATCCCCTTTCCTACCTATGTCGTTAGTGCCAATGTGGACCACGACTTGGGGCGGCTCCCCCTCCCCCTTAAGGACCCGGAAAACACGATCCGAGACATCACGTACCCTTGCACCTGGGAGGCAACATACCAAACGTGAGTCTCTCACGCTCCCACAAAATCTCCTATCTGTGTCCCTGACTATAGAGTCCCCAATTACTAATGCTCTGCTCCTCTCCCCCCTTCCCTTCTGAGCAACAGGGACAGACTCTGTGCCAGAGGTCTGTACCCCATGGCTTACCCCTGGTAAGTCGTCCCCCCCACAAGTATCCAAAGCGGTATACTTGTTTCTCAGGGGAACGACCGCAGGGGATCCCTGCACTGACTGTTTTTTCCCCGTCCCTCTTACAGTTACCCATCTATCTCCAATCTTTGGTGTAACTAATTCCCTGAAGCTGCTATCTATGACCCCCTCTGCCTCCCGAATGATCCGAAGTTCTTCCAACTCCAGCTCCAGTTCCCTAACTCGGTCTTGGAGGAGCTGGAGATGGCAGCACTTCCTGCAGGTAAAATCAGCAGGGACACTAACGGCATCCCTCACCTCAAACATCCTGCAGGAGGAACATTGCACTCCCTTCCCTGCCATTCCTCTAACTTTCTACCAAGATCTGGCTAACAACTAAATTTAAAAAAAAATTTTATATATAAAAAAAAAATAAAGAATAAAAATTATTAATAACAATAATAAAATATGGTAAAATATGGTACTTACCTCAGACCAATGGGTTTTATTATTAGGTTAGAGGAGGAGGGCGGGTGGGAGACACTACACGTGTAGTGTCTCGGGTTTCCTCTCCACCATATGACATATATTCAGCATCCTCTGGCTGAAGAAATTCCTTCTCAGCTCAGTTTTAATGTGTCATCAATTCAGTCTGAGGTGTACCCTCCTGTTTTAGTTTTACCCACTATTGGAAACATCCTCTCCACATCCTCTCAATGTGAGCCTTTCAGCGACCCATACGTTTTATTAAGATCCGCCCTCATCCTTATCAACTCCAATAACTACTGACACAGAGTTCTCAATCGCTCATCATATAACAAGCATCTGATTCCAGGATTCGGTCTTGTGAAATCCCCTGAAATTCTTCCAAGACATCCGTCCTTTGATATCCGGACAAAAAATGCTCACATTTCTCCAACGGGGGCATCACCAGAGCCTAATACAGCATCAGAAGTGCATCCCTGCTCTTGTACAGTGGCCGATCGACATGAGTGCTAACATTGCATTTGCCTTCCTAACTGCTGCAGAACTTGCACTAATCTTTTCAGAATCTTGAACGAGGACTTGTAAGCCCCTTTGTGCTTCTGGTTTCCTCAGCCTTTTCCCATTTGGAAAATAGTCTGTGCCTCTTTTCTCCCCACCACAGTGCTCATGTTTCTCCCCGTTGTATGCCATCTTACCCATCTTTTCCCACTCCTCGCCGACCAAAGAAGTTCTGCAGCCATCCTGTTCCCTCAATAATACTTGCCACTCTGCATATCTTCGTATTATCTGCAAACGGAGCAACAGTTCCACCAGTTCCTTCTTCTAGATCATTAATATAAATTGCGAAAAGGTGTGGTCCCAAAATTGATCCCTGTGGCACACGACTGGTCACCTGCTCCCATCCTGTCAGGTTCTGGTGTACCGGAACAACAGCATTAAACTCCATACCATACGAAACCAAATTGGACTTGAATTGCCCGTCTGATAAACATTTCCCTCTCAAACTTCTCTTGAAGTCCGTTTCACATTTTTCTCTTCAGAAAAGCTTGATTTCTAATAATCATTCGATATTAAATGGTGCAAGTCAATGAGAATTGTCAGCGCACGTAATTAGAGTCACTGTTAACGATAAAACTTTATTTTCCATTACCACGAAACGCAGAACAATAATGTGCCGTCACCTGTTTCTTTTAGCAAGGTCGTTAGCATCTTTATATCTGTAAGTAAAATACTTAGATACTCACATACTCAGGTGGTTTCTTTTCACTTAAATACAACATGCAATAATATTTGGTGCTGTCGAATGAAGGATGTGCAAGTATTATTGTAGTTCGACTGAAAAAGTTGACTGCCACAATATTTCGAGTGTGCTGGCATTAATGGGTTGTTGCCTTGCGATGGGTTGAGAATTTTCATGAAGTTTTAGTTAGGCGTTGGAGTTTGATCATCGCTGGGAGTGAGGTACGATTGGTGGTGTATTATCGAGAGTGACTGAACTCTTGCGGAAGGGTGTTCAGCATTGATAAGCAATGATAAGCAATGTCAGGGGTTGAGCTGCGGGTGCTGGCAGATGCGTGAACAATTAAGTGTGTGTTACCGAATACGTTGGAAAGAGTAAATTCCTGGGTTACTAATTTCGTGGTTAATGGACGCCATGTGCCTCGGCCAGGATGGTAGTTTGGCACAGTGGGGTAAACAGCGGGCTTGTAATGCAGTATAAGGTGTTCAATTCAGCAGCGCGGGTTCAATTCCCGGACCAGCCTCCCCGAACAACGCCTGAATATGGCGACGAGGGTCTTTTCACAGTAACTTGCTTGAAGCCGACTTGTGACAATAAGAGATTGTTATTATTATTACCGATCAACTCCCGACGACGCGACAACTCAAACACCCGACTAACTCGCCTCTCTTCAATATCCTGCCAAACACCTGGCAGGTCTCTGCCTCTCCAACGATCCTTCTGACCTCGCGACTATCCTGTGACTGCTCCCGAATCGCCATGAGTATTCACAGAAGACCCTCAGCACTCTGACCACCTCTACTGACAAGTACCCCATCCAGTCAAGTGCCCACATTGCCCCGCCGATAACATAGACTACTCCACCATTTTACATTCTGCAGATTAAATAGAAAATAATAAACAAGCGACTCTGCCCCTCCCCCCAAGACCCCCTCCAACCCGTGCGAATACCCTTCACTGATGTCCGACTACTTTAGAAAACCACTCATCTCTTCTACTCCTTCCTACACATTGCAGATTGCATTCTACCATCCGGATTGTCCCAACCCCATAACTAACCGGCATCTGAAATCCACCCAACAACTGGTTCACACCATCAGGACCTCAAAACGGGCATACCACACTGTGCCGACCAGCCCTGTGCTTCATGCCTTCTTGACCAGAAAATATAGATAATTAGCCCAAGACAAACTGCACGGCTGTAATTCATTGTGCCCAGCGCCGGATTTCCCGCTACATCCTCCATATCATCGAATAAATGCCACATTCTGACTACTCTCATGACCTCCCGACTCAACATATTAACCTGGACGGTCCTATTGATTATCCGACTACTTGGCAAGTTCACCGACTGTCCCCTTCCTTTGAGGTGCCCAATGAATTTACCAACAGCACACTCCTAATTGAACCTCCAACCGGACAAAATACTCATCCATTCTTCCGATCACATCTTACCCCGACCTAAACCCTCTAATTCCCACTTTCAACACGCTTCTCTGAAGCATCTTATCAATTTGTTCCGAACCACCCCACTTCACGTCCCTCTATACTCGTTATCTTTTTCATATATCCACATTCTTTCTAGCTTGTCAATGTGCAATTGCGTTCAGAGACTATCTCGCACACTGGGTTTCATACAGCCAAACCGTAAAATACCAGGCGTGAATTCGCGATAGACTGTTGCTCTGCATTGGACGGCCAGGCACCCAAGTACGCTTCACCTCTCTCAGTTTTAATACCAGACCCTTGTGGCAGGAAAAAGATGCTGACTTATACAAGGAAAAAGGTGTTAAATGACAGTCCTCCTTCTTTGTCCAGGAACAGGTACTGGAATGTTTCGCCGAGGAGCTTTTCTCAGTAACTTCGTAGCAGGGTTAATGTATCCCTGCCTGCTACAATAATGATTATTATTGTCATTATCTCTTTTCAGGTACTTTGTCTCATGGTGGGCCAGAGGGTTTGTTCCCCAGCCGCGTGTTACTCGGTGACGTGCCGTTCTCAGTTGGCGGATTTCTTTCCTCCCTCCGCTTGCCAATATGATTTCCCATTGAAGGCATCTCATACCGTCGCCGGGAAACTCGCAGGCTGGGGTGCGCTTCCGACGGGAAAAGTAATTGTCGCTCCTGGATAATTTGAAATAAATAATGATCATAATTATCCAATCTGAATTGGCCAATTATCTGAGAGAAATGTTTTACATTTCAAGGCATTTCATGGAAGCCATGAGATACAGAGAAATCAAATTCCGCACAGAAAATAACCAAACGTTTTCGTCATATTTGCAAATATATTTGACTTTGTTGACATTAAAGGACAGGAGGAAAAGATCAAGAGCATACTAGTGAGAGTAGTGAGAGTAGAAATGACAGGATCTGTCGGATAAATAGGTGGCTCAAGAGAAGCTGTCGGGGGGGAGAGTTAAGATTCCTAGGGCATTGGGGCCGATAAGGGTGGAGGTGGAACCTGTACAAACTGGATGGCTGACACCTAGGCAGGACTAGGACTGATGTCCCAGGAGGACTGTTTGCAAGAGTGTTTCAATTTTTGTGACATAGGGATGGGAAGCTAATTAAGGAGTCAGAGAAGGAGGGAGCAAGGAGAAGAATGAAAAGTAGAAAAGGGAATAACAAAAGTGATAGGAAGAGAAACCAAGGGCAACATTAAAACAGGGCTGGAGAAAATATTGGAGACAAGACAAACAATGTTAAAACGACAAGCTGAAAGCTTTGTGCCTTAATGTGCAATAAAATGGATGGCCTAATCACACAGATAGCTATAAACGGGTACGATATAATGGGGATTACGGTGACATGGCTACGGGGTGACGGGGTAACTGAATGCGCCAGGATATTCAGTATTTTGGAAAGACAGGGAAAAAGGTAAGGTGGTGGAGTGGCATTGCTGATTAAAAAGGAAATCAACACAATAGTGAAAAAGGATATTAACTCTGACAATGTGGAGTTTGTATGAGTAGAGTGGAAAATACCAAGGGGCAACAACCACTATTGAGTGGCATATATAGACGCTAAGCTGCAGTGGTGATGTTGGGAAAGGTATCAAACAGGAAATTAGATATGCATGTGATTAGGGAATATCTGTGATCATGTGTGATTGTAATCGGCTCATAGATTGGGCAAATCAAATTAGCCACAGTAACATAGATGAGGAATTCCTGGACTGCAGACTGCGTAGTTTTCTTGACCAATATACAGAGGAACAACTAGAGAGCAGATAATCGAAGACTGGGTTCTGTCTAAAGAGTCATTACCAATCTCGCTGCGCGGGACCCTTTGGTGATAAGCGACCATAACATGATGGAGTTTTTAAAATCAAAATGGAGAATGAAGTATTTGATTGGGAAACTATGGTGCTGGATCTCAATGAAGGAAACTGTGAAGATATGAAGCATGAGTTGGCCTTGATAGATTGGGGACAGTTACCTAAAGGGATGACAGTAGATAGGCAATGGCAAACATTCAAGGAACGCATGGAGGAACTACAAAATCTGTTTGATTCTTGTCTGGCTCAAAAGTAAAATGGGTAAGAGGGCCAATCCATGGTTTAAAAAAGATATTAGAGAACGTATCCGATCCAAGGAAAAAGCATACATATTGGGCAAGAAAAATAATAAGACTGAGGAATTGGTAGCAATTTAGATCTAAGCAAAAATGACCAATGGATTCAATAAGAAGGGGGACATGCAATACGAAAGTAAGCTTGTAGGGGACATAAAGACTGACACTAAGAGTTTCTATAAGTATGTAAAGTGAAAGATATTCGTGAACACGAAGGTAGGTCGCCGACACACAGAAACGGGGGATATATATTAGGGGACAACGAAATGGCCGAGCAAGTGAATACATGCATTGGTTCTGTCTTCATAAAAGATTACATAAATCCGGAAGTGTTGGATAATCCAAGATTTAGTGAGAATGAAGCATTGGACGAGATATGTATTGTAGAGAAATGATGCTGGTAAAATTGATGGGATAAAAGGCGGATAAATCGCCAGGGACTGGAAGAGGATACGGCACCACTGGAAGGGATCAAAGCAAAGTGGGTAGAAGAGCTGGGAGAGGTTATAGAGGAGGGGGTCTGCTGTGAGGTGCTCTGGAGAGTGAATGCCTCCATCTCATTTGCGAGGTTGGGGCTGATACAGCTGAAGGTGGTATATTGAGCGCACCTCACGAGGGCGAGGATGAGCCGATTGTTTGAAGGAGTAGAGGAGAGGATGTGTGAGAGCGTTCCGGGTTTGTGGGGGGGGGGGGGCGGGGGCGCGGATCACGTTAATATGTTTTGGTCCTGTCCAAAGCCAGGGGAGTACTGGAAGGAGGTGTTTAGGGTAATTTAAAAGGTGGCGCGTGTGAAACGGGACCCGGGTCCCCAGGAGACCATATTCGGGGTGTCAGACCAGCCAGGGTTGAAAACGGGAGCGGAGGCAGATATCATAGCCTTCGCCTCGTTGATCGCCCGAAGGCGGATCCTGCTGGGATGGAGAGCAGCATCTCCACCCAGTGTCCGGGCGTGGCGGGGGGACCTGTTGGAATACTTGACCCTTGAGAAGGTTAAGTTCGAACTGAGGGGAAGCTCTGAGGCTTCTACAAGCCATGGGCACTATTTATTATGCACTTTCAAGAACTGGATGACATCGAACATTCGTTCGGGGGGGGGGGGGTGGGGGGGGGTGGGGGGGAGGGGGCTGAGAAGACTAAGGGTGACCACGTGTCATCCCTGATTCCTGTTTGTCATTTGTTTATGTAAACATGCGGGCTGTTGTTTAGGGTTTGATGGGAGGATGGAATTGTTGTTATTACGGGGATTGACATATCTTGCTGATTATTGTTTATTGTTGATGGGTGTAAATGCGGGAGAAAATGTGAAAAAGGAGGAGAATAAAAATATTTTTAAAAGAAAAAAATATTCTTGTCCAATTTAATATCCTGGCGACTTTTGTTTATATTGGTAAGCATTTCGGTGCAGATTTCGATGGATGCACTCCCCATTGAAATGTAGTATGGGTCTAAATTCTCGCTCCTTTGCGAGGGGCGGCACGGTAGCACTGTGGATAGCACAATTGCTTCACAGCTCCAGTGTTCCAGGTTCGATTCCGGCTTGGGTCACTGTCTGTGCGGAGTCTGCACATCCTCGGTGTGTGTGCGTGTGTTTCCTCCGGGTGCTCCGGTTTCCTCCCACAGTCCAAAGATGTGCAGTGTAGGTGGATTGGCCATGATAAATTGCCATTAGTGTCCACAATTGCCCTTAGTGTTGGGTGGGGTTACTGGGTTATGGGTGGAAGTGTGGACCTTGGGTAGGGTGCTCTTTCCAAGAGCCAGCGCAGACTCGCTGGGCCGAATGGCCTCCTTCTGCACTGTAAATTCTATGTAAATCGTTGTGAAGAAAATTCCACCTCTAAACCACGAGTAGCAGTTTGCTTTGCGTTTTCCTGCTTTATAATGCCGAAATCGAAACTTAATATCTATTTATATATATGATGTGGAGATGCTGGCGTTGGACTGGGGTGAGCACAGTAAGAAGTCTTACAGCACCAGGTTAAAGTCCAACAGGTTTGTTTCGAATCACTAGCTTTTGGAGCACTGCTCCTTCTTCAGGTGAATGAAGAGGTGGTTTCCAGAAACATAGATAAGGACAAAGTCAAAGATGCAATACGATATTTTGAATGCAAGTGTTGGCAGGCAATTAAGTCTACAGGTCCAGACAGAGCCACGATAGTTGGTAGGATTCAGCAAGCTCAGGCTAGATGATGGTAGTGTGGGGGGGGGGGGGGCGGGGGGAGTGAATGTAATGCGACATGAATCCAAGGTCCAGATTGAGGACATACTCATGTGTGTGGAATTTGGCTACAAGTTTCTGCTCGGCGATTGTGCGTTGTCGCGTATCCTTGGAGAATGCTACCCGAAGCTCAGAGGCTGAATGCTCTTGCGTTCTGAAGTACTCCCCGACTGGAAGGGAACATTCCTGCCCGGAGAGCTGGATAACTCTGCAACTGGCAAGGGAAGGAGGATGAACGGACATTGCGCGACAATCACCAAGCAATAATGTTCCTGCGTAAATAATAACAAATAAACAATCAGAATTTTGTCAGTGTTCCAAAATTGGAAGACACACATTTCCAATTAAGTAACATGTACAATATGAACCTGCTTTTGTTAAAGTCAAGGAGGTAACCTATCATTTATTTTATTCACCAATAATAATACCTTGAGCAATGCAACATAAAGCTATTAGAAATGTCCTCCAACTGCAAGTGCATTTATTCAAAACAATAACGTTTGTACAACATATTATGAATTTTACAAAATAGGACAACGGGAAATGTCAGAGCACCATCACTGACAGTAGCTCTTGGAAAGAGAAAAGCGTTTTTAAATGACCTGTTGATAGAAAAATATATTTGTTTCTTTAAGCCTATGAAATAAATGTCAGTTAAACAATAAACACTCGCATTACAAAGCTTTTGCCTTATGAATGGCTCGGGTCCGTACAATGCTAAATAAACTTAGACTACCCATAATGTGCATCTATTTCAATATGCAGATGTTTCTATTTAATAGTTAATCGTCAGAGAGACAATGCACTAAGAAACCACAAAATGTAGACATCCCATCAGGGAGCAGGAAATTAAGCCCCAAATCAAACTGAAGTTGCCTGTGCATTAATGGACATTCAAAAATCCAGCTTTAAAGCAATGGTGTAAACGTTCCTGGCGACCATCGCCTTTTTAAAAAAAGAACATTTTGTTCAGGCTGTTATGATTTTGTAACAACAATTGCAAATGGAAAGATAAATCCGTAAATAACAACCCCCCTCTACCAAACAACCATAACCAGCCAACCTGCCTTACACACGCAGTACCCTCGTCCCTCCCTCTCCACTCGCTGACCCCGCCGAAAGTAAATAATGGCGACCGTCACCTTGACGGCCACTGGGAGCGGGTGTCCTGACCCATTGTCCTTCAGCGCCAAGCATGCGATATTGTGGCTGATATGTCGCAATGTATCCGTGCTCAGGCAGAGTCTTGAACCACATGCCCTATCTGGCAGGTCCTTTACTGCAGTGCCTCCTTTGCACGTCATTAACCTTGACCTGCCGGTCGGCCAATTCTGTAACGTGGGCGGCTGCGTCATGTTCTTCTGTGGCACCCTCCAATGGTGCACACTCAGCTACAGCAGGTTCCTCCTTCTCAAGCAAGACCAGTTCGTACTGCCATAGGGCATATCCGACGGCAGTAGCAATTAGCAGTAAGGCCACCGTAACTAGTTAAATCCCATGATCTATTGTGAGCAGAGGGGTGAAAGGCTACAATGTTAGCATGGTGTGTACTCCCGTCCCCAACCAGGTCGCATGGGGGTCCCATTTGGCACTGCAATCTCCGCCGCCGTACATTTCCCTCTCTCCATCGCCTCACCCCTGGCCCCATTGGACCACGGCACCATTGGGGCCTGAGGTCCTGGCACCTTTCTCTGCTACCAGGTGTACCATGGGCGGCGCTGCACTTGCCAGCGGTATGCTCAAAAGCCCTCTTCCGGCATCCCTGTATGGGCTCCTAAGGCACATGCTCTGCGCGGAGCGCCGGTAGGTGGCGGCTGTGGTGATGTGCATCAATGTAAATGCATGTAGGCTAGCTAGACACTAGAGGGAGCACCAGTGGCATCACACACACACACTCAACCAATAGATCAGTTAAATAGGACACGACCGATGGACATCCACGTTACACACAGAGCTGACACCACCACAGGGGGGCATTACACCAACCCATATATAAAGGACACCACACACACATGAGCTGCCTCTTTCCAGTGGAGACAGTCAGTGCGTAGAGACACAGGTTTGATTCAATAACACTCCCACCACGTGGATTGCAGCAACTGGTGAGTCAGTCAGGGTAGCATTTGTAGGACTAGCCGCAGTGTCGAACCCAAGTAATAGAAGCGTTAATAGGTTAATAAACGTGTTGAAGTTATCACCACGTCTGAACCTTTCTTTGTCAAGTGCACCACAATGAAGCCGCTTATGTTACATCTAGAACATAACAAATCAGCAGCCGGCTGGGGGTGGTGGTGGAGGGGGGGTGCATATTGCGGTGTGTTTGGTGTGGGGATTGTGGAGTGGCGACACCCGTACGGCAAGTGCTATTCTGCAAATCCAGGGGCTATGGCTGATGATCAGTGGGGTGTGCAGTAATATGGATGCCGTGCAGGCCGCCGCAATGACGATCTGTGATGGAACACCGCCCCTGTCCCAAGGAGGCTCACCCCTGCCACTTAGCCTCTTCAGACATCACCCCTCTCACCCGGCCCTGGCAGGGCTCTCGCAGCCCATCCAGCCCTGCCAGTGTAGGGCCGGGCATTCCACTGTCATGTCTCCTTATCTTACTCCGTATTTCTCTCCCTCATCAGTCACGACGTTGGTTTTGAAAAGCAAACCTCAGCCGCGCCGCCGGGAACTCGACCCATCGGACGCAGAAAATCGCGGAGCCCCACAGAATACCGGGTCAGGCCTGCTAATAATATGCAAACAGGTATTACTGTACGTTCTCCTCACCCGAGTGACGCCATGTCGAGGTGACGGAGAATTGCAATTTGCCGTCAAATTGACGCCCGCCGCACTTTTTGGCATCGGAACCTATTTCAGTCCAATCGCATCAGCCAATGGAGAAATCTGCCCAGGATATATTTTCCTTGGCAACACTGTTTTCAAATGACACCCGCTGGAAATGTGAAGGTATCCAGATATTAATATTCAACAGTAAAACATTGTATTCTGTGGTTTAAATGCAGAGTATATTTTTTGATGACTTGTTCCGTTTGCAGCAACGAAAATAACGTTGGATTTGAAATTGGATATCCGAATACGTGACATTTCTAACGATTGCATAGCAACACACACAGCCACACCTCGAATTACTTATTTCAGTTCAAATCATGTGAAACAAATTAGGCAGATTAAATATTGAGATTTTGCAGGTTCTTAGCACATTCCGAAGAGGAATCTAAAGACATTAAATAGTCCTAATTTCTCATTGGACAATCCGTCTGGAAAAATAAATAAAGTTGTTTTTGTTTGTTTCCCGTTGCCAACGAGTGTCGTGTTTTGGTGTCATGCAATGTCTGTTGATCGCCGCACATCAAACTGGATTGGCTGAAAGGGAGACTGCGCTAAATTTGAATATTTGTGGAGTTACTAGTTTTAATTTGATTTAAATTACTACTTTTAAGTTGAATTGAATTACTAGTTTTAAAAATTTGAGTTAGATTACTATTTTTAAGTTGATTTGTAGTACTATTTTTAAATTTGTAATTCTCACTTAAATAACTATTTTGGGTTGATTTGAATAACGTTTTAAATTTTAGTTAAATAACTTTTTTTATTTCAATTAAATAACTGTTGAATTTGTTGTCAGATCAAGCAAGATAAATACTCAGGGATAACCCAATTAAATAGTATACAGGCGATTGGATACAATCGGACACAAAAACATCTTTCTAAATTTAATTTCAAAAGTTTACTTTAAAGGAAAAAATCATGGCAGGACAGATCCAAGGCGTGGTCTGCTTTTGTTGTTCCAGGTGGCAGGCTGGGGAAAGTTCCAGTCACTGGGATCAACATGTCTGCAGGAAGTGTTTCAGAGCTGGATTGACGGCTGGAGGCACTGTGGAGCATCCGCGAATCGGAGAGCATCGTGGATAGCACGTATAGAGAGGTGGTCACACCGCAGGCTCAGACTCCGCAGGCAGGACGGGAGTGGGTGACCACCAGGCAGAGCAAGAGAGCGAGGCATGTAGTGCAGGTGTCTCCTGTGGCCATTCCTCTGCAGAACAGATACTGTTGGATACTTTGGATACTGTTGAGGGGAATGGCCTCTCAGGGGAAAACAGCACCAGCCAAACTTGTGGCACCACGATTGGTTCTGCTGCAGAGTGGAGGGGTGATAAGTGTGATACTGCAATAGTTACAGTGGATTCAATTCTAAGGGGAATAGACAGGCGTTTCTGTGGCCGCAAACGAGACTCCAGGATCGAATGTTGCCTCCCTGGTGCTAGGGTCAAGGATGTCTCGGAGCGAGTACAGGACATTTTGGAGGGGTAGGGGGATCAGCCAATGGTTGTGGTACACATCGGTACACACGACATAGGTTTAAAAAAAAGGGGGATGAGGTCCTTAATGTAGAATACAGGGAGCTCCGAAAGAAGTAAAGAAATCGGACCTCGAAGGTGGTGATCTCAGGATTAATACTGGTGCACGTGCTAGTCAGAGTACAAATGACAGGATATATAGGATTAATACGTAGTTGAAGGGATCGTGTCGGGGGAGGGTTTCAGATTCCGGCGACATTGGGACCGGTTCTGTGGGAGGTGGGACTTGTACAAACTGGACGGTTTACACGTGTGCTGGACTGGAACTGATGTCCTATTCGCTAGAGCGGTTGTGGGGGTGTTTAAATTTATGTGGCAGGGGATAGGAAGGGATGCAGTAAGTCGGAAGGTAGTAAAACAAGGGCAGAAACAAAATGCAGTAAGGGGGAAAGTGTAAGGCAGAAAAGCCATAGCCAAATATCATGAAGGGAGACGAACAAGGTACATTGACTGAGGGGAGCCCAGTGAATAGGGCCAATAATACTAAAAGGAATAAAACGGGAAGTAAAAACATAAATGGAAAGCGGCGCAGCATGTTGTTACATGAGGATATGGGTTCAACGCCAACGAAAATTTGGAGAAACGTTCAGAGGAAAATAACTTAGGAGTGGTTACTGATCAAGGTGTTAAGATTCAAAACAGAGGTATAAAAGCCAAAATAAGTGTACTTTACCTGAATGCTTGTCGTATTCGGAATAAGGTAAATGAGTTGATGACGCAAATCATCGTGAGTGACTATGATTTAGTGGCCATGACTGAAACATGGTTAAAGGATGGTCACGACCTGGAGTTAAATATCCAAAGGTATCAAACTAGTCGGACGGACAGAGTGGATGGTAAAGGAGGTGGTGTAGCTCTGTTATTTAAGAAGGACATCCGGGCAATAGTAAGGGATGACATCGGTGCTATGGAGGATAAGGTTGAATCCATTTGGGTGGAAATCAGGAAAAAAAGTCACAGATAGGAGTAGTCTGTTGGCCACCAAATAGTAACATTATGGTGGGGCAGGCAATAAACAAAGAAATAACTGATGCCTGAAGAAATAGTACCGCAGTTATCATGGGGGATTTTAATCTACATGTAGATTGGTTTAACCAGATCGGTCAAGGCAGGCTTGAGGAGGAGTTTATTGATTCTATCCGCGATAGTTTCGCAGAACAATATGTAATATAACCTATGAGGGAGCAAGCGATCCTAGATCCGGTCCTGTGTAATGAGGCAGGATTGATTAATGACCTCATAGTTAGGATCCTCGGAAGGAGCGAGCATCATATGGTGGAATTTAAAATACAGAGGGAGGGTGAGACGTTAAAATCAAACACTAGTGTTTTGTGCTTAAACAAAGGAGATTACAATGGGACGAGAGAAGAGTGACTGCGAGCAAAGGCTTTATGGTGAAACAGTTGAGGAACAGTGGAGAACCTTCCAAACGATTTTTAACAGTGCTCAGCAAAGGTTTATCCCAACAAAAAGGAAACATGGTTGTAACAGGGAAAATCGACCTTGGATATCTAAGTAAATAAGGGAGTGTATCAAATTGAAGGAAAAAGCAGACAAGCAGGCAAAGATTAGTGGGAGAATAGAGGACTGGGAAATCTTTAGGGGGCAACTGAAAGCTACTAAAAAAGTTTTAAATAAGACTAAAATAGATTATGCGAGTAATCTTGCTCAGAATATAAAAACAGATAGTAAACGTTTCTACAAATATATAAAACAAGAGTGGCGAAGTTAAATATTGGTCCTTTAGAGGATGAGAAGGGAGATTTAATAATCCGAGTTGAGGGAATGGCTGAGGAACTGATCAGGTTCTTTTGATCGGCCATCACAGTGAAAGATACAAATAACATGCCAGTGACTGATGGAAATGAGGCTATGACAGGTGAGGGCCTTGAGATGATTGTTATCCCCAAGGAGCGAGGCAGAAAACTGGTAATTATCGGCCTGTTAGTTTAACTTCGATAGTAGGGAAGATGGTTGAATCTATCATCAAGGCACCTGGATAGAAAGTATCTTATTGGGCAGGCGCAGCATGGGTTCATAAAGGGCAGGTCGTGCCTAACTAATTTAGTGGAATTTGTTGAGGCCATTACCCGTGCGGTAAATAACGGGGAGCTAATGGATGTGGTATATCTGGATTTCGAGAACGTTTTGACGATTTGCCATACAAAAGATTGCTGAATAAGATGAACACGTATGGCATTAAGGGTAAAGTAGTAGCATAGATAGAGGATTGGGTAATTAACAGAAAACAAAGAGTGGGGATTACTGGGTGTTTCTCTGGTTGGCAATCAGTAGCTAATCGTGTCCCTCAGGGATCAGTGTTGGGCCCACAATTGTTCACAATCTACAGAGTTAATTTGGAGTTGGGGACCAAGTGCAATGTGTCCATCCTAACATGAGTGGTAAAGCAAAAAGTGCAGAGGTTACCGGAAGTCTGCAGTGGGATTTGGATAGGTTAAGTGAATGGGCTACGGTCTGGCAGATGGAATACAATGTTGAAAAATGTCAGGTTATCCATTTTGGTAGGAATAAAAGCAAAAGGGATTATTACTTCAATGATAAAATATTAAAACATGCCGCGGTGCAGCGAGACATGGGTGTTCTAGTGCATGAGTCGCAAAAAGTTAGTTCACAGGTGCAAAAGGTGATTAAGAAGGCAAATGAAGTTTTGTCCTCCATTGCTCGAATGATGGAGTTTAAGACTAGGGAGGTCACGCTGCAATTGTATAAGCTGTTTTAGTGAGGCCACGCCTGGAGTATTGTGTTCAGTTTTGGTCTCCTTACCTGAGACAGGACGTACTGGCCTTGGAGGGTGCGCAGAGGAGATTCACTAGGTTAATCCCAGAGCTGAATGGGTTGGATTACGAGGAGACGTTGCGTAGACTGGGACTTTACTCTTTGGAATTTAGAAGGATGAGGGGGCGATCTTATAGAAACATATAAAATGATAAGGGAATAGATAGGACATCTGCAGGCATGTTTTGTCCACTGGCGCGTGAAAGCAGAACTAGGAGGCATAGCCTCAAAATGAGGGGAAGTAGATTTAGGACTGATCTTAGGAGGCACTTTTTAACCCAAAGCGTTGTGAATCTATGGAATTCCTTGCCCAGGGAAGCAGTTGAGGCTCCTTCATTAAATGTTTTTAAGATAAAGGTTTATAGGTTTTTGAAGAATAAAGGGATTAGGGGTTTTGGTGGTCAGGCCGGAAAGTGGAGCTGAGTCCAAAAAAGGTCAGCCATGATCTCATTGAATAGCGGAGCACGGTCGAGGGGCCAGGTGGCCTACTCCTGCTTCTAGTTCTTTTGTTCTTCTCATTTTTTTATGGAGATTGGATGAAAAGTTATTTTCACACATTCGAATTCAGCAGCAAGTTGTCAAATGAGCACTCACACTGAAAACAGGCGATGGAACTAAATGTTCAACAAAACAGAAAATCGTAGAATTTTTAAAAATTGATTCTTGTACAATTGGACGAACCATGTTCGTTATTGAGTTACAGGACCAATGCTCCCTGGATGGTTTGCTGGTAGCTATTGAAACGTTTCGAATTATTGTATTATCTTTATTATGATCCATTTTATTCTTGATATTGTAATTTTATTATTGTTGTTATTTTTTTGGCTTTTTGACAATAAATAATCAATCACTGGTACTATTAAAATATCGATGATAATTAAAATAACTCTTCATACTCATTCCTTTTCTGGCTCTTTTGCTTCACTATTGCGCAGCGTCATAACAGCAGGTGGTAAAGGTGAAACACTGTGTATGTGTTTCTTTTCTTCCGCTCAACCCGATAATAATTTTACCAGAATTCAAATTAACCTATTTTACTGACTTTCCCAAATGTGCATTACTTCGATGTTATTTTTTCTCCGTTCACTTCAGAAACAGCGGATTTCTGATCGTCGTTCAGTATAGAACGTAATATATAATTTTGAATTGTGAGAATTAGCTTGACTATTAATGCCAGGCTATGTGTTACCTCGAAGCTCGAATCAATCACCTATTCCTACTTGCAAGTTCGCTGGAGTTCTGAGGGGTAGAGGGTGGGTGTGCAGTTTATATTTTATTTTTAAAGGAGGTTGCTCTCATTTTAAAACTAAATATTTTTTTGCCATTATATCATTCCACCTGTTCAACATCTAAATACTTCTACATTTGGAATGATAAAGTTGGTTACCAATACATTTGAATTATGATTCTGCATTTCCTTCCAAGTGGGCACGGCTTCCAGGAATAGGCTACATAATATTCTCCGTCCCTCACGGCACAGCACAGTTCGTACTCCCACAAAAGCTGAAGCTTCTCAAAGATAGTGCACCCATCCCCCTCCGCTCTGCCCCACCCCCCACCCCAGCAATGCAGCCCGGCGAAAGCACACTTCTCACAAGTCACTGATGTTAATAAAGCTCCGCACTCTAGCCCAATACATGCACCTTCTTCTTTATCAAGGGTCACAGCGCAATTTTCTTTCCATGTCACCGACCAGTGTTTTCATCGAAAGCTACTCATCCCACTCCATTTCAGGTCACTGGAACAACGTCGCTTCCTTCCTTATCTGTTGATCTGACATCTCGGAATTAAGTTTCGGCAAGATGTTATGAGGTTGGGTGAAAGGCGTCGGAAGAGGATCGGGAACACATTTGCTATGGTCACCTCCGGGCAGACTAACGTGCGGAGGGATGAGAAACTTACTGGGGTTGTGTGACACGTTGGAGAGTGAGTCTTGTTGGTCAGTCAGGTGCTGTAGCTCAGTATTCTCGTGAATAAAACTGCTGGTGCCTTATAATCATCAAGCTGTCTTCAGCAACATGAGTGGCGTAACTGCATAAGACCATAAGACATAGGAGCGGAAGTAAGGCCATTCGGCCCATCGAGTCCACTCCGCCATTCAATCATGGCTGATTTCAACTCAATTTACCCGCTCTCTCTCCATAGCCCTTAATTCCTCGAGAAATCAAGAATTTATCAACTTCTGTCTTGAAGACACTCAACGTCCCGGCCTCCACCGCCCTCTGTGGCAATGAATTCCACAGACCCACCACTCTCTGGCTGAAGAAACGTCTCCTCACCTCTGTTCTAAAGTGACTCCCTTTTATTCTAAGGCTGTGCCCCCGGGTCCTAGTCTCCCCTGCTAATGGAAACAACTTGCCTACATCCACCCTATCTAAGCCATTCATTATATTGTAAGTTTCTATTAGATCTCCCCTCAACCTCCTAAACTCCAATGAATATAATCCCAGGATCCTCAGACGTTCATCGTATGTTAGGCCTACCATTCCTGGGATCATCCGTGTGAATCTCCGCTGGACATGCTCCAGTGCCAGTATGTCCTTGCAGATGCGGGTAGATGGGGGACAAATGAGATATGTGACCGTCCAGTGGGGATGTCGGGGATTAATGACCAGAGAGGTAAGCTATGTGACTGGTTTATCTTGAATATGATGGTTCGGGAGGTGGATGATGTCTGCTTGTAGAAGAGGGTCGGATTTACGGCAGGTGATCTGCATTGTGTTGTTTTGCGCTGGATTGGCATGTCTTGATACCAGATGATTTGTTTAAAATTGCGCATTTGAAGAGACCTCTGCAGGTATGAACATATCATTGAAGGTAAATGAGAAAACCATAATGGCCAGAGTATTACTTCAATTGTTTCATTCCCAATTCCGAGCATAATAATGGAAAAACGAAATCGAAATACATATTATTTTCACCTTTTATAAGTATCGGGATGTCGGCGGGCGCAAGGGAGACAACCTTCAGTATCCTCCCTAGACGTTTTACCTGTCCTTTAATTTGTGATTTTCATAATCACAGAGGTTCTTTGAAAAGATACAGAAAGATGGAATAGGGCGGTCCGATATCAGCGCCGAATATGGAGATGTTGCTTCTTGTGAATTGGCAATATGGCAGCTAACAAGCGAGGTTCTCTGTCCAAGGTAAAGGGGAATCCAGAGGGTTACGTGACAGGACCGAAATTGGGTAAGACGGGAGCAGAAGCGACTGGGAGATGAGCAGACGGGAATGTGGGGACGGTAACAGCTATGTAAGGTGCTCGGGATATGTGGTAGCTGTTATGAGTGTGGCAGTTGTGAAGTATAGCAGGCGTGCCACTGTATATCTTCGCAGAGTGGCAGCAGTTTGGATGATCAGTGGGCGGTGTGGCAGACAGCTGGTTGTTGGCCGTGAGGGTCGCCGAGGTAGGACATGACTGAGCCGAAGAATGCAAGTCGCGTGATGGCAACTGATGACGTGACAGGTGGTTGAGAAGTTCGATAGTTCGGGTGAGAAGATGTCGTCATGTTAAATGCCAGTTCGGTGAGGCTGGTGGCAATCCTGAAATTGCGACTGTTGAGATTCTGTCCAGAGGCTGTGGGTGTGTACGTGGTGGGGTCCGACCAGACGATGAGTGTCCGTATTGGGGAGGAACAGTCTGGTGCTGGATGGCAAAATATGGAAGGCTAAAAAATCCAGGTGGGAAATATGAGTCGAGAAGTCGGGAGAGTTCGTATCTGAGGTCACATCATGTCGGATTGGGACAGTGTGCTTGTGTGAGACAACTGTTTTTTTGGACTAAAGAGACCTGCTCTGGGTGATAGTCATGCTGTGGGTGTAAGGCCGTCGCGCCATTCAGTCGTTTGTCAACGCGAAATGCATGATGAGCGGCTGAGTCTGAATGATCAGTGTTTCAGTTATGTCGTTCATTTGGAGTTAGACTAGAATTAGTTTTAACCATTTTCAATGACTGAACTGTTCAATTAAGGCAATCCGCATTATAGAAATCATTCCTCGGATTAGAATTGGTGACGTTTTTAAAGTGTACCGCCAGGCAGGGGAATTGGCCTTTGGAATTACACATGTCGCGGTCTATTCCCTTGGAATCTGTGTGTTTGGATGTTTAGTAGTTCTCGGAGAGCATCTCCTGAAATGTGTCCGATATCAAACCATCCGGAAATCGAATCATGTGGAATGTCTGTATCAGTATGGTCATCTCCAACGACTGTTCAACTGAATCTTGGGTCATTCAGGGAAGCAGAAAGCAGTCACTGCAAGTATGGCGCACACAGACACGGATAGTCACACAGCTGGTGTCGTCCCGCACGCGCACAAAGATCTTACGTTCAATCGTTCATCGCTCCCTGTATCCACAGATCAGGCGATTATGTTTGGCAAGTTAATATTTAGATGGCATTTTCATGTTATATAACGTCTGTGCTTGAATAGTCTGCAGAGAATTAAGGTATATATCCAATACGATATATATTTGGCGCCCCTGCAACATTCCACGTTTTCCCTTTAAAAGTAGCATAAAAACATAAAAATCAAAGGCTGCCTGAAGTGCATCGAATGACAGCATGTTTGCCCATTTGCTGATCGCTACATGTACCTCAATTCAAATAAATGTTGACCGACCTGAAACGTAATTTTGGTTCGCTCTCCGCTCATGCGTATTACCTTCCGCTATTTCAGGCCTCTCGGCTCAACAATATTCAACTGGTGCCGTTGTTCGGCACCGAGGTTTGAATTTTCGCCAAATACGATATCATCTTTCAATCTACGGGGTACCCATGTTCGAATGCATTAATTCCGGCAGCCTTACGTTTATTTTTTGTTGCGGAATTATTGAGGAACACGGGAGGCGAATTGATGCGGCATCCAAAATGCCTATCTCACAATGAAATAAAATTCCAATTTTAGAGGGTAAAATCTTTGAAACTTACAGTATGGCTGGCTGTATTGACACCTTACTTGCTCAGTGGTACGTATTCCGGTATGCCATTTTTTTATCCTAACGTAGCAAGTTGTTCACCCATCGGGCATGCCACATGTTTTTCTTTCATTATTCACCTTTTCACGTGCAACATTCGTTAGGCTGTGAAAATAAATATTACTCCTCCTCTTCCTACATTCCCGTCTTAATCTTGCTGATTTAGATCAATTTGATTTATTATCCCCGATTGTTCGGCAACCCACAAGCGGGAGGACTTTATTTATAAATGCCTGTACTGCTTCATCAACGTTCGTAATACTTCAAATGTGCATCAGATTGTGCTTAAACATCTGATTAGCAACAGAAAACCATTCTTCTCAGTCACAGTACTGCCTCTCTTTAACTCCGAATGAGTCATGCGGACGTAAAACGTTCACAGTTTTCCTCTCTTTCTACAAATGCTACCCGACCTGTTATGTTTCTTTCTGTATTCCTGTCTGTATTTTTTTGCAGATTTCGGCATCCGCAGTCTTTTTTTCGTAATTGGCAATGGCGTGTGACGAACGTTTCCAGTCTCTCCTCATAGCAAAACTCCATTGCCTCGAATAGAAAATGTATATTCTTCTATAGTGGAGTAACCCATTTGAAAGTTTGTTTTATTTCAAGTGCACTACGCAAAATTGTCCAAATGACGCTAAATGAGGTTAATCTGGGGGTTTAAAAATATTGCGTTCAGTTTCTTGCTTTCCATAGACTGTGCAAGTTTTCATAAAATTAAATATATGCGGATTTCAGGGACATACGCATTGCATTGTAACTAAGAGTATTTGTGTATTCCAGTTCTATCTTCTTATCTAATTTGCAATGCCGCAAAATGAGATTGTAAGAAATGAATATTGAGGCAAACTATTGTCAGATAATCTGCAATTGTGCGCCAATACAGCTCTTTTGGTCACTATAAAGACAATTCCTGGGCAGTATTTGTGTGCGTACCTTCAGACAAGTGATTCAGAAATGCTATAGAGGATCAGCACGGTGGCACAGTGGTTAGCGCTTTTGTCTCACGGCGCCGAGCTCCCAGGTTCGATCCCGGCTCTGGTCCACTTAATTGGAAAAAAATTAATTCGGCACTCTAAATTAAAAAAGGAATGCGAGACAGAAATAGTTAACAGTTGTTGGTGACGAAACCACTTGCACTTTGTTTATCCATTGTAAATTCCATCCGGAATTAAGCAAGTAAGGTTGTTACAAAAGGTACATTCGGAATTTTGTCCGTCAGTTTTGTGTAAAGCAGTCACTTGTCTTATGACATAAAGATGCATCCCCATGAGATCAAATGCCCCCCCCCTCCGGATACTGTAGCAGAAAATGGAGAAACTCAAGTTCACTGACGGAATGATTTTCATGTGTACATTAAATTACAAGGGAAGCTGCATTTGGAATCGCCAAAGATCAGATGTCAATATCAGTCCAAGTTGTGCTATTTGTTACGAAGAACGCGCCGCCAACGTTTCAAAGATTGACAAACACGCTGAGAGCAGGACTGAGGAGTCCATGTCCAATATGTCCTCAGTTATTCAAACAAGAATGTTGTAAAGATGGGTAAACGCCGTTTGCATATTCCTAATTTGGACGTCTTCGAGAAACGCGGGAGGAGCATTGGCAATTCATTTAATACACTGCTTAGAATACTGCAAAATGGCAGTGCCGCTGTAAAGTGGGCAAAACATTAGTTTGCGAAAGCACAAGTTACAACTTCAGGCCACATTGTTAGACATGGTTAACTTCTCGTAGGAAGTGCAAAATTAGATAGCCATTGTCGAGCTTTTCGTGTCCATAACCCGGCAGTCTTGACTTTAGTCGGCTAAGCGCATTTTATCAGAAGTATGAGCCAAATGTTGCTATTGTAGTTGCTAAATTCACCGTGCTGTTAAAGAGGAACAGCAAATGTCAATGGTCACTTGAGTGTCAGAATGTATTCGACTATTTTAAATGTGTGATGAGTACTTCACCTTCTCTAGCAAAACCAAATTAAATAAATGTTTATGTTGGTAATTGACGCGAGTGATATCATTATTGCTGCGGCGTTATTAAGAGAACATGCATTGGAGTGAAAACATAGCAGGTCTGGTAACAAAGAGGTAGAATCATAAGATGCATTCAACTATGGATATTCCTTTGTGTTAGCTTTGCAGCAGGGCGAAATATATGTTGCGAACAGTCCTTCACCTACAATTAGTCATACCGACCGTAATATTTGACTGTGTTGGAACTGTTTGCGAATCGGAGAGCATAATGCTTTCAATTTTTACATGGCGATAAACGGGAACATTTTATGCACCTTGTGTTTCCAAGAGTTTAAAATTCAAAGCCGTTAAGGTCTTTGGAACATGAAGAATAGATTGGAATGAACCATTGTGTTCAATACCGATTGATGGGCGAATACATTCTCCTTTCATGTCGGTACCTTTTAGAATAATGCTCTTCCGGAGCTTAATATGGGAAGAAATGCTAAATGTGTTGAGAAAATGAAATCATCCTTTGGAGTGACGATTATTTTTTCCCGTACAATCTAAAGTAGCAAACATTTTATTATTGAATGATTTGTTGACCTGAACATGCTGTATGTGTCCAACTGATGGGCAGAGATAAATATTTTGTTCAGTCGCAGAATGCTATTCCATGGAATTGCGACTATAGCGGTGAGAATCAGGCGGGATTTGTCAAGTAAGGAGGGAACTGTTTACAAGGGCACCTGGTGTGTTCGTAGCTGAGGTGGATAGCAGATGGGTAAATGTGTCAGCTGTATAACTTATTAGGTGCCTGCGAACCAGTTTCGTTGCCAGGCGGTTTTCTGCCACTTTGGTAGTTCGCTTGTTGGCTAGTGGCGGTGTGGAAGTTCCGTGAAATAGTATTGTGGCAGATGTGAAAGTGTATTGGGAAGTGTAGCAAGGTTGTAGGTCGGTAGGTTGACAGAGTTGCAACAGGTGAAAATATTGAATTCTTTATCCGTCAGTTTGGCCTCAATAAAATTCGAAACCCCCCACACCTCCCAGTGTCAAGACGCTCAGAAGTCATCATCCGGCTGACTGGCCCCGGTTGGGTGCTAGAACCTGAGGTTTTTTCCAGTTCTTGCAGAATTCTGCTGAGACTGCCCGGCGTGCCAACTGATTGTGCAGTATCCACGCAGAGGGGCTGGGGACTGTCGTAGGGACTCGAGTCCCGATGGCAATTTGGCGGGGAAATGAGGGTGACAAAACATTGGTCGCTGTGCCAGTAAAAAAAAAGTAGTATCTTTGCTCCGTGTGCAGACTAGCATCACAATCAGTATATTGGTTGAGTAGGAATTCCCCAGTAGCCCAGTTTATCCAGCTTTGGGACGTCCATTCTGGCCTCTTAGCAATGCAGAAAGCCCTAGTCCCAACAGTGATATGAGAGACATTCGTCCAGCCACAAAGGAGCTGGAGGCCGCCGTTGAATGGAACGCATGTGGTGTTATAACCAACGCATTGGCCGGACGCCTGGGTGATATGACACCTCCTGTCTGTACAGGTGGCAAACAGACATGTTATATTCGTTTCCACCTCTACCGGCAAACAGCCGTACCTGTCACTGCTGAAACATTTCTCGTACGACCAGGAATCACTATTGGGGGTGAAGTGGCTAGGTATGTACGCCCTCCACCGTTGCAGTTTATCTTACTGTGAGTGGGAATTATCCCGGGGAAGGGGAAGGCAAATAATCGGTGGTGCTGAACCGGATCGTAAGGAAGAGTGACTTGCTCGGGTGGTGGCTCTGAACGCTGACAATGAACCACCGTTTGGGGAGTGGCCAAAAGTGGTGAAACAGAAAATAATCTCGCCACCGATGCGGGATTCGGGGAGCAGACAACCCGTCCATGGCCAAACAAGCGATGGTACATCTGGTAGAAGAGATTCATACTGCCCAGGTTTCCCTCATTCTCGGTCCTAAATAAATTAAGTAAAGCTCCTGATAACGTACGGTCTAGTTGTACTCCGCTTCTCACTCGCTCCGTCCTTTCTCTAGTGCCCCTCTCTCTCACAACCCCTTCCTACGCTCTCCGTACGGTCCGCCTTTACCTTTATGGCACCAATCTTAACACATCCAAAATCAGATCTACATGTACTCCAAAAACAAGGCAATGTCCATGCAATGTCCTCTTCCCATCGCCATGACCAGTGCAATTCCTTCATGAGTCCCGCATTGTCCATGAACGTGATGACCGTCCATGAGTCGATACCATGTCCTCGTATATGGGGGGCATATAAGTGAAATGTTCTTGTAGTTTGGTTGGTGTTACAGATGTAGGTGATAATTCCTTTTTCCATTTCCGTTGCCGATGGCAGTCCAAGCGAGGCGAGGCCGAAGATTACACAGGTGGTGCGTAGCCACCCCATCATGCTCCACACCTGTAAAACAGAGCCGGGGAAGGGAGGGAGGTAAGTGACGGACCTTTTAACAGTGGTGGAGGTGGACCCAAGCACTCCGCCCCTCCACTTTAACTGCAGAGGGTGTGGTACGGAGAACATGGATTTGCCCCTCCCATCGTGGCTCTGACCGTTTCCGAGTCCAATTTTTGACCATGACATAACTACCAGGCTGCACTGAAAGCGAGCTAGGTAATGGGGACGGTGACGGGTGAGCCATGAAGCTCCTTGAGGACCTTAGTGAGGGCTAGAACATAGGTTGTCATTTTTTCAGTCATATGATGAAACTGAACCAGTCTGGGAACATGCAGGTTCCAGGGCGTTCTAAGGGGCGTGCCATAAATGATCTCGGCAGGAGAGAGCCGGTCCGGTCCCGCAGGTATAACCTGCAGCTGGAAGCGGGCACCAAGAAGCAACCTAAGACATGTCAGTCCCGTGCCTGCTCTTAATAGTTTTGAGGGTCTGATTGTGTCTCTCAACCACCTCGGCAGCCTGCGGTCTGTACGCACAGTGTAACTGCTGGCGTAGGTCCAACGAGGAGCAGAACTCCTTGTTAATCTGTCCAATAAAATGAGGCCCGTTATCAGAACTTAACTGAGCTGGTTTACCGTACCGGAGAATGGTTTCCCACATCAGAACTTTAACCACAGTAGCAGCTTTATTATCGGTAGTCGGATACGTCTCAACCCATCTGCTGAACACATCCACAATGCCAAAAACGTATTTATAACATTGACACCTTTCCAACTCAAGGTAATCCATTTGGAGCATCTCAAAGGGACCGCTGGGCAACGGGGTTTGCCCCATACGACAAGGGATGCCTTTGCCGGTGTTCTATTGCTGACAAATCAAACACCGATTACTGATACTCTGGGCCAACACCTGCATTTTAGGGTGCCACCAAGTGTCCAGCAACAAATTACTAGTCCCGCGAGCCCCACAGTGAGTTACAAAGTGTACACATTCGAAGACCCATTAAGCCAGTACATCAAACATACAAGACTGATGTGCTGGTGTGGTCCATGAAGAGGAAACAGAATCATATGTACAACCCAACCGTTTTCACATTTGTTTATCACTCTCAGGAGCGTCCTCCTGTAACCTTATGACGTATTGGATGGTTGGCATTGGCTTGTCAGAGCAGACCTATTTATTGCAGAACGTTTCGTCTGATTTAACATTTTAGGCACCATCACTTGCTGAATTTGCGCGGCTGTCTGCGCTGCACAATCTGCTCGTTCATTACCAACGTCAACCGTTTGCCATTACCGTTTGCATGGGCAGCGCATTTAATGATGGAAATCTGCGCGGGCACAAGGAGGGCCTGCAGTAGGTCATTAACTAAACCCTGGTAGGATATATCCGTGCCGGCCGAGGTATGGAATCCCCTATTCTTCCAGAGCCGTCCAAAGTCTTCAGGTACCCCGAAGGCATATCGTGAGTCAGTATAAATATTTACACGGCGATCTCTATTGGGTCTGAATGATCCACTACCCTCCTTACCATAGGCCCCAGATCCTTGGCATGGTACTGGTCGTGGACCTGACGTGTAATAAGAGGGCCTACAGAAGCTGACTGTGGCCATAAATGTGGTGGTATTGTTACAAAATCGGCTGTATCTTCTTTTTCCGTGACTGTGGCTGTAATCTTGACTGGCCATTCGGTCCCAATTAACGGCCGGTATTTGTCCGTCAACTCCCTGTTCTGTCCGGTTCTGTCATAGGCCAGGGTAACGTGGTGCAGTGAATGTTCAATGTCTAACGTCCACGACTGGGGTGTGATAGAAATATAGCACTGTTGTCTCATCCTTCATGATTGAACCATTGGCCCTTCGTCTCCGCACTCAAGCTGTAGCTGGAACATACACAGTAAATCTTGGGCCAATAAGTTACAGTCCAATCCAGTAATCACCACAAACTGATGATCTGTAGACTTAGTCTCACAAGTGACTGTCACAGGTTCAGAAATAGAATACTCACACACCTGTCCTTGGAACCCCGACAAATGCTGGGCGTGGTCGGATAGTGCTAGTCGAAGTTCTGATTGCACCGAAGACATGGCTGCTCCAGTGTCGATTATAAATGGGCAATGTTGATCTCCTATCTGCAGAGAGATAGTAGGTTCCCTGTCCGATTGGAGAGTCCTGATGACTAAATTAGCTAGTCAATCTTGTGCTCGGAATGGATTTGCCTGGGAGAAGTCGGTGGGGCATGCCTGATGCCAGTGATCTTTACGGCCACAATTAAAACATGCATTGTCCCCTCTATATCTGCCCCATCCTCTTTTCCCAGTAGACCAATGGCCCCTCAGAGGGGGCGGCAGTTGTAAAGCTGTTGGTGCATACGGTGGGCCATAAAGAGGGGTTAAAGGTCCATTTGGGTGGATTTAATATACCCCCCCCCCCCCCCCGTGTTGATCCACCCACCCATGGTCACAATATTGGGGTTCCAGCTCGAACGCCACTGTATCTGCAGCTTGTTGGGGTCTCAGACCATCCTTTTTCATGACATACTCAGTCTTAATCTTTGTAACTGAGCCTCCTTCCTGGCCTACACCCTCCTTCCAATAAAATCTGACTGCCCGGGCCATCTGGGAAGGGTCGTTCTCTGTCCAATTCATGTTATTGCATTTCACGGCAGTAGCCACTGAAGGTGGTAGGCAATGCATTAACATAGCGCGCTATTGACCATTTTGGTACAGCAAGTCGGTTGACTGCCCACGGTAGATTTAATTAAAACGTTCCAGAAATTCCCCTGGCTCTTCAGTCTTTTTAGGTTTGAGGTCTAAGGCAGCAGAGATGTTTATGGGCTTTTGGAATGTGGCATTCAACGCATTCAGAATTTGTGCCCGTCTATCATCGCCCAAGACATGGGCGTGGCTAGCATAATTCAAATGGTTGAAGTGACTGTGGTACTCTGCTGAGGTTAAAACCTGCTGGACTATGGCCGAGAGGTCCCTTGAATCAGCTTGATAAACTGAGATGATAATTCTCAAATCTTCCACGAAAGCAGCAGGAGATTTATTCCTGTCTGGGCTTGCAGCCAGAATAGCCATCATCTCAGTGGGTCTCCATGGGAAATAAACGTCTATCGTGGGCTGGGCTGCTGCTGTTGGAGCATCCGGGTTGGGTATTTTCCTAATCGGCAATGGTCTCAGAGGCTCACTAGGGGGCGCTTTAGCGGATTCCTCTGGCTCTTCAAAGACTTCAACGTCCTTCTCTTCCGATAGGGGGAGCTCTGGCTCCTCAGAACTATTCACGTCCTCTTTCTTTGATCTCATACTTTTCTGTCCTACCATATCGGTCTTATGGGATCTAGGTGGTATGCGTAATTGTTTCTGGATAGGATCAGTCCCAGCTCTCATTGTCCGAGATCTGGTCCTAGAGCTAACTGGGCTTGTGGAACAGAGCTCCCCTTCTCTAACAGACGGTGAAGGTGCAGAAATATGTCTCAAACTGTCAACCGAAGTTCTAGAGAAGCTGGCATGATTTCAATCTGGGGAGCAGTGACTGGATATAATTTATGATACCCTCGTGGTTCTAGAATTAGCGCAGACAATGCTACTGGTGCAGTCGTGACTCTACCCGACATGGTCCAATTCTCTAGGTCATCATCTGCCTCTGTCAATGCAAGGCCAGCGATTGGACTACGTAGCCCATTTTATTACTCGAGTCTGCCCGCTAGGTGTCTCTCCCTGTTTATTTGCGCGTTTTTTGAATGCACACTCCTTTTTCAAGATCTCCAGAGTTTTCTGGTTCCCCCTTCACTAATTGGAACCCCATTTTAAGGGCATTTTCTTGCCAACGTGATAACATGATTTTATCCATCTCCTCTTAACAATATTGTCTCCATAATCCTTGCTTTCATATTTTGGCTCTTTTTCCAGATGTCACCCTGAATTTTCTTGATGATGTCCAGATATTTAGTGCCCCCGAGTAGCCATTCGTGACCCAATCTCTTCCTTAATGTTGCTGACATTTTTCTAAAATACCTCGCTTTATCTGGATCAATCTCACATAATATTTGCAATCAACTGGTTGGATCACTCGTGTTATCCAAGCAATTCCCCATAATCTCGAACTAGTCCTCAAGACTGCGTTGTTCGCCACTACAGTCCAAGGATACATTTCAGCTTAATCAACTGTAGTTTCCAAAACACTCATGGAACTAAACCGTCTTTCCGACGTCCCATCAATTCCAAAACACACACGTGCAATGAAACAGTCTTTCCGACGTCCCACCAATTCCAAAACACACACACGTGGAATGAAACCGTTTTTCCGACGTCCCATCAATTCCAAAACACATACACGTGGAATTAAACCGTCTTTCCGACGACCCATCATTTCCAAAGTGAACTCAAAACTGAACTATCAATCTTATAATATCCTATCAGGACTTTTTAACCCTGAGTCGCACCTACATCGACTGAATTTTTAATTTTAGAATCGCCAGACTGACCTTTGATTTCATCGAGACGATCTTTCCGTACCAACCACGAGTGACCAGACAAATCAGACCATGAGAAGAGGGGAAAATCAATGTGGTAATCTTCCAGCTAAACACATTGCAGGCCCATTTCCACCTTCCTTGTCCAACATCAGTCTCATTCTGATTTCGAAGTTGGCCGGTGACCGTCTGAAGAAATCCCGGGTTTAGGCACCAAATGACAATATTGAATTCTTTACCCGTCAGTCTGGCTTCAATAAAACTCGAGATGGATTTATAGGTATAGTATTATTTATTTATAACAAACTTGCAAGGCTGACTCGCTCCACAGAGATTCAGAACACACAAGTGGTCTCCTGGAGCTCCAGAACCGAGTGACATCGGAGACAAAGAAATCTTTACAAATCTCATTCAAATGGCATCAAGTTTCACATACAAGATTCTCATATGTCATCCTATACACCTCCTGACCTGGCCATATCTCCTGATTGGCTCACTTCGCATTCCTTAACCCTGGGCCTCTTGTTACCCAGCATCCTTTTCCCCACCCTTGCCATGCTTTCTGAATCCCTTTGTCCTTTGTTTGTGAACACTCTACTATCAGACTGGCTCACAACTACATTATTGTAACTAATATTTGAACTAACTATTTTATATCACATTCGTTTGTTTAATTCCTCACAGGTAGGATGATTGATTGATCAGGTTACTGTGTAACTGGTGAGTCGATGTCCAATATATCCTCAGCTATTGAAATAAGAATGTTGTAAAGATGAGTAAACGCCGTTTGCATATTATTAGCCTGTCTGACCCGGTATTCTCAGGGATCTCCGCGATTGTCCGCCTCCATTGTGTGGAACTCCCAATGGTGTGATTCACTTGTGCCTTTAAAAATCGTAAAGAAGCGCTGTGGCTGATGAGGGAGGGAGGGCAGGTAGGACGCGGTGTGGTGCGACCATGGGCTGGCATGCCTGGCACTTGCCTGGCGGCGGGTGGGGCGGAGGCCTGCCAGTGCCAGGCAAGGATAATGAAGAACGGCCGTTGGCCTAGCTGAACCCCGACTGGACTGGTCACCAATCGCCGTTGGGACGTCACGTGGCTCACCCAAGGACAATTCCCACAGTCGCCCCTACATTGGGGCGCCGGACGGGGACCACGTAGCATACAGCTGACGAAGGTAGCCTTAGCAACAGCAATGAGCACTACGCCAGTGGTCCACATCATGCTGGACACTGACGGAGCCAAGGGAGCGGGGATGTGGGTGTGGGATTGGGAGATGAGGGCCCAGTGACCACAGGGTCACTATATATCCTAGTAGACCTTATTGGGCACGGGGCTACGCACCATGCTAGCATGTCGGTCCTTCAGATCCTGCACGCAATGGATCTTGGAATACAACCACCAACGGTCACCATTCTCTTCGTCACAGCAGCCACGGTGGATGCATTTTTGCTGTACGAGCGGGAGCTGCTCGTGATAGAGGAAATTGCAGCAGTGGCGCCTGTCCTAGAGAAAAAGGAAGCAGCCGGCGGGAATGGACAGCCGGCCACCCAAGACGTCGAGGAGGCGGAGGTGCAAAGGAAGCACCGCATGAGACCTCGTGTGACCTGGAAGTGCCTGTCATTTGAGGACCTGCTGGACCGGGCATGATGTTGATGAAACTGGCTGAGCAGGAGGACTGTGAGACATATCTGCTGGATTGTGGCGCGTCAGGCACCCTGGGTAATTCGGGAGGACACCCGCTCCCAGTGGCCATCAAGTTGACAGTAGCTCTAAACCTCTTTGCCACAGAGTCCCTCCGTGCCACTTAGGTACCTTTTGGCTGCAGAACTGGTGCACATGTGAATCCGTGCCGTATCGGAGGCCTTATATGCCGTGTTGGCACACTATGTCCATTTCAATGTGGACCGAACAGACCAGGTCCACGGGTGTTGGTGGGGTCCACGTCTTCTGGCGATCACCCGCAGTTTACAGGCCATTCTTCACAATCCAAAAAGGATTCCACTCGATGAACGCGCATGTGGTGCGTGAGCATCATATGCGCATCATACGCTCGATACCCCGCAACCTGCATGACGCCTTCATCCTGGCATACTTGATGTTTCCTAATCTCTTTCAGTGGAGCTTCGGCATCCTGAAGATGCGGTTGATGTACATGGATCGCTCAGGAACGGCATTCCATTTTAGCACTACGTATGTCTCCCAAATTGTCGTGGCCTGCTGCATCCTTCACAACATCACGCAGAAGAGGGAGACGTGCTGGAGGAGGAGGAATACTGCCAGTCCTTTCCGAGAAGCATGATACAGTGGAGGGCAATGATTGGAAGGATATGGGCCAGGGTATTTCGCCAGTAGCGAACACGTTGGGGAATTTTCAGAGCATCTCCAGGGTCACCTACTGTGGGGGAGGATGGCCAGAGGCATGGGCAACGCATCACACTACCAGCCCCCACCTCCCCCAGCCACTCCCCCCTCCACCTTAATTCCCCTCTGTTATACACACCTGCCCCACAGCAAGGTGCAGTCCATGAGTTGGGAGAAACAGCAGCCCATGGGATTGAGGATGATAACAACTCGCCCTACACTGAGCTATGTTGCTCTGTATCAGTTGGAAACATCTGCCTCCTCCCTCAGGGAACATTTACCACCGTCGATCTTGGTGAGCCCTACATGCGAGCTAGCCGTTTTATCATACGTTGCCAGCGATGGCGACACCGCAGTGCCTTTGTGAAACGCGCTCCCAACGTCGACCACCGCCCCCCCACCAGCCCCCCCCCCCCCGCCCCCCGCTCACCAGGAGAACGGCTGCCCCCGATTGCCCATCTGCGGCTAGTCTGGTCCACACCACCACTTATACACTTCTGACAGAGCACCAAGGCTGGTTGTAATGTTGTGCACAGTTGGTTAATGTGAAAGAATACATACAAATTTTTACCCGAGCCCCTAACGTTTTCCAGTGTCCACCTTTCTGCCCTTATGGGCCCGATCGTAGCGCCTAAATAGATCCCCAATAGAACATGAGAAGTGCAAGCGGGCTGCTGCGATTCCATCCCTCTGCTTTCGTTTTCCTTTGGCGGCCGTCTTCTATGACGACCGGGCCTGAATGGTCCCGGCAGATGACCCGGTTTCCAGATGTTCTTGTGCCACACTGTTATGCCGCTGCCCATGAGCTGTGCCAGGCATGGAAAGAGGTCTCCGAAATTATGCGGTGCATCGGCACCTCTACTGCGAAAGCCACTGGCACGTGCCGCATCACCTTCTGTTCCTTCGGGTGCCCGGTGTCCCCGAGGGTACGAGCCGAGGGTACGAGCAGAGGTAACCGTTAAGGCGCCTTCGACAAATGGCGCTCCTCCTCATGGATGGCCCGCTGCCATCTCTGCATTCTCACGGCCTTGGAGCACAGGGAGTGGACCACCTCCGTCTGGGACTGCACCTCATCAAGTTGCGATTGTATTTTCACCTTCTGTGTCTGTACAACATCGGCCCGTGACTTCTCCATCTCCCTCAGGGACTGGACGACCTCCTTATGGATCTGTGCCACCCAGGCCACCACCTGGGCAATGCCGCCAGCCCTCTGAACTATGGCCCGCTGCGAGTGGGCCACTCTCAGGAGTGTCACTGCAATGTCCAGGTTGCTCTGGCACACGGCTGCCTGCGATTGGCCATCTCTGTTCTGCATCGCCCACGGCCTACACGGATTCCGTCAAACATTGGACATCCTGAACAATGACCGAAACCTTTGCACCCCTGGGACGCCAATGTGTACAACAGTCGTGCAGTGTTGGTCTGGGTGGCACACATGATCGGCATCAGTTCATGCTGCTGCTTGTGTTTTGACTCCTCCAAATATAGCTGCAGGTGCTCGATGCTGATCGGCATCCCCTGAAGCTGTCATTGGCTCTGCGACTCCTTGATCGATGAGACCATCAGTTCCAGACATCTGGGGCAATTTGGCGATTGGGTGCGTGTGGCGGACGGTGGGTGTTGATGAGTACTGAGGGGTTTGGAGGTATTGTTGTTGGAGCTCAGGTGCCGGGTAAAGAGGGAGTAGGGGTGGTGTGTGGCAGTGGCATGGCGTTGGTTTGGGCTTCGGTGTGGTGGGGAAGTGGGCATGGTGTGGGCGCAGTGACAGGGTGGTGACACACATGCCATAGGGGACGGCATCTCAGCGGGGCCTCACTTACTCGCCCAATGCTGACCTCCGCCACAGTAATTGCCATATCTTTAGGCCTACCACCACATCTAGTGCCCTCTGCTCTTCCGCAGTGAGTTGCCACAGGTCCAGTCACCACCCTCCTGTCTTCACCTGTTATCTGCAGTTGTGCGCAGCCTTTTTCTTGGCGGGGTGGGGGGGGGGGGGGCGGTGAGGAGAGGATTGTGAACAGAAAATACACTGCGTTGGACAATCCGATGCATCTATCATTGAGGGTTATTGGTGGTGATCTCAGTGGCCAGGGCACCCGGCCATGGTAGCCGGTATGGGTTGCAGCATCTGGTGCAGTGTAGCAGTTTATCCACGGTCCAGGTGGGGGGGGGGGGCAGGGTGTGGGGCGTGTTTGGTGCTAGTGGCACAATGCTGCCGACTTACCTGGCGACGCTCAGGAGGTCGTGAAGTTTTTTCTGCACTGCTCTCCAGTCCAGACGGTGTTGCCCAGGGCGCTGATCAGCTTTGCCACGTGTGCCTAGGTGCACCGAAGCGCGCCGGCTGGCAGTCTTCTTCCCACTCCGTAAATCTCAAGACGTGTGTTCTGTTCATTGGTTTGGTGTGTTTGCGGATGCATTGTTTCTCTGCGTCTGCAGCTTGTCAGCCGACTGAGTACCAATTCAGATCCGGCGAATCAATCATCATTTCCCATTGGAATCAATTGTCTTCCACGTGGCGCCATGCGAACCCCTTAAAGGTGATTGAATCGGTGCAGCTGTAGCGCCAGTTCTGTTGTCGCACAGCACACTAGTCCCGCGCGGGTGACAATACGATGTCTCAGGAATGGAGAACCTCGCCCTTCTTTTAGCAAATTCTGAGGAGATGGGTTAATGCGCTCATCATGTTCCTAACACATTAAAATAAGCGACCGTGATCAAACATTGCTTTTTTTACTTAAATTGTACTTTCATGATGTATACCGATGTTGAATCGTGCAGATATTTGTGATTTGAAGTGAAAAACGTGATATAGATTTGACAGCGAATAAGGATTACTCCAGATGTCCCTGAACATTAATTTCTTAGAACGGGAAATTAAATGCTGCTTGAAGATGCTGACGGGCTGAATAGCAGCAGGTTTGCATACATGCTGAATGTTACATGTACCACGGATTTAACGGGAGCACTGCTACTCTCTCTGGCGCAGATGTATGACTTACTATAAATTACCTGTTATTTTTCACATTTGAAGAATAAAAAAGTAGCACATTTGCTGTTAAAATAAGGCCACTGGTTGGGAACGGGATTTGGATTCTCACAAAATATGAAATCACCTTTGTTACTACATAATCGATTACATTTCGCAATGCATGTTGAGGGCCCTGACAACAACTGTCGGGCAGAATGACGGCTCACCGTTTTTGATAGCGTACTCAACAGCGCGCGGTTCAGCTTCCGCACCAGTAACCTCGCCCCTATCTCCCTCTCAGGTCAAGGATAGAGTCCCCATCATTCTCACATTTCACTCTACCAGCCTCCATAAGCAAAGCATAATCCTCCGCCATTTTCGCCAACTCCAGCGTGATGTCACCACCAAACACGTCTTCCCTTCACTCTCTCTGTCAAAATTCTGCACACTTCCCTCCGGGATAATCTGGTCCACTCCTGTACCATACACAATACCACTCATATCACTCATGGCACCTTCCCATACAAACGTAGAGCATGTAACACCTCCCCCTTTACTTCTTCCATGTTTCAGATGTGCCGGCTCATCTTTTATTCCCTTTTTATTCCATCACCCTACTTAAAAATATCACCCACTTCCTGTGCCTTTTAGCTTTGACAGAGGGTCATCTTGATTCGAAACGTTAGCTCTTTTCTTATCTTCAAGATCCTGCCAGACCTGCTGAGATTTTCCGACATTTTATTTTTTGATTCCAGATTCCACTTTCCGCAGTAATGACTTTTTGTTTCACAATATTTTAGAAGCTGAGAGTACGGCTAACTGTATGACAATGTAATTATGGCATGGTGCTTTTTCCAACGCCTCACTGAATATGCTAATACTGTTCGTTATTTAAGCTGAATGCCTGTCAAATATTTTTTATTTACGATTCACAATTTGACGCGGTACCACGCTTGATACCACGATGAATGCCATTACAAAATAGTTCATGTATTCTTTCTTTTTTACAAATAAATTAGAATACCCAATTTATTTTTTCCAATTAAGGGTCAATTTAAAATGGCCAATCGACCTACCCTAGGTGGTGGGGGTGAAACCCACGCAGACATTGGGAGAATGTACAAACTCCACACGGCCAGTTTCCCAGGGCGGGATTCGACCGCCGCAGTCCCAGTGCTAATCGGTGCACCATATGCCGCCCCCACGTCTTCCTTCTTGATCGTTCCTTCATTAAGTTCTTTGAATTATCTCTTTTTCTGAAATGTTCCATCAACCCCTCATCATCTCAAATGTCTTCCATCAGATTTCGAAGGATCGTCTGTTTTGCAGTCAGGATGATCCTGATTTTTCCGGCCTATACTCAGAGCCAAAATCCATCACTCTAGAAATATGTGCATGTTTTTCGAGATACGGGGCTAATCTATTTCAAAAGTCTTTTTTCAGGTATATTGTTCAGACTTGTCCAGGTGAATCTTACTGAGTCCAAGTTGCTAGTTAAAATAATTATAGCGTGGAGTTGTCATTCTTTCCATATTCTGTTCAACGTTTTATAAATTTAAGTCACGTATATGCATTTTAGCTCAACAGAAAATGTACTGTGACATGGAACGATTTATAGATGTGTGTCACAAGATTTTTCCCTTCTCACCTAAAATATCAATTTCGAATACATAATGTGAATCAAATTAATATAGAGGAAACCTTAACTCGGGAAATATGTAAATGTGCCGAAACAGATTTCTTCCCCCAGGCACTGTACACGCAATTGTTGGATCATCTTCGAGACTGTCCCCTCAGAAAAGTCCCAGAGAATTATGTGACATAAATATTTAGCCCGGTTGATAACTAAATCTCCAAACCTGCTTTTCAAGTGAAACATGAGTGGAATTGCCCAAATAGAGACGTTATGAAAAGAAAATTCACGATTTATTTATTTAGTTATCCAAACAAATTGATTAATGCAGTAAAACTGATCGCTTGTTTTTTGATATTATTCTGCACCGCTGCGAGATTATTTATTCTGCAATCCCTGCTTTAATAGAGAATGATCCATCATATCCAAAATTTGAAACTGGAATGGTGCTTGATTGTTCAGCGAATTACAATGCAAGCGCAATTGAAATGTCATTGCCCCAAGATTTTATATATCCAGCGTATCGCATTCAGTTAGTGATCAAAAATGTGCATTGGAGACTCCTGGACGTCGCGATGCAATGTCTGTCGGACAATTGTCTGGAAAGTACAAATCTCTGATCAACAATTACAGTGCACTGGGAAAATTGAATCTCCTGTTCAATTAGTAGCGTTCAGATGAATGTGAACCTCTTTACATAATAGTCACACAGAACGTTTGGAATGATTAAAATAATTGTGACTCTCTTGTCTAACTGCGGTAAATGAATATCCTTCTGTCTTTATCCTCCCTCCTACGATTAACCATCACTCCCACGACCCATGGCCACGCCAACGCACGAGGGATCACGGATCCCCCCCTCCCTAGCTTCTCTCGTCCAGAGCCCTGGACTGGCCCTGGATCCCCTAACACACGTGTGATGACACGAATACCCCCATTCACCGGGAATGCTGCGTAATCTCACAGTCAGTCCCTGACGACGCCAGTCGCCATCACTCCGAGACACACAAGTCACTACTTCTTCTTTGAAACATCTTCATTAAGGCTGACTTTTGACTGTATACATACATAAACATATCCACCCGAATATCCCTCGAAGAAAACACAGAATTACTGCCACTCCACCTTGCAGATTTTCTCGTGCTCCAGAGACTATCGCAGCACTGTGACTAATATCCAAAAATCAGGCACCATCCGCTTATCACCACGGTGGCAAATATCTGCGCGTAACGTAGAATTCCATATCTCGTCCGAGCTGACCAACAGCCCCGACAACATTCCCGTCGTCCCAGAAACCCATCATAACTCCTATTACACTCTTAACCACCCGAACTGTCTGTACCGCACAGTCTGTCCTTCCACCTGCCGTCTTCCTTAATTTGCCCGACTAATGTCCAGAATCCCCATGATTATAACACAGACGTCACTGGTAACCCAACTCCTTCTCCCAATCCAAATTAGGCCCGACCCATGCGTTATCGACCTATCAAACGCACCTTCGAACCATTCAACCATCCCGATCCCATCGTGACCGACCCACGACTGCATCCACAATGCTTCCGATTTTTCTCCTATTCCTTTCAAAAATAAATGTACAGTCCCCAATTCTTTTTGTTTTCCAGCTCAGGTGAAATTTAACGTATCCAATCCACCTAACCTGCACATCTTGGGGTTGTGGGGGTGAAACACACGCAGGCACGGGGAGACTGTGCAAACTCCACACGGACAGTGACCCAGGGCCAGGATTCGAACCCGGGTCATCAGCACCGGAGGCAGCAATACTAACCACTTGGGCACGTGCCGACCCTTTGTGCGATACGGTATGTGATTTTGACCACGAGTTGTGCGTACAGCTTTTTCATATGTAATTGCTTTTACTGGCATCGGTTGCAGCTGCTGAGCCCGTGTGACCTGTGGGCTGATTCTTCAACCTGCAAGAGATGCCCTGTAATGACGATCTATTTTACTGGACCCGATGTTTACGTACGTCTTAGAACATAGAACATAGAAAATACAGCACAGAACAGGCCCTTCGGCCCACGATGTTGTACGTCTTACTATTAGCATTTTTCTTCTGAGTTACTGCTATTATTTAAAACATATATTAAGAAGTTCCTTCTTTCAAACAACCCTTTCAACAACCTACTTAGTGTTCTCAAGTTATCATATATATATTCTCCGTCAATTGTCAACGTGCAAATAAAAACAGGAATTTCTAATGTACCGTGTTTTTGGCACGCAAATGTCTGGTGTGGCATTACTTACTCCGAGCCTGATGCTCTGTATTAAAGCGGCCAACGCAGCAGGTCGGCATCGCCTTTCTCAACTGGCCTGGAGTGCAGTGGCAATCGCATTGTGAATGTAATTTTGGACCCAGAGCATATTGTTCTGCCTCATTTAAATCTAATTTACAAGATCGCATTTCCCCCACATGGATTGCATCAACGTTTCTAATCTGAGGATGACTCGATTGTCCAACTCGGCTGTAGGTCACTGTATCAACTGGTAGATAAAAACAGTTGTTCAAAATTATGCACTGATTATCTACTCCAATTGTCACTCTTAGGGAAATTGAAGAAAAGCATCAGTAGTTAAGAATTTAATCTGAAGTCACAAATCGCATGAAATAAATTGGCTTGGAAATAAAGGCATTGAACTGAAGCAGTGGCGTTTCGCGATATTAAGGCATTTCATTAAGAGAGGAGCCGATGACTTTTACAATATCTTCAAATATTGCATGTGCATATTCTGGACACAATGGAAAGTTGAAAATGGCAGCAAATTAAGCAAGATGGTACATAAAAAGGGAATAAATGGAAGAGAACAAGCACAGGCGAAAGAAAGAACATTATTATTCCGAGGAGGGTTTATTTCCTATTATAGTCTTTTCTTTCTGAATCTGCACCACAAATGGAAGAAAAAAATTAGGGTATGAAGGTAGGAATCTGATCACTCCACAGACTGGCGGGTGGGTGCGTTCGGACCGTACAATTGACATACAGTATTAACTCTCCATCTATTAATTCAATTGACCAAAAGTACCCTTAACGCACACAGCGTTTTGACCCGTTATTCGCTGGTTAACAATGCTTGCCGGCAGCCCTGCCTCATGGAAAATCAATCGCTCATTGGATGATGCGAAACAAGGTCATGAGACACTCAGATCAACAAATGTAGGCGCAGAATTAGGACCTGTGGCCCATGGAGTCTTCACCGCTATTCACTGAGATCATGACTGATCTGGTATGTTAACCGCCAAGTATATTTTTCCTCGTGATCCCCACAACCATTGATCTTTGAAAATATGTCTTTCGTAGCCTTGAACATGCCATATAATTCCTGCAGTACAGAAGGGGCGATTCGGCGCATAATATCTGAGCCGACCCCTCCTGCCCACTCCCCCGCCATTTCCCCGTAGCCCCACCTAACGTGCGCAAATTTGCGGGCTAAGGCATAATTTGGCATGGCCAACCCACCTGAACTGCACATATTTGGGCTCTGGCAGGAACCCGGAGCACCTGGAGGAAATGCATGCAGACACGGAATGTGATACTCCACACAGACAGTAACTTAAGGTTGGAATTGAAACCAAGTTTCAGTCGCTGTGAGTCATCAGTGCTAACCACTGTGCCGCAATGCGGCCCATAACGTCCAAACGTACACATTCCTATGTGATGACAGATATCACAGATTCGCTATCCTCTGAACGAAACAACACATCTTATTCCCTGCCTGAAATACAGGGCGAATCCCCATGAGATGCTTCCCTCTGGCCCGAGACTCTCCAACAAGTGAAACAACCTATCTGCATTTGACCTTCCGAGTCCACTGTAAAACCTACATATCTCAATAAAATTGACTTTGATTAATTCAAAATATAACTTCTAAACTCTTTCCATATTCGGAATCAACCGACTGAACCGTCCATGGACAATCTCGTGAGCCACCTTCTATTTGCATCGATTAGGGGCCCACAACTGTTCACATTATCCAAGGTGTGGTATAACTAGTGTCTTCCATATTATTATCAACACTTGTCTATTTTCCTGCTTCATTGATTTTTATGAAGGCCAAGATTCGACTTGCCTTCCCTATAATATGCTGAACATGTGTTCTTGCGTTTTGTGATTTCTGAACGAGAACCAACAAATCACGCTATGTTGCAGATTTCTACAGTCCTTTTCATTTATACTCCACCCAAAAGGCATAGTTTCACAACTTCCTTCATCATGTTCCGTCTGCAAAATTTTGCCTATTATCATGTCCAGTCTACTTCCCTTTGTATACTATTTGTGTCAGTCTTACCGCTTGTCTTCATACCTGTTTTTTGTCAACCCAAACTTCGTAATAGTACACTCATTACTCCAAGAAATATAATTAACATGCCCCATGACTGATCACAGTGTGACGAATGAAGGACTTCAGCTACTTTTTAATCAATATATAAATGGTAAGAGAGAGGAAAAAATAGACATTGCACAACTGCAAAATTTGGCTGGAGCAGTAATAATAGGAAATAAAGAAATGACAGAGGAACTGGATAGCTATTTGCATCAGTCTTCACTGTGGAATATACCAATCGGATGCTAGAGCTCCAGGACAATCTGGATAAGAGGTGAGTGCAGTGGCTGTCAGGAAATAAACAGTTCTGGGAAGATTGAAGGGTCTGAAGCATAATAAATCACCTGGACTGGATGTACTGCACCCCGGGATCTAAAACAGGTAGACAACTGAGGAGATTGTGGAGGAATTTATGGTGATCTTTCACGAATCACGGGGGGAAGGTAGGGTCCGAGAGGACTGGAACGTGGCGAGTAAAACTGTTAAAGAAGTGTGGAAGGCAGAAGACAGGAAGTAATAGTTCGGTTAGTCTGACTTCAGGCATTTGTAGGATTTTAGAGTGCATTATTAAGGACGTGACCGTGGTGGGCATGGCATTTAGAGAAAGGAGAACCCGTCGACATGATTCATTTAGATTTCCAGAAGGCCTTTGACAAGTGCCACATAGGAGACTGTAAAACCAACTAAGAGCCCTTGGTTCTAAGGGTAAGATACTGGCATGGGCAGAGGATTTGCTGACTGACAGAAGGAAGAGAGAGTAGGGAGAAAGGTGTCTTTTTCAGTATGGCAACCGGTGACTAGTGGTGCGCCTCAGGGGTGCGTGCTGGGACCACAGATTTTCACAGTATATATTAATGCCCTGGAAGAAATAACTCAAGGCACTGCTGCTAAAATTTCAGATGCTACAAAGATCTACAGCGGGACAGGTAGTATTCAGGGAGCAATAGGCTGTGGAGGAATTTGGATAGGCTACGAGAGTGGACAAATAAGTGGCAGCTTGAATAAGAAGTGAGTTTACGGAAGGAGGAATGGAGGCATAGACTATTCTCTAAATTGGGAAATGCGTAGGAAATCAGAAGCACAAAGGGACTTGGGAGTCGTTGTTCAAGATTATCTTAAGGTTAACGTGCAGGTTCAGTCGGCAGTTAGGATGAACAGTGCAATGTTAGCATTCCTGTAGAGAGGGCTAAAATATAAGATCATGGATGTACTTCCGTGTCTGTACAAGGCTCTGGTCAGACCCCATTTGGACTACTGTGAGCAGTTTTGGGCCCCGTATCGAAGGAAGAATGCGCTGACCTTGGAAATGGTTCAGAGGAAGTTCACAAGACTGATCCCTGGACTGAAGGGCTTGTCGTATGTGGAAGGGTTGAAAGATTCTGGGTCTTTACTGGTTGGAGTTTAAATGATGAGGGGGGAATCTAGTTGAAACTTACCTGTTACTGCGAGACCTGGATAGACTAGAACAAGAGGGCAAATCTCAGACTAATGGGGCGTTCATGCAAAACAGAGATGAGGAGCAATTTCTTCAGCCAGAGTGTGGTGAATATATGGGTACTCTGGCGCAGAAGGCTGTGGTGCCCAAATCTCTAACTGTCTTTAAGAAAGAGATAGATAGGTTCTTGAATATACGGGTATCCGGAGTTATGGGGAGAAGGCACGAAAATGGGGATCAGAGAAATCTCTGCCAAGATTGAATATCGTATGTGTTCTGGTCTTATGGTCTCATGCATCATAGCCATTTGGCTACTTAATCGTTAAAAAGGTTGATACGTGTATGTTTGACTGCAGTACTAATATGTTAAAAAGAATCTTATTTTGCAAGACCAGAACGAATTTTGGAGCCAGCGGTGAAATTGACCAGAGTAGAAATCCTGGAACTCATTCATGGTCGATGTGTTTTACGATTGGTCTGATGTTGATATTGCTGTGGGGACCTAAGGTGTTCAGACATTTTAAGAATGCTTTTGAGATGAGTTCTGCTCTGCCTATCCTTTAGACCACACCTAAAGTATTTTGTTCTCACAATACAATAGCTAACCAAGATTAATGTTACTTTATGTCGTGTAGACTTGTCTGTGGACAAGGTGGGTGCTGAAACAAACAGGTGGAACAGAGTTTTGAAGGCACACAGCCAGACTCTGGAGGGGTTCTAACAGGAAACACAATTATGCTGGAAAGCAAGTATTAACCTGTGCCATGATGGTGTAGGCTGGATTGAGAGCTGAATGTGGTTTTTTTCTTGTCTTGTAATTGGTAATAGAGAGTGTAATGAAATATATTGTGTTCACTGCATTGAGTAGCATTGATTACGTGTCGTTATAAGGTATTTTCCGGTGTAATCGCAGAGTGGTATAGGCCAGGGTTTAGAGAACCCCAAAGCGGATCATGGAGTTCACCTGGCCCACAACTTTTAATAGATTATGGTATAGGGAGCACACGGCCCACAGGCGAGGTACAGCAGAAATGGAAAAGTATTTTTTTAAAGCAAAACAGTGTTTATTCGATGAACTCAAGTTAACCTTTTTAAAACATACAGTGAACATCTCAGCAACTATCAACTCAAATAAAAACCCCAAAGAATACAACACTAAGTAATCCATAATATCTTCCCAAACAACATCCAAAAGACAAAAGGAACACCTTTAAAGAGAAGCACAATAGGTTTGCTTTCACGACTGAGAACATTTGTAATTCTGTATTCACCAAATGATCAAGAGATAGTATTTCCATGAAAGAGAGATCAACAATACATCTGCTCTGTCTGGCTTCAGCTCCAACGAAACGAAAACAGACCCTGCAACAAACAGCATAAAACGAAAGCAAAAAGCTGACAGACAGCCCAGCTCCATCCATTCTCTGCCATCACTGATAAACATCCATTTCTTAAAGGTACTCTCACATGATAACTCCCCCCCCCCAAGAAAAAAAATAAACCCACAACTTCAAGATGGTTTCATTTTTCACCTTTTCACCATCCTTCAAGAAATGCACACAGTAAATATACTTTTTTGTTTAAAAAAAACACACGCGAACAGGGACACTAATATAGTCCATTTTTGTTGTTCTTCGTCCAACTGAAATCCATCTTGATTGACAGTCTCTTTGACCAAGAAGGTCACTGCACGATCCGTCCATTTCTCTACGCCTCGGCATTTCTCTTTAAAGTCAGATATTTTAGTTCAATCGGATCACAGAGTCCCTTGTAAATCTCCAACACAGGAGCATTGGTTATCACAACTTTCAGGCAGTCAAATGCCTGTTAAAGGTCCGCTGTCGCCTGATATATATATATTTAAAATAAATTTAGCATACCCAATTCATTTTTTTCCAATTAGGTGGCAGTTTAGTGTGGCCAATCCACCTACCTTGCACATATTTTTAGATTGTGGGGGCGAAACCCACGCAAATACGGAGGCAACGTGCAAACTCCACACGGACAGTGACCCAGAGCCGGGATCGAACCTGGGACTTCAGCGCCGTGAGGCAACAGTGCTAACCCACTGCGCCACTGTGCTGCCCCCTGACATTTGTTACGCTTCTTCAGCAAGTCTGTCAGTGGAGCAACCACACCAGAAAGATTTTTCATAAATGATCGATCAAATCACTCCATCAGTTGTTTTAACTGTTCTTTCCATTTCTGGCTGAAAATGACCAGATCGTCGATGTATACTGCATCGGGTAATCCTGAAACGACTTTGTTAGTTAACCGTTGAAATGTGGCTTAAATTTTAATTGGTATATACCATCTGGAGTCACAAAATGTGAAATCTCCTTCACCCTTTCGGATAAAGGCACCTGCCAGTAACCTTTAAATAAATCCAGTTTCGTAATAAAAGCTGATTGTCCCACTTTCTCAATGCAATCCTCCAAATGTGGGATAGGATAAGAGTCAGTTATTGTAACAGCATTAAGCTTTCTGTAGTCCACACACAACCGTTCGGTACCGTCTGGTTTAGGTACCATCACTATGGGTGAGCTCCATTGCCTGCAACCCACCTCAGTTGTGCAATTTTTAAGCACACGCGCAATCTCTTTGTCAGCCTGTGCGAATTCTAAAAGGTTAAGGCTGTATGGATGTTGTTTGATTGGAACACCATTTCCCGCATCTACATAATGTATAACCATTTCAGTACTTCCCAATTTATCTCCAGAAACTTGCCCATGTGATATCAAGAACACTTTCAGGTCAGTCCGTTTTTCCTCTGGAAGGTAACTCAACAGTTTCTCCCAATTTTGAAGAACATCCTCGTTTTCCAATTTAATTTGAGGTGTGTCAAATTCACAGTCATCTGGATTTGGTTCCTCACTTTGAGTTGGAATCATAAAAACTCCTTTTTCTCTCCTTCCCTTTCAAAGTATATTTTAAGCATATTCAAATGACACACCATCTGGTGTTTTTAACCACATAATTCATCTCACTTAATTTCCTTTCAATCTGATAAGGTCCACAAAACCTTGCTTTCAAAGGTTCAACTACCACTGGTAACAAGACTAAAACGTTATCTTCACTGGAAAACTACGAACTTTGGATTTCTTCTCCAATCCACGTTTCATCATATTTTGTGCAACTTCTACCTGCTGTCCGCCAATTCACCTGCTCTATTTAATCGTTCCCTAAAATTTGAGACGTAGTCCAATAATGTAATTTCTGATTCCTCACTCAGCAATTTTTCCTTCATCAATTTAAGCGGTCCTCTTACCTCATGACCAAATTTAGTTCAAAATGACTGAATTTGGTTGACTCTTTATGTGCATCCCGAATTGCAAACATTACGAATGGAATTCCTTTATCCAAATCTTATGGATCATCTTGACAATAAGCCCTCAACATTGTCTCTCATGTCTGATGCCACCTTTCATTTTCATTTCATTTCATTTCACCTTTCTAACGCTCCCTGCGATTCTGGATGGTAAGCAGCTGATTTAAATTGTTTTATTCCTAAGGTATCCATACCTCATTTGAACAACCTGGAGGTAAAATTGATTCTTGATCCGATTGTATTTCTGTGGGTAGTCTATATCTAGTAAAGAATTTAAGTAATTCCTCCACTATCTTTTTAGATGTAAGATTACTTACTGGAATGGCCTCCGGAAACCGAGTAGACACATCCATTGACGTCAAAAGATACTGATTCCCACTTTTCGTTTTCGGAAGCAGTCCTACGCGATCAATTAGGACTCGTGTAAAATGTTCCTCAAATGCTGGAATTGGTATTAAGGACGCTGGTTTTATCACTGCTTGAGGTTTCCCTATCACTTGACATGTGTGACATGATTGACAAAATGTAACTACATTTTTACGTAGACCAGGCCAATTAAAACGTTTTTGTATTTCAGCTTGACTTTTCCTTATTCCCAATAGACCTCCCACTGGTACCTCACGTGCAACTCGCAACACCTCCTTTCTATACTTGATGAACCTCTGCCCACTTTTCATCAGCCTGCCTATGTAAAGGTCTCCATTTTCTCATCAAGAAATTACTTTGATGGTAATAACACTCAGGTATTCACTAAGATTCCTCTTCCGTGTATGCTTTCCGATAGATCCCGTTTATTTCTATATCTTTATGTTGTAACTCTGCCAATTTTCCTGAACTAAAATTATCCGCCTCATCCTCCACCTGTTCTTTTCCAACCATTTGATAAAAATATCGGTTCTGATAATTGCACTTCAACGTTATCTTCACTCTCTCATTCCTCCTCTTGCCTTAACCTGTGACTTTGCGACCTTGTGACTACACACTCCAGAAAAATCCCAGGATATTCGTCCTTCAACACTTCAGTTGTCTGACCTTCAACTGGCTTATCAACCACAGTAGGCATCCCTCCCACCTGTGATCCATCTACATCATTATCCAAGATAAACTATGCCTTGACAAGAGAGTTCCTCTTTTACTCCTAGTACCACTTCACCACTCTTCACTGGACTTTCCAACCTGAACTTATATAATGGAACACTACTCCTCTCACCCTGAATTCTACGTATTACCACCTTTTCTGGCAACATTCTTCCCAATCTACATAACACCTCATAAACAAAAAAATATAACATAAGAACTAGCAGCAGGAGTATACCATCTGGCCCCTCGAGCCTGTTCCGACATTCAATGAGATAATGGCTGATCTTTTGTGGACTCAGCTACACTTTCCGGCCTGAACCCTTGATCCCTTTATTCTTCAAAAACTATCTATCTTTATCTTGAAAACATTTAATGAAGGAGCCTCAACTGATTCACTGGGCAACGAATTCCATAGATTCACAACCCTTTGGGTGAAGACGTTCCCCCTAAGCTCAGTCCTAAATCCACTTCCCCTTATTTTGAGGCTATGCCTCCTAGTTCTGTTTTCACCCGCCAGTGGAAACAACATGCCCGCATCTATCCTATCTATTCCCTTTATAAATGTTTATGTTTCTATAAGTTCCCCCCGCCCCCGCATCCTTCTAAATTCCAACGAGCACAGTCCCAGGAGTCTCAACCTCTCCTCGGAATCCGACCCCCTCAACTCTGGGATTAACCTAGTGAATCTCCTCTGCACACCCTCCAGCGCCAGTACGTCCTTTCTCGGTTAAGGAGATCAAAACGGATCACAATACTCCAGGTGTGGCCTCACTAACACCTTATACAATTGCAGCATAACCTCCCTCGTCTTAATCTCCATTTCTCTTGCAATTAAGGACAAAACTCCATTTGCCTTCTTAATCACCTGTTGCACCTGTAAACCAACTTTTTGCGACTCAAGCACGAGCACACCCAAGTCTCTCTGCACAGCAGCATGTTTTAATATTTTACAATGTCAATAATAATCCCTGTCGCTGTTATTCCTATCATAATGGACAACCTCACATTTGTCAATGATGTGTTCCATCTTCCAGACCCTAGTCCATTCAGTTAACCGATCCAAATCCCACTGCAGACTTCCGGTATGCTCTGTACTTTTTGCTTTGCCACTCATCTTAGTATCGTCTGCAAACTTGGACACATTGCACTTGGTCCCTAACTCGAAATCATCTATGTAAATTGTGAACAATTGTGGGCCCATCACTGATCCCTGCGGGAGACCACTAGCTACTGATTACAAACCAGATAAAACCCAGTAATCCCCACTCTTTGCTTTCTATTTACGAACCAATCCTCTATCCGTGCTACTACTTTACCCTTAATGCCATGCATCTTTATCGTATGCAGCAGCCTTTTGTGTGGCACCTTGTCAAAGACTTTCTGGAAATACAGATATACCACATCCATTGCCTCCCCGTTATCTACCGCACTGGTAATGTCTTCAAAAAAATTCCACTACATTAGTTAGACGCGACCAACCCTTAATGAACCTATGCTGCGTCCGCCCAATGGGACAATTGCGATCCAGATGCCTCGCTATTTCTTCCTTGATGATGGATTCCAGCATCTTCACTTCTACCGAAGTTAAGCTAACTGGCCTATAATTACCCGTTTTCTGCCTTGCCCCTTTTGTAAACAGTGATGTCACGTTTGCGAATTTCCAACCCACAGGGACCACGCCAGAGTCTAGTGAATTTTGGTAAATTATCACTTGTGCATTTGCAATTTCCCTAGCCACCTCTTTTAGCACTATGCGATGCATTCCTTCAGGGCCAGGAGAATTGTCTACCTTTAGCCCCATTAGCTTGCCCATCACTCTCTCCTTAGTGATAACAATCACTTCAAGGTCCCACCTGTCACAGCCTCATTTCCATCAGTCACTGGCATATTATTTGTGTATCTTACCATTAAAGATTGACTAGCTCCCGTATCTCTTAAAATTATGACTTCTTTACCTGCTCCTCCTGATACACATGAGTAAAATTTTCCTGCACAAGTACATTCTTTCAAGAGATCTGGCACCGTCTTATCAATTACCACTTGATCAGGCTAGACACTCTTTTCCACATCCTTCACTTCACTTGGGCTTTCCTCGACCACTTTAACAAACCCCAATGTCGTATACTGTTTTACCACATAAGCCTGTCCAGTGCTTTTCTTCAACCACCTCACTGTGACTTCACATGGCCTAGTTTATTGCAGTAAAACTATTTGAAACTCTTCCTTTCTATTCCACACACCTGGATTTATTTTTTAATCGAAGGTACAGTCTCCATATTGTCTCCCATCAGATCATCTTTACCTTTACCACTTGAGTATTTCTCATGTCCCCAGTTTATATTCCTCGCAGGCTGAATCTGATGTCGGAAACGAAGCTTTGATTTTTTAACTAATTCATAATCATCTGCCATTTCTGCTGCCACTCTCCCAGTTTTAAACCTCTGTTCTTCCACATGAGTTCTCACTACATCAGGAATTGAATTTTTAAACTCCTCCAAAAGTATAATTTCTCTGAGAGCATCATACGTTTGGTCTATTTTCAAATGCACTATTACAATTACTCTGTTTGAGCCTTTCAAACTACATGTATGTTTGACCAAGTTCTTTCCTTAAATTTCTAAACCTTTGTCTGTTGGCTTCAGGCACTAGATCGTATGCAACTAATATGGATTTTTTCACCTCCTCATACGTCCCAGATATCTCCTCTGCTACTGATGGAAAAAGTTCACCAGCACTAACTATCAACTTTGTTTGAATCAGTAATACCCACATGTTCTGTGGCCATTTAATTTGTTTAGCCACCTTCTCAAATGAAATGGAAAAGCTTCCAACTGCTTCTCGTCAAACCTAGTCAATGCGTGGACATATTTCAAAAGATGCGCACTAAGCCTTCGACTTTGGTGCTCTTTCTCACTATCATCACTATCATCCAACTGTACGTGTCTCTTTACGTCTGCCAATTTTAACTGACTGTCACAGTCCAAAGATATGCAGGTTAGGTGGATTGGCCATGATAAATTGCTCTTAAAGTCCGAAATTGCCGTTAGTGTTGCTTGGGGTTGCTGGGTTATGGGGATAGGGTGGACGTTTGCCCTTGGGTAGGGTGCTCTTCCCAAGAACCGGTGCAGACTCGATGGGCCGAATGGCCTCCTTCTGCACTGAAGATTCTATGAATTCTCTTCATCATTATCCCTGATCTGTATCTCCCTTTCTCTTTCTTTTTGTTCTGCTCGGGGTATACTTTCTTTTCTCGTTCTTCTCGCTCCTTTTCTTTTTCCTCTCTCTGGCTTTGTTTTTCCTCTCTTTCGTATTCAAGCTGCTTTCATTCTTTCTCATGTTCCATTTGTTTAAGTTGTAATTGCATTTTTTGCCATTTCCAATGAGTCAAACTGTATCTCAGGCAACTTTAAATGCTTAGCCACCGCCATAATTACCTCATCGTTCCTAATTTTGCCAGGAATGTTAACTCCAATGTTTTTGCCAAATCTAACAGTCTGTTTTTAGTCTCTGTCCGTAAGGTACTGCGTGTGACCGTCTCCACCCCCAAAGAATTCAGAGCTTCTGAAGGAGCCATTGTCCACAACACACTCCCCACTTAAACTAGAATACCACACCTGATAAGCAACCACAATATGCTCACCCCTCACTGTCTTTAAGTTCACTAAGCCAATCCAATAGATAGACATTTATCCCGGACGAGCCCCCAATTTGTTATGGGCCAGGGTTCAGAGAACCCCAAAGTGTATCATGGAGTTCACCTGACCCACAACGTTTAATAGATTTTGACACGGTGACCACACGGCCCACTCTACAGGTGTGGTACAGCAGAAATTGAAAAGTATTTTTTAAAGCAAAACATGCTTATTGTATGAACTCAAGTTAATCTTCTTTAAAACATACAGTGAACGTCTTAGCAACCATCAATTCAAATACAACCCCCAAAAAATACACACTGAGTAATCCTTAATAATCTCCAAAACAACATCCAGGAGACAAAATAAACACCTTTTAACAGAAGCACATTAGGTTTACATTCACTGCTGAGAACATTTGTAATTCTGAATTCACCAAATGATCAAGAGATAGTCTTTTCATGTATGTGAGATCAACAATACTCCTGCTCTGTCTGGCTTCAGCTCCAACACTGAACACGAAATTAAAACACACACTGAAGCAAACAGCCTATGACGAAAGTAAAAAGTTGACAGACAGCCCATATCCGCCCACACTCTGCCATCACTGATAAACACCCATTTCTTAAAGTTACATTTCTTAAACACTCATTTATTTAAGGTACTCTCACATGAATTTAATATTGTGTTAACAATACAGTTTGTTATTAAATGCCAAATCCTAATTTATTCGTGCAATCAAACGTGGAGGGAAGTGTTCTTTCCACCCAAAGTCTTCCAAAATATACTAGAATAGTGGGGTTTCAATCCACTATCCTTGCCACTATTGGAGTATGATCTTCCATTGCAATGACGATGACTCTCTATTCATTAGAAGGTTATGATCATCAAAATGTCCCTCTTATCGAACCTGTCTGTTTATATTAATTAGTCATCCTCTATAAGTTAATCTAAGTTAATGGAAGTTTAGCTTCCATACGCGCCTTGTGAGCTCTCCTTATGATAAGTCTAACAGCCCTGAATACTTAGTTCGCAACGGTGATCTCGTTATAAACACGTCTTCGAAATGGCTATCAGATAATACCCAATTACCTCAAAGTCTGTCGTTAATTCATTTATTTTGTGCCGCCATCCTGTGGCCAGAATTCTTGAGTCGTGTGATTCATGTTTCTACCAGCAGCTCACATCCTCCAGCCGGTATCGTAGAGCCATGTGGTGGTCACAATGGGGAATCCCATCAGCAATCGACGGGAAGATACATTTCCACTGTCAGGTAATGGCAGGCGGCCGAGAAACCGCGGCTGGCGGGTCGGAGAATCACAGTCAGGTCAGCTCTACATCTTCTCAACTGGAGAGGATATATAAGTGGCCAATGCAATCTTTCTTCTTAAGACAACCATCCACTCCGACGCATTTCTGTCTTGAATCTTCTCTCACCTCTTTGCAGGACATCCGCATTTTTCCTTGGAATAAGAAACCAATACTGTACAGAGTAATACAATGTCATCACAGTAATGCCTTCTGAAACTGCAACATGACCGGTCTACTTCTGCACTCTTTGCATATTATTGAATTAGTTGCTAACTGTGTCCACTGGAGATAGTGTTTCATGCACCAGACAACCCAGATCATTCTCCATCGTGGAAGTCTGAAATCCGCAGCATTACACAATGTGCTCCTTTTTTACTCGCCCCATCAAAATATAGAGTTTCCATTTTTCCCATAATTTGCTTATTTATCAGAACCAAAGCATGTTCACTGTGCAGAACAAGTCTATACGACCCATCGAGTCAGCAGCGTATCTGAAAGGGCATCCTACCTAGATCAATTCTCCCGTCGGACCCCAGAAATCGTGTAACTCCATTTGGGGCCAATTTAGCCCCAATCCACCTATTCTGCAGACCTTTAGACTGTGGGAGTAAACCAGAGCAAGCACACACAGACTCACTGGTAAAAGGTAAACTCGAGACCTAGTCAACCAAGGCCAGGATTGAACAAGGGTCCCTGGCACTGTGAGGCAGCTGTAGTAACCACTGTGCCATCCCGCCGTCCAGCTCTTTGCTTTTCGCTTAACCTGTGCATATGACTTCATATATTCCATATCACCTGAAAAGTATTTTCTTGCCTATCTTTGTATCAGCAGCACATTTAGCAGTGTCAACTTCAGTCCCTCCACCCCACTAATTGATGTCAATTTCAAACAATTGATGCGCTGCCAGTGCTCCATGTGGCAAACTATGAAGTACATCTGAAATATCAGAAAATACGGACCGATGCCCAATCTATTTTTTATGTTCCCTAGTCAATCTCCTAGGTAAACAAATTACCACACATGACAAGGGTTTTTCCCCCTGCAATACACGTTCATGTGGCACCGTCGCAAATATATTCTGGAAATTCAAGTAGAAAGTTGTATTTGTTCCTCTTTATCCATGGTGCCAGTTACTCCCTGAAAGACCTTCAATACATGCCATAAAGCCTATTCGACGACGCTCCACAAAACCACGATGACTCCCTGATAGCCTTGATTTTGACTAAATGCCCTAGTAGACTTACACAATAATACCTTTTAGCATTATCCCCAAGACGGATATTCAGCTCACTGGCTCCCAGTGTTCTGCTTTCCACTTTTTTTCTCTTTGAAAAATGTAGTTGCATTCCAAATACACCATGATAACGTAAACGTATGAACAAAGGACCAAACGGAAGGTGATTAAGAAGGCATATGGCATGGTTGCCTTCATCAGCAGTACAGGAGTTGAGAAACTATGGTGTAGCAATATACAACCTTGGGTAGGCCGCATTTGGAGTATTATGTGCATTTCTGGTCACCACATTATCAGAAGGACGTGGAAGCTTTGGAAAGAGTGCAAAGAAGGACAACCAGGATCTGGCCTGGTCTCGAGAGTGTTGGCTAACAGACGTTGCATAAGCTATCATAGGTCATAGAATTTACAGTGCAGAAGGATGCCATTCGGACCATCGAGTCTGCACCGGCTCTTGGAAAGAGCACCCTACCCAAACCTCCACCCTATCCCCATAACCCAGTAACCCCACCCAACACTAAGGGTAATTTTGGAATCTAAGGGCAATTTAGCATGACCAATCCACCTAACCTGCACATATTTGGACTGTGGGAGGAAACCGGTGCACCCGGAGGAAACCCATGCACACACGGGGAGAACGTGCAGACTCCGCACAGACAGTGACCCAAGCCGGGAATTCAACCTGGGACCCTGGAGCTGTGAAGCAATTATACTAACCACTATACTACCGTGCTGCCCACTATGATCATGTTCACTGGAAGGATGAGGCTGAGGGAAGACCTCATAAAGGGCTCCAAACTTTGAGAGGCATAGAGAGGGTAGAAGTGTCAAAAGCAATGTGGCACAGGTTCAAGTTGAGACGGTGAAAGCTCAAGGGAGATGTGTGGGGTACGTTTTGCTGACAGGGTGTGGTTTCAGTCTTGAATACGGTGCCAGAGAATCTGGTGGTATTAGGCGCATTAAGAAATGTAAGAGACACCTGGACGAGTATATGGATAGGGAAGAAATAGAATGAAACGACCGAGCAAGAGCAGATTTTTTTTTTTAGTTATGGCACAATGATTGGCACAGGCGTTGAGGGCCGACGGGCCTTTTCCTGTGCTCTACTTTTCTTTGTTCTCTTTTCTCTTTCAAGAATCTGCTGCAGTGGGTCATTCGTCATTTCGAGCCTGGTTCATTGTAAAATCAGATTATTGCTCATTTGTTTGTGTTTTGAAATTCACAATTTTATCTACCCATGAAATTGTTAGATTATTTTACCAAGTACAGGTCTCGCAACTTTGTACTCACAAAAGTCAATGGCCTCACCCCCTCCATGCACTTAAAATCCGATGAGAGAGAAAATGAATCCTCATGTTTCTCCGATAATAGTGGCAAGTATTTAAAAAGCGAACTATGACTGGACTCTGGGCAGGATTCGCCAGTCGCTCCGATTCACTTTTTTTTTCATTTTAGCACAGTCAAACCAATGGGATTCGCGGCGACGTGGATTGATTTCAATGGAAAATTCCGTTCTACAATGGCGGGATGATAGAATCTCGTCACTAGTCAACAGAACAGGCTGACAAGCACGCGGCTGGGGACCAAGGAATCCAGCCCACAACATTAAATTCCTTTGCGTTCTTAACTAGATGCTGTACCTGCATAAACATCTTTTGTGGCACGTGACGCGAACTCCCAAATCGCTCTGTCACTCGTAATTCGGCAGGAGGTATCAGTGATACCCTAGCGTTTAATTAATTCTTCCTGCTCGAGTGATCTTCAATTTTTCCCACAACATGCTCCATCTGGTAGATATGTTTCACACAGACAATCTTACCGTCTGCAACGAACTTGTGTACATCACAAAATGCATTCCCAGGTACATTTCAGTCATTCACAAATGTCGGCACCATGTATTCGCTTTCGTCACCCAAGTGAATGATTCAATTTTTCTTTTCAATTTGATAATTCAGCAATCCCTACGAACGCCTTGAGGTCCATTCTCTCAATTGGAAAATAATACCCAGTTGCCCATACTCGCTGTTTTAAGCCAGTTGGTCAATCGTCTATCCATACTCATATCAATTTAACACCTCTGATATGGCAGCTTACCAATTCCCTTCTCGGAATTCATACTTATGCACCTTATCTTGTCTTATTTGGGCTGAAAACCTTTGTGCGGACAGTGTGACTACCAGTGGGGTGATGCTATGCACCCCGATTTGACATTCCGCCCTGTTTAACATGAAGCCGTTTTTCGTAATGCTCGCTTAGAAGTCGCTTATCATGTTATTAACGGGTCGACGCCCAAATAATTGAATTATCCACTTACACACGGGCATACACATGATGAAATATCGCTGAAGCCGAGACGATGCCAAATGTCACTCGTATAATACCTCCCGAAGGTTGTGTTGAATATGCACATTTGTGTGCTTCCTTTATCGAGCTTCAATTGTCAAGAAGCCTTGTGACATGTCTAATTTACTGAAGCAGGGTGCTCCTGCCATTTCACAAGTTATCTCCTCCCTTTTCAGTGTAGGGTAGTGTTCCTTTTGAATATTGAAATTAAAATCTTCGGATCAATGCAGATTGTTAGGACCGCATTACGTTTATTTACACAAACCATGGAACTAACCCCATTTATAGTGGCTTCAATACGCTAAATGACACCCAAACGCAGTCATTCCCTCAGCTATGCGTTTAGTTTATCCCCAAATGGGGTCAGCATACGTCTCGGAGCATGGTTCATATGCTTTGTATCTTCCTTCTTCCTTCAATTGAATCTTGTACATGTAATGTAACGTTCCAAAGCCTTGGAAACCTTCAGTGAAATCATTCTATATGAGCCTCCTGAGGGATGAGAGCGTGTGCAGCATTAAGTGCACTGTGGACTTATGGGATGAGCAGTGCCTCTTCACATGCCCCAGTCCAATTAAAGATTGTCGAGTTTTAATTCACATCATAATCTCTTGATAATATATTTCTGGTAATTAATATCGGTTGAACTTGCAGCTTGTTTACATCAGGCAGGTTGATGAGGTTGGCCTTCGCAAAAGTGCTGAGCTTGATTGTTATCACTGTGCCATTTATCTTTAATGGCACCGTCCATTTGTCTTTATGAGTAACCGCCTTCAATTTACTATTGCTGCAGATTGGTACGAATATATTTTGTACTTGATACAACTTGAGTCTCCTTGTCTTGGCTGGACATCCCATCTACAAATAATGGCCGGGATTCTGTGAAACCCCGGCCAAGTGTTGACGCCAGCGTCAAAAGCGGCACGAGCAATGCCGGCGTCAGTGGGCCTCCAGGGATCTAGAACAGTGCCGGAGTGTTGTGCGCTGCTCTGCGCCAAAGTCTGGACCGGCTCGGAAGGTGCTGGTCCGCGCATGCCCGCGCTATGGCCGGCACGGGTCTGCGCATGCGTGCCATGGCCGGCGCGGGTCTGTTCATGCGCGCCACCGGAGTCTCTGCGCTGGCACCATGAAGATATGGCAGAGCACTACAGGGGCCTGGCGCGGAGGAACATAGCCTCACTCCGAAATGAGGCGCCCACTGATCGGTTGCCCCCGATCGCGGGCCTTGCCACCGTGGAGACACCCCACCCCAACCCCCCCCCCCCCCCCCCCCCGCGCCGCCCCACTCCCGCCCCCGGAGACGGCTCCCCTCGCCCTCCGCCCCGAACCAGGACGGCGCCGGCAGTCAGAACGCCAAGGTCCCGCCGGGGAGGGAAATATGAAAACGACGCCAGCAGGGCTCGGTGGAACGCGGCGCGCACTCGACCCGAGCGCACAGAATCGCTGTGCGCTGGCTGCTTTCAACGGCCCCCGTCCGGCGCTGCAGCGACCGTGGCGGCGGGATTGACACCGATTATCCGATCACCGGAGAAGCAGCAGACAAGTCGGAGCGGCTAGCAGGATTCACGCCCCCCCCCCCCCCCGCTCCGATTCGCCAACCCAGGGTGGGATAGGAGAATCCCGCCCAATATGTTCTTTTGACACACCACATCAATAGCACTAATATTCTTTTTTGGTTATGTCCTTTTTATTTATAACATTATGTTGCAAAATGAGTCCTGCCATTACAGATGGCACATTTTGTTCCATAAGTAGGGTATTGCCGTGTCATATGCAATTTGGCACATCGCAGACACAAAATGGGTGATTGGGTGAGCCACTCAAAATGGCCGACCGCACTGGGAGCACTTTCGTATTCAGTTGCGTCACCACACTAATAGCAGATGCTGCATCTTCTGCCTTCGCACCAACATTTCGGAGATTCAACGTGTTGAGCTGTTTTGTAGCATGCTTACTAGCATGACATATTTGAATCACACTTTCAAGTTACATGTCTGTTTACCGCAGAAGCTGCTCACGCACTTTATTAACAGAGATTCCAAAAACTATCCGGTCTCATATCATTGATGGCTGGAGTGTTCTGAAATTGCACGATTGCACTTCCAATCCAAAGTCAGTGAGGTAGCTGTTGAATGCCTCTCCTGCGTTCTGGATATGTGTACGGAGTATACAGCGACCGAAGTTTTCGCTTTTTTTCGGGGAGCAATGCTGATTGAATTGTTTAAGCACTTGGTCGAAGCTTTTGCTTTCAGCCTATTTTTCGAATGCAAAGTGCTAAAGATTTCAATTGCTTGGGGACCTGCTACAGTGAGCAGAAACATGATATGCCTCTCATCGGGCTCTGCCTGCAAACCAAGGGCTGCAACATAAAGTTTAAACTGTTGCTTAAATACCCTCCAATTGTCATCTATATTACCGGTAACCAAAGCTGCTGAAGTGCTTTAATAGCTTACTTTCCAGACTTTGAAATTTTAATGCACATTGAGCACCAGAGGATGGTAGCGTGCAAGGTCATTCGCAAATATATGGTTCCTTCCTTATCCTGTGAAAAAATGAAATGAAAATCGCTTATTGTCACAAGTCGGCTTCAATGAAGTTACTGTGAAAACCCCATAGTCGCCACATTCCGGCGACTGCTCCGCGATGCTGTTACGGGAATTGAACCGTGCTGCTGGCCTGCCTTGGTCTGCTTTCAAAGCCAGCGATTTAGCCCTGTGCTAAACAGCCCCTGTAAATTTAGCATCAGTGGTTCGTGTTTGTTCGGACAGAATCTTCAATTCTTGTTAAATCATCCATCCTGGTACAATGTCATGTTTTGTAGACTGCCCGAAGTGAATGTTGAAGTGCGGAACCTGTAGTTTAAAATATTTTAATGTACAACCACTGCGTGATAAAATAACTCGGATACATAAAATAGTAAATGATGAACACTAATCAACTGTTGTGGACCTATTGCCATCACGTCTCTCCTCCAGCAAGACCGACTCCCAACACCCAGATCACAAGGTCACCTGATGGGATTGCAATGCCATGAAGTGGTCGGAGGTCGTGCATTAAGGGCAGCACGGTAGCATTGTGGATAGCACAATTGCTTCACAGCTCCAGGGTCTCAGGTTCGATTCCCGGCTTGGGATACTGTCTGTGCGGAGTCTGCACATCCTCCCCGTGTGTGCGTGGGTTTCCTCCGGGTGCTCCGGTTTCCTCCCACAGTCCAAAGATGTGCAGGTTAGGTGGATTGGCCATGATAAATTGCCCTTAGTGTCCAAAATTGCCCTTAGTGTTGTGTGGGGTTACTGGGTTATGGGGATAGGGTGGAAGTCTTGACTTTGGGTAGGGTGCTCTTTCCGAGAGCCGGTGCAGACTCGATGGGCCGAATGGCCTCCTTCTGCACTGTAAATGCTATGATAAGATAATATACAAACATGCTTTACGCATATCAACACATTCGTCAAACCACGTATTACCATATTAGTCATTTCGTTCGAGAACTAAGGACGAAATCCATCAACACCTGGAGACTTGGCAGATCTCATTTCCTACAGATGGATCAACTTGCTTCGAATTGCATCAAGTTCCGCTCACACTTAAGCTTCCCGATTGACAGCTAGTATTGGATTTTAAAAAAACAAATTGAATCTACTCAGTGAGGTCAAAATCATGCAATGGATTCATTTCAATTGCCGTTTCCATTTCTTCCAGAGCTGAATCCCGATTCTGGAGAAGATGAACTCGCCTGACTCCTCCCGTCCCTTTAAAATACATATGGAAACTCTGGTTCATTGTTTTTAAATGCTTTGCTACATTCATCTCACACTGTCCCCCCCCCCTCCCCCCCCCCCCGGTCAGAATAGACATAGAACATAGACCGATAGAGGGCAGTATAGGCCCTTCGGCCCACGATGTTGCACCGACATGGGAAGTCGAAAAACAAAAGCCATTTCACCGACACGATGCCATTATCATCCATATGCTTAGCCAATAAAATTTTAAATGCCCTCAATGTTGGCGAGTTCACTACTGTTGCAGGTAGGGCATTCCACGGCCTCACCACTCTTTGTGTAAATAACCTACCTCTGACCTCTGTCCTCTGTCTATTACCCCTCAGTTTAAGGCTATGTCCCCTCTCGCTAGCCATTTCCATCCGCGGGAGAAGGCTCTCACTGTCCACCCTATCTAACCCCCTGATCATTTTGTATGCCTCTATTAAGTCTCCTCTTAACCTTCTTCTCTCGAATGAAAACAACCTCAAGTCCATAAGCCTTTCCTCAGAAGATTTTCCCTCCATACCAGGCAACATCCTGGTAAATCTCCTCTGCACCCGCTCCAAAGCTTCCACGTCCTTCCTATAATGCGGTAACCAGGACTGTACGCAATACTCCAAATGCGGCCGTACCAGAGTTTTGTACAGCTGCAACATGACCTCATGACTCCGGAACTCAATCCCTCTACCAATAAAGGCTAACACTCCATAGGCCTTCTTCACAACCATATCATCATGGGTGGCAACTTTCAGGGACCTATGTACATGGACACCGAGATCCCTCTGCTCATCCACACTTCCAAGAACTTTACCATTAGCCAAATATTCTGCATTCCTGTTATTCCTTCCAAAATGAATTACCTCACACTTCTCTACATTAAACTACATTTGCCACCTCTCAGCCCAGCTCTGCAGCTTATCTATGTCCCTCTGTAACCTGCTACATCCTTCCGCACTGTCGACAACACCACCGACTTTAATGCCGTCTGCAAATTTCCTCACCCACCCTTCTGCGCCCTCCTCTAGGTCATTGATAAAAATGACAAACCGCAACGGCTCCAGAACAGATCCTTATGGCACCCCACTTGTAACTGAACTCCATTCTAAACATTTCCCATCAACCACCACCCTCTGTCTTCTTTCAGCTAGCCAATTCCTGATCCACATCTCTAAATCACCCTCAATCCCCAGCCTCCGTATTTTCTGCAATAGTCTACCGTGGAGAACATTATGAAACGCTTTACTGAAATCCATATACACCACATCAACTGCTCTACCCTCATCTACCTCTTCAGTCACCGTCTCAAAGAACTCGATAAGGTTGGTGAGGCATGACCTCCCTTTCACAAAGCCATGCTGACTATCCCTAATCATATTATTCCTATCTAGATGATTATAAATCTTGTCTCTTATAATCCCCTCCAAGACATTACCCACAACAGACGTGAGGCTCACCGGTCTATATTTGCCGGGGTTGTCTCTACTCCCCATCTTGAACAAAGGGACCACATTTGCTATCCTCCAGTCCTCTGGCACTATTCCTGAAGCCAATGATGACATAAAAATCAAAGCCAAAGGCCCAGCAATCTCTTCCCTGGCTTCCCCGATAATCCTAGGATAAATCTCATCAGGCCCCGGGGACTTATCTACTTTCAGCCTGTCCAGAATTTCCAACACCTCTTCCCTACGTACCTCAATGTCATCTATTCTAATAGCCTGGATCTCAGCATTCTCCTCCACAACATTCTCTTTTTCCTGAGTGAATACTGACGAAAAATATTCATTTAGTGTCTTGCCTGTCTCTGCAGACTCCACACACACCTTCCCATTCTTGTCCTTGACTGGCCCTACTCTTACCCTATTCATTCTTTTATTCCTGACATACCTATAGAAAGCTTTTGGGTTTTCCTTGATCCTAACTGCCAAATACTTCTCATGTCCCCTCCTTGCTCGTCTTAGCTCTCTCTTTAGATCCATCCTCGCTACCTTGTAACTATCTAGCGCCCCAACTGAAACTTCACTCCTCATTTTCACATAGGCCTCCTTCTTCCTCTTAACAAGAGATTCCACTTCTTTGGTAAACCATGGTTCCCTCGCTCGACGCCTTCCTCCCTGCCTGACCGGTACGTACTTATCAAGAACACGCAGTAGCTGTTCCTTAAACAAGCTCCACATATCCAGTGTGCCCAACACTTGCAGCCTACTTCTCCAACCTGTCCCTCCCCCCCCCCCCCCAAGTCATGTCTAATGGCATCATAATTGCCCTTCCCCCAGCTATAACTCTTGCCCTGCGGGGTGTACTTATCCCTTTCCATCATTAACGTAAACGTCACCGAATTGTGGTCACTGTCCCCAAAGTGCTCACCTACCTCCAAATCTAACACCTGGCCTGGTTCATTACCCAAAACCAAATCCAATGTGGCCTCTCCTCTTGTTGGCCTGTCAACATATTGTGTCAGGAAACACTCCTGCACACATTGTACAAAAAATGACTCATCGAATGTACTCGAACTATATCTTTTCCAGTCAATATTTGGAAAGTTAAGTCTCCCATAATAACTACCCTGTTAGTTTCGCTCTTATCCAGAATCATCTTCGCCATCCTTTCCTCTACATCCCTAGAGCTATTTGGAGGCCTATAGAAAACTCCCAACAGGGTGACCTCTCCTTTCCTGTTTCTAACCTCAGCCCATACTACCTTGGAAGAAGAGTCCCCATCTAGCATCCTCTCTGCCACCGTAATACTGTTCTTGACTAGCAGCGCCACACCTCCCCCTCTTTTGCCTCCATCTCTGAGCTTACTAAAACACCTAAACCACGGAACCTGCAACAACCATTCCTGTCCCTGCTTTATCCATGTCTCTGAAATGGCCACAACATCGAAGTCCCAGGTACCAACCCATGCTGCCAGTTCCCCTACCTTATTTCGTATACTCCTGGCATTGAAGTAGACACACTTTAAACCACCTACCTGAACACTGGCCCTCTCCTGCGAAGTCAATTCTGTGCCCCTGACCTCTATACTCTCAATCTCTTGTACCCTAAAACTACAATCCAGGTTCCCATGCCCCTGCTGTATTAGTTTAATCCCCCCCCCCCCCCAAAGAGCACTAACAAATCTCCCCCCGCACCGGCCCCCAGGATATTTGTGCCCCTCAGTTTCAGATGCAGACCATCCTGTCTGTAGAGGTCCCACCTTCCCCAGAAAGAGCACCAGTTATCCAGAAATCTGAATCCCTCCCGCCTGCACTATCCCTGTAGCCACGTGTTTAATTGCTCTCTCATCCTATTCCCCATCTCATTATAACGTGGCACGGGCAACAACCCAGAGACAACAACTCTGTTTGTTCTCGTTCTGAGCTTCCACCCGAGCTCCCTGAAAGCCTGCATGACATCCTTGTCCCCTTTCCTACCTATGTCGTTAGTGCCAATGTGGACCACGACTTGGGGCTGCTCCCCGTCCCCCTTAAGGACCCGGAAAACACGATCCAAGACATCGCGTACCCTTGCATCTGGGAGGCAACATACCAAACGTGAGTCTCTCTCGCTCCCACAAAATCTCCTATCTGTGCCCCTGACTATCGAGTCCCCAATTACTAATGCTCTGCTCCTCTCCCCCTTCCCTTCAGAGCAACAGGGACAGACTCCGTGCCTGAGGCCCGTACCCCATGGCTTATCCCTGGTAAGCCCCCCCCCCACACAAGTATCCAAAGCGGTATACTTGTTACTCAGGGGAACGACCGCAGGGGATCCCTGCACTGACTGCTTCTTTCCAGTCCCTCTTACAGTTACCCATCTATCGCCAATCTTTGGTGTAACTAATTCCCTGAAGCTGCTATCTATGACCGCCTTCTGCCTCCCGAATGATCCGAAGTTCATCCAACTCCAGCTCCAGTTCCCTAACTCGGTCTTGGAGGAGCTGGAGATGGCTGCACTTCCTGCAGGTAAAATCAGCACGGACACTAACGGCATCCCTCACCTCAAACATCCTGCAGGAGGAACATTGCACTCCCTTCCCTGCCATCCCTCTAACTTCCAACCAAGATCTAGTTAATAAATAACTAAAAAAATATATATATAATAATAATATGGCACTTACCTCACACCAATGGGTCTTATTATTAGGTTACAGGAGGAGGGTGGGTGGGAGACACTACACGTTTAGTGTCTCTGGTTTCCTCTCCACCAGAATTTATTGGTTGGTGGGGGGGGGGGGGCTTCCCAGAAGTCCGCGGGTCGAACTTCCGGTTCCCGCCTTATATTATAAAAAATATATAACAAAATAAAACAGAAAAGGAAGAACAGAAACGGGACCAGGTAAGTGCTTTTAAAGTAAAAACTTACCTCCCAGAAGTCCCTTTGCGCACCGCTCCCGCCGAAATCTCCAGCGATGAATAAACGTCCTGAACTCTTCTAACACCGCCGCCTTGAACTTTCGCTCTTCGCTGCTGATAAAAGTGCCAACCCTACGCAATACGTTGCACATGGTACCACTGTATCTGTTTTCGATCCACTGTATCAACAACTTCCTCCAGAATGGAGCTGCCGTGAGTCTGCTGACCGGGCTAGAAACTGTGCTTTGTTCCACATTTGCAGTAAACAACAACCCTGCTTTACAATGGCAACGTCTTTGGCATTCTGATCTCTGTTCCGCCCCTTTACTCTCTGAAAGTCAATACCGTCTTCTTTCATTGCGACTATCTTCTGGGACGCCGTTTGCAGGCTGTCCTCCACAACAGTTTCCTCCCCCCCCCCCCCCCCCAACCCCGTGCCTCACCCACCACCTCAAAATTGCCCCAATTAATTAACAGGAATATCTGAGTGGACGAGCAGCATCCACGTGGCCGAGCATTCCACAAAGCATTTTGCGGTTGGAAGACAGCATTTGAACCTCTCGCTCAGAAACAAAACAAAAATCATTTACTTAAATCCCGTTGTATATTCTCTGAACATGACATGTGGCTGCAATACAAGCAACTTGGGGCTTTTCAAATCGTTATATCACCAACTCTTTTCAGATCCTGATTTAGTCCACTTTCCTTTTGTAATAACACTGACACTGCATATCTAACGTCTGACATTATTAATGCGGCAGGAGCATTTATTTCCAAAGTCAAATACTGTCCGTCATTAAATACGGCAACGTACTAAGGCACCAGGGCCAGATGTTTTTTTGATCGAATTATATTTAATAATTTATATTTAATCTATTCATAACTGCTTATTTTACTATTGAACTGTTTAATTCATGTTTTCCCTCTATGACACTTTCTCCTCCGCTATGTGCAACATCTTTGCTCTCTGAATGTGGGGTAAGGCACTCTGCCAAGTGTTTTATAAAGGCCTATTTCCTTTTAAATAGGGATGCCAATATACCAGGTAACACCCTAGACCACTATTTGCTGCATACCTTTCCATCTATGTTCTCTCTGGACCAGACAGATTTCACGCAGGGCAGGCAAACCTCTAATGTAAGGTAGGTTTTCATCAGTGCTTAGTAGCATATATTTAGTAATATTTATACGCAAGCAGCTGAAAACTATGGATGTGGATAAAGCGTTTTATCGAGAGGAGTGGGACTAACTTTTATCCACTCTTCAAACAACTGATAAAAATATTGACATCTACAGTTCCGTCTGTGGGCATGATATGTACTCTAAACCTGTTCTTTCCGTCCATCAGGGCGTGCTGCCCCTCAGTATTTTTCATTTGTTTAGCCTTTCTTTCTTCTCCTTATTCCTCCTGCCTCTCTTTGTCATTCCCTGTGCTTTATCTTTCTCTTCCAAGAACATTTTTATTAAGTTATTGCGGTAATGAACGCTACTTTATGCACTGTTACTATTGTTGTTAAAACGCAATGAGAATAACTATGAAAACACAGAAACAATGATATATCGATAAAACAATCATTTACCAAATTCATCCGATGCAACCCTATATTTTCCCAAACTGGTCCATCCACTGAGTTTCAGCACGGGCACAAGTGGCAGCAGATATTTATGAGCTCCCACCTCCGATTGCTCACTTTTGTGCGCACCTCCCTAGTTTTAAAGTCCAAGTTTCTCTTGCACTACTTTTGATTGAGGGTTTACGAATCTAGGATGTTTTTCAATTAAAACCAATTTCTTTTCCATTTATATTTAGACTCTTGGATGAAATTAATCAGGCCCCGGGGAGTTGACATCCAGAAGCTCCAAGAATCTTCTCACTGGCATTTCGCTGGTGATTTTCTTTCTCTTGATTTCCACCTCCGATTCCATTTCCAGATTTTTAATTATTTATGGGATGTTCCATATGCCCGTTCTCGTGAAGACCGAAGCTTAATGCGTGTTGAATTAATCTGCTGTCTCAATAATGTTCAGTGTTCTTTCCCCAGACTAACTTGCTAAAGGACCAAAAATCACCTATTTAGATGTTATATATTTCTATTGTATACATTAATAGTTTTGCTAGCTTGGACTCATAATTGAAATTTGCTGTCCTTACCAATGTTTTCGTTATTTTTATCTTTTCAATATTCGTTCGAATCATCGGACTTGCCATCTATTATCGCACATTTCATGATTGTCCTTTAAGCTGGATACTATCTTTATCTTTTAGATAATAGCGGATGGCAGGTCTACAGTTCCATTAAGGAGGTATTTTTGATTCTAATTATCCCCGTTGCAAGTGTTGGCACATTTCCCCACATTTTACGGTTTGGCGTGATCCATACTTGTATAAATCACGCAAGATAGGTTTAACTAAGAGGGTAGATTTCCTTTGCACAGAAAACAATGAAGGAAAGTATTTTCGCGCGATCCACCCGGTCCTTTTGCGATGCACCTACTCATTAAACCGTTCAACCCCGACAACCGCAAAATGTGTGCAGTGGAGGTGGATTGGCCATTCCAAATTGCCCCATAATTGAAAAAAAAACAATTGAGTAATCGAAATTTAGTCAGACGAAGAAGGACAATGGAAAAAAGGGTTACAAGGCAATGCCAGGGGGAAACATGTCATTGTTTCACGTGAGGACACAGAACCGAATCAAAATATGAATAGCGTATTATTTTAACGTGTAGCAGCTGTTGCAGTATGATCTTAGTTTACAGAAGACAAGAAAAATCTCCACTGTAGGAAAAGGCGTTTTGATAAGAGCAAGGAGCAAAAATACAGAAGCTCCAATATTCTAGTTCTTATTGGTGCAGTTGAGGGCCAGGCAGTTTTAAAAGTGGACACTGCACTTTCTTCTGTTACCTTCCAGATGAGAAATGGTAGGCTCAACTGCCTATTCGACGTTTAGATTTTGGCACTTATGGCGTCGGGACTATAACAATAATACAGCTCCAGCTATTCTGTTTGGTCTCAATTATGTCATTGTTTATCGTGCCCTGGATTCCCTTTCGGATTTGAGCCAGCGTTGAAGGGCTCAACGTGTCCAGCTGTTTTTTTTATTGATGGCGTGTGTCTCAGGTCAGGCTGTGGACTGCACGGGCATTACCTCAGGCGAGTCGCTAACTGCCCCAAATATCTTTCCAGCAGTATTGTATTTCTTTGTTTCTGTTCCTCGGCCAAGTGGACGAAATTGACATTTCAAGGCCACCTCCTTTGCCTGCTTGGGGTGTGAGGGTTTAACAAATTGCCCCTCCAGTCCCCACGGCTCTGCATGGACCTCCAGCTTGTCCTCGGTACCTCCCAACTTCCGCAAATGAGCACAAGTGTGTCTTCTCTAATAGAATGCGTATGGCACACTAGTGTTTTTACTTATATCTGGGGTGCATTTGACGGTCATAACTTCTGTGTATTTTTTGCGCACAGTTATAGACCATTGAACCAGCTAAGAAATAGTTCAGGCAACAGCATTAGTTCATGCTCACCAGTGAGAAGATTACCAACCTGCCCACATCGGACTGCTTGTATTTTGGTAATCTATTGAGATTATTGAAAATGACCTTCAGTCAAAGCATTTATATCTAAACGCACTCTCCGCAAGCTGGAGAAATTTGTCAACATGAGGGAGGCTTTAGTGGGTTGCAGGAATTTATGTTTAATCTTTATTAACGAGCTCCGCAACTCCTGCATGCGAATTGGTTTTAAAGAGATGAATCGAATTGACAAGTTGAGTGAGTCCCTGGTAGCTAAAAGCAGGAAACCGGCGCTTTTACTCAAGTCTTACGAATCTTCCGTCGACTAATCCCTAAATATGGTTTTAAAAGTGTATTGATATCAGCCGACGGCCGCCTCGAACGTGGCGTGATATGTTAGGTCTTCTGATGGGTTAAAACTAAGAAGCACATAACTCTATGGAGTAGATCGGACTGCAGAGCAATTGGATCTCTTTCGGCAATTGGACCAGCTGAAGACGTGAGGGCGTCCTCCAGTCACTTCCTTGGCAGTGACTTTATGGAGAAGAATAGCTGCAGAGATCCTGATGCCTAGATTCATTAACGTTATGAGTTGATTTTAACTGTCCTTTATTTTGAGCAGTTCACCCAAATAATCTATCAACATTCACATGAAAGGCACAGCAAATTTTGGGTTGTTCTGGCGCGGGGTTGGTTAATAACACCCCGGCGCTTTCATACAACTTGGTTGGCATGACAGGTTTTTAGACGTCGTATACGTCGGACTTCAGGCTCTCCTGTCAAATGGACAACTGATACAAGATAAAATCTTATGGCACGCAGATGTCCACCCTTCCGCTGGGCGTTGTAAATATTTCGAATTTCGTGCCGAGATTTAGGATGCAGAACCAAATTTTTGCGCACCACCCATCTTCATCTGTACGCCTCTGCTCTTCTGCATTATTGTTACATATGGTACGAAATAACACTCTGGGACCTAGGTGGCTTCTACTTCGAGAAGGCAGTATTCGCATAGTTTTAACTCGTTTACAGGATTTGGGCGGCCCTGGCTCGGACAGAATTAATTTCCCATTCCAAATTACCCTGGAAAAAGGTGGTGGTGAGTTGCCTTCCTGAACCGATCAAGCCCCTGAGGTTCAGTGCTGGTCGGGAGGATTCCAGGATTTTGACCAATTGGCAGTGAAGGAACAGTGATATCAGTTTCCAAATGAGCATACTGCGTTCAATGGAGAGAAGCTACCAGCTGGAGGTGCTCACTGGTTCCTGTCGCCATTGTCCTTCTCGAAGTTAGCCGCCGTCGGCTAGGGTGGCACTGCTGAAGGACATTTGGAGATTTGTTGCAGGGCGTTTTGCACATGGCGCATACTGTCCTCGAATTCCGTTGGTGGTGGAGGGTGTTAAGGCTTGTGGCAGTCACATGTCGAGCGGAATTGGTAATTGTCGAGCTGCTTGAGCATTATTGGAACTGCACCCATCCAGGCAAGTGGAACGTGGTCTATTAAACGCCACAGCTTGTACGAGCTTTGTGTAGTCCGGAGATGATTTACCCAGTCAGTTCAGCTTTTTGTCAATGGTATCCCACATTATGTTAATAGTGGTGGGTATTGAACGCTGGTATCACCTTTGAATGTAATGGCGCGATTGTTATATTTTACCTTCTTGAAGATGCTCATTTACACTTGTCAGCTCGAACCTACTTATTGTCCAGCATTTTGACATGTTCTGTGTCACGAACCTCGCTGATGTTACCTGCAAGGTGTCCCAACTTTGAACACTGAGTCGTTGGCGTGTATAGTTTTGTTTCTGGAATGGTGAGAGGAGTCAAACAAAACCGCAGTGAGAATAAACGGCCCAGTAGCCGTGCAGGCATTATTAAACACTGTCTATTCAATTAAGGAAAATAAACAAACACAGGGACATGGATATCCTACACACAGACAATTAACTTTATGAACTACTAACACGGATGCAGATTGTTTCCTTTTATGAAATATATCTATGATCCCAGAACGCCTTAATAAAAATAATTAAAATGTTTATTATCACAAGCAGGCTTACATTAACACTACAATGAAGTTACTGTGAAAAGCCCTTCGTCGCCACATATTCCGGCGCCTTTTCGAGGGGACAGAGAATTGAAAATGTCCAAGTTATCTAACAGGACGTATTTCGGTACCTGTGGAAGACTTCTTCTTTCACCAAGCCATATTTAAGTGCAATCAATTTATCAGCCAAACCCTACTTATAGTTGCCACACAGCAAAGGGGAGACGAGCAAGCCTTTGAAATATCTGTTCCAAGTCCAGCGGAGATACTTCAACTGAATGTACGAAGGTTTCTCCATTGCCTTGCTCGAAGACCCAGAAGAGTTTAGACGTAAACGGGACTTGTTGGATGCTAGGTGAAATTATTATAGTGCGAGGTAGAAACTGTTTCCAGGCTGTTCGCTCTGAATTGACCGGAGTTGCTTCTGATGCTTATGGCAGCATTTCTCGCCTTTGATCCTTCTGCATTCTGTATATTTGGCTGCCTGCTACTCTCACATTTGTCGACTCCAGAAATTAGCTTCTGTATATTTCACTGATCTTCCAATCGTCTTGGTAAGCTGTCGGTAATAACAGGAGAGTCACAGCAGGTTAAATCAAGAAGCCACTAACGCTCCTGTGAATCATGCATCTCACACTTCCTTTTGATAGCCGTCCCAAGTGAAAGATTACGAATAGATATTCCCTATTTTGGATTTCTCAGAACAGAAAAGACTCCGTCTTGGATACCACAATACAATAGATGCAATTTATAGAGCGTTCCTTCTTTATGAGCTGCGAACTCCCAGACAAAAATCAGGGTAATTTGATAATGCTTCTAGTTTTATGAACATTGGTACCATTCGCCTTGGGCAATAACTCATGTCTTTTTTGGCAGAAACATCATTACTGCTGTTTCAATTACTCTATGGGTCAGTATATGTATTTAGGTTAACTGCGTACCATGGTGCAGTGGAAAGTATCCTTACGCCTACATTCCAGGCAGGTCGATCCATCCAGGAACAACATAGGACATACCATAACTACATTATGGAAATAGACATCGACATTGGGTGAAGCATATGGAATATAGTGCTATAGTTCTACAGAAGGTCCGGAGAACGACTATTTCAGCCCATAACAGGGCCAATAAAGAGACTGGCAAAAGCGGGAAGAGGCTTAATTCATTGGTGCTTGCGTGTTCTCAAATATTTGTAGATTCTGCCCGACTGAAGAGGTTGGACGAGACAATAATACGGGTGGGAGACGACGTTCCCAAGGCAGCGGGAGGTTCAGAGATAGCCAATGGATGGGAGGAGGGTTCGCTTGATGGATTGAGCTGTGTTCACGACTCACAGTAGCTTCTTACCGTCTTGGTTTGAGCAGTTGTCAGAAGCTGCAATGCAGTCAAATAGGATGCTTTCTATGGCAGAACTTAAAAATTGGTCCGATTGCCGTGGGCATACCGAATTTGCTTAATTTCTTGGCAAGTATATGCGGCGTTGCGCTTTCTTGCTCCCACCGTCGACTTGGTGCGCCAGGACCGATTGTTGGTGATGTCTATATCCAGAAATTTGAAGCTGTCAACTACCTCCCCAGGACAACTTTGATGCAGAAAGGGGCATGTACGACAATTTGCTTCCTGAAGTCGATGACCAGCTCCATAGTTTTGCGAACATTGACGTAGAGATTTTTGACATTGCACCATTCCACTAAGTTCTTTATCTTCCTCCTGCACTCTGATTCATCGTTGTTTGAGATCCAACCTACCACGCTCGTGTCATCTGCAAACCTGTAGATGTTGAACGCGAAGTCTGTGACACAATCGTGTTCGTATAAGGAGTATTGTAGGGGACTAAGTACGCAGCCTTACGGTGTCCCGGCATTGACGAATATCATGAAGCAGGTGCCGTTGTTTCTCCTTTCTGATTGTGGTATATGGGCCATTAAGTAGAGGATCCAGTTGCAGAGGGAGGAATCCTAGGTTTTGGAGTTTGGATATGAGCTTGGCTAGCGTTATCATGATGAAGGCGGAGCTGTAGACAATGAACAGTAGTCTGACATAGCGGTCCATTTTGCCGAAATGCTCCAGGGATGAGTGGAGGGCCCGTTATATAGCATCTCCTGTGCAGCGGTAATGGCAGGAGGAAAATTGGTGGTTGCAGCCAAAAAAAGCCATTGTTAACAGACATCGCCCTCCACCTGCAAGAAAAAAACTCGCTATCCAGGCAGTAACTGCTTCTAGTGGATTCATAAAGGCGTTATTTAACAGTAAATGATGCATGTGATGCTTATTCATTTCAGACCTAATACCATACTAACTTTACATGAAGGATGAAGCAATCACTTGAGGTGCATTCCTTCGATTGAATGGGACCATTCATATTAGGTATCAGCAGAAAGAATGACTGATAGGAGAATGCAGGCGCCTGGGAAGGGGGGCGAGGGAGAATCACATATGCTCATTATGGGTGAGCTTTTCTCAAAAGTAAGTCTGTCATGTGTGATCACACAGACTTCGTAAAAGTGTGGGCACTGGTACAATTCTTTACATCATTATTATTCAGGACTATATATTAAGTAAACTATGACGAGACTGCTTTAGAATGTCACATTGTAAACAGTGACAATTGCTACACATGCATATTATACTCACTGTGAATAACCTGAAGTATAACTTATATTGTAATCTTCCGATACCAGTGTTATGAAATATGATCTAAGTGGCAGCACACTGACCTAGTACTTAACACCGCTGCCTCACGGCACCGAGGGCACGGGTTTAATCCTGCCCTCCGGTAACTGTCCGTGTAGAGTTTGCACATTCTACCTTACCTGCACGTTTTTCGACTGTGGGAGGAAACCGGAGCACCCGGAGGAAACCCACGCAGACACGGGTAGAACGTGCAGACTCTGCACAGATAGTGATGCAACGGGGAATCGAACCTGGGACACTGGCGCTGTGAAGCCACAGTGCTACCCACTTGTGCTACCGTGCTGCCCTGTTGATTAACCCCTCGCCAGTTGCTGTCACGTTACCATTTAGGCTGAGACTCTTTCGTGGCGTGAACAGCTCTGTTGTTAAATTCTTACAGGCTGAAAAATCTTCAAATCTCTGTTGCAGGCTGATAGTTTTTTCTCAGCGGTTAATAACTTAGAGCCCTGGCACCATGTACTGTTTTTGTCCGATGGCCTTATTTACTACAATATCACTTGTAGTTAAAGCTATAAACGATTTATTGACATAAAGCTTGGTAACATATATACAAGAGAACAGATGAAAAAAGACTGAAATCATGCACCACAGCCTCTCTCTTATATTTCCTCTCGGCAGTTTGAGGTGTCAGCTGATTGTAACATTCCCTTGTATACGAGTAAGACTCCTGGTAGTCAGTCGGCGAATTAAAACACAACCATGATATCACGACAACGACAAATCCTCTGACCCGGTTTGAGGTTGGCATGGGCGGACAGGGAGCCGCCCCGACACCTGGCAAGGGTGTAGTGATAATTGATTTGGTGTAATTATTTTCCAATTGTGTCACTAAAGGGCGAAAAGTGGATCTGGGAACTTATTGATTTGAAAGCTGTGATCCAAAATATTCAAAAGAAGGACGTAAAACTCCAATTTCCTATGTTACAGCTTGATTGGAAAGAAACTGAGCCAGTTATAGGTCAGGTTAATTGGTGGCAGAAACAAAGTGACGAACAAAAATCGAAATTTGGGGTTGCTTTGCATTGTAGTTGGGTACGTCAGATGGGGCCGGTTGCTTCAAATAAAGTGGGACACCCGTCACTCGGGGACAAGTAATTAGACCCATGCACAGCGTCGAGACTCGCGTCTGTGGTATCCTCAAGTCATAGGGATTATTTACCGAACTGGAACCGTTTACCTTGTCCAAAAGCAATCCACTTCATAAAATGGAAAGGGAGGCTGAATTGCAACACGCTGCTGGATGAACAATTAAGGAAGAACACGAAACTCAAACACGCTCTTCACTGTGAATATTATCACAAAAGCATGATAAAATAAAATAGTAATTGATGTGAAAACCAAATTCAGACTCATGTGAAACAATCCTTACATACTGTTCGGCGTCAAGCTGAGATAGCTCGCAGTTTGGCAGCAGGGGCTGATTTAGCACAGTGGGGTAAACAGCTGACTTGTTATGCAGAACAATGCCAGCAGCGCCGATTCAATTCCCGTACCGGCCTCGCCGAACAGGCGGTGGAATGTGGCAACTAGGGGCTTTTCACAGGAACTTCATTGAAGCCTACTTGTGACAATAAGTGATTAAGAATCTATCAAACATTGGAGTGTAAAGAATACTGTAAGATTTCTCTTAAACACTGAAATATCTGAAATTGAGATCAGTATCGCGCAAGAAAGGATAGAGTACAGAAACTCGCGGACAATTAATTGAATAAATTATGTGAAGGGAAGCATGCCCTGCCAAGTTTCGTGACCGCTGTCCCCTCTGAAGGAAAATTAAGCATTTCAGAAGACAGTTGACATGTTCCAAATCGCCTGCAAAATTGTGTTTATGTATTCGTGTATGTTAATTTATATAAGGTTTAACTGGATTTATGGTAACTCAGTAACACCAGTGCAAATTATAAGCACGCACTTGAAGAATTTGAAACAAATGTAGCTATGAAATCACCGCACCCCTGCCCCACCCCATTCCCGCCCCGTTAGCCAACAGGCTCGGCATTCTCCGCTGTCGAAATTCTGCGTTGCGCCTGCAGCACGGCGGTTTCCCGACGTTGTGGCGTTGAACACAATTGGTTAGCCAATTAAATGAGTTATTGGAGATTGGCTTAAATTAAACAAGGAAACATAATGTATGAAAGAATTAATGTAAGTCTTAAAGTAAAGAAGAATGGAAGGTCTTGTTTATTATTTTAGCTAACAGAATGTGATCTTGCAGTGCTTTGTCTTTTAAAAAGCAATAGCATCCAGTGACGTCGGATGAATACTTGTTTGAAATTTACAAGCATTGGAATGGTGTGTTCCGTTTGTTTTATGGGGATGTTCATATACTTGTGTTCCTATTGTTTTTGGACAACGTTGGTTAAGGTTCTTCTTAATTGATTTGATTTATTGTCACATGTACCGAAGTATAATGAAAGGTATTTTTTCTGCGGCCGAGGGAACGTACACAGTACATACATAGTAGACAAAAGAATAATCAACAAAGAACATTGACAAATGGTAGAGCGACAAACGGTGATCGGTTACAATGCGGAACACGGTGCCAGGCAAAGCAAATACATGAGCAAGAGCAGCATAGGGCGTCGTGAATGGTGTCTGACAGGGAACACATCAGTCCGAGGGCGGAGTCGTTGAGGAGTCTTTAGCTGTGGGTAAGAAACTCTTCCTATGACTGGATGTGCGCGTCTTCAGACTTCTGTACGTTCTGCCCGATGGAAGGGTCTGGAAGAAGGCAATGCCAGGGTCTGATAATGCTGTCTGCCTTCCTGAGGCAGCGGGAGGTGTATACAGAATCAATGTGCGTCTGGCAAGCTTGGGTGATGCGTTGGGATGAGTTCACCACACTCTGCAGTTTCTTGCGATCTTGGACCAAGCAGTTGCCATACAGCTGGATAGGATGCTCTCTATCGCACATCTGTTTAAGTTTGTGAGTGTCGATGCAGACATGCCAAATTTCTTTAGATTCAGGCGGAAATGGAGACGTTGTTGGGCTTTCGTCACTGTTGCATCAAGGTGGGTTGACTGGGACGGACTATTTGTGATGGTGATCCCAGGAACTTAAAACTGTCGACCATCTTCTGCACTTTAAATTTTATGATAATCTATGATAATCCCCACTTCCATCGACCATCTCTCTGGGGAAATAACTTTGTCTGCTGTTTATAATTCTAGATTCTCTGAAAGTTTGCTTTGCATTTACAATGGCACGGATAAAGTTAATTTTGTTTATTGTTTTAAAGTATTTGATATTTTTTTCTGTTTGTCTATCAGTGATATCCGTCTGTGGCTGTTTCAGGTATTAATGTTTCCTATCTGAAATTGGGATATTTGGATTATAGTTCAAGGGATTCACGTCAAACAGTTGACAAAACCTGAAGTCGTGTTTTTTTTTCAAACCAGAGGCATGCATCCAGGATAAGCATGTGGGAATTTTAAACCTGATACAAATGAAATCAGTTTAATTCAATATCGTTGATTGCAATTTGCGATATCTAAAATGATTATGGCCAATTCTATGTTGGATTGACCTTGTGCTAAAACTTCTTGTCAGATACAAATAAAATTATTCCTGACACTGCTGACACAACAATAAAGAAAGAAAAAGTTCTGAGAAACAGAAATGGCTAACAGAGAGAATATTAAACAAACGGGTCCGGATGGATTTTCTGGTTCGGTCGAGTAAACGAGAGGACGTGACCTAATGACGTCCAGTTGAAAACGTTTTGTCCATCCATTCACAAACTAGCCGAAAATTAACCCCTGCTCGTTACCAGATGAGGTTGTATTCAGAATTATATTTTTGCACGAGGTGGGAATTACAAAACGATAACTTTGAATTGTCAGATATGTTCATATTAATTAATCTATTTGGTCCAAAATAGAATGGATCTTTTTGTGTTTTATTTCACAGATCACTGCAAGTAGAAAACCTTTTAGAGTAGCTTTCGGAATTTCAGAATGAATTTCATTGAATCAGAGCGACATAGAATCACTACAGTGCAGCAGAAGGCCATTTTGCCCATTCGGTCATCAGCGGCCTTGTGAAACAGCATCCTACCCATGCCCAATCACCCACTCTATTCCCATAAACCCACCTAACCTACACATCCTTAGATATTAAGGGGCAATTGATCACATTAAAAACAACTAATCTACACATCTTTGGATTGTGTAATGTAACGGGAGCACTGGGGGAACCCACGTAGACACGGGGAGAAAGCGAATTCTTCACACAGTCACATAAAATCTGTGTTGAACCCGAGTCACTGACACTGTGAGGCGGCAAGGCTAACTACCGTGCTGGCCCCTTTGTAATACTTTCAATATTTTGCAATAGTTTGCCTTTTTTACTATAACTGTGAAAGGGGGCGGGGAGTGGGAATTTTAGTGAGACGTTATACGAGACAGAATGCATGGAGTAGTATGAGGTTGCATTCACCAGCCTTTTCACACTTGCGAACCACGGTGCCGGCATTCGTGATACGACAATTGACTTGTTCCCTTCCACATATATAATGATAATTTTTATTGACAGAAGCAGGCTTACTTTAACACTGCAATGAAGTTATTAGAAAAGCCCCTGGTCGCCACATTCCGGCGCCTGTTCGGGTACACTGAGGGAGAATTCAGAATGTCCAATTCATCTAACAGCACGTCTTTTCGGACTTGTGTGATGAATCCGGAACACACGGTGGTAACCTACGCAAACACAGGGAGAACATGCAGACTCCGCACAGACAGTGGCCCAAGCCGAGAATCTACCCTGGGACCCTGGAGCTGTGAAGCAACAATGCTAACCACTGTGCTTGCGTGCTGCCCATGACCATAATAATGCGAATAACGACATCGCCGTGCTGACCTAACAAAGTTGTGATTATATGCGACCTCTAGTCTATTACTCCGACAAACAATCAACAGTTGCTGCTCGATATAGAAAATCCATTCAGAACGCCCCTTGTACAGATTCATAATATCTGAAGATTGAAAATTATCTCGAAGGCTAGAATGGCTTGCGGAGAGTTGAGGAAGTGAATAGGGCAGAGGAAGCGGCATTCGAGGAGCTCATTATGACACTGCCTGTCGACAGGTTGCGGAGAAGTGGATAAAGAGCATAGACCAGGATGGGCAGTAGTTACATCAGGCGGGATGAAATTAAAAGTGGAATCTATTTGATGGTTAACGAGAACGATGCTGGAAAGAAAGACATTTGAAGGGATTTTAAGAAGACAAGGGTAAACACACACAACGATTAGATGAATACCATGGACACAAAGACAAAGCATATTTTCGAGAAGCGTTGAAGTAGAGAGTAATGAAAATCTGAAAGGAAACAACTGCACTGTTGTGTGTATTTGGGAAATTCAGAGATGTTCAAAGCAATCTAATTTATCAAGTTACCTTCAGAAAACAAATGTAATTTACGACGAAGAACAAGCAATCACCTGTTTCTGCAAATAGACATTTTTCAGTTTTGGACTGCAAACAATTCTCGAGGGCTCGTGATGGGCATAGAATTAAATAATTGAGGTTTGGCAATAGCGACCGGAAATTCAACCCGCAAATGGGAATTAGAATACTGGGGACAATTCAAGGGGACACGCTAGAGGAGACAAGTAAATTGATATACTTTCGCTTTGTAACGCTTGTGTCCTTGTCTGTGTTCAGTAACCAGCACAAACTACACTCTTTGAAGTGTTTAAAATTCCTTGCCAAAGTGCACTGAAGCACAGGCCGCATGCATGCGCATTATTGCCAAAATACTGAGCATTGAATGTTTCATGGGGCAAATAGAGTGAAACCACAGGTTTCAAAATTATCAAGGCACCGAAACGTACTCCATAGAGAAACAGATTTTACAACAATTGGGATCGAACCAAGCACACTGAAAGCTGTCAAGAATGAATAAAATGAATGTGAAAGGTGAAGTCATTTGCATTGGATTAATTAATAGCCTGGTCGGAAATAAAGGTGGTGAAAGTATCCACAAGATGGATAAAGATAAATGGAGAGCTGGAGAATATATCAGGTCCATCGAAGTTGTTATTTTGAACAATATTGAATTAGTTGATTTGAAGAGGATTTTTATAGAGCAAGGGGTATCAATCTAATTATTCAGAAATCGCACTAAATTGACAGTAGAATATGTAATAAAATGCAATTTAACATAAGTTAGCCCCCAGCCGCCTGCCCCAGCGCTGACCAGTCAACCTGGAACAGCTAGCATTTGATGCTATCGTGTAAGCGCATGTTGCTTGAGGGTTTGGGCAAAAAGGGAGTCATGGCATAAACCGAGTGGACGGGTGCATAGCTCGTGGCCAGCTCACCATCCTCAAGTATGCTCGCTGCATCCTTTTCACATTTACGGGGTCTTCACTACTCATCCACCTCGTTGTGCGCAGAAGTCGATATCGGGGTGCACGAAACATTATCTGCACCCCAAAGTCAAGTGAACGAATCGCACATGCACTCCACAAACCAGTGTTTTGTGCAACAAAGCCCGCGGTTGCCGTCGGATTGTGCATGCCGACATCGACAATGGACAGCGGCAGGTTTTACTGCTGCGATAATTGGTCCATCCTCTGTGTGCAAATCATAGCTTAAGAGAATAAGTACAGTGCAGGAGGAGGGCATTCGGTCCATCGAGTCGGCACCGAACCTCTGAAAGAGCACCCGCCCGAGACCCATCCCTCGCCCGCAACCGTGTACGCCAGCCAGTAATTGAGTATAGTAAATGGACCTAATAAGCACATTTTAGACTGGGGAGGTCCGTAGCACCCGGAAAAAACCGCGCAGACACGGGGTCAATGTGCCAACTCCATAAAGTCGCATAAGGCCTGACCTGTATCCGGCCCCCGGCACTGGGAGGCAGCAGCCCTAAACACTGCGCCATCGTGGCGCCCATTTTTATGTTTACTTGTTTCTGGTGACCTCTCTACTCACTGCAACCCCTTGAGATCATTGTTGCTACCCGGATTCTGGTTCACGCACGGACATAATTTTAATCACTCCGCCAATGACTGTGAGGCCCAGCGCCCTGGATCGCCACTCTGATACCGCTATGTATACCTCCTCCTGGGTACTGCTTAAAACAAGCTTATGGTCAAGTGTTTGGAGAGGAAATGGGGGACTGAAGGAATCTAGATCTGGGTTTGCTCCATTTTGGACTGCGCAGAATAGACTCGATACTGGACATCACATCAGAATAGAAACTGTTATGGGGATAGGGTGCTCTTTCCAAGAGCCGGTGCAGACTCGATGGGCCGAATGGCCCCCTTCTGCACTGTAAATTCTATGATAATCTATGATAATCTATGAGATGTCATCCATATTCGACCTGCGCACCTCAAGGCCTAACACAGGGCCATTTGATAATGCATCTTGTTTGCAGACATTTGTCCCATTAGGCTTCAGAAGTAACTCATGACCTTATTGACAGAGACTTCATTTACCTCTGCTTCAAGAACAGTTGCTCAGACGTACAGTAATTAGAACCCACAGTTACTAGGCTTCCACCTCCACCTGCAATGACAGAACTCACTGCGCCAGCAGGAGCAGCCTCACCCCCGCCCCCCTTAAGAGTTTGGATCCACAAAGGCGTCCATCAAAATACATGCTGCCATGTATTTTGCCACCAAAATACATAATTGTTAATTTAAGGCCGAAGTCCAGGCTAAACATACATTAAGAACAAAGTAATCACGAACCAGAAGTTTACTCCTTCAAGGGTTTGTGACCATTCAGGTTTGGTATCTGTAAAATGAAATACTGATAAGGGACATCAGCCGCCATGGAGGGGAGGTATCCAGGGAAGAAGCACAGAATCTCATTATGGCTGAGCCTATTTCATACGTGACACAGCGAGATATTTAATCTAACCTTGTGTCCATCACAAGGTCAGAAGAAGTGTATCTGCACAGTGTTCAACTCCATTCGCGCGTGACTTCTCAGGTAAAGAAGAAGTCCATGTCCAAATGTGGCAAGATCTGAATAATATCCAGGCTTGGACTGATAAGTGGCAAGCTACATTCGCACCACTCACGTGCCAAGCAATGACCATCTCCTGCAAGAGAGGATCTAACCACTTCCCCTAGGCATTCAATGGCATTATCATCGCTGAATTACATACCCTCAACATCCCGGGGGTTACCACTGATCAGAAACTGAACTGGACCAACCGTATTAATGCTGTGGCTACTAGAGCAGATCAAAGTCTAGTAGACCTACGGCGGTTAGCTCACCTCCTGACCTCCAATGCATGTCCAGCATCTACGGAGCACAAGTCAAGAGTGTAAAGGAATCCGCTCCATCGTGCCTGGATAAGTGCAGCTCCAAACACAGTCAATGTGCTCAACACCATCCAGAACATGATTGTTTCTCCTCCCACAAGCATCAAATCCTTCACCACCGATGAAGAATGAGTGCACTGGATTAACTTACCAAGGCACCGTCGACAACGCCTTCCAAACCCACGACCACGACCATCTAGAAAGCCAAGGGCAGCCAACAGATACTTGGGAACCCTAGCACCTGGAGATACCCCTCGAAGTCACTTACAACACTAATTTGAAATTCTATCGCAGTTCCTTTACTGTTGACGGAGCAACATCCTGGAACTCTCTATCACGGAACAGTGCGTGCATTTGCACATCAAGGACTGCAACAAGGCAACTCACCACCACCTTCTGAAGAGTAGGTAGGGATCGGCAAAACATGCTGGCGTAACCAGCGACGCTCCCATCCCGTACATGAATTTTTTAAAAACATATGTTGTAAAGAGTATGGATAATAATACAATTATTTAGATCGTTATAATTTAAGACTGTATATTAATTAAATGTAACGAAACTGCTTTAGAATGTCACATTATAAACTGTGACTGTTGCAACACTAGTTTTATTATACCCACTCTGTATAACCTTAAGTATACTTTGTATTGTAATCTTCTCATACCAGTATTATAATGTATGCTTAAAGCCACGAACGTTAACTAAACCTTATTTTGTCTTAAAGGTAAAAACAAAGGCCTAGCGCCGCGAACAAGGCTACTGTGAAAATGTCCAGGGTCTCACATTCAATAACCTCTGCTTCTTGAACAGCTGCTGAGTGATTCTGCCCTCGATCTCTCCCCTCCATGGCGCCTGCTGTCCCCTTTCAGCTATTCATTTTGCTGATACCAAATCTGAATGCTCCCATTCCTCTGAAGGAGTAAACTTCTGGTAGGTGATTAATTTGTTCGTCATGTAAATTTAGCCTGGTCTTCGGCCTTAAATTAACAATTACAACAGGCAGCATGTATTTTAAAGGACGCCTTTGTGAATCCAATCTCAGAAGGCGGGAGGGGGAGGGGTGAGGCTGCTCCTGCTGGCGCCGTGAGTTCTGTCATTGCAGGTGGACGTGCATGCCTATTAACTGTGGGTTGTAATTCCGAACTGATGAGAATAGGAATACAGGCTGTTGACCGTCTGTTGCAGGGCCTGGAAGCTATCACTGCATCGCATCTCGGGTGAAGCAGTCTCAGGCTAGCAAATGTCTGGGGATGTGACCTGCATTCAATTACAAAGCTCACAGGGCACTTCGTAAAGATTTGGGATAATAAATACTTGCATTATGAACTACTTACTGGCAATAGGCAAGGCTACAGAATGATAGAAGGTATGGGAGGTACCGTACAACGGGACAAAAGTGGATATAAATTCGGTTCCCGTGTTTCGAAGCCGAGGTGATGCTGGCTGACTCTTTGCGCGAAGTATAGGCAAACCTTTTCTCCCATTTGTTTCAAGACTTTCAATAAAATATCTGAACACAATTCCAGGCTTGACCCTTGTCTGCATTTTCGAGTGTAATAGTATACAGATTTCTACACGTTCCTGAACAAATCTCATCCAATGTATCTTATTAAATTCGTATCGCTGCTGCTACTCGAAAAATGCATGGCAACTGCTTTAGTATGGGAAGAGTGGCGAATTGTGCTGAACATTAGTCAGTAATCAAGGAACCTCTAGAATTCAGATATTATGATCGAAGGGTCAGTGAGGAAGGAGCTGAAGATGACTGACTGAAGGACCGTACCCCGAGGAGGTATTGCAAAACATCCTGGAGCTAAGATGATTTGCCTCTTACCACTAATCTATGTGTAACTCCAACCAATTGACTTGCTAGCGTGATACCTATTAACTCACGTTTTTCTCGGTTTACTTGACGCCAAAATCTGTCAATTGAGGCATTGATGACAAGGGTAGACACCCACACCTGACCTCTGCATTTTAGTTGTTCGGTCTACATTTGCACCAGGCTATAATGAAGTCAGAGCCTCAGTCACTGTGGCATTATCCGAACTGAGCCTCAGTGTGCAGGTTATGCCCCAGCAAGTGTCGTTTAATAGCACTTTACATTATCCCTTCCGTCATTTTTCTGATGATTGGGCAGTATGTGTATTGTGGAATATGGCACACCACACCCATCACTAAGAGAACCTTGGGAGGGTGATGAGGCATCGAAATGGAGGGCGACCAATGGACGTGGGATTCTGTATGAACGTACACAGTGTGATTAGATCTTATGCCCACAACTCGCAGAATAAGGATTCCTCTTGCTTGATTGGTGAGCCCTTCTTCGTAACTTCCCTGCCGCTATATCAAGATAAATGTATAGATCTCTGTTAACTATCCCAGTGGGGTTATGGCGTCTGTATTTGTCCTTTCTCCCTTACAAGTCTGGCTAATGTTCAACATCTGAAGGTTTTGCTGTTTGATCTTGTCTGAAGATTTTATGATTATGCGTCCGACCGGCTCGATTCCTCTCATGGAAGACACACTGCCTGAATTGACAATCCCAATGCTATCCCCATCTGCTTTGCTGAAATTCCGTCTTTATCATTTTGAGACCCGTCTGTAAAAAACGTAGACAATAATTTTATCCCATACGTCCCACGAGGACTTTCCAAGATGATTCACGGGTGAAGCAGAGCTCCCACCTTCATCCAACAACTTTGAACCCTTTGTCCCTCACTTTCCCTTTACTCCTGAGCATAATGTCCAACACTGGATTTGAAAGCTGATAATCACACTGTCCCGTTAACCCTGCGCTGACTGTAGAAATTGCTGGGCCTCTTAAAGTTGATGTTCACTCTCTTAATAAGCCATTTGGCCAATTGACTGACATCGGTGATATGTTCACAGTCGAGCACGTCCGCCCAGCGTTCTTTCACGATCCAGGATGATGACATCGGGAATTCTCCAGACGTCATCATAGTCGATTTAACATCACCGTGGAAATGCCAAGTTTTCGGGCACACATTGGATTTTTGGCCTCGCGAATGAAAACAAATGCGTGTTCTGCTTCATTCATGTTTTCTGAAATTTCCTGAACGAGAAAACCATGTGGAATATAAGTGATCGCGTTAAGAATGTTCAAGTGCCCTGATACAGACTCCTTCGTAATAGATTAAAACATTTGTACCTGGTATCTATTAGGCTAAGCAGCACATAGTTTCCTGCTTTCATTATCCTTCTCTGTGTGAACACAGGCATTATATACGCTATTTTCCAATCTGACGAAACCTTTCCAGAACAGAGGAACTTAGATTTGTTTCAAACCACGCAACTAATATTTCTGCAGGGCTCATCTGAAGTGCAAAGAATGGCATCAAACAGATCCCCGAGTCTCCTAAGCCTTTTGCTCGGGAAATGTGAATTACAATCTTTTTTTCTGTTGAAGGTGCTTGTTCTTAGTTCACCTACCCATTGCACCTCTTGATTTACAAGTGTTTCTGTAATTGTATTTATCTTCCGTCTCCTACAGTGATGACTGACAAAATATATAGTTCCCAAGCAAGCGCCGTTTCATTGTACCTTTTGTTAAATCTACAGTATCATTAACTAGATGGCCAGCACTGAGTTTATTCTCTTATATACATTTGTCTCTGTGTGCGTCCATCAACCAACTATCTGACTTGCCAGTAATGTTCACAGAGCGCAGGTTTCATCTTTTAGTATGGCATTATATTTAAGTTCGTTAGTTTCACGAATGATGTGTTCTTTTCCGAGAGTGATTCTGTCGCTTGAGCATTTATATTTGGTGAATATATTGAAACATTTATACGCATTTTCATTGCCATCACTGCCTGCCGGCGGACGTAACCCTTAACCCAATTTCTGAGTTTCTGTTGACACTTGTAATTGCGTTCACAATCTGTGTGATTGTCCGTATCGGTACCACGTATTGGAAAATAAAGAGATATTTTTATGTAATTGTACACGTTTCCATGACCTTCCTCTCCTACATTTAGTTTATCAACCTCGATATAACCGAACTTAAAGGATTCGCCAACGTGCTGATTGCCCCCTACATGAAGTCCGACGCAGCGGGTAAGTTCCCTTTTTTTCCAAGGCCCGCATCAATGTCCAATACATTCTATTTCATTTCAACGGCACCAATATACGGTTCTGACAGTCCTTTCTCCAATATAATTGATCCGATGCTGATTTACTCATAGCTCAACCAGTGATCTATAGGTGAATCGTTTTATAGCCCTGCTTCCAAATGTAATTTCCAGTTGTTCATAGTCAACCCGCAGAGACCATTTCGTTTTACCGCTTATGAAGATGGCATCCACCAAGGCCACAATACCTTTGTTCCAACTCTGTTTCCTCTCAAACTCTCCAGATCTGTTTTCACGTATGGGACCAGCCTGGAAACCCGATCAGTACAGACTGTTGACTGAAAAGAAACGTTAATTCTTGTACCCCACCTCTCACGCTTGCGTCACTTCGGCAGCATCGCTCGTATGGTCCTGTGGTCAATTTTCTCATCCGTCCTGCAGCATCTTCTCTGGTTTACGCATGTTGTCAAGTCATCGAAACTCTTGGGAGATGGTCAGAGCCCAGCCAGCTTGCAGATATGTCCGCACACTCCCTGGCTCAAATATATATGCCTCTTCGATAATCACACTCAAAACTTCTGGCTTGTCAGAAAACATCAGGTCCTTGTTGTAAACGAAAAGAAAAATATCCTAACGACGTAAAAACATAAGTCCAACAATCTGTCTTACGTTTAACCGTTGTACCAACTTCCAATCATTATGCACAGGCACCGTTAAATTTCAGCGCAAATTTCCCCAGTGTTTGAACGAAGTTCAAAGCATTATGCTTTCTTATTTCAACACATCCTTACCTTTCCGTACAGGGTGTGCTGTAAAAATAAATATTATGTTAATGCGATGAAAATACATTGACATCAATATTATATTTTTCACGCTAGACCTCTTCTCTGGCAGGACAGTATTATCATCTGCTCTATTTGCCAAGTGTGGGGGACGCGCAAATAAGTGTACTCAGCATATCCAACAACAATACACCAACTAACTTGCTAGTTTCCTTTAGTTAATATCTGCTACAGCATTTTTCCTTTACCATGAAACGTTGAGGGTTTCTTCCGCGGACTCCTCCCCCTCCCCCCGCCGCAGGGCTAACCTCAGGGGCTCCTCCTCAGTTACCCCTGTTCCGTAAATTATATTAACATGCTTGCAGTAATTTCAGGGTTCGTGGTTGGAATCGCAAAACCTGAACTTGGTGTCATTTGAGGTGACTAGGTACAGCATTAAATTTACTGCATATAATTCATTTCAAAAGCGCTCAGTGTCATTCAGATACGGCTCACGTTTAGGTTTTCGCCATTTACTGCATCTATGTTCCCCGTCATTATGTTTTGACGTGATCAAATTCCTCGACACTGCTGTCCAGCTTTATGGTCAGGTGTTGATTATTGGGAACACAGTCAGGCTGAGTGAAGCAGTTGAATAAATTAATTTACTGAATAAAACCGGGCCACTGATGATGAGAATGCATTAAAAGTCTGTTTCTCTTCTTCGGGAAATATGGAATCAGCAGAGTATAAAGATGGTCAAGGTTTTGACCATACGTTTCTATCTCCGATGCATCGAAGAGGTAATGAACAGGAGGTCGTAGGGAATTGTGGAGCGAGTCATAGAGGCAGCGACCAGGGGAAATGGGAGAGACAGTCCTGCTCCTTGAACCTGCAGGAAGCATACATATTTACGAATCAGGGCAGCAAGGTGGAGCAGTGCATAGCACTGCTGTCTCACGGCTCACAGAACCCGGGTTCTATTCAGTCCCCGGGTCACTGTCCGCGTGTATTTGAACATTCTATCCGTGTTACTGTGGGTCTCATCTCAACACCCCAAAGATGGGCAGGGTCGGTTGATTGGCCACAGTAATTTTCCTCTTTAATAAAAAAAACCATATTTATGAATATAGATGCTCTTCCTACTTATTTTACTTATCTGTCTCTCGGCTCCCATATCACAGAGCAGATGGTCGAAGCTTATGCAAACCAAAAGACAGGTGGCAGATCACCGTCATGGCGATGTTCCGGTCTTCTCTTGCTTTGAGATTCTAAATTTTGGTGGTCTTGTATTAATGTGAATCGATTTCCCCCCGGCTCTATAAATTAACGATTAAAGTTATTATGTATTACGTTACCTCCTTCGTTTTCTCTTAATTTGTTCTCTGCAAAATAATAACCCAGTATAAGCTTTAAATGACAAAAGCGACAAAATAAATAATTAATTGAAGTTATGTTGATCGAAGGAGAAAAAGGACATTGTTTTGACCTAATTACAAAATATTAAGCTTGTTCCATGCTGAAGCTTCATCACAATGGCTAGTTGTGCTCCTTCAAATGCACATTTGACAGCTATTTCGCAGATGAGGAATTTCAAATGAAAAGAAATCGCTTTTCGATTTGACATCTGGAGTGAGCACGATGCTTCTATACAGATAGCGTGGCTTTATTTGAAATCTGAAGACTTCTCAAAACTATATGGTGATGTTCATCCTTGGGCTGCTTCGAAACGTAATACGCCCGGTAATATCGAGGGCCATGTTGATTACGTTTCCAATTTCCAAACAACTGAAAGTAAATTGGACGGTTATTTGCACGGATAACAAGCCGAAACATCAATCTATGTGGAATATTTTTTTCTGCAAAAGGCAGTGGAGTTTAAAGTGAAAAGAATTCATAAAAAACATGAACATCTCTTGTTATTCAATTCGCCTTGTCGAGATCATCAGCAAAGAGATGGAAAGTGTTGACAACAGAAGTATCTATCACCACAACGAGAACCATCAGTTGATCACGGACCATTGGTTTTGGGACCGAACACAGTAACTAAATCTCAAAAGCTTCAGGGAAATATGGACAGAGAAGATGATCTCAAAATTCGAGCTGATATTAAATGTCCGTGACATCAAGGCGACATTTCATGCAGTGTAGCATCAAGAGCCTCGGCAACATTTAAGTCAATAGGTGTGGTGAAACAACTTCCAATTGTCTGTAGTCATAGCGCGAACAAGTTAGATGGTTATGATGGTTATTGGCGAATGATTTGGATTCCAGAGCATCCGTGTTGGATTTCCACCAGTTGTCTCCAAGTTTCATGCATCTTCAACTGCTGCTTCAAGGACGCTCTTTTCGGTGTCAAGTCAGATGTCTGGAAGCTTCCTTATAACTGAACGATGCCCTGTAATATTCACAACTGGTCAGATGCAAAATCAGTCCGTGTACCTGCTCAACACGGCATAGAGCTCTGTGAGCATAAGCCAGCTTTGCAACTGACATGCGCGCTACAGTTATGCTAGGAATTTAATATCTTCAGCAGGACAGTATGTAAACATCTTTCTTTGATCTCCAGTGAAATTGCTGTCATTGAACGCCCCAAATATAAACCATGGTGGTTAACGTTGACCGGACGGTTAACTGGATATTTCATGTATATGCCTTGTTTACAAGAACACGTAGTACACAGGCACACCTGAGCCTAGTGACTCACCGCTTGTGTCCCCAATGTCAGTTATCCAACTTCAAGTCACACTTCCGGACTGTGATGGAATTTTCTTTGCTTGCCTGGAAAGTTGTGACTCCATGAAGCTGGCCACTACTGACGGCAGCACATTCCACGCGATAAGCACTGCATCTCCTATTTTAAAAGTCGACTCCCTCCTTCACACAGCATAAAGCATTGTGTGCCATATATAAAATGCATTGCTGCTACTCACTGAGACGTTATGGCACCTACCGAACCAGAGATGAACCGCCAAGCAGTGAAGTAACAAGCGATGCTCGTGGACACCACCACCTGTATGTTTTCCTCTCACACACGCACAATATTGGCATGGAATGGTGTCGCCGTTCTTTCACTGTCGCTGAATAAAAATGCGGAAACCCTGTTTCGACAACCACTGACGGTTTACGTCTTCCAGGTCATGAAAGCAGCTCGCATGCACCTTACCTTTGGAAATTCAGGATATGCAAAAATTGGTTGACTTGCTAGAATCGCCCATTTAACATACCATGAAATAATACTAAAAATGATAATCGTCTTCATCATCATCATTTGCTATTTTGCATTTATCAGCCACACATGAGTATCTGATCGTAATTCAGACGTTACATCTCGAACGTGCTTTAATTAGTTCTTCTCATTTTACGGTGTAACTTTTCAGGACAGTCTGGCCAACAACTTTAGAAGACAACACTGGAGCAATTATTTTAAAACTATTTCCCTTACCTAACTTATAAATTTTCTTCTCTAATTCTAAAACGTAAAAAAACGCAAATCAGTATAGATGGTCAGTATCCAAAGTGGGTGATAGAAGATATTTCAATATTCCAGGTATTTGGTTTTATAAGGCCAGCCCTGACATAACGTTACAGCTCTCAGTTGATTAATATATTTATACGCTATTATGCATTTTTGATTCCCGACTTAATTAAACGTATAGATGTGGAGGCAAATAATGAAAATCGGGAGACATCAGATATACTGCATAATTCTCTGCTATATATGGGTGCCCTTATGGTTAATTTTTTAAAAGCATAATTTCCTTAACAGTTGTGCAACTGTGATTTTAAAATATCCCTTTCACCTCATTTGCATTGGCGTCATTTGGTCCCAGGAGATAATTTTGTACAAATTAAAGATTGTTTCCATGTGCTAGCCTGGGTTCTGCAGACTACACTAGCTGCTAAGTAATACGTTTTCACTTTCAGAATGACATTTATTCACCAAACTGATACATCTGGTTCAGTTTGTTTCATTCTGTGGAACTATTTTAGGGAATATTTATATGTGCAAGAATTTACAGCGCTGATGAAATCAGGCTGTTCGTCACGGCTGAGGTTTATTCAACCATTATTACAATACATATTACCCTGCACTTTTGCACAGGCCATCGGCTTGTAAACCAATCATTGGGTTGCGCAATTAATCAATGGCAATATATTGGCAGCCTTATTCTGAAACACTTCGTAAAACTATCCACGGAGCTGCCTTCAATGATCAGTCTGTCTTGTTTCCAGAACTGTATGCACAAGGGTCTCACATATGTCGAAAATTGGGACCTCACTTAACAGTATGCAAATCAAACCTGAAGCAGGATATGCTTTCCTTTCATCTGGAAAGATGCTAAATTCAGGCTTTCTATTGTTTCGAGAGCTTACACAGGTATTTCTCGAAACGAATATAAATCGTGAAGAACTCAATAAAATTGTACAGATGAAACATCATAATTTGTCTCGTTGACACTGTATTTCACTTCCGGTGCCTTTTCTGGCTTCCTGGGGTGCCCTAACAAGTATCCCATTACCCCATAACAAGCATTCTGTCATATAACTGTGTACCTTATTTTCTGAAGGAGCACCATGAATGCATCTTTGGTGAGACTGGTTTATATGTGGATGGATTACGTATTTTATGGGGATTTTAAGTAAATACATCTGAATAAATGTAGCACAAATGCATGGGGGTCGTATGGAATACTACCGACCTGTACTTGTCTGAAACATAAACATTAATATATATATGTAGGCCTGAATCCCTAAACTGTATTTTGTCGATTGTGTATGCGGAGATGTAATGTGTTGTTCAGGTCAAGAATTTTCTTTTGTCACGGAATTCTCTGACTGATCCAGTAGTCAATATGGGATTGATACCATTGGTCAACGCGGCAATAAGAAATGAAATTGCTTCTTCTGGAAAATTGTGACTGTTAATAGAATCACCAGTTGTTATCATCTGCAGGGATTGATTTTCAGTGAAATACAGAAGCAGTATTTTTTCGCAACATGTGAGTATTATAATGAATGAGCAGTAGATTTTTTCGAAGCTTTTTCGATAACAGTATATTTGACTAGCTCTTAACATGTGAAATTATGTAGTATGAATATATCACATAGAGACCGCGTTTTGTAGAATCCATTGTATTCTTCAACAGATAGTATGAAACCTTCCGATTCACGCAACTTTCGCAAGCGTTTCATTTCGTGCAAGGTTGTATAAATCTATACATTACGTGTTTCCGCATCAGGATGCACGCAGTGCCAGATTATGTTTGTGTAATATGGGCTACGAATGAAGAAAATTGCCGTTACGTTATCAAACGCTGGAAAATATCAGAAGGTGGTTCGTTTTTCTAATCGAAATTTCTGACGTTTCCATCGAGTTGAAAAACTCAGGCACATTTAATACAAATAAGTGAATGTGTTCTAGATTCAGTACCTTTAATTTGAATCGATTTCTCAACTAATAGATCAAAAATATATCACGATATTAAAACATTGTACATTGAATTTATAAAAACATTTATTGATTTACTTCCCGCTGTCTGTATATGTGGGAGCTGTGTCACAAAGGTTGGGGGCGGGTGCTGGTGAAAGCAAAATATATGCTTCGAAAGTATCGTTATAAAGAACTGATACATATGTGGCCCTAACTTTCTTCAAAATCCTTCGTTAGAAAATAACTGCCGGTTTTATAATTTCAAAAACATATATGGCAGTTCAATTGCACACGTATTTGGCGTCGATCTGCAACACAGCACGTAAAAGTAACATCGTACAAACAGTTGCAATACAGACAGAGGTTATCAGGAAAATTACAGTGGGCAGGGAACTAGTGTTGAGAAAATTGTCTAAGTTGCTAGCTGTCAGGTTCTTGGATCTTCATGGACGTCAACCATGGGTCTCAAGCGAAGCGGCTAGTGGGATCATGTATGCATAGCTTTAATTTTGCAAAACAAGGTCCCTAATTCAGCAAGGCTCTTTCAGATTGGATAATAGCGAATACCACTCCTTCACGCAAACATCAAGGTGAATTAAATCATTTGCTTTATAGACCAGTTAGCTTAATATCTGCCACAGATAGAAGTTCTTATAAGAAACGTTTCAGCAGGAATTTGGCGAATAAATTAGGTAATCTGGAAAAGTCAATATGACTTCTTGGAAGGGATGGTATGTTCAACCAACGTATTGGAGTACTTTGAAGAAGCTACATATGCATTTAAGAAGGGAAAACGTTGGGTATACTGCACAGATTTTCGAAAGGCATTTAATAAAGTGCTGCAAGGCTACTGCAGAAAGTGAAAGTTATTAGTCTCTGGGGTAACATACTGACATGGTCAGAAAATTGGCTAGCAACAGTAAACGGAAATTCAGCATAAATGTGCCTTTCTGAAATTAGTAAGCTGTAAGAAACGTTATGGCACTGAAGTTGTTTGAGCTATTGACAACTTACATACATTACTTGGCTGAAGTATTCAAAGTTACAGTTGCTTAATTTGTTAAACACACGGATATGGAGAGGACAGTAAGCTGTTAAGAGGCACACATACATATAGAAAAGATAAAGCGGTGGGCAAAGACTGGCAAATGAAGTATAGTGTTCAAGAATGCAGTATTGTCCAAAAATATTTTTTCAATTCTTTAAAATTGTAATGATGTGGAGATGCCGGCGTTGGACTGGGGTGAGCACAGTACGAAGTCTTACAACACCAGGTTAACGTCCAACAGGTTTGTTTCGATGTCACTAGCTTTCGGAGCGCTTCTCCTTCCTCAGGTGAATGAACAGGTATGTTCCAGAAACATACAAATTCAAAGATGCCAAACAATGCTAGGAATGCGACCATTAGCAGGTGATTAAATCGTTACAGATCCAGAGATGGGGTAACCCCAGGTTAAAGAGGTGTGAATTGTATCAAGCCAGGACAGTTGGTAGGATTTCGCAGGCCAGATGGTGAGGGATGAATGTAATGCGACATGAATCCCAGGTCCCGGTTGAGGCTGCACTCATGTGTGTGGAACTTGGCTATAAGTTTCTGCTCGGCGATTCTGCGTTGTCGCGCGTCCTGAAGGCCGCCTTGGAGAACGCTTACCCGGAGATCAGAGGCTGATGCCTTTGACTGCTCAAGTGTTCCCCGACTGGAAGGGAACACTCCTGCCTGGTGATTGTTATGCGATGTCCGTTCATTCGTTGTCGCAGCGTCTGCATGGTCTCGCCAATGTACCACGCTTCGGGACATCCTTTCCTGCAGCGTATGAGGTAGACAACGTTGGCCGAGTCGCACGAGTATGTACCGCGTACCTGGTGGGTGGTGTTCTCATGTGTAATAGTGGTATCCATGTCGATGATCTGGCACGTCTTGCAGAGATTGCCATGGCAGGGTTGTGTGGTGTCGTGGTCACTGTTCTGAAGACTGGGTAGCTTGCTGCAAATAATGGTTCGTTTGAGGTTGCGCGGTTGTTTGAAGGCAGGTAGTGGGGGTGTGGGGATGACCTTGGCAAGATGTTCATCGTCATCAATGACGTGTTGAAGGCTGTGAAGAAGATGACGTAGTTTTTCCGCTCCGGGGAAGTACTGGACGACGAAGGGTATTCTGTCGGTTGTGTCCCATGTTTGTCTTCTGAGGAGGTCGTTGTGATCCAGAATGAAGCGGGTGAGTTGCAGAATTGCGTCTGGAGATTGACAGTTGTCGGTGTTGAGTACTGAGGCTTTTGCAGCAATGCCTGGATTTTCCTCGTTCTTTTATGATGAGGGTCGGATATGCGGGAATTGTATCTGTTAAGTTTTGGAAGGGTAACACGTGACGCCAGTGAACTACAGTTAAAATTGTAAGACAGTGAAGAAATGAGGTTCAGGGGCACTGATGTTTCACTGATGATTCGTAGGTGTTAGAGCAAATGATTATGGCAGCTGACAGAATGTTATCCATTAATGGGAGAGTTATTAAGTACAAAAGTCAGTGATTGATCGTCACTTGTACTGACGGTTGCTGTTACCAAATCTGCTGTTTCTGCACAGTACTGGTCTCCTTATTAATAAATATATGTAAATGTCTTGGATCAGTGCAGAGAAACTTTATTGACTGACACCTCGATTTTCCTCGTTTTTTTATGATGAGGGTTGTATATGCGGGGATTGTATCTGTTAAGTTTTGGAAGGGTAACACGTGACGCCAGTGAACCACAGGCTATCATGAGAGCTCGTCACAGGACGAATTGCGAGCCGAATATAGAAAAATTGTATCTGATTAAAATATGAGATCATCCATTCAGGGCAGAGATGAGATTTTTTTCTCGAAGCATTTTCGAACTTTTGGACCTCTCTTAATCAATAGGTGGCACGAATATGGGAATTGAATATACAGACGAAGCTGGTAAATTATTGACCAGCAAGGTGTCAAAGGTTGAGAAGGACAGGCGAGAACATTGAGCTGAAGTTCCAATCAGATCAGCGAGGATCCTATCGAATAGTTCAGCAGGGGTTCGGGTCCGAATAACGTACTCCTGCTCTAGTTCGAAATTTCGCAAATCATCGCAGCATGACCAATAAGTTTTGTATCACAATACAGATTCAAATCAGAATCTCACCAAAAGTAACTCATTCTCCCGTGAAACATGATGGATTTGTCAATGAGAATAAGCATCAACTGTTTGCATATGTGTCATATATTGCTGTTATCAAACAAAATCATCGGAAGCTTTCATTAGCACGAAAAATGATAAATCCTCCAAAGTCGACAATATGCAAATTACTTTTCGGCAAAGGACGATTACGTAATCAATGTATGAATAAAAGACGCACTGGTGACCATGGGAAAACTGGTAAAGTTTCATCGGAGAGCATAGGCTGATTTAATATTTTTCAGACAGTACGCTTAAACAGTCAGACTGACATATATCGCAGGAGCTTCTGAGAACACCAAGCAAAATATAATAAATTCAAACCAATACGTTACGGAGTTGTGTCCGGAGGCGTCCCAAATCTGAAAGAGAATGCAACGCGATCGTTTGTTGCATTGAAACAACTTCTGAGTGAATTCCAAATGCATTTCACTGGTAGGAAAGAATAACATGTAAGCAATCAAATATACTTATTTCGTCAACACATCTTGCAATCTGTGCATTGTAAGGAATAGTTCAGGACAATCTTCGTCGGCTCAGATGTAGAGCAATGACATTATATTCACAAACAATACTGCAATAAATTGATATCGGTAGGCATTCCATGTGCTAGAACTAAAACTAATTACCTAAAATGGAATGTAATTAACGAATGGGCTATGTGTAGGTCTGGGACGGAGGGGGGTGTGGTGTGCGGCGGAAGGGACAAAATGAAAGAATCGATATGTATACAAGTAATAATAATAGTCAAATGCAAAATATCAAAGAAAAGACCACTGACTAGAGAATAACCGGAACTAATGCAAAGAAGCAAATTTATTCACCAAAGATAAATCCTTGCGCAATTTTAAAATCAAGGAGCTTTCGCACAGTTCACCTGGAATGGAACCGGAATAATTACATTGAAAAACAGAATGTGTGGCCCTAACCTACAAATCGCCATGTAATGATCCAACCAGTAGGATTGTTTTGATCACACAAATTGATATTCAGGCGTACAATGACATTTCTGTTGTGTCGGACACAAGACAACGACTGTGAAATGTGAACAGAGAAATGTTACAATACCATTATATAACCCTCAGAGAACAATATGTGAGAAATCTTCCAAGTAAAACTTATTATTTTTGCATCCTTATCTTGCACTTCTGGTTGTAAACTGGTTCACAAACGACGAGGCACCATTTATAAAATTTTAACGTTCACGAATTGACTGGAAAGTTTCAATATAATATAGTTTGAGTGCTGCTATGGTAAATTTACTATTCTGGGTGATTATGCATTCGTTATGGACCCATCTGTGCAAATGGTTCGGAATTCACAGAAGCTGCTGGGGCAGACAGAAGTTGAACTTGGAACCAAAGAGAAAATGCTGGAAAATCTGAGCCGGCCTCGCACCATCCGTAGGGAGAGAAACGATCTAAAGTTTCTAGTCCAGGCGACACTTCGTCAAAGTATTGAGATTGTCCAGCATTTTCTCTTTGGATTCCAGAATCCGCAGTAATTTGCTTTTATTCAGCTGCTTTCGAATGTATAAAGCAGAAGAATTTACATTGGTGGGTACGAGGATTGTGAGTTGAAACTACCAATGAGCCTCTAACAGAAAATATTTTCTTGGAAGGATTTCAGAATTTACTCTCTTCTGTCAGAAGAATCCACTTTAATGACCAAATGTTTACGACCGCTGAACAAGCAGCGCTAATGGCTAATTATTTTGTCTAATGCAGAAATCGGAACCTTTGTTCCATCACCCCCCTAATTTTGAAAACGGCAGAAAATGGGAGGATAAAACAAAAGCAGGTAGCTAAGGCAAGATACAGATATCAGGGCACGCTCTGAGATCTCCTTTTCACAACCAGAAGGAAGTCACTGAAAGTGGAGGTGAGATAAGGATGTCTATGTGTTACCATTTTAATAAAGAGGGACATGTTGGTTCTACATGTTAGAAGTTACAAGGAAGTTCCATCGAGGTTTTGTGGTTGCTAAGCAGGATTCTTAAAAGTAACCGTAAGTGAAGCCTATTGCAGACTGCTGTTCTAGCTAGAAGGATGAGACTTGAGGTAATCACTACTATGGGAGCAAGTCTGGCAATGCGGTAGCTGGGGGATATGCAGGTTTCTGTCCACAGGGAAGATCACACAATTTCCCTTCAATGATGTAGACAACCCCATAACTATGTTAACGGGCGCATTGACTACTCATGTTCCTTTACTGAAGAGATGATACCTTCCCTCCAGAGAGTTCAATGAAAGCTAAAGTGATAGCAAATGTGGTAAGTGAAGATTATAGCCCAGTTCCTTGTATAACATACGAATATAGTGTGATATTATGACATCCAGTAGTTGTCAGAGTGGCAACGACGTAACCAGTAGATGGAATAGACTTACTTTTTACAAATTATTTGGCAGGAGTAAAAGTTGTCGCTTCACCATGAATACGCAGGAGAGCGAGTGAAGATAAGGAACAGTTGTAGGAACAAATTCAAGACACTTTACCGTCCCCGTGTTGTGATCAGTGCAATGGTTGGAAAAAAATACACAACCATAGATTGAAGGCCCAAAATCATTGCATGACAGCAAAGCCTAATATGTCCTTGATGATGGTGATGTTTGCGAGAAGGTTCTTGGCATGACATGATTAGTGTAGGCCCAGGAGGTCGACCGAAAGTTACATAGAGTTCGAGTCAGCGCTCACAGGAGTTGAAGTTGAACGGGTTTCAGGGTGCTATAACGTTCAGAATAAAGTTCTGCTGAGTAAGTGCAAACATTCTAATGGACCCGTGGACGACGAAAGGATGGTTGTTGATAAGATACTAGTGCCGTCTACATATCATGAGGAAATACTGATGATTCTTCATGAGGTACAATGGCGGATAGTGGGAATCTGGGAAAATCTGTCCTCAATCAGCAGACATTTTTCAATGCAAGGGCAGCATACTGATGTCATGCAAATCTGTGGAACATGTCATACTTGTCGGACAATCGATAAATGCAGCATGCAATTACATCGTCAACAATGTGAATATTGCAATACGGATTCATAGAATCCCTACAGTCATTTGCCCATTGCGTCTGCACCAGCCATTGGAATGATAACCTATTTAAGAACACGCCTCCACCCTATCCTCGTCAACCAGCAACCCCAGCAGGGTTTGAACACGAAGGGGCAATTTAGCATGGCGAATCCGCCTAACCTATACATCATTGTACTGTGGGAGGAAACGCGAGTACTCGGAGGAAACACACGCAGACATGGGGAGAATGGGCAAGCTCCACACCGACAGTCATCCAAGGCTGTAATTGAACCTCTGTCCTTGGCTATGTGAGGTATCAGTGCAAAACATTGTGCTACCGTGCCGCGCTCAGTGTTCCACCCTGTATTTTACCAAATGTTTAGTTGGGCATTGGTAGATTGTGTAGGACCATTGCTTTAAATGAATTCATGGCACTAGTACATTCTTACACTCATGGATATGATCAACTGATTTCCGGAAACTTTATCTTCTCAGAACAAAATACTACTACTGTAGCATGGAAACGCTGGCGCAGTTGTTCACAATCTATGGACTACCAACAGGATGCAATCTGAAGAGGGTCCTAACTTTATGTCACAAAGTTTCCAGGGCATAATTCATAGTTTTATTATAAAACAACTGAAAGCGAGTTTCACCCACAGAACTAGGGAGCTTTGGAGTTATACCCTAACATTTTTAAAACCTTGTTTCTTATCTATTACCATTAGTCTCCTGGCTGGAAGAATTCGATGTTTTCCGAGTTGCCACCGGAGATTCTCTTCACCTGAGGAAGGAGCAGCGCTCCGAAAGCTAGTGACATCGAAACAAACCTGTTGGACTATAACCTGGCGTTGTAAGACTTCGTACTGTGCTCATCCCAGTCCAACGCCAGCATCTCCATATCAGGGATTCTCTGAATCAATATACTGGGGTTATCCTATTTGAATTGGTCGATGGCCTTGAATGGCGTCCACGAATGTTGATGTAATCGAATTTTCATGAATAAAAAGAGGAATCCTCATTCTGGAACAGCTCTCGGGAAATTCTCAGGCTGCCCAAGACCATGAACATGTTTCGGTGATTGAATGACAATTTTGCAGATAAACGTATCAGGTCCAGAACATTTCAAGCTCGAGATGAGTTGTCTGTATTGTCGCTTATTCAGAGGCAATTGCTGAAAGTCAAATGCACCAGCCCCTGTAAGGTAGTAAGGAGACGGAATAAGGTGAGTAACATAATAGATCTCCACCATCAGAAGAAGGAAAAATTATGCCAAGTAGCTATGTTGAACAAATATCATCGGAGGGAAACAGATGGGAAAGAATCAATTTGTCAGCTGGCAGATTTAATAGAAGACAGAGAGGGTAAGAATGCGGTAGAGGAAGTGATCGAAAGTTCACAGAAGGAGACTCTTGAGGTACGACTAGCAAATACAGTAATACGAGCGCAGTTAGATATGAGTTTACATAGTTAGAAAAAGAGCAACTGAAATATTTCGTAAGGATGCTGCAGAAGTAGCACAAGATTGGTAGCGCCACACCAGGTGTACTACAGTAACTGGACATTATGTAAAGGTGGGGGACTGCAACCCAATCCAACAGTATTCATATCGACATGACCCACGTAAACTAGTCCAGACCGAAGTGGAAATGCAATACATGCTGGCTATTCATTTAATTGAGCCTGGTAGTTGAAGGTCACTGGTCACGTTAATATCTAAGCCGGATGAAACAACCCGTTTCTGTAAAACTACCAGAATGACAATGCCATCACCAAGATGGATTCCTGTTCGGTTCCCAAGATTGGGGACAGAATCGACTGGTAGACCACACTTGGAATTTCGTGTCCAATATTGTTACCGCCCTACCAGAAGATTGTGGAAGCATTGGAGAGGGTAAAGAAACGGTTTACCAGGATGTTACCTGGTATGGTAAGCATTGGCTGTGAGGAGAGGTTGGATAAACTTGGATTGTTCTCACTGTAAGGACCGAGGTTTAGAGGCGACGTGATGGAAGTCTACAAAGTTATGAAGGGAATGGACAGAATTGATAGTCAGAAGTTTGTTTTGTCCCCAAGTTGTAAGAGTTAATTACTAGGGGACACAGGTTTAAGGTGCGAGGGCAATGTTTAGAGGAGATGTGCGAGGGAAGTGTTTTACACAGAGGGTACTTGGTGCCTGGAACTCGCTGACAGAGGATGTGCTGGAGACAGGTTTGGTCGTGACGTTTAAGGGGCGTCTTCACAAGCACATGATAGGATGAGAATAGAGGGTTATATACCCCGGAAGTGTAGATAGGTTAGGACTGATGAGGAGCTTGGTTGGCACAGGCTTGGAGGGGCGATGTGCCTTTTCCTTTGTTGTACTTTTGTTTGTTCTTTGCTAGTCAGAATCTCATGCCTTTGAATTTAGAAATGCTGCAGGCTACTGACAGGTTCTTTTCATGCCTTACATGTCAACGTTAAAGTGATATTTGCCCATGTGACTACAAGGGAATGTTTCAGTGTTAGATGATGCCGTTTGTATTTAAGACTCGACCCATGCATCATATAATGGGTAGGGTACGCAAGTGCGACGTATATTCGGACGATGCGATAGTTAACAGTCAGATATGGAAGGGCCATGTAGGGTGATTGGATGAGTTATTAAAACAACTGTAGTTAGCCGATTTCGTCAGCAGTTTGTCCAAAAGCAAGTTTCGAAAGCAAAAGTGACCTACCAAGGGCACGTTGCTGGACAGAAAGGAGCCCTGTCCAGAACTGCCATGGTAAGAGTGTTACAAGATGTTCCCATTCCCAAAACGTAACGGGAGATTATGATGTAGCCAGGCGTGTGTGGATGTAATAGAAAATGTGTACCTAACTTTAGTTCCATAGTGATACGTTTGGTTAATGTATTGCAAAAAAAAAAACAAGAATGCCGCGGTCCACAAAACGCCCAAACGTTTTTTGAGATACTGAGGACCATATTGGTAAATGCACTCATGTTGGTCGCCCCTGATTATTTTCCAAACACTTTAAAAAGCCAAGGCTCTCAGCGACCTGCGAGTTGGGGCAGTGTTACCACAGGACGACTTGTCAGGAATTGAGAGGCCGAGGGGATATATTTCAAATAAAGTAAGTCTGTGCAAAGAAAGTACTCCAGCTGTGATAAGGAAACATGAGCATTGCTAACAGCCCTACAGCAGTTTGATGTCTCTGTCCTCCATGATAATAAGCAAATCCCAGTCCATACTGACCATCGTCCGCTTGCAATTGTGGAAAAAGTTAAAACTAGGAATGCAAGATTTTTTCGTTGGAGTTTATTGTTGCAGACGTGCAAATTAAAATGTTCATAGTCCTGGAAGGGAACATATAATTGAAGATACATTTTTAGGAGTTTAAGCGTTGAAAAGTGACATAATTCGGCAAAGTATGCAAGGGGAAAGGAATGATAAATGGCTGTCTGTTTTTGTGTTTGTGTCCAATGACCTGCAATGAGACCTCTTTAAAATTAAATGCCTTTCCTGAAAAGGAGTGGTATTTAAAAGCACGCTCTGTTTATTTCCTTTGGTGTCATTTTTTAATGTTATTTTATAATTTCAGTCCATGGACCTACAATAGGAATGTGTCTTTAAGCAGAGCATAACAACTTGAAGCATCGTTCTTTCGGGACACTTTCCCCAAAGTTTTGTTTTGAAGTGGAGACGCCATGCTCGGGGTACCCAATAGATTTTAGAAAATCAGGTGTTGAGAGAGTAGAATTGATATTTAAGCAGGGAAACGGTGGGGTGACCAGGTACAGTTTTCGACCTGACAACAGTCAGTCATTGGTTCCTACGTGATGCTGTCTTCGAGAACAATGCAGACACTTTGAGGTATTGGAAGTGAAAGTAGAGCTCTCTCTCTCCTCCTTGATGAAGTAAAATAACTGATTTATTGTTCGATAATCAGTGAATGCCGGACACATCCTTTGCTGTGAAGTTGAAATGAAGTTGAGTCTTCAAAGCAGGTCGGCAACCTTGCCTGAGTAACCCATTGCAAGCCTCGAAGGAAGAATTGCTGAAATGAAAGATTATCCTCAGGATGACACTAACTCGAAATTATCCCAGCTCAACAAGGATCCATATCCTTTTATTTTACTAATATTTTATTTCCCTTACTACCACAACCTCCCATTTGTGCTGTTTGTCTCTGTGTGCATAGAGGGAGTGAGAGTAGTTAGGGAAGAAGGATGGGAAAAGGATATTAGATATTCGGTTACATTTTCTCTCCATTTAATTGTATTATGTACATAATAAAATGTTACGAGAGTTCAAGTTATAATCTGTTGACTATTTTATTGGTTCATCCAAGGATCTCGGCTGTGTTAAATAATACCTTGCTTCACCGGTGTTGGAATTCCGGGTCAACTGGGGATGTAATTGATCACTCAGTGTGCCAGGATGTTGTGACAACAGATCCATAATTAATATCCATGTACGTGGAATGAGACCATTTTCCTCACCATCATTTAGTTCTTGTCTCTTTGCCCTGGTGCCTGTTTTGAAACATAAGCATTTTAAAAATTGAATTGAAAACAAAAGGTGAGGGCATGAAATGTCAGTAGATCTCATCCATCTCTGTTTGCTTCAGTATCAGACAACTGGCTTTGATTTTCATTGTCACTGTTCTTCTGGGGATTCTGTGCACCATCTTCCAAAAGTACCAAACCACCAGTCGCCAGGCGCAGCCCACATCCATCCACCACACCTCAACATTTTCTAGGCATGTTGCCATCTGTACACTGCTGCTGAGAAACGTTTACTCCGAAACGAACAAAGTCAATTTTAGTTTTTCATGATTGGGTGAGAGGAACAGTCTCAATCGCCCACGACGTATGCATAATGTATAATGTCAATTTTCTGTAACTCCAGTTTGTATTATTTTGTAACCACAAAGCGGACACATCAAATGTTTTTTATGGCAGCAATACATATGATCGTTTTTTTCCATTCAATTCACTGCGAATTTACTCGACTCCAACATGCAAAATCTAGTTATTTCCCTGTCATCCAAGCAGCGGTCGTTCACAAGATAGGTGAAGCCAGTGGAGTAATGGCAATTTCACAGTTTTGCAAATGCAAACGGCAAGGCTGATATTTTGGAGGCAGGGATTCCAATTACAAAATTGCATCTGGTGGAATTTAGAACAATTGCATAAACATGGTATTAAAATCAAATCTGTTGGTGTCTGCACAACCTCGTCAAATGTCCGAAATTTAATCATGTTTTCTCGTGGCCTTTAGGGGCGTCCATTTGCCGTCTTACACTAGTTTGGCCAAAATGTGATTCCAGACGCAACACAATGCGGCTGAATGTCACCAATGCACTGAAATTGCTGAGCACGCCAGTCAATTTGATAAAGCTGCTGCGAAATTCACTTCCTTCTCTGGCAGATGTTGTTATCATAACATTTATTGTTACCGTACTCTTCTGAATTGTAATTTTTCTTCAGATAACTCAGTCGCCCCTCCATATACCCTCTTTCCTCAGACCCATAACGTTCCAATTCTCTAGTTATATGACTATCCGAATCAACCTTCACATTAAGTGCGTCAAAATAGTACCACCTCCAATTTTCCCAACAATGTCCCACCAACCGAAAACCATTTTCACCACGCCAGTCATTTGTACACGCATTTATTTGTATAATCACAATTGTCCTATAACAATTTGGACAAAGGTCGCATAATAATCTAGGAATTATCACGCTTCATATTCACTTTGGTAAAACCATTGCAGCACGGTAGCACAGTTGTTGGCAGTGTTACTTCACAGCGCCAGGGTTCCAGGTTAGATTCTCGCTTGGTTCACTGTCTATGCGAAGTCTCTACGTTCCCGCTGTGCCTGTGTCAGTTTCCTCTGGTTTCCGACCACAAGTCCCGAAAGACGCGCTCGTTCGGTGAATTGGACATTCTAAATTGTCCCTCAGTGTACCCGAACAGCCGCCGGAATTTGGCGAGTAGGGGATATTCGCAGTAACATCATTGCAATGTTAATATAAGCCTACTTGTGACAATAATGAAGATTATTATTATTATCATTGCCTACTCCTTTCCGTCTCCGTAGAAGTTGTTTTCTAATCGGACCCATATCTTCGTTGCCTACGTCAACCTCAACAACTGAAACCTTCCCCTCCAACTTTTTATTTTCCTCCAGTCGGCCGACAAATCTTGCAGCATTGCAGATTGCAGGAGACACCGCTTTCTGGATTCATATTCGCAGCTGCAGAGAAGGGTGGCTGCCCACTCAGACTGTAGGCCACAACCACTAAATTTTCTTTAAAATTCCAATATTGAATTGTTTCCTTTATCATTGCCCATGGTCATCCTGATGATTCGATCTCCAGACCTCGCTGTAGGCTCCGGCAAGAGCCTAAATATTCAGCTCTCTCGCAAGGGGCAATGTTCTTTCACTCTCACAATCTCAAACTCTTATCTGTCCATATTGAAGTTGTACCCACCTGCACCACCAGAACGCAAATAAGGTGGTGCTAACAAAAGGATATGACTGCTTTCTGGTCCGGATTTTCGAGGTACATTTCTAGCAGCCCGGTATCGGCAACTCGCCCTCCAGCTTATCAAAATGCTCCATTATTGCTCATAGAAAATGCTGCAGGAATTTACTATCAACGCGGTTATCATAGACTCCAGGTTTATCTACGAGCTCCCATATTCTGAAGCCATGAAACAGCACCCGTCCTGTAATCTTTATTATTAACTGAACTCAAAAATATGTTATTTCCTTATTTTCTCCAATGGGATCATTGGACGGAATCGGTGCAGTGATTACCCAGATAGCCAGCCCATCTTTTGACATGTTTAATCAGTTCAATCCCGGGGTATATCTCTTTGAGGTGGGGGTATCAATTCAAATTCAAAGCCTGTTCCTTCTCCATAATTAGTGGGCTCTGGAAATGTAAGCGTAACAGGCAAGTGTTATTAACTAATCTACTGAATTCTGCGAAATCGGTTCGGTATTTTCATTCATCATGCTACCCGAAGTTATATTTCTGAAAATCTTCAATTATGTTCAAAACTATCTCCAGCCCCTGTTTGTGGTTTATATTCATTGGCATGGTAGTGATTCACAATTCACGCACTGCCATAAATTGACAGGCCTCTTCAAAGCATTTACTTGTGAAGGTTTGCGTTGATTTGTTATTTTGCCAGTGAGTGAAGGTCTAGTTTAATGAAACATTAAAAACGAGGCATCTCCATAACTGTAAGATCTGCTCCGCATTCCCAACAATTGCCAACGTGCATAGTGGAGTGAAAACCAGACATGTTTCTGGTTTATGGAAAAATAAAAGGGGAAAGAGCTCTTTAAGGATCTGGCACAAGAAAAGTGGAACGAATGCTCCTTATTTGCAAAATGATTCCGTTGCTTTTCCTCAACAATATCGTCCAGTAAAGAATTGAACACTATGGGGTTATTCGCTGAGAACAAGGTGAAGCCAAGCGTCAAAAGTGAAAGGAGTCCTGGTTAACCCGGGCCCCGATCCACCCTGTGTGTCAACCTCAGCACTCACAGACCCTGTCCTCCAAAGGCCGCGTGCCTGAAACTATAAGAGAGGCTATAGGTCGCACTCTGGACTCAACAGTTACTCGATAAATCATTTTCGCTGTGGCACCAAGTCATCCACAACGCCGGGGAACAACCTAAGAAGGTGAAATCACGCAATATTTCTCAGTAATGTCCGAAAGAGGTGATGGTTAGAATGCCGAGGAGTATTTTTAAAGGAAGTTATGTGTGCTTCTTTGCTGAAGAGATCGTTTTATTATGTGCGGTTCTGAATTAGAAATTAATGATTTTAATTAGTGCATGTCACGTTACAATCGTGCAAAGATGTGCAGGTTAGGTGGATTGGCGATGATAAATTGCCCTTAGTGTCCAAAATTGCCCTTAGTGTTGGGTGGGGTTACTGGGTTATGGGGATAGTGTGGGGGTATTGACCTTGGGATGGGTGCTCTTTCCAAGAGCCGGTGCAGATTCGCTGGGCGGAATGGCCTCCTTCTGCACGATAAATTCTATGATTCCAAATGTTGGCCGTAGAAATGTGTCGTCCTCATTTTACAGTGGAATCTAGTGCGAGTCTTCTTTGAAACTAGGTGAAGAAAGCTTCTCACTGACTTTCAAACTCTATGCTGTCGGAATGCATACGGCTTAAGTTACGAATAGAAATGAAACCGAAGCCACACCTGTGTTCTCAGCTGTAAATTCATAATTCCATGATGCCACAAAGAAGAAAGCTGGGGCAGCACGTGGCGCAGTGGCACTGCGGGCTGAGGACCCGGGTTCGAATCCCGGCCCTGCGTCACTGTCCGTGTGGAGTTTGCACATTCTCCCCGTGTCTGCGTAGGTTTCACTCCAAAATACAAAGATGTGCAGGTTAGGTAGCTTGGCCTCTCTAAATTTCCCCTTAAATGGAAAAAAAAAACAATTGGATACTCTAAATTTATTTTTAACAAAAAGAGAAGAGCTGGGAAGTTATCCCTCGTGATAGGGGGACGTGCAATAAAATTTTACCTGACTGATTCCTTGAATGCGTGACAGACATCTGCGGACAGGTTGCCTCAGTTAGCGCTACATTCTTTGGAGTTTGACAGAATGATGACGGATGACGTAGAACTCTATAAAATTCGAACAACAATAGACAGATGTAAGGGATCTTCGTGTTGATTCCCATTTACTTTACTTTGTGTTATTATTAATTGATCCATTTACATACAAATGATATATACACCTCAAAGTCGAAGAAAGAAAGTGAGGAACTCAATAGATGCAGAATAGTACACGGTCATGTGAAGATGTAGATTTTCAGCAGAAGCACCTACACATTCTGGCACCACAGAAATCGGAAGGATTCTGTTCAATTGGTTGAATGGTGGTCGATGAACCTGCCAAAGCCAGGATTCTGTCCAGCAGCAGGCCGTGGTTGGCTTCATTCAGGTGGGAGGCATTCAGTGCTATCCCGGAAACCGAGAGAAGAACATTTGAGTTACTCGCTCTCTCTCCAAAACGTTTGTGTGGCTGCGCTTTCTGAATCTTCAAAGACATTTTGAAATCATGACAAATCTAGACTGAAATTCATGGAAAACTGAAAGCAAATATCTCACTAACTGAAGGCATAGAACAAAATAATCAACCTGGAAGACGTCCATAAATCTCTCGCCTTTTTTTCTTCTTCTTTTTTCTTTCAACCCCCTTCCCACTGTTGGCGTGTTTGTCTCATGTGTGTGTAGGAGCTGGATGAGTTAAGGAATGGAGAATAATAATTAGATCATTGTTAATCACTTGCATTTCCTGCCAAAGGAATTATAGTTATTGTTATTAAGAAACACTGATTGTGTTTATATGTTTATATTTACAAACCTGAAGGCTGTAGTCATTGTGCAGCTGAAGAGCAAAGTTCGGTTATTTCCTGAGAATTAAAAGAAGATTTTAATTGCGTTGTGACTCCCGGTCAAGTGGGACTGGAATTGACCTCAAGTGGGACTGGAATTGAGCCCAGGTTGTCGTAACACAGATGGCGGGGGCTCCAGCACCAGAGGTCACAGCCTGAGGATATGAGTTAGATCATTTAGGACTGAGTTGAGGAGACATATCTTCACACAAAGAGTGGGGGACTGTGGCATTCGCTACAGCGGAGGCAGAAACTGTGCTTGTTTACAAGGAGAGTTGGACTTAGCTCTTTGGGCCCAAAATATCAAATTATATGGGTAAGTTGGGTACAGGTCAGTAAGTTGCTTGATCAACCATTTTCACAATGCTTTTCGGAGCAGTTTCGGTGGAGCTAATGGCCATTTCCCCTCCTATCTTGCATAGCTGTCCCTAAATCAACATCATTGAAACAGATTAGATGGTCATCATCACATTGCAGTTCCTTGGAGCGTCTGTACTCTGCATGACATGGTGACTACTGCAAATCAGTGATTTGACGAGAAAGTGTAATCTGGTTTCGAAATATCCAACGAGAGGTGCACGTCTCTCATCCTTCTTCCCGTTATTTCTATGGACGCAATCTTTCTTGCCGACTATTTCACAATAAAGCCAGTGCACTGTAGATAGTTTATAACAATATATTCACTAATCTTCACTCGTATGGGTTACGCAAAATTAAGCTTGAATAAATGTGGCCAAGGGCAGCAAACATTTTAATCCTGCGTCATTTAATCCCAGTTTCTCGACGCTGCTTTAAAGATCGCTGATTCGTAATACGAATGCTGACATTCATAAGGAGCGAAAGTGAGAGAGGGTTGCTGGGGTTCCTCTAATTTCGCTAAAAAAAAAAAATTCTGTAAATGTCTGGGCAAAATGTATTTCTTGGATGCTACATTGGACCGTAACTTTGTTCTCCGCCGTTAATTAATGCAATGAAAAGCTGATAGGTTCCACAAAGGCCATCACTGATATCACTCCATCCGTTTACAGAACTTATCACATTTCTTGTGAGAAATATAAATTGTACTTTTCTGATTCAGCAGTTGATGCTTATTATGAGACAGAGAAATAGCTAATGTTGCGCCATGAGGCATGATGGTAAACGTGCCTAACAGATTGTGCGTGAAAAGCTGCAGCTCAGCAAATTATTGTTTTGAGGAAAAGTGGAAACACTAACTTGTATATCTTGTCTCTTCACTGATAACACTTTGTAGTCATGCAGTAAAAACAAGAATCTCCTGGGGCAACTGATGCGTTCGTTGTATAGGATTGTGTAAAAAAAACCGCTGAAACCTCATAAAAAGAATTAAACTTCCGCGAATTCAACAATGATAACAATCGGGACCAAATTCGCGGTGAAGAGGCCTGCGTTTGAAACTCAGAGAGCAATAAAAAAAAACTTCCAGAGCGGGCCTCGCCTGTTTTCTCCATCCGGTAGTATTTTAAATTGAAGTTGAGCCTTGAAAGGTATCTAACCGTTCAATAAGCGCACGTCTAATGCCTTACTGAGTTAGATACGATGTGGAGATACCGACTTTGGATGGGGGTGGGCAGAGTAAGAATTCTTACAACACAAGGGTAAAGTCCAACAGCTTTGTTTCGAATCACTAGCTTTCGGAGCGCAGCTCTTGTCTCAGAAAATGAAGAGGTGGGTTCCACAGCACTTATATAGTCAAATTCAAAGATGCACGATGATGCTTTGTATGCGAGTCTTTGCAGGTAATTGGGTCTTCACATGTCCAGACGGTGCGACTGGAGAGAGGGATAATCACAGTTTAAAGAAGTGTGAATTGCCTCAAGGCAGGACAGTTGGTAGAATTTCGCAAGCACAGCACAGGGACGATGATGGGAGGGGGGTGAATGTAGTGCGCAATGAATCCAAGGTGCGTTTGTGGCCGTACTCATGCGTGCAGAACTTGGCTATCTGTTTCTGTTCGGCGATTCTGCGTTGTCCTGTTGTGAGACGTATTACTGACTTAGATACAACTGTAAACAATCAAGTTTCTTTTGAGCACAATCAAAATTATGACTGAATTGATGGTTTCCCAAGTTGATGTCAATAGAGGCAGCAATAGTTGTAGCATCGCTTCTGTCGGCACGAACTAAATAAACCGCTGTCGGTCCAGAGTTAAGATCTCAGTTAGCCGCCTATAGCTTGAATTAAGAGGGCACTGAACCCAATGGGATGGCGAGGATATAATTGGTACATATGGGTTTTGGGAGTGTGCTCGAACCACCGATGTTGCAGGCAAATTGTTTTGGAAAATATTAAGGTTTTAACAGTTAATAGTCAGAATTAACATCCAAAAAAAGCTTTGAGGGTTGTTAAGCAAACGTCAAGTGCACAGACGAGGAGAAATGGTTTGGACGTTAGCGATAAAGATATCTTGGAATAGGTTTGAAAGGACTAAGGAGAGACACTCTCTTCTCTTCCTCTCAGCCTTTTTTGCGGCTGTTGTCTGAAACGATCAATTGCCGTGTTGATTAACTGAGTTCTGAGAAATAATTGAGACCCGTCCAGAATCGGAAACGGCACTCATGTAATACCGAAAGAGTAAATGGCTCAAATTAATAGTGTTGGGAAATAATTAAACGCCTGAGACCCGTCGGGCAGTGGGAAGGGGCCCACTCAGAGTAAGGAACATGCGCGTTAAAATGCCAGACCGCCATTATAATACTCATTGGCAGCCGAGAATTAAGTGTCAAAGAAATGGAGGTAGAAAATTTAAGACATGAATTGAAAGCTGCTGAATTAGAATTATTTAATACATCAGGATAAATGACCACAGAGCTGCAAACTAATTAGATGCATTTGGTATGTGTGAATCAAATCCAAAGGGGAACTACGAAACCTTATGTAAAAAGTGAATGAGTTGTTTGTGAACGAAGTTTCGTTCAGAAAGAAATTGAAAGTTTAAAGATTCACAAGCAACTGTAAAAGTGTTATATCAAACGTGTAAAACTTTCCGAAATCAAAACATTGACCATTTGAAATACCAGTATGAGATAGATAAGTTGAAGTTGCAACTCTAGATGCTCAGGAATCTGATGTGCACCCTGAGAGTTGGAGAATCAGAGAATATGGACGAAGGTGAAGTAGATGGGGGTCAACTGGACGAAGATACGCAAGATTATGGCGATCGGAATGAAGGCAAGTGTCCTGACTGTTCGCCTTCGCGGATTGAACATCAAAGCCCAATTCCCTCCGCAAAGCAGGGAGAAACAATTCCCATGTAATCCGTAAAAGGACTGACCGGGCGTAGACGTTATTATACGCCACATGTAGTGGTCCAGTATCAAACGTAGCAAAAAAAATCTCCCGTAATATGGTTAATCTTAAAATGATATTATGTGCATCATCAGAGGGTTCTTCACGGTTCAGTTGTAGATCAGAAGAATAAACCCTTTGTGATGTGTTTAGGTTTGGCTGTTCGCTTAGCCTCACCAGACCCTCAGAACATCGAGGGGGACGCTCAAGGAAATTAAAGGGACTTTACTAACAGCTGTGGGATACAATGGGGCCAATCAGGTAGAAACTCTAAACAAGTGCAGGCAAAATAAAGTGGAAAATTCCACTTCCGTTGCTAAATTGTAACTAGGTATACGGACCAGATTGGACGCGAAAAATCTAGGCTTGTTCATTTCCCGATGGACTCGAATTTCAACGTCACATTCTGCTGAAGAGAAAAACAAGGCGTGCGAGGCCGTTAACCCGGCCGCCGCAGCCCTCACAGAAACGTGGCTATTGGAGCACTTCAAACAGGTTGGAATGAGGAGATTAATGAAATTGGGAAAGCACAACAAACTGTGGGCAAACTGACCAGCACAGTACAGACTGGGGAAGAATGTATCAGCTCAAGAACAATCCAGGAACAGTATGGACAAATGAAACTTAAGGTAGAAGTGGGGTGAATAATAGGAAGGGAAGTGAAAATCCTCCACTCCACGAAGGAAACGGGAGTAGAAATCAGAAACAGGTGAATTATTCAGAATTTGCGTTTTACTCCATTTTTGATTGTTCTTCCCTATTGTACAGGTCGCAACAGAACGGACTGTTACTTTAGCTGAACTTCATTTTGTACAAGACATGTGTGGTGGTATGTATTAGGGGTAATACGGTACACCATGAATGCCGAGGAGCAATTGGAGGACAGATGCTGGGCCCCGATTGGATCTGCCGCCTACTGGGCTCCACCCAGATAGGCAGAGTATAAGAACACGGTTTACTCCCCGCAGCTGCATTATGTGACTGAGCTGCTGGTGAACAAGTCTGAACAAGTCTTCTCAATAAAGCCTCGATTGAAGTTCTCTACGTCTCGCCTCGTGTGTGATCGATGGTGCTACAACATGCAAACCCGATATGACCTAACCAGGCTGTCCGCCGCCCCTCCACCTTTTCTGTAATGCTGACTCACAGGAATAGCTCATGGCAATCTGACTTTGGCCCCTGCTCATGATCAGTTCTTGTTCCATTGCTTCCAATAATAATTGTGCCTTTCTGACAGGAAATACATTAACTTTTGCCTCAGCATGATTTGTTTGTTTGGCAGTGCATCTTACCCAGAGGCAAGGGACAGGGCCTCCGCTTCAGATAACAGAACATGTAACGTTTGCAGGGTACGTGTCAGCTCAGTGGCTGAGCTGCAAGTAGGCCTTCATTAAACCAAAATGCTGTCTGTGAACCAATTGATTTAATGATATGGAGACGCACACTTTGGACTAGAGTGGGCAGAGTAAGAAGGCTTTCAACACCAGGTGAAATTCCAACAGGTTTATTTGGAATCGCGAGCTTTTATAGTGTAAATCCTTCACTCCTTTTATGAAGGAACTATGCTACGAAAGCTCGTGATTCCAAATAACCCTGTTGGATTTTAGCCTGGTGTTGTCAGACTTCTTACTGTGCCATTGATTTAAAGCCAGATACCAGGTTAACAGAGGACAGACAATTATAACAGCAGTGTTAATCGTCCAAGGCATTTGGATTGTTGCAGTTTTGCTGCAACAGAAACAGCAATTAGAGGATTGCGACAGACGAGACCTGAAGTAGAATCATAGATATTAACATCATAATCTTTTTGATAAGTGTTACAAAAGTGTTACTTTCCATTTATTACTCTGGTTTTTCGTAAACTTGTAATGCCACAAGATTTAGCGGGTTGTTATTATCTGATGCTATGTATTAACTAAAAGATATGTAGGAAGCCATGCAGAATGTCATGGTATAAACTGTGATAAATGCAATACATTGATGTTATGAATTCACGATGCATACCCTTTACAAATGGTAATTATGGCTTCACACTTATATTAAGAACACATTTTATATAACTTTAAGTATAATTAGTATAATCATTTTATAATATTCTGTGAATTCGTAATGGTGACCATATTATCCTTGAAATTAAAATTAAAATGACCTAGTGCAGTTTTTAACACTCACATTAAGAAGCTATTTGAGGGCTCGTGGCGAGATGGCTGATATGAATTTCCCATATGAATCCAAACTGCTGGCATTAGCAGTTATCACGGGGAAGGAATTGAAAGCCATGAGGTCTTCCCCTTTAGGGTGAAGGAGTATTTGGCCAGCAAATCTCTGGAAGCGTGCACTGTTACCAAAACTAAAGGTCATGGGAGAGTCCAAGTAAATTAAGGCATTAAGGATAATTGTGTCATTGTGGAAAGTGTGAGGGTCTTAAATAAACATTATTTGTTAGGAAGAAGCCAAGCTACAGAATAGTGACAGGAGCAAAGCGGATTGAGAGAGCATGTTAAAAGTGTAGATAACCTGTGCTCTCGTGGTTTGTGATCCGAGATACGTTTTGCCTGACTCGTTACCTGGGGGATAATGCAGAACTGGTGTCCCGGCCGTTTCAGATCTCCCAAAGAAATATATTGGAAGGATTTACCACACCTGAATCATGCTTACTTTTTCGAGTCTATTAGCGGGATCGAACCAGGGCAAAAATTCGAGAGGACAAGGACGTAGTCCGGGGATAAGATGTTAGAACTGTGGCCGTATTACACACTATTGCCGGACATGTCAGAAACCACGCCAGCATCAGCAAAGCAGCGGTTAGGGCACAGTCTGCTGATTACCCTTCAATTAGAGGGCCCACAGATGCAGGGCCGGCGAAATACTCCAATGGCCGCCGTCGCAGTGCTGACAAACAAAATTAATTCGGAATTCTCGGAAGGAAGCCAATGTGTGATGGTGTGATGCGTATCCGATTTGGGTGTGTCATGCCAGGTGAGATGTTGGGGACGAACCCCAATGGAAGGTAAGGTAGGAGGCCGCCCCACCGAATTCCCGTGCGAGACTGCAGGTTTCCGCATCAACCTAAAAACTCCCAAAATCGAACACCTACCCTGACGCACAGAAAAATACATAATTTTGAATTAATTAACCGGCCACTCATAGCAAAGAATGGAGACCGCCCCACTGGAATCCAGATTATGAGGTTTAGTTTGCTTTCTACTAAATCTATATGATGAAGAAGAACATATATTTTGGTTCCAACCTGATGGGAAAATGTAATATATGGGCAGCAAGGTAGCACAGTGGTTAGCACAGTTGTTTCACAGCTCCAGGCTCCAAGGTTCGATTATTGGCTTGGGTCACTGTCTGTGCGGAGTCGACACATTTCCTTTGTGCCTGCGTGGGTTTCCACCTGGTGCTCCGGTTTTCTTCCCACAATCCAAAGATGTGCAGATTAGGTGAATTGGCCATGATAAACTTCTCTTAATGTCCCTTAGTTGGGGTTGCTGGATTACTGGGACAGGCTGCGGCCGTGGGCAAAAATGGGGTGCACTTTCCAAGAGCCGATGCAGATTTGATGGGCCGAATAGCCTCCTTTCTTCTGCACTGTAAATTCTTTGATTTTTGTATTTGGCAAATGGAGATTGTGAGAGAAGCCTACCTGGGGCTCCCACAGCAGCCATTCCTCGAGCGAATATTTCCTTCTGGAGAGTTGTGGGTCTGTCCCTCCGCTCTGATGGATGACCCACAAGCACTATAAATTATTAATCATCATATTAAGGCACTTGCAAGTCGCAAACACAACTCTGATCGAATGGTAGGAGAAATTGAGATACTAGGCCCAGGACCCAATGTGCAGAAGCAGCACAGTTCCGTAAACAGGCACACTGCGAAATTATGCCTGTAACAACGGATCCGTTTGTGAACGGTATCTGTTAACAGTTTTTTGAACAGTCCAGTATTTTGCATACATTTTCGGATTATACATTTTAAGTATTCTCAGGAAACATACGGCATTGCAGCTGTTACTAGATGGGTGCATTAAATACGGGACAGTAAGCAAGAACCGTAGAGCTGGATCGACACCAGAGCTCCAAAACGTTATCATTACAGTTACGAAAACCAGAACACATACCTTAGTGCAGACATTCTCAATTACGAAGAGGAAACAGCAAACATCTCAGGCCTTGAAAGGGAACCATCCCAACGCACCATTTCGTTCCAAATCAAAAGGGGGGGAAGCCATGGGGGCAAAGCCCGGGCGCCCCCCACCCTACTGTTGTTGGGGACGGCTGCTCCATGGTGCAGGACAACATTCGGAACACAGTTTTTGCTATCTATGTGGAAGATCACCAAGGCACACCATTACTAGAGGCGACATTAAAACTATCAGACAAAATGAGTGCCCATCTGCCGAATTAGCAGCAGTTGGTTATGTGGTGAGTCACCGGATACATTTTCCCCACCAGTGGACATAAGCTCAGATAGCATGTACATGAACAGCTGTTTGACTGATCATTTCTGCCCCTGTTAGAGGGAAGAGGCTTTTTATCAGCAGACAGGAGGCTTTGCTATATGCACCACTATGAAGAACTTAATTCAACCAGCGCAGTTACAGAAATACAGGATTACAATGTGGAAGCACAACCATGAATCATCACCCGGAGCGAACATTAGAATTTATGGCTTGGACAAACAGGATTCCACCAAAGGGAATTATTGGCAATGTCAAATCAACGAACAAATTAACACCATTACAGTTAATTAGACTAAGACTGAGAACCTGGTAGAGCCGCAGACAGTAAAGGAGGATTTGCAACAAATCAGGAATGAGGTGTTTCCGGCATTTTGTAACAAATGGAGAGATAACAGAGAGATAAATGTCGGTTTTGTCCTGAACGACGGATGGCATTTGGTGCTGACCCAGGATTGCAACCAGAATATCTAACACGGTGTCAAGGGACACCAGGGAGTAAATAAAACTACGGGAAGAATTAAAAGTTTATGTCGGTGGCCCAAAGTAGATGGAGACATAAAGCATTATGTGGAAAAATGTCTGGTTTGTTCCCCAAAGAATGAAGCCCGCAATATTAAAAAAGGAGAGCGTAGACACAGCATGTTGGTAAATACGTCACGGACAAATTTACAAATAAACTATATGGGCCACTTGCCAGCATGTAAGGTCGGACACAAATACATTTTAATCATGATTGATAATTCAGTAAATAGATTAAAATATTCCTTACCAGCATGAACATAGCAAAAGTAAAGGCAATGTGGTCACCAGATGTTGCCTTCCCGTAGCAATGACGAAGACCAAAGAATTAATTTCACTGCTCACGTCCTGTAGAATTCAATCCATCTATTCGGAATAAACAGCAAATCCATACAGCCTACCCCTATAGTCCAGCGGCATAGTGGAAAGATTGAACAGAACTTTGAACTGCATGTTGCGGAAAACTGTCCAACAAAGTAACGTTACTTGGAAAGTGGTTCTGCCGTTTATCCGAAAAATAATACGGAACACTGTATCCCCCTCAACAGCCTTTACACCTGATGTCCTGCTGACTGTGCGCAGCAAGACCGTAGTGGAATCCTTGTAGGATTGGAAATTTTAGGGACAGAATTGATAGCTGCCGCCATGAAAAGGGTGCACTACAATTGATGGAAAAATCCAAGCCGCCCATCTGGCCGTTGTGGTTGAAATGGATAGAAACACAAGGGCCGCAAATCATATTTTGACAAGAAGGTGCTGAAAGGTAAAATCACGATGGGGATGTCACATTATGCCCTCATGTTTGAAAAACAATAGCGAACCTGGAGTTAATTCGTCCTTCACGATCGAAGCAAAGAAGACAAAATGACAAAATGGCCGATTGGCTACCAAGATTGACAATGTAAGTACGAAAATGAAATGAAAATCGCTTATTGTCACGAGTAGGCTTCAATGAAGTTACTGTAAAAAGCCCCTAGTGGCCACATTCCGGCGCCTGTTCGGGGAGGCTAGTACGGGAATTGAACCGTGCTGCTGGCCTGCCTTGGCTTGGTCTGCTTTAAAAGTCAGCGATTTAGCCCAGTGAGCTAAACCAGCCCCTAATAGATGTGATCTTGATGTTTGTAGCAAGGAATTCGATGGACCACGTGCCTTTTTAACCACAGGAATGACGGCGATAACAAGGACCCCGAATAAACCGTCAGCTTGCGCGAACCTGATAGGAAGGAGCTGCCAAAAGCGGAGTACAGTCTGTGATGAGGAGTGGTCTGACTACCATGTGTTCACTCTTGTAAAGAGAAAACTAAGGCTCGTTGTAGTTCATGATGCTTAGATGGCTGAATGCATGAAACACAGTCCCATGGGTTACATCACCATAAATTAATAGACGGTGAGAACTGTAAAATGGCAGGAATTTGGTAGACAAAGGATCGATTTAAGTGTCCAGAGGCAACCGTGGGACGCAATAATGGACTGATAGTGGTAAACATGGTTAACATATTATATGATAATGTACATTATGAATTAATATTCGGAGTTTTAACTATTCCAAAAACAGGAATCCCGGATTAGTGTCCTTCCCAGATCAAGAGACTACATAATTGAAGACTAAAATATTCTTTGGCCAAGAATTAGGGAATAACGGGAAAAAGAGTTGAAGAAAGAGGGGTGTGGAAAATGATACGGCCAACTGTACAGTGCAGGAACGAAGATTTTTAATACTTTGGACTTACAAAATATGCATGCAAAATTGATAGTTTTAACAAACAAGTGAAACGTATATTAGGGAAATTAAACGAAACAATAGAATGAGAAACTGAATGAACAGAAGAAAAAAATCAAACAGATTTGATTTTGTGAAAATATTGGAAGGACATGCAAAAACGAGTAACCAGATAATAAAAGCGAATACTATTGATTCAGACTAGAATCAGAAGAACATTTTGTGCATTATTTATGGTAATTGGATTACAGAGCAATTGAAGGAAAATTTGAGAGACGTGGATCAAGTTGTAGTAATGAGTATTTACAACATTAATCCGAATATTGCAGGGTGCCAATTTAGACAGCTAATTAAAGCGTTATTCAATGAAGAATGTAAAGTAATCTGTGGAAGGTAATTTGAGAGGGTACAACGAAATCCGAGCATTTCACCCGAAGTCACTGGGATGGGACAGAAAGGTACTCCCGTATAGGCGGTAGACTGGAACAAAACATTAGGATAAACTATCTGGGACAATGCCAATGAGCCAGCAAAATTATAGTTTGTCCATATCCAATATATCCCTCCGATCAAGCGAATTGTGTATTTAAGACAAGTGAAATATAATTTGACCCTGGACGTTAGAGACCTAAAAAACAGAGAGCAAATGTGTGTAAAGGCGAATACTGTGGTCCATCTCACGGAGAAGTTATTGGTATGGGACCAGATTATGCCCTATTGAGAAACCCAAATTTTGTATAAAACACGAGGAATCAGCTATAATTGATAAAATGGAGTTAGTTGATGCTCTGAAACGAAAACAACAGCAGATTGATTTCACGGTGGAAATTAGATCTGAATTCAAGTATTATCGGGAGAAAAATGTGACAAATATACAACTGACCTCAGAAAATTCCAGAAAGACTCAAAACATGTCTCAAATAAGTTCATGTGACATATCAGAACGTATTATTAAAACTAAGGGAAATCAAAACCGACACAAAGAAAATTAAGTAAATCAGTTGTTGGGAGGATTTGTGGAACTGGGGGACAAATGTACAGCTTTACCCATGAGAACGAATTATATCACATTTAGTAATAACAGCCATGCTTATTATTTTTTTAATCGAAATTTCACTATGGTTATGTAAAAGCCCTTAAAAATTAAGATAGAAAAGAACGTACAGATGGAGTTGTTTTTTGAGAAAACGGACGTGATTGCTGGAAAACGTATACACCAAGTACTGTACATATGGACACAATAATATTCGTAAAATTATGATTAGTTGGAAAACAACTTGAAATTGAATATCTGCGGATGGGAAGAACTGGATAACATTTTTGGGCATAAGTTCGCTCAATGAGTGGATCAAACGAGGGATATGCTGAGCTAGATAAATGGCGAACATTACGCTGGAAGTCATGGTGGTAAAAGAGGCTAACAGACTTGTGTATAAAAATGCTGCGGTTCAGCTAAATAGTCTTCGTAGGAAATGGAGGAATAGGAATTTGTACATCCAGACTCTTCACTGATACTCTTTGGGTTGAAACAGCAAAAACAGAATCTCCAAGAGCAACTGATACTTACGTGGTAAGAGGATTCTTTATACGAAAGAACTAAAACCTCACAAAAAGAAGGCAGCTTCCGAGATTTCAACAGCAATAACCCTGGGAATCATCACCTGCGGAGAATAGACCTGAGTTTGAAACTCAGCAAAGAATAACAAACCCTCCAGAGAGGGCCCGTCCAGTTCTCACGACGGGGTAGAATTTTGAATTGAAGTTCTGAGTCTTGAAAAAATGCAATTGTTCAAATAAGCGCATAACAGACACATAAAGTTAGATGAAATAAAGTTTGTGTTGACTATAATAAAAAATTTTTACAAGTTTGGCGTCAATGAAGTTACTGCGAAAAGACCCTAGTCGCCACATTCCGGCGCTGGTGCGGGAGGCTGGTATGGGAATTGAACCCGCGTTGCTGCCTTGGTGAGGCAGCTTGTTCCATCGGTTTAGTTCATTGTGCTAAACCGGCCACTGATGACTGTGTTGTCTGTATCCTCAGTTGAAGCCACTGGAGGCGACAAGACTATCGCTGTTCGCAGAGCTGCTTTAAGATTAGGCAAAGATCGTCAACCAAGGAGCTTGTAATACTCCATCCTCCACTTTCAGAAAATAGGAATGAGGGGCATTAAAATGAGCTGAAGATATATGTCACAGAACCCTGCTGAAAATAATTTATTTGCATTATTTTGAGCAATAAGTTCAAAAGTAGATGTGGACTGCGTTCCAATCCCGGTCTACGAGTTTCATAATGTGGATGATGTCTTTCCCTATTTATCATGATATGTACTTCGTTTTACTTGGTAGATAGGAACAATCGAACATTTTCTAACGACAGTGTGCTTGATTCCCCGGTCTCCCAGCCACCTTTCTCGGTGACGAGCCGTTTGCTGGCGACGGGATTCTATACTTTCGCCGTTTGTCAATGGGATGTCACATATAAATCTTCCCAACTCGCCGTGAATCTCAAGGCGGTAACGCTGCCAGTGTGGAACGTGAATCGTAATGACCAGAGAATTGTGGAAATGTGGATGCTCCGATCTATATGCCCACGCCGCGACCCGTCAGCCGCCCACCACGAGTTTCCTGGGAGGCCCCCAGGAACATCTGCACACCCTCAACCTCCTGGTAATGCCCGCGAGGCACGATCCTAGGCAGTGCAAATTTGGCACATTGCACCCTGGCACTGCCACCGTGGCACGTTGGTAGTATCCCGTCAGCCTGTAAATGATTGTTCGGGCCGTCATTTCCAGGCTGCTGGATTGGCAGTGCCAAGATGCCCGGCTGCCAGTGCCTGTGCCAGCATGCAATCCTGCCATGTCCGTGGCCACCCAGTGGTCTCGAATGGGCAGGGAAATGCCCTCCCTCCATTCCGAGTGATCCACATCTGTGGAATCCAATACTAAACGGCGTTCTGACTCGGTTTCCAGGCCGTTAGATCTGCCACCCATATCTAAATGAGGTTTCAAGTATGCTGATACAGATCACGTGAGGGCGAGATCCAGATCTAGATGTCTCACAGACTCGGTTAATCTCCAAATGTCACGAGAGACCTCTCGATTCAACATCCCGCCACCAGGTCGGATGCGACGAGGCGGGTACATTGCGCAGCTTGACTGCCCTTTTACGAAATGGCAATTGCAATTTTAAACCGGTAGCAGACATGTGATTACTTTACACGGGGTTTAAAAATAAGATAGGCTTGGAACAATGAAAATTGATATACGAATCGATGTTGTGAAGTACAAATCAGAGTTAAGTTCATTGTCAGTCATGATTACCCACGTCTGATCCAAGAATCACAGCCTGATTATTAAGACCGTAAGACATAAGAGCAGAATTAGGCCACTCGGCCCGTCTAGTTTGCTCCGCTATTAAAGCATGGGTGATATTTTTCTCATCCCCATTCTCCTGCCTTCTCCCTATTATACCTGATACCCTTATTAATCAACAACCTATCCATATCTGCCTTAAAGGCACTCAGTGATTTGGCCTCCACACCCTTCAGCGGCAAAAAGTTGCACAGATTCACTTCCTTCTGACGGACGAAATTCTTCCTCATCTCTGCTTTAATGGGTCGTCCCTTTAGGCTGAGATGATGTTCTCTGGTTCCAGATTTTCCGACGAGTGGAAACACCCTCTCCACGTCCACTCCATCAAGGCCGTGCAGTATCCTGTAAGTTTTAATAAGAACCCCCCTCATTCGTCTGAACTCCAATGAGTGCAGACGCAGAGTCCTCAAGCTTTCCTCATACAGCAAGCTCTTCATTCCAGAGATCATTCTTGTGAACCTCTTCTGGACGCTTTCCAAGGCTAGCACATCCTTTCTTAGATACTCAAAGCTGCTCAAAATACCCCATAAGGAGTCTGACCAGAGCCTTAAAGACCCGAAGTACATGGGTGGTCTTCTACCTGGGCCCTCTCGACATGAATGCTGATGTTGCATTTGCCTTTCTAACCGTGGACTGAATCTGCACTTTAACTTGACGAGAATCTTGAACAAGACTCCCAAGTCCCTTTGTGCTTCTGATTTCTTCAGCATTTCTTCATTTAGAAAATAGACTATTCCTCTATTCCTCCTTCGACAGTTCACAACCTCACACTTTCAGACATTTTATTCCATCTTTCACTTCTTTGTCTACTCTCCTAGCTAGTCCAAATCTTCTGCAGCCGACCCCCCCCCCACCACCACCACCACCACCACCGCCCCCGGCTTCCTGAATACTACCCGTCCCTCTACAGATCTTTGTAACATCTGCAAAATTAGCAACAGTGCCTTCAGTTCCTTCTGCCAGATCACTAATGTATGTTATGTCCCAGCACAGACCCTGAGGCACACCACTAGTCACTGGCTGTCATCCGGAAAAAATAACCCTTCATCACCAATCTCTGCCTTCTGTCAGTTAGCTAATCCTCTACCCATGTCAGTATCTTACCCTTAACACCATGGGCAGTCAACTGATTTTACAGTGTCCTATGTGGAACCTTGTCAAAGGCCTTCTGGAAATCTAAATAAATCATATCCACTGGTTTTCCTTTTCTAGCTTCCTTGATACCTCCTTAAAGACTCCAACAGTTTTTCTGACAAGACCTCCCCTTGATTAAACTGAGCTGACTCAGTCTTATTTTATCATGCACTGCCAAGTACCGAAATCTCATCTTTAATAATGGACTCTCAAATCTTACCAATGACTGGAGTCATACTAACCGCCTATAAATTCCCGTCTTCTGCTTCCCTCCTTCTTAACCACCAGTGTTACATTCGCCACTCTCCATTCCTCTGGGACACTTGCTGCCTCCAGTGATTCCTTAAATATCACCACCAATGCGGCCACAAGCTACTCCATTATCACTTTTAGAACGCTGGGGAGTTGGCCATCCGATCAAGGTGATTTTCCCACCTTCATACCTTTCACTTTCCCACCTTCATACCTTTCACTTTCCCCAGGAACTTCTCGTTAGTGATGCCATTATACCCACCTCTTCCCCTGATTCTCCACGAGTTCTGGCATCCAATTGGTGTCTTCCACCGTTAAGACTGATGCAAAGAAACTATTGAGTTCCTCTGCAATTTCATTGCTACATTGAATCTTTAAGTTGCTATGTCACGTCACGACCACAGAAGTATGTAATCATAGCACGCGTCTCTTCTGATATAGCATCACAAGTAAATCATATTGTGAGTTTTCTAACTGCCGCTTAGATAATGTGGAAGGTTTCCCTCTTCTATTATACTCCATGGGTTAAGTTAACCGGAGAAAGTTCTATAGCATTTCAAAGATACAGGTTCAAAATGTCGTGTTCACTAATTGAAAATAAATCATCCATGGAAGCATATGCCATGGGCATTAATAGCAAGAATATCTGGTTTTAAACGGCTGAAATTCAGTCCTCCTATTAACGATGCTAGATGTGGGGCGGCACGTGGCTCAGTGGGTAACACTGGGACTGCAATTCTAAGGACCCTGGGTCACTGTCCGTATGGAGATTGCACATTCTCCCCGTGTTTCCGATACCTGTCCATGTCAGAACTTTAGCAACTAATCATCCTGTAGTTTTAGTCGAACCCCACTGCAGAGCACAATCTGTGGATGGATTTGATGAACTCCAATTTGACCCACACACAGGTGTACATGGAAATTGTCGACGATAACGAGAGCGCTAGCCACACTATCAGTGGCTGATAATGCTAATCGTAGCTGATCATTGGCTGAATATTCGTTTAATTCTTTAGCGAATACCCCTGATCCGACCATCAGGGAGGTGCTCACCAAACAAAAATGGATTTTTGCTATGCCCAAGCATGATTGCGGGCAGATGTCAGTAGATGTGTTGATTACAGTTCTGCACCCAAAACCACAGAAACAAATGAGTTTCCCCAGCAGGCTGAGAACGAAATTGGAAAGGTAATCGACAGCTTGTTAAAGAAAGGTGTAATTCCGCCCGTCGCCTCCACCAACAATGCCCCGATTTTGGCAGTTAAGAAACCAGATGGCGCATGGCGACTCACAATCGATTATCGTGAATTAAATAACGTGAACCCTCTCGCAGCTCCCACCGTTCCCGCGACCATGCTGAAACAGGGGGTGCAAGCGAGGTATTTCACCGTGCTAGATAGAAGCAATGGTTTCTCGTCCATACCCTTCGACCGAGCATGCCAATATAAAGTTGATTTTACGTTCCAAAACCAGCAATACAATTCGACGTGTCTCCCACACGTCTTCCACAACAGATAATAAGCTACTGGTCTGCCCAAATTCTCCATTCTATCGGCTGTAAGGTCAACCCCAAGAAGGCGCAATTCATGAGAGACAAGGTGCTTTATTTCCCACGGAAAAAGGGAAATTGAATATAAGCGTATTGACACCATTTTCGAACTGTATCTGCCCTGTAATGTGAGAGCACTCCGTTCGTTCTTAGGATTGGTAGGATATTGCAGATAACATGTTGACGAATTTGCCACTAAAGCCGCTCTGCTCTCAGAACTTCTGAAAATGAATGCCCTCTGGAAATGGGTTTAATAGAGGACTCAGACGCAGTAGATGATTCAAAGGGTACCTTCGCGAAAGCCCCTGTTTTACAAATTTTTGACCCTGGCTTGCCATATGTCATAGAGGTCTCAGCTACTGATCAAACCCTTTCAGCTGTACTGCTACAAGAACGATATACCCATTTAGGACGCGGAGCATATGCTTCCATAGTTTTAGACCCCGTAGAACAAGGCGTTTTTGGTTGTGAACGACACTTGCTTGCAGTCTTTTGGGCGGTCCAATACTTTGCATATATTACAGGACTTAACTCGGTCACAATCCTCAACGAACCCACCCCGACGCAGCTTTATCTAGATGGTAGAGTTGAGGACGGTTCAGTTAGCCAGGTTAGAACAGCGCGTTTGACACTACTATTGCAAGGCAGGGACATCTCTGTCATGCGCTGCAAGGTCCCCACGTTTTTGGCAGATAACGTGCAATACGGAGGAACCCCACATGCGTGCCAGATCATTACAGCCAAACATCACACAGCACCCTTTATTCCCAGGACACTACAGCTACGAGAAGGCAGCAAGAAACCATATCTCCAATAATCATGGGACACGTAAAAAAAATAATGTCGATGGCTGCTCCACTATAGAAAATGGTACTAGGATGACTGGGCTCGTGCGGCTTGGGCTCCTGGGCCCCTTTACTTAAGCACATCATTAAGGAAGCGACTGGCCATACATACTGCATAATTAAATCGAAAAGCCACCATCGCACCTCCCCACCCGGCAACTGCACGCCAGACGCCTTAGCTAAAGCAGTAGTCACTTCGGCAGCCACCGGAAGGTACGCCAACGCATGCAATCCACGTTTCCCAAACAAATAAAGCGGATCTGGCCGAAGCCCAAATGTAGACGAGTCCCTCAAACAGGTTTTAGATGGTACCTACCCAGCCCCTTATGAGAAATGGAAGAACACACTCACTATTCAGGGTGGCATAATCTTTACGAAGGTAATCATGTGGTCCCTACTCAAAACAGGAATCAGCTCATATACCAATTCCATGACGGACACGGACACCAGGGTATAGACACTGCCGTTGCCCATTTTAAAAAAGCTATGCTGGTAGCCTGAATTGAGAAGCGATGTGAACCATTATGTAGAGAACTGCCTCGTATGCGTTCAAAACAATCCCGATCGATATGCAAGGAAGGGACAATTAAGGCACATCCGTCCGATAAAAGGCCCCAGGAGAAGACTCCAAATCGATTACGTTGGTCCCATCCAACACTGCTGAAACGGGTTTAACTATGTTCTGGTCTTCATTGATGCTATTAGGAAATGGGTAGAAGCCTTTCCCACCGTCACCAACACAGCAATAGCGACAGATAAGATCCTGACTCATCAAATATTCATGTGCTTGGGTCTTCCCCGCAGTATAGACTTAGATCAAGGGATCCACTTCACCGGTAGGTGAATGGGAAATGTAATGGCTATGTTTGGAAACACGCAGAGTTATCACATAGCATAGCATCCTCAGGTCAGCGGCATAGTCGAACGCATGAACCACACTTTAAAATCGATCATCAGGAAGACAATGCAGAAAAATACTACTTGGGTCACAGTAATCCCCTTCGCCCTCATGATGATTAGGAACACGATTCCCATCTTCACACCACAGACACTTATGACTGGCAGGCCGATGAAAGGAGTAGAGTATTTGTTAGGGCTTGATTTGGCCGACCCCGCAATGACAGCCATCACTCATGAAAAAGCTGCGCAATAGATCACAGAAAAAAATTAAAGCGGCCCAACTGGCTGCTGCTGTCCGACAAGACGCTCTGAAAAGGCAGAGTAAAGCCTACCTCATAGAATATACAGTCGGTCAGCAAGTTATGATCTCGCTGTACAACTCAAGCTCCTGCTGATCCCCGAAATCTGCTGGCCCCTCCTACATTGCAGACAAAGTAACCCCTCCGATTACAAGATAGCATACCCTAACGGCAAGACTGGTTGGTTCCACATCAATCAACTCAAAGCCGACGGATCCCAATGTAACCACGCCCACCACATCACCTTGGCAATGGGAGTGAACGACGCCCCGCCCACCAGCCCTTTATGACGACTCCCTTCTCTTTGCCCTGCCCACATATGCTGGCACCACATTTGATCTTGGTTCACGTACCTGCTTGATCTTCCGGAACATAGCGAACCTAACGAACTAATTGAAACAGAAGACCTGCTTGATCTTTGTGAGAAAAGTGAACCTCGCGACTCCATTGAAACAGAGTACTTGCTTGACCTTTCCGAAGACAGTGACTTACTTTATTTGGGTCCAATAACTACTGCCGCACGCTACCAGTTTTCCCTCACTCCCCTAGTAGCATTGTTCCCACCTTTCTAAACACAGACCATGACCACCCTACATTCTACCTACCCACAACACTCCACTCTGGTACCGCTATCATGCGTGCAGACTGGTGAGAACAGAAAGAGTTGCAGAACCAGACAGCTAACAACAGGTTAATGTCGTGAAACGGCATCAATGGCGGCCAGAGAAGGCAGATGAGTCAGTGGATGAGCCTCTTCTGGGGATATTAGCAGAACAGTTGAGGGATGAACTGCTCTAAGCTGTGTGCAACACCAATATTTGAAGTGTCCAGAGGATGAAAACCGGACGCCTACTAAGAATTAAGGTGGCTAATGTCTGATGGAGCAGCCCCAGTTTGGGAACTTCCCCCCTCATCGTGAAGTGCAGTCCCCATATAATTGAATCCATATGGATACAAATTCTTCCTGTTCTTCGACGATTACTCAGGTCGGGAGACAGGGCACTAATCCCCACCCTACCTGGGGACTTGAAACCGGAAAAGCAACGCTCGGGTAGTAGAAACACGGCATTTCCCCCACCCTACCCGGGGATCCCACGCATTCGTCACCCAACACACCTCAGTACACCCTCATACTCTCTGGAATGGTTTTCTATACACAATGCAGACCTGGACAAGCCTTAATCTTCTCTTCGAGTCTGGTCTAAACTTTCTGGTTGGTTATGGGATGAAGAACGCATTTCCAAACGATCTGTCCAATCTAAACCCTTGCCTGCTTTACCCTTCTTTCCAGCCCACTTTGGGTTGCTCCCACATATTATTTACACTTAAGAAACACCGGTTAGTGATCACTGCTGCTTTCAAATCACGGGCTGTCCTAAATATTCAGCCCTTGCCAAATTGGAACTTCTGTCACAAAATAAAATTCTCTGTGCTCCTTGGACGAAACTCGATAAAACTGGCGTCGCTAAAATTCGGCTGGTTAAGAAAATCCTCAAGCAAACATGGTTGTGCTCAAGATGGAGATGGGTCGAAGAAAGTGTCCGACCACTCTAAGCTTCGGCCAGACGGGCTGTGAGAAATACACATTCTTATTTTTTTATCTCCTTCACTTTAATTTGCATTTCTTGACTCTCCTGATTTTATTTAAAACAAAATGGGAGAGTCATACATAGTGACAACCAACATAATCATAAAATACTGATGTTAAACACAAAGATAATAATGCAATATTATGCTTGATTCCCAACAAAAACCACAGACGACGGACAAAACTACAGGATGAATCCAGGAACAATTGACCTTCATCAACATTCTTGTAGCGACGGGAATCAGAGGACAGGACAATATGAACGCTCTGTACTCAGGGTATCTATAGTTTGCCCCAACTAGTGAAGGTGAAATTGAGGACGGTACTTCGAAGGCTGTAAAATGCATCAAGGTAGTCACTTTACAGGGCAGCTACTGGATGCTGATGGCATGTATTTTAAAATCACTTATGGGATCAGTGCGCCAAATGCTGGGCCAGCCTATTTCTTGGTCACACACAGTGACGCTTCAGACGTTGGTGGTGATTTGCCAGCTTAAACCGTGGCAGTCCCTGAAGTTCGATGGAACCCACAGTGGTTTCAGAAAGAAATATCCAGAATTAAGACACAGGAACCGTGAAGTAAGATGTTCTTTTTGAAAGCCAGGATGACGAGTGACTTGGAGCAGTGCCTGCAATTGGTGGTGTTCCAGCACACTGCGGCCCTTGTAGATAATAATTGTTTGTGTGCAAGGTGCTGCCAAAGGTAACTTGGTGAATTCCCACAGTAAATTTTGCAGATTTTACACACCGCTGCTACTGTACGTCAGGGAAATTCCATGGAAACTTATAAAATTTTCACTGGCCTCGATCGGTAGATTCAGAGAAAATGTCCCCGATGGTGGTGAGTCCAGAAACAGTGGTCATAGTTTGAGGATAAAGGATAAACCACTTTATAGTAGTGATTGAATATTTTTGGAAGGGATAGCACTGATGCGGGCTCATTTTTCCTGAATAATGTTAAGTGTCTTCATCGACAGAAACAGCAAATGCTACACAATCTCAGCAGGTCTGATAGAATCTGTGGCGAGAGAAGGAAGCTGAACCTCTCCCATACCTGGACAGAACTGCAAGTAGGGCCAGATTCATACTGTTGTGGGGGCGGGATGAGAGTGTTGGTCAGTGGGGCTCGATAGTTGGCCAGCAGTTGGTGGAGATAGACAAATATGTCGTGGACAGAAAGGCAAAGGGAATGTAAAAGAGGATGATTATCGCTACGAAGACAGCTGATAATGTCACATAAAGAGATTACACGTGAAAATGGAAAGACAAATGGAAGCAATGTGCCAAAGGGCAACTGGGAATAGGGAACAGATCCCCCAAGTCGGATGGGGAGTGAATGGAGAATCAATGGTGAGGGAGAAAATAATTGATGTAAAAATGAAAGTTAATTATTTAAATTAATATGGCGTGAATATGGAGGAGATAGTTCACAACCTGATGTTGTTGAATTCAATGTTAAGTCTGGAAGGTGGTAGCATGCTTTATATTTATCTCAAAATATTAGGGGAATATCCCTAGAATGACTCGATCCACTGTGGTCATTTGCCCAAATCCTTTGAACTCTGCAATCGTTCGTACAGATTGGATGGTAATTAATACAACCTTTCTATTCAAAAATCGAGGTCAAGAGAAAACAGAAAGTTCAGAATATATTCATTGGAGTTCAGAAGAGTGAGGGGTATTCCATGGAAACGTATAAAGATTTCACTGGATTAGACAGGATGTATTCAGAAAAATGTTTCCAATCGTGGGAGGACCAGAAATAGGGGTCATAGTTTGAGTATAAGGGGTAAACGACTGTATAGCGCCATAGATGTGTACAGCAGCGCAGCACAGTTGCACAGTGGTTAGCATTGCTGCCTACCACGCTGCGGACCCGGATTCGAATCCCGGCCCTGGGTCACTGTCCATGTGGAGTTTGCACATTCTCCCCGTGTCTGCGTGCGCTTCTCCCCCACAACCCAAAATATGTGCAGGATAGGTGGATGTGCCACGCTAAATTGCCCCTTAATTGGAAAGAAAAGGATTGGATACTCTGAATTTTAAAAATATAGATCCTTACAGCTAGATCCACTTGCCTTAAATTGGCCATATTCCTCTATATGCACCCTGCCCATGTATCTGTCTAACTGCCTGTTAAAGGACAACATTGTACCCGCCTCTACCACTGCCCCAGGCAGCCCGTTCCATATGCTCAGCACCATCTGTTCGACGAAATTTCTCTGGTCCCTTTTGAATCTCTCTCCTCGCAACATAAACCTACGCCCTCTGGTTATAGACTCCTCTAGGTTTGGGAAGAGATGTCGATTATCTACCTTATCTATGCACCTCATGATTTTATAGACATCCATAAGATCACTCTAAGCTTCCTACACGCCAGCGTATCCATCCTCTCCTTATTACTCCTACCATCAAGTCCTCGTAGCATCCTCGTAAATCTCTTCTGCAAGCTTTCTAGTTTAACAATATCCTTCCTATAATAGGATGACCAGAAATGAGCACAATATTCCATACGTGATCTTGCCAATATCTTCTACAACTTCGACAAGACGTCCCAATTCCTTTATTTAATATTCTGACCAATAAAATCTGGCATGCAGAATGTCTTCTTCACCATCCTGCCCATCTGCGACTCCACCTTCATGGAGATAGGAACCTACACTTCTAGATCTATGTGTTGTGTGACTTTTCCCAGCGCCCTACAATTAACTGATTTGATCTACCAAAATGCATCACCTCACATTTATCCACATTGAACTCCATCCACCATTCACTGGCCATTGGCCCTATTGCCCAATATCCTGTTGCAATCATTTGTCACCTTCCCACTATCAATTATGCCACCAATGTTGCGGACAACTGCAAACCTACTAACGATGCCTCCAACATTCTCATCCAAATCATTTATATATATATAACTAATAACAGAGGTCGCAGCACCCATCCATGAGGCACACCGCTGGTCACACGCCTCCAGTTTGAAATACAACCCTCCACAACCGCCCTTTGGCTTCTGCCGCCAAGCCAATTTTGTATCCAATTGGCTACCTCATTCTGGATTCTGTGAGCTTTAACATTTTGAAACAACCTACCATGCGATACTTTCTCAGAGGCCTTGGTAAAGTCTATGTAGACAACGTGGGCCGCACTGCCCTCATCAATCTTCTTGGTTGCCCCTTCAGAATCGCAATCTAAGTTGTGAGACGTGTCTTTCCCGTTACAAGGCCATGCTGACATTCCCCAATTAGCCCTTGGCTGTCTAAATCCCTGTAGATCCTGTCCCTCAGAATACCTTCTAACAACTTACCCACTACGGAAGTAAGGCCCACATGTCTGTAGTTCAAGGCTTATCCCTACCGCCCTTCTTAAACACCGGCACAACATTTGCCACCGTCCAGTCTTCAAGCAGTTCTCCTGTGGCTTTCGATGATTCAAATATCTCAGCTAGGGGCGAGACACTTTCTTCGCTAGCCTTCCACAACGTCCTGGTATACATGTCATCAGGTCATCGGGGTTCATTTATCTTCTTGCGCTTTAATACCGCCCCCCCACCTCCTTCTCTGTAATATGTACACTCCACAAGATATCACTTTGTATTTCCTCAATTTCCTTAACATTCGTGCCTTTCGCAACAGTAAATACTGACGCGAAGTATTCATTTCGGACCTCTCCCATCCCCTGTGCATCCGCACATTGGTGGCCTTGTTTATCCTTCAGATCCTACCCTCTCCCTGGGCACTATTTTGCCGTTTATGTATCAGTAAAAGATTTTTGGAATTTCCTTGCCCCTAACTGCCAAGACAATCTCATGTCTCCTTTTTGCCCTCTTGATTTCTCTCTTAACTCTACTCCGACAAGCCCTATACTCTTCAAGGGATTCATTTGATACCCACTTTAGTCTGAAGCGAGAACAAATTTCTTCACAGAGAGAGTGGTGAATCTGCGGAATTCACTTCCAGGAAAAGTACCTCCGGAGAAAATATTTTGTGTAATTTCCAGAAGGAATTAGACATAGCTCTTGGGGCTAAAGGGGACTAGGGATAGGGGGTAAGGCGGGATCAGGGTAAAGAACATGAAGATCAGCCATGATCACAAAGAATGGTGGAGCAGAATGGAACGGCAGAATAGCGTCCTTCTGCTTCTATTTTCTCTGTGTGCAGTGCTGCATGTCCGATTTCTGCTGGGCCCCACTGGAACATTGCAGCAGGCCAAAGATGGACATGTCGACATGAAAGCAGGACAGCGAATTCAAATGGCAACCAATAGGAATGACTCCGTCCAGCTTGCGAATGGACAAAAGATGTTCTGCAAAGAGGTCACCCAGTCTATGTTTAGTCTCTCCAAAGTAGAGTACACTACAGTGGGAGCAGCAAATTCAAAGGACCAGATACGAGGAGGTGCACTTTGGATGGTGCGCTGGAGCATTGTGGCTAGAACCGCCAGCAAGAACGGAGAATTTGACCGCACTGTTCGCTCGTGATGGTATTGTCACCATTTGCCAATTGGATTTGTGATTGAAACTACCATGCCGCAAGGAAACCAACAGGCCTTGGTGGACAGTAAGCGGGGTTATAGCATCTCCCCACCAGCAAAACTCTACTCGGAGTTTCATTATTTCCGTTGGAAATGAAACCTTGCCCGCGGGTTTTTCGGGATGGTAGGGTGGCTTCAGTTGGAAATCCCCACTGATAAACGGCCAGGAGAAAGAATCCCGCGAACTCCAGTCTGCCGACAATCACCAGGCTGGGGAACAGGAGTGTCCACCCCAGGTTTTTGACCTGCCCTTATAATCAATGCATGTATGTGGCTAGTCAGTGTCTGGTCAAACGTAATAACTAGGATATTGCGAATAGCTGAGAAAGAATGATACTTCGGTCTGCCATTCATTTGTTTCCTGGCGGCAGAAGACTGCACGCCGTTCGCTGGTGCTGGGATCCTGTGGGCACCACAGAAGAGTCCCGTCCTCGGGTTCGCTAGGGTGGCTTCAATGAAAATCACAATGACAGCGGTGGGAGTAAATTAGCTCGCCACCAATGCGCTGTTGGAGTATTCTCGCCGACATGTATCTTGCAATCCACTATCTTCCGGGATTGAGGACAGGATGAAATGAGCTTTAAATCTAGCACCTTGGAAGAAGTTAAATGAGCAAGGAAATAAATGGGCTGAGATGCCTCATTTCGTTCTGATGAAAGAGGGAAATACATTCGCCTAGAAGTTCGTAACTGAGAGACTCAGGGCAGCACGTTGGCGCAGTTGGTTAGCACTGCAGCCAAACCGCGCCGTGGTCCCAGGTTCGATTGCGGCTCTGGGTCACTGTCCGTGTGGAGTTTCCACATTCTCCCCGTGTTTGCGTGGGTTTTGCCCCACAACCCAAAAGATGTGCTGGTTTGGTGGATTGGTCCCGCTAAATTGCCCCGTAATTCGAAAAAAATTGAATTGGGTGCTCTAAATTTATGAGAAAATAATAAATATCTGACAGAATCACTCAAACACCTGTTTGTTGTTCCGAACTTCTCTGACAGGCACATTTGAAAGTCAACTTTCTAAAGACGTCATGGGAAATTTGAAGGAAATTAACCTGCAAGCAGTATACCACGTTTGCCTGTTCTATTAGAGAAACAGCCTGCAGTTAGCACCACATAAACCACAGGAATTGTGCCGCTGTGATCAGCTGACAGTGCCAGCTATGCAAGGGAGGGTGCATTTGAACCCGTGTGGAAGGGCTTCAAAATCATAGTGGACCGGATTAGTACGATGACCTATGCACTGCGATTGCCAAAACCTGTAAGGTGGCCACATTAAACAGGATGCTCCAGCAATGTCGCAAATCAGGGCAAGTCGTCGACAGGAAATTGTTATGCAATTGGAGGTCCAATTGTGGCAAAGATGTGGGATTGTGAGGAGCCCGACGAATTTCTCAACAGAGGGGTGATACTGAGAATGATGGCGACAGTGAATGGCACATTCAGATGCACAAATACTGCGAAAAATAACGAAGGCAGAATCACGATGGGAAAACATCTGGAAGCGAAAATACTAGCAAGCCAAAGTCAACACAGTTTTGGTCTCTGTCACTCTCTTGTTCATTTGGGTGGAAACGCAGCAGAGGAAGAGATTTGAGACAGCATCATTCTACAGACATGTAATAACACTTTTTCCTGTGGCCAGCTTTGTTGACCGAGTAACTTTTATTTTTGATCTTTTTTTTGTTAGTGTTTTATTTAGTAGATCGTATATAAATAGTTTCGTGCATACCATCCTAGTCTGGAATACGGAAAGAGAGCAGAGCCTGAGACACAAGTGTGCCCCTGCTATTATAATATGGAATTTGATACAACACGCGTGGGGCCTCAAGGCTCTTCATTATGTCCACATCGCTGAAGAATGACACCCGCCATAAACGATATTGTTCTTATCAGGAGAAGTGGCTGAAGGGAGGCAATGATTTGACAACCAGTTGAATTGAAAATATACCCATTCTCGTTAAATGGTGCGAAGCTGTGCAGTTCCGATCTTGTAGATGTGCACGTTGGAATGTCTAAATAAGACGAAAACAGGAATTAAGAAAATCCCAGCGGCAGGAGAAAATGGATCTGACTTGGACGTGAGGTGAACGTCAGGAATCCATCGAAGTTCATCACTCCGCTAGAGCAGACATAAACTGTCTGCTTCCAAAACAGACTCAATGCCGCCGACTCGTAAATTGAGTCGTGGCTGAGGTGAGCATGGGACATTATCGTGTATTCGGTGGCCTCGCACTCAGCGAAAGCTCCGGACCTCATAGTGAGACTATGATAAAGGAGATGTAAAAGGAATATTATTTTTTAAATCCGAGACGCGAGAGCCGTTAGTCTTTCTTGAACCAAAAGGAAGCAGGATCTGTACAGATGTAATCCAAATCATCAGAATGCATTTTTTGTTCATGAATGGAAATAACATAAGAACATAAGAACGAGGAGCAGGAGGAGGCCAGCTGGCCCCTCGAGCCTGCTCCGCCATTCAGTGAGATCATGGCTGATCTTTTGTGGACTCAGCTCCACTTTCCGACCCGAATACCATAACCTTTAATCCCTTTATTCTTAAAAAAACGATCTTCATCTTAAAAACATTTAATGAAGGAACCTCTACTGCTTCACTGTGCAAGGAATTCCATAGATTCACAACCCTTTGGGTGAAGAAGTTCCTCCTAAACTCAGTCCTAAATCTACTTCCCCTTATTTTGAGGCTATGCCCCCTAGTTCTGCTTGCACCTGCCAGTGGAAACAGCCTGCACGCATCTATCCTATCTATTCGCTTCATAATTTTATATGTTTCTGTAAGATCCCCCGTCATCCTTCTAAATTCCAACGAGTACAGTCCCAGTCTACTCAACCTCTCCTCGTAACCCAACCCCTACAGCTCTGTAATTAACCTAGTGAATCTCCTCTGCACACCCTCCAGTGCCAGTACGTCCTTTCTGAACTGAGGAGACCAAAACTGAACACAATACTCCACGTGTGGCCTCACTAACACTTTGTACAATTGCAGCATAACCTCCCTAGTCTTAAACTCTATCCCTCTAGCAATGAAGGACAGAATTCTATTCGCCTTCTTAAGCACCTGTTGCACCTGTAAACCAGCTTTTTGCGACTCATGCACTAGCACACCCAGGTCTCTCTGCACAGCAGCATGTTTTAATATTGTATCATTTAAATAATAATCCCTTTTGCTGTTATTCCTACCAAAATGGACAACCTCACATTTGTCAACATTGTATTCCATCTGCCAGACACTAGCCCATTAACTTAGCCTATTGAATCCCTCTGCAGACTTCCAGCATCCTCTGCACTTTTTGCTTTACCACTCACCTTAGTGTCGTCTGCAAACTGGGGCACATTGCCCTAGGCCCCCAACTCCAAATCATCTATGTAAATTGTGAACAATTGTGGGCCCAACACTGATCCCTGAGGGACACCACTAGCTACTGATTGCCAACCAGAGAAACACCCATAAAACCCCACTCTTCGCTTTCTATTAATTAATACTCTATCCATGCTACCACTTTCCTCATAATGCCATGCATCTTTATCTTATGCAGCAACCATTTGTGTGGCACCATGTCAAAGGCTTTCTAACATGGGTATTATCTGAATAACTTCCTAAATCGCTACCTCGTGACCACAAAGGGACAACTCGCAGTCACTGTGGGAATCCACACGTGCAATGTCGGAACTGCCCGCCAAGTCCAATGAACGGTCTCTTGCGGAAATATAGTGTGAGAATATTGCATAATGACCCTCAACGTGAAGTGAAACGGTGGTGTCGAATTTGATAGAAATAGGATGTCTACATTTGTGTTATTAAAAGAGAAACACACTGTGTGAGCGATTGTTGTGTCAAGCTTTAAACATAATAATCGATGCAGAGATGAGAATGGTGCAATGGGGATAATAATTCTTATCTGCAGAGAATGGCAGTAAGTCAAGGGGTAACAGAGGTTTATCCAGTAATGTAGCTAAAATTTTGAAGAAGGGGCATGACTCGTGAGTGTTTTGGATCAAACCTCTCCAGAGGTAGAAATACGGACGAAAAGTGGAAAATGGAAATAATTTTGAAGCAAGGGAATGCCTTTGACTCCGAGTTGAAAGTAAACCAAATCAGGTGGCATGGTCGTCCAGTGTTAGCACTGCTACCTCGCGGCACCCGGCCCCGGGTCACACTCCGTGTCGAGTTTGCACATTCTCCCAATGGCTACGTGGCTCTCCCTCTATCCCTCCACAGCCTAAACGTTGTGGACTGTCGGCGTCTTCTCCACGTTGAATTGGCCCTTAACTGGAATAAAAGAGAAAAGGCAAAATTATGTTTGTCCGCTGCAAAGGGTGACAGAAATATTGATTAATCAAACTAAAAGTACGAATAAAACTATTCGAAAGTGTAGGAAACCCACATTGAGGCTGAAAGGAATGATTTGTGTGTTAGCTATGGCCGCCGGTTGGTGGAGAAAACACCTGACGAATTGAGGTAAATTTACAAAGGATACGTACCCTCGTGGATAACTAACAAACGTCTGGGGATAAAACGACTAACGGTGAAAACAATATCACTCTGTGTCAGGTCAGATATTTGTTGCAGGCATACCTTAAACAGATACAATGCGAAAGAGAATGTGCTCTGGTGATGAGATTCGATATCAGGAAATAACACACGGCCTGACATCATTTTAGATACATATGGCCGACAGTATTCGGGTTATTAAAGGGATAAAGTGAAGTTGCCATAATACCAGATGAGCTTAAGCCGCGTTCCGCTTTCAGGTGGAGAACTGACAGGTGGTGATTTAACCTAACGATCACTTCGCCATCGGATTGAACACTGGGGCAACGTCGGTCCACATGGATAGCATGCAACCAGTAAGCATGCACTGTTGATTATTCCTTCTGTAAAGTTGCTTCCTCATTGGTGAAACTGAATTAGATTTTTCCCAGAGATATCAAGCGTAGAGACAGGAGAACGTTTATAACACATAGAGGGCTTATAATTTTCCAATTTCACCCCACTGTGCCAGTCCGTGAAACTCATTTACTGCTCATAACCGTTAACTTATATCAAAATTTAAAATATAGCGGTTGTAATTTCCTGTTCTCGGCGGCAGCGGACCCGAGCCCATCGGATTTCCGAGGCGTGGGGTGGCTTCAATGGGAAGTTCCAATGGCAAGCGGCGGGAATGCCCAGATCCATCACGGCGGCGAACGACGGACCTATGAAAAACTCGAGGCCTGGCAAACCAGGGAATCCAACCTTTTTCCCACTGCAGGCCCCATACTCGCTGCATGCTTACATTCACTAGAACATTCTATAACTGTGTCTTCCGAGATCTCTTTTTTTCTATTCCTCTGCACTGATTACAACAGGAATGAGCATTTGAATGCAAGGTTCGACTTCCTGTTCCATCAGTTGCTCAAATAGTAAGAGTTATAATCAAACCCAATTTATCATGCGGAACACAGCTGACTATTTTGGTCACCTGGGCCAGAAACCTTAGGCCGTTGGGATTCTTTGGCTCCCCTGCAGTGCACTCCCAACTGCGGGTTTTCTGGTACCGGGGTGGCCTTCCTGGGTCATCCCATTGACAAGCTGCGGGGGGGGGGGGGGGGGGGGGGGCGGGCGGAGAGAGATCAGAGCCAGAGAGAGGGATGCCACCGCGAAACAAGCGGCTGGGGGAACGGCGAATCAGCCCTATGTTTTTTACCCCATGTCTCATAAACCGTATTAACCTATCGATAATGTGCAATCCCTTGTGGTTCTGTTCGTTATGAATCATAGAACATAGAACATAGAACGATACAGCGCAGTACAGGCCCTTCGGCCCACGATATTGCACCGACATGGGAAGCCAAAAAACAAAAGCCATCTAACCTACACTATGCCATTATCATCCATATGCTTATCCAATAAACTTTTAAATGCCCCAATGTTGGCGAGTTCACTACTGTTACAGGTAGGGCATTCCACGGCCTCACCACTCTTTGCGTAAAGAATCTACCTCTGACCTCTGTCCTATATCTATTTCCCCCTGAGTTTAACGCTATGTCCCCTCGTGCTAGCCATTTTCATCCGCGGGAGAAGGCTCTCACTGTCCACCCTATCTAACCCCCTGATCATTTTGTATGCCTCTATTAAGTCTCCTCTTAACCTTCTTCTCTCTAACGAAAACAACCTCAAGTACATGAGCCTTTCCTCATAAGATTTTCCCTCCATACCAGGCAACATCCTGGTAAATCTCCTCTGCACACGCTCCAAAGCTTCCACGTCCTTCCTACAATGAGGTGACCAGAACTGTACGCAATACTCCAAATGCGGCCGGACCAGAGTTTTGTACAGCTGAACATGACCTCATGACTCCGGAACTCAATCCCTCTGCCAATAAAGGCCACACTCCATAGGCCTTCTTCACAACCCTATCAACATGGGTGGCAACGTTCAGGGATCTATGTACATGGACACCGAGATCCCTCTGCTCATCCACACTTCCAAGAACTTTACCATTAGCCAAATATTCCGCATTCCTGTTTTTCCTTCCAAAGTGAATCACCTCACACTTCTCTACATTAAACTCCATTTGCCACCTCTCAGCCCAGCTCTGCAGCTTATCGATGTCCCTCTGTAACCTGCAACATCCTTCCGCACTGTCGACAACACCACCGACTTTAGTGTCGTCTGCAAATTTACTCACCCACCCTTCTGCGCCCTCCTCTAGGTCATTAATAAAAATGACAAACAGCAACGGCCCCAGAACAGATCCTTGTAGTACGCCACTTGTAATTGAACTCCATTCTGAACATTTCTCATCAACCACCACCCTCTGTCTTCTTTCAGCTAGCCAATTTCTCATCCACATCTCTAAATCACCCTCAATCCCCATTCTCCGTATTTTCTGCAATAGCCTACCGTGGGGAACCTTATCAAACGCTTTGCTGAAATCCATATACACCACATCAACTGCTCTACCCTCGTCTACCTGTTCAGTCACCTTCCCAAATAACTCGATAAGGTTTGTGAGGCATGCCCTACCCTTCACAAAGCCATGCTAACTATCCCTAACATATTATTCCTATCTAGATGATTATAAATCTTGTCTTTTATAATCCCATCCAAGACTTTACCCACTACAGACGTGAGGCTCACCGGTCTAAAGTTGCCGGGGTTGTCTCTACTCCCCTTCTTGAACAAAGGGACCACATTTGCTATCCTCCAGTCCTCTGGCACTATTCCTGTTGCCAATGATGACATAAAAATCAAGGCCAGAGGCTCAACAATCTCTTCCCTGGCTTCCCAGAGAATCCTAGGATAAATCCCATCAGGCCCTGGGGACTTATCTATTTTCATCCTTTCCAGAATTGCCAACACCTCTTCCCTTCGTACCTCAATGCCATCTAATCTAATAGCCTGGGTCTCAGCATTCTCCTCCACAACATTTTCTTTTTCCTGAGTGAATACTGACGAAAAATATTCATTTAGTATCTCGCCTATCTCTTCAGACTCTACACACAACTTCCCATCCCTGTCCTTGACTGGCCCTTCTCTTACCCTATTCATTCTTTTATTCCTGACATGCCTACAGAAAGCTTTTGGGTTTTCCTTGATCCTACCTTGCAAATACTTCTCATGTCCCCTCCTTGCTCGTCATAGGTCTCTCTTTAGATCCTTCCTCGCTACCTTGTAACTATCAAGCGTCCCAACTGAAACTTCACACCTCATCTTCACATAGGCCTCCTTCTTCCTCTTAACAAGAGATTCCACTTCTTTGGTAAACCACGGTTCCCTCGCTCGACGCATTCCTCCCTGCCTGACCGCTACGTACTTATCAAGAACACGCAGTAGCTGTTCCTTGAACAAGCTCCACATATCCAGTGTGCCAAACACTTGAAGCCTACTTCTCCAACCTATCCCCCCCCCCCCCCCCCAAAAAAAAAAAAATCATGCCTAATGGCATCATAATTGCCCTTCCCTCAGCTATAACTCTTGCCCTGCGGGGTATACTTATCCCTTTCCATCACTAACGTAAGCGTCACCGAATTGTGGTCACTGTCCCCAAAGTGCTCACCTAACTCCAAATCTAACACCTGGCCTGGTTCATTACCCAAAGCCAAATCCAATGTGGCCTCTCCTCTTGTTGGTCTGTCAACATATTGTGTCAGGAAACCCTCCTGCACACATTGTACAAAAAACGACCCATCTAATGTGCTCGAACTATATCTTTTGCAGTCAATATTTGGAAAGTTAAAGTCTCCCATAATGACTACCCTGTTACTTTCGCTCTTATCCAGAATCATCTTCGCAATCCTTTCCTCTACATCCCTAGAACTATTTGGAGGCCTATAGAAAACTCCCAACAGGGTGACCTCTCCTTTCCTGTTTCTAACCTCAGCCCATACTACCTCGGAAGAAGAGTCCCCATCTAGCATCCTCTCCGCCACCGTAATACCGTTTATGACTAGCAGTGCCACACCTCCACCTCTTTTGCCTCCTTCTCTGAGCTTACTAAAACACCTAAACCCCGGAACCTGCAACAACCATTCCTGTCCCTGCTCTATCCCTGTCTCCGAAATGGCCACAACATCGAAGCCTCAGGTACCAACCCATGCTGCCAGTTCCCCTACCCTATTTCGTATACTCCTGGCATTGACGTAGACACACTTCAAACCACCTACCTGAACACTGGCCCCCTCCTGCGAAGTCAAATCTGTGCTCCTGACCTCTGTACTCTCAATCTCTCGGACCCTAAAACTACAATCCAGGTTCCCATGCCCCTGCTGTATTAGTTTAACCCCCCCCCCCCCCCAAAGAGCACTAACAAATCTACCCCAGGATATTTGTGCCCCTCAGGTTCAGATGTAGACCATCTTGTCTGTAGAGGTCCCACCTTCCCCAGAAAGAGCCCCAGTTATCCAGAAATCTGAATCGCTCCCGCCTGCACCATCCCTGTAGCCACGTGTTTAATTGCCCTCTCTCCCTATTCCTCATCTCATTATGACGTGGCACGGGCAACAACCCAGAGATAACAAATCTGTTTGTTCTCGTACTGAGCTTCCATCCTAGCTCCCTGAAAGCCTGCCTGACATCCTTGTCCCCTTTCCTACCTATGTCGATAGTGCCAATGTGGACCACGACTTGGGGCTGCGCCCCTTCCCCCTTAAGGACCCGGAAAACACGATCCGAGACATCACGTACCCTTGCACCTGGGAGGCAACATACCAAACGTGAGTCTCTCTCGCTCCGACAAAATCTCCTATCTGTGCCCCTGATTATCGAGCCCCAATTACTAATGCTCTGCTCCTCTCCCCCTTCCCTTCTGAGCAACAGGGACAGACTTCGTGCCAGAGGCCCGTACCCCGTGGCTTACCCCTGGTAAGTCGTCTCCCCCACACGTATCCAAAGCGGTATACTTATTACTCAGGGGAACGACCGCATAGGATCCCTGCACTGACTTTTTCTTCCCAGTCCCTCTTACAGTTACCCATCTATCTCCAATCTTTGGTGTAACTAATTCCCTGAAGCTGCTATCTATGACCCCCTCTGCCTCCCGGATGATCCGAGATGATTCATCTCATCACCAACTCAGGACGGCCGGAAATCCCAGAACAGTAGCCATCTTGGATGGCCACTTCCAACTAGGTGCAGAAGGACTCGCAAAGCCTGCTGGGTAAAATGGACAACCAAGACTCAGCGAGGCTCAGAGCCTGAATTGCATATTTGCCAGCAAAAGTCCAGACGGTATCGAAACTCCGTCCAATTAGCATTAGAATGGGGCCGATTAGCATTTGATGGCCCATCTTCACCAAAACAATGGACTGGTACACAAGCAACCGGGACAGTCCCAGATATTTCGGCGACAGTCCCTGCTCAAGGGAAATGCAAACAGTGGGATCAGTGACCGCGTGGGTCACGCCCTGCCATCCAGATCCCCGCCTACGTATTGGCTAAGGAATCGAACAGAGTAATCAGGGATCACCCAATTAGTGATGCCCAAATCGAATGACCACCCAATAGTGCACGAAAACCCCCGAGTGTAAAAAGAAGAGTTCGCCATATATTCGCTCTCTTTTGGCCTTGGTACCCCGGTCACGGCCATCGCCAATCGCAGCAGCACCAGAAGCGAGTCCAAGTTCAACGGCCACTACCAGACGGATGAGCCCAGCTGAGCAGCAGTTACTCCTTCGAACCCAACTCCTTCGAACAAGCAGCACCTAATCAAATGAACCCCATTACCACACAGCGCAGGGTTACCACAGAAGACCAACCCGATTTCGTGTACACCACCCTATTATCGATCACCCAGTTACGAGATGCCTGTGAGAAGATAGATACTTTCCACCCCACATCGGACCCACATCACTTTTTCGAGTTAGTGAAACAACAAACCCTCATGTATGGTTTAGACGAGCTGGAACAGGTTAAGCTCACACTTATGTGCTTAGACCCCTCAGTTAGTTCAGCTCTTCCCGACCCACAAAATGTAGGAGGAAGTAGCCTCCGAGAAATGAAAACGGCCATTTTAGACGCCATAGGATATAACAGAGGAGATCCGGTAGACGGACTCAAACAGTGCAGGCAGAAAAAGGGAGAGCATCCAACAGCGTTTGCTGGACGTCTTTGGATCCATTTTATTGCGGAATTCGGTGAGTTAGCCCGCGCCCATTCAACAGCAGACAATACGGCCAGATGGACCGTACATTAGTGCCCCATGCCACAGAGGCAGGAGAGAAGGCATGCGCCAGTTACGACCCCTCAGACCCAGCACACAATGAAGTGTGGGTTCTGAAACGACTGTCCAGAGCTTGGGAACAGTCTGTACAGAAAAAGACAGAGCATGAGAGAGTAGACGCCACAAAGAATCCAGTAAGGGCTCACCAAGACTCAGCATTGGTAAATGAAACCAGAGGTACAGTGCAGCAGCCCAAGACACAGGAATGCTATAATTGAGGACAGAAAGGACCCAAACGCGCCCCCCCCCCCCCGCCTCCAGAAACAATGCCCGACCCATTCAAAGCATTCGCGCCGGACCAGATAATTCGGCCATGAGTGGCACCGATTGACTGTGTTCGGGCTCCCCAACTTGGGTCTATGATATGCTTTGGAAGACTGTTCCTCGCGGCCACACTCCGGGGACAGTCCGTAGAGTTCCTTTGGGACGCAGGAGGGTCCCGAACCACGTTAACCTCCGCCATCATGTTCTAGAAAGAGATATGGCTTACTACGGATACCATTACCCTTTGTGGCTTCACAGGTCACCTCCAGCAGGGACACATCATAGCCCCTGTGCACCTACAGCTCGGTAATATTAGGACAAAACATTCGGTTGTTTTACTAGAATTGCCCCAGGAAGCCGAACACATCCTAGGCATTGATTTCATGAGTACACACAACCTTTCATTCGATCCAGTTGACCGGTGCATATGGAAAATGGCTAGAGCAGCACGATCCCTCGCCACGCTCACAGTAGGAGATTATGCCCATAGAATCAGCAAAGTAGGAGAGTAACGGTTTGATCCACAAACCATTACCAAAGACAATGCGGTTATAGCGGTCTTGAAAAGACATAAGACAGCATTTGCCCAGCACAAGCACCACTGCGGCAAAATCTGAGGTGTAGTAACCATTACAGGTCCCGATATCAAGCCCCAGAAACAGTATGGCTTCCCCGAGCAAGCCGAGGGAGAGATAGCCAAGGTAATTCAAAGTTTATTGAATCAAGGCGTGATTCGACCAGTCACATCGGCAAATTGTGCTCTGATTTGGTCAGTAAGAAAACCGGATGGATGATAGTGACTGACCATCGAGTACAGAGAACTGAACAATGTGACTCCCCTGGCAGTCCCCACAGTTGCCACAAGTCCCGAGACCATGTTAAGACAGGGACTCCAGTCGAAATCTTTTTCGGTATTAGACATCAGTAATGGCTTTTGGTCCATACCACTGGGCAAAACATGCCTGTATAAATTTGCATTTACCTTCCAGGAACAGCAGTACACGTCGAGGTGCCCCTCCACAAAGCTTCCACAACTCCCCCTCCATTTTTCACAGACAATTGGCAAATGGATTATCTACATTTTCCCGCCCTGAATGCCTTATTCAGTATGTGGACGACTTGTTCCTACGGACTGAGACCAAGGAAGAGGACACCTAGCTTCTTTCTGAATTATTACAACTCCTCACAACGATTGGATGCAAAATTAACCCCAAGAAAGCCCAAATACTTCAGGAAAAGGTACGGTCATCACGTATGGGAAGCGTGAAACAGAACTCAATCCTTGACCCCCCCCCCCCCCCCCATTTTAAATTTGCCCTTGCGCCAAAACGTTACGGCACTCCAGTCATTTTCAGGACTTGGCGGATATTGTCGGAACCATATAGACGGATTCGCCACAAAAGCAGCCCCATTTCCGAGCTAATAAAGAAACTGCCCCCATGGAAATGGCTTCCACAGCACACAGATGCCGTGGATGCTTTGAAAAACGCCCTGAGCACAGAACCCGTTTGCAAGCGCCAGATCCCCACTCCCCATACGCGATAGAGGTAGCGACCACAGATCTCGCCTTTTCAGCCGTTCTCCTGCTGGAAAGGCACGATCGTTTAGGACCCGTAGACTATGCCTCACGAGTCTTAGATCCGGTTGAACAAGGATTTTCAACCTGTGAGAGGCACAAATTAGCAGTTTTCTGTATGGCACAGTACTACTTGTACTTAACCGGACTCAACCCAGTAACCATTTTGACCGAGCACACCCCGACACGGCTTTTATTGGTCGGCAGACTAAAAGATGGCACGGTAAGCCAGATTCGAGCAGCGCAATGGACCCTACTCCTACAGGGATGCGACATCACTGTCAAACGGACAGAAATGCACACGTTTCTGGCCGATAACTTGCATTATACAGGAACCCCAAATGAGTGCGAGATCATAGCCCCAACGCACAGCACAGGCCCCTTTGTTCCCACGTCAGTACCAAGAAAGACAGGTATCGCACCCCAGCCCACAGACAAACCACTGAGAATTTACGTAGATGGCTCCTCCACAGAGGACGTGCTTTCGAAGAGATAGCTTTAAATTTGCCTGGACACTTAGGTTCGCAGGCAGCCGAGACAGCGGCTGTTGCTTACATTGTCCAGCTCCCCGGTTCATTCCCGACCCCGGCAGACATATGTTCGAACAGTTTGTACGTCTGCAACAGCCTTACGTAATTCCTACCCCTGTAGGAATCGAGACGTTTTATTTCCGCCGACGGAAAACATCGACCCTCAGCCCCAAGTCTGAAACATATCCTTCAGACAGCTAAAGGCAGGAAATACGGCATCGTCAAAGTAAGAAGCCACCATCGTTCCTCCTCACCCGATAATGTGAAAGCGAACGCAGGCTCACGACATGGCCACTTTTGGCAACCCCCGATAGTGCTCCAGTGCACGCAGTTCAGGTCTCACAGACGAACATCCAAGACCTAGTCCAGGCACAAAAAGAAGACAAAGCATTAAAGTAGATTTTAAAAGGAAACGTCCCAGCTCCCTATGAAAAGTTTAGACATTCTTTGACGGCCCATGAGGGAATCATTTTAAAGGATGGAATTTACGTCGTCCCCACCGAGGACAGGAATGAGATCATTTGTAAGTTCCATGATGGACATGGACATCAAGGGATTGAATCCACCCTTGCCCACCTGGGACCCCTCTGCTGGTGACCTGATTTGAAAACCGACGTGTCCCATTACGTCGAAAACTGTTTAATTTTTGCTCACTACAACCCCGACAGGTATGCGAAAAAAGCAAATCTACTACACACCCGCCCGGTAAATGGCCCTTGGACACACCTTCAATTGGGTGATATTGGTCCCCCTCCACCCCTGCAGAAAGGAATACAAGTATGTGTTAGTGGTGATAGACACATTTACGAAATGGGTCGAAGCGTTCCCATCGAGAACTAACACAGTCAAGGCTACTGCAAAGGCCTTAACAGAGCAGATTTGTACCATATGAGGACTGCCCCGTAGTATTGAGTCGGCCAAGCTTCCCACTTTACGGGAAGGGTCATGAAAACGGCAATGACGATATTTGGGATTAAACAAAAGTTCCACATTGCCTATCACCCGCAGTCCAGCGGCATTGTGGAGTGCATGAATCAGACGCTAAAAGCCACACTTTGGAAAATGGTGCAGCAGCACAACACAACATGGGGCACAGTGCTCCCATTCGCACTGATGTTTTATCAGGAACACAGTGTCGAGCTCAACAGAATATACCCCCCATACCCTCATGAGCGGACGATCCATAAAAGGTACCAAATACTTATTCGGACTTGATTTGGCTACCCCGCGGTCGCCACGTCGACCTATGAGAAAGCAGTTCAGCACATGGTAGAGAATATTAAAGCAGCACAGCTCACTGCAGCTGTTCAAATAGATGCTAAACGAAAGCAGAGTAAGGCCTGCTTTGATAAAACAGTACACCCGACAGAGTATACAGTTGGACAGCAAGGAATAATCATGTTATACAACCCTAGATCATTCCTCTCCCCTAAATTCGCAGGACCCTATTCAATCTCGGACAAAGCACGGTAGTATTGTTGTTAGCACAATTGCTTCACAGCTCCAGGGTCCCAGGTTCGATTCTGGCTTGGGTCACTGTCTGTGTGGAGTCTGCACATCCTCTCCGTGTGTGGGTGGGTTTGCTCCGGGTGCTCCGGTTTCCTCACACAGTCCAAAGATGTGCAGGTTAGGTGGATTGGCCATGATGAATTGCCCTTAGTGTCCAAAATTGTCCTTAGTGTTGGGTGGGGTTACGGGTTATGGGAATAGGGTGGAGGTGTTGACCTTGGGTAGGGTGCTCTTTCCAAGAGCCGGTGCAGACTCGATGGGCCGAGTGGCTCCTTCTGCACTGTAAATTCTATGATAATCTATGAAAGTAAACCCCGCAGTTTGTAAAATTACGTTTCCAAACGGAAACTCAGGATAGTTCCATGTAAATCAGCTTAAGGAGCATGGAACCCAGTGCAGCCACTCGCACCACCTCTCATTGACGATGGCAGACAATGAGGACCCGCCCGCTGACACCCCGAGTTCCCCCTCCCCCAGCAGCAGCAGCACGTCCACGGACAAGACCTTGACCACGCCCCCAGAATCAAATTTCACCCTGACGCGTGATTCGGCTGCTAGCGACAGCGACAGCAACAGCACTACTGAAGCCTCTGAGAGTCCCAAACAAAGATCCCACGAACCAGGCCCCAGTCACTATAGGCCCAGAGGCCAAGAGCACAATACGCTCCGCCCCTTTGAAACTATTTATCTGCCCACTCCGGAACCTTATGCGTCACCCGAGGATCGTGACAGCAACCTGACAACCTCCCTACGGAACATGAAGCACTGGCACCGTGATAATTCCTGTGGCTTGACTAGGAATGACGAAATGGACCCCATATCGGCACACACCGCGTTAACACGGCAACTCCATGAAATAGTTTGGTACCCGGGAGATGGTGACAACTCCAGGTCTGACTCCCACCATGATAACCCCATTGCAAATATTTTTGAAATGGAATCTTGAGGTGTCCAGATGATGAGAGTCAGGAACCGATTGAAATTTATGGTGTCCTGTACCCTGATGGAGCCTGCCCGCTTTTCAGTCTTTAATTTGTTTTCATTAAATGTTCAATGTTTGTTCTTTGTGCAACCATTTGTGTCGATCTCACTGAATTTCTTGATACAGCCATAATTACTCGTCAGACGCCACATGGCAGTTAGTGAAACAGGTTTGTCTGGAGCACCTATAGTTGCAAATTCTGAACTCTCTTGGAAGGTCACTCAGGCAATGCAGTAACGGCACCGATCCCCGCCCTACCTGGGGACCACCTATACATCTGGTCAGCCAAGCTCGCGTCATGGAGCAACGGCACTGATTACCACCCTACCCGGGGATCCCACCCATTCTTGCCCTGCTGCGGATCATACGCACCACCCTACTCAGATACTTGTTTTCGAAACTCTTTTCCTGTTCTTTTCTAGTCCTGTGGTTGAAATAATGTTTTTTGCTACGTCTTTTGCCCTTCCCGGAAATCCTTCGGTTGCTATCCCCCACATACTATTTACATGCCAGAAACACTTGGTTGCAAAACAAAAACAAGTTTGCAGAGGACGGAGAAATCGTCTGCCCACTCAGCCCATCGACCACAGGCTGCGAGAGTGCTCACATCGTGACACAGAATTTTTTTTCAGCTGTCTTGTCTCCGCAAATAGTTGTTTAAGAAAAAAATGAGAGAGTCACATATGGTGACAATTATAATGGGAAAATTGACGTTAAGGAGAAACAGACGTACATACGGGATGTTAAACAACACGATTATAATAGATAGTATGCTTGTTCCATTACGAAGATACAAAGACACACGACGGCGAAGCAAAACTCGAATAAGCTGAAGACAACCCTGATGATCGGCATCATGATTGTCGCTGGAACAGTCCAGTTGCACGTGTTACCCACCTCTACCCCCTAACCACAGAGGCCCCGAACACGACCACCAAACACAACACCCCCAGCCCGGACACTAAACTACACACACACACACAGCCACCGATACCCCCACATGGTGTGAGAACCTCGTCAAGTGGTATTCACTATCCTACACAGTGGAAGCCTTACTAGTTATAACCATATTGTACCGTGTCATTCAGACAATTAAATTGCGGAAATGGAGAAGGAGAGCCTCCTGCCCTCCAGTATATACATTTAGGGCCACTTTCCCCGGACTCCAGCAAACCCCACACTCTTTCTGAGCCTTCTTCTTTAATACATTCAGCAGTTGTTGTTTTGTTTATAAAGTTTACTTTCCTCTGTCTGTGAATATTAGTGATAGGAAGAAAAGTGATGCTGCGACCGGATTTTTTTTGTATTGTAAGATAAGTTCTTTGATTGTAAATAGCAGCATGAGTGTAGTCTAGTTAGAGACAGTTAGAGGTTCCCCTTTTACTGAATGTTAAATGGCCCCCTAGAAATTCTTGGACATGTGTTGTTTAGGGAAAATTTTTTGGACCCACAGGACAGAGTAGAGTAGAACCTGTCCTTCGTTAAGGGTCACCGGCATTTCAAGAGAACAAAGAAGACCCAATATTGTGATCCTTCATGCTTCGTGTTGAGGATCAAGAGGACAGAGTGTAGACATCTGGGATGGCCACACGTCCAACTAGGTGCGGAGGAACTCGCAAAGCCTGGCAGGAAAAAATGACAAGCCAAGACTCAGGCAGGCTCAGAGCCTGAAATGCATATTTGCCAGCAAAAGTCCAGATGGTATCAAAACTCCGTCCAATTAGCATTGTAATATGGCCGATTAGCATTTGATGACCCATCTTCACCAAAACAAAGGACTGGTACTCAAGCAACCGTGACAGTCCCAGACATTTCGGCGCCTGTCAAGGGAAACGCAAACAACAGGGTCAGTGACCGCTTGGGCTCGCCCAGCCATCCAGATTCCGCCCACTTATTGGCTAAGGAATCGAACAGAGTGATCAGGGGTCACCCAATTAGTAAGGCCCAAATCGAAGGACCACCCAAAAGACAGCGAAAACCCCCGAGTATAAAAAGAAGAGTTCGCCATATGTTCGCTCTCTTTTGGCCTTGGTACCCCGGTCACGGCCATCGCCAATCGCAGCAACACTAGAAGCGAGTCCAAGTTCAACGCCCACTACCAGATGGATGAGCCCAGCTGAGCAGCAGTTACTCCTTCGAACTCGAGCGATCCAGAACTGAACAGCGGCCACTGTTTTCTGACCTAAGGCGGGTGCCCAAAGTTAAGCACAGGTTGTCTTAGTTGATAGGTGTAGTGAACTAGCAATGTTTATGTTGCATCACTAATTGTGTGTAAATAAAGTACCCTTGACCTTGAACTAACCAACTGGTGTTTGGCTTTTGATCGATAACTGGTTGAAACTTGTGGTGGTATCATTCGATACCTGGCGACTCTTAGCATTCGGCCATAGATAACATAGAAAGAAAGAAAATTCACTGATTGCCGTAATTGGAACAGAGCCCAGTAAAGCCAAAGTAGAAAAGAAATCCACAACAGTGCCAACTGGCGATATTCAAACAAAAGTTTCTGCTGTTCATCGAAGCCTCAGACCTCGAAGGTGCGTCTGATGCAAGAAAGATCGCACTTCTCCTCTCAATAGCGGGTGATCAAGCCATCGAAGTCTTCAACTGGTTTATCTTCCACGAAGGCCAGGACAAGACATCGTTTCAGACCATCCTGGACAAGTTTGGTAATCACTGTGAAGTCGACACCAATGAAATCTTCGAGTGCTACATATTCAAACAACGTCTTCAAGGTAAAGATGAATCATTCATCTAGTCTCCGCCTGCTAGCGTTGTCCTGCAACATTGGTGATATTGCTGACTCCATGATCAGAGACCAAATCTTGTTTGGAGTTCACTCTGATGCTGTGAGAGAGCAGCTCTTACCAATCAATCATCTGACCCTGCCAGTTACGATTGAAACATGTACAGTGCACGAGCACGCGGAAAATCGGTATTCCCAATACAAATCGGCTGAAAATTAGAAACTTGCCTCCCACGAGGCAGGCAGTGTGCAGGCCATCTCCCGGAAGCAGCGCCTCAGCATTGAAGACAGGGGCCATCTCGTGTGCTTTTCCCGGAGCCCCAGGCATGCGCGATGCGAACGGGATAACAAAGCGGCCGACACCCACACTGCGCAGGTGCAGAAGTCTGCCGAACTCACTTCGCATGTGCAACAACGTACACCGCATCATGACGCAGATGTCATGACGTGCCCAAACTGTGGCAAAGGGCACTTAAAGGGACACTGCCCTGCAAGAGGCAGGCGATGTTTAAACTGTGGGAAGCCTGGACACTATGCAGCCTTGTGCAGGCCTGCACCACCAGTCAGAGGCCAGCGGTCCCAATTCCGTCGATGGCGTGTCCAGAATGTGCAACGATGATTACAGGATTCTTATCTTGGCAGTACAACATATCCAGAGGACGAGTTCCTGGAGTCCGCCTACCGAGTAGGCATCATCACCACACGTGAACATGCCACACCTAACTCATCTCGCAGTCAGTCCATCATCGCTGTGGATTCGGAGGACGAATGTCGAGCGGTGATGAAGGTCAACCGCTGATCCATCCAGTTCAAGCTGCACACAGGTGCTTCTGCCAACCTCCTATAACAGGCAGACTTCAAGCGCATCAAGAAGTCCCCCCACCCCCACCCCAAGGTCCTTCCAGCAGACTGTCAGCTTCTGAACTATAACGGTAATGCCATCACGGCACTGGGTCCTGCCATCTACTCGGCTCCAACCGGAGTACCCATGCACGGCTAAGGTTTGAAATTGTCAAGCTGGACAGTGCATCCCTATTGGGCACGCATGCCTGCAAAAAGCGAAACGGGTGCAGTGGGTTTATTCAATGACATCCTCCAACGTGGATCGTCAAGTTGGCATTGACGAAATCCTCGCTCAGTATCCAGATGTGTTTGACGGAAAGGACACTTTACCATATCGGTACAAGATCCTACTGCGACCTGATGCCAGGCCAGTGGTCCATGCATCACGCCGGGTCCCGGCCTCTCTGAAGGAGCGTCTGAAGGAACAGCTCAAGAAGCTGCAGAGGCAGGGGATCATTTCCAGGGTAACCGAACCGACTGACTGGGTCAGTTCGAAGGTGGTGGTTAAAAAACCCTCTAGAGACCAGCGCATGTGCATTGATCCCAAGCATCTCAACCAGAATATAATGTGTGAATACTACTTGTTCGACCCAGACAGGGAAATGAAAACCGAGACAGATGCAAGCAACGATGGCATCATTGCGGACCTGCTGCAAAGCGATGACAGTTCATCCTGGGCGCGGTTGCCTACTCATCAAGGGCAATGATGCCCACTGAACAAAGGTATGAACAAATCGAAATGGAATGCCTGGGCCTTCTCACTGGCATTCTCAAGTTTCACGACTATGTCTGCAGCCTGCCGAAATTCACAGTCGAGACGGATTACAGGGCCCTGGTCCACATTACCCGCAAGGACCTTAATGACATGACACCTCGGTTGCAGTGCATCCTCCTCAACCTCAGAAGGTACGACTTTGACCTGGTCTACATGCCTGGCAAGGACCTTATCATTGCTGATACACCGTCCCACTCCATCACCATGCTGAGTGAACCACTGAACGTCATCCGGCAAATTGAGTCACAGGTTGAGTCACAGGTGCAGCTCTGTGCTCGCACCCTCCTGGTATCTGATGAGAACGTGATTCGTATCCGTGAGGTGACAGCCAAATACCCCTCTTGCAGCGTTTATGCAACACCTAGCCAATGGCTGGCAAAAATGGCAGTGCCCTCAATTTTTCAATGCAAAGGGCGACCTGACGGTGATTGATGGTATCCTCCGCAAACTTGACCGGACTGTAATTTCACACAGTCACCAGAGCATGGTGCTCTGTCAAATCCATGAGGGCCACCTGGGTGTGGAAAAGTGCAGACGCAGAGCCAGCCAGGCTGCCTAGTGGACCGGGTTCAGCCAGGGCATCGCGAACAGGGTGCTTAACTGTGCGACCTGCCAATACTTCCAGCCAGCGCAGTGTAAGCAGACACTTCAGCAGCATGAAGTCGAAACCTCTCCGTGGTCCAAGGTTGGCATCGATCTACTTCATGCAAATGGGCGTGATTACGTGTTAAACATAGATTACTTTTCCAATTACCCTAAAGTCGTGAAGCTCTCAGACCTCACACTTCGGACCATCATCTAGCCCTGTAACGAGACGTTCTCTAGGCATGGTATCCCACTCACTGTCATGAGTGACAATGGCCCGTGCTTCAGCAGCCATGAATGGTCTCTGTTTGCCCAGTCGCATCAGTTCAAACACGTCACTTCCAGCCCACACTGTCCGCAGTCAAACAGAAAGGTTTAGAAAGGGATGCACATAGCGAAGCAGCTCATCTGCAAGGCCGCGGATTCTGCGCCTGACATTCACCTTGCACTGCTTGCATACAGGGCGACCCCACTGTCCACTGGCATGTCGCCGGCTCAACTCCTGATGAACAGGGACCTGGGAACGACACTTCCAGCCATACACGTTCCCAAACTGGATCACCTACCGGTGCTGCAGAAGGTGCAGTAACTCCGAGACCGGCAAAAAACAGCGCTATGATGCTCATGCCACCGATTTCCCCGTGTTATCACCCTCAGACACTGTTCGGGTCAATATCCATGATGGCGGCTGGTCAGCTCCAGCTGTGGTTGTTTGACAGCCCCCCCCCCCCCCCCCCCCCGTTCGTATGTTGTGTGTCTGGCTGATGGTCCTGTTGTGCGATTAAACAGATGGATACTGCGCAAAGTTACCTGCCCGCAAACACATTCTTCTCCGTTTCCTTCTGTCGTTTTGCCACCTCCTGATACCTCGACTCACGAGGCCACCAGTCAGGGTTCAATCCCGCCCATCAAGGCTCTGCGATCCCCACCACCATCTTTCCGGCGGTCGACCAAGATCAGACGCAAGCCACAGAGACTGGACTTATGAACATTTGTTCTGTTTGCTATGTTCTGTGTTCTTGCATTAGACAGCTGTTTTCATATGTACATATGTTCACATCCACTGCATATATATATGTTAATATTTGCCTATTCCTGTAAATACGTTCACATATATCATCCAAACATAAAAAGGGGAGATGGCATCATATGCAGACACACACAAAATGATATACAGACAAGCAGCTAATGGACATAGAGAACAGGACATGACCAATGAGGAGGCAGGACACTCAGGGGTGGCATCTGACTATAAAATACACGAGGCACTCACACTCCGTCTCTTTGTACTGAAGAACATCTGCGAGACAGTCAAGGGTGTTGTTACAATCTCACATCTCCACCATGTGGCAAGAGCTCATCTGGTTTGATCCAGCAGTGGGCAGTAGAGCAGAGATGCTGATTGGCCTTTGCAGGGGAAATGTGCATACGTCCGTGTGCTCACCCTAACTTGGAGGTGGTTTGTGGAGGAGCTCTTGTCAAGTGACACTTAAACCCGAACACTTCTTCAGTGTTTCCCTCCCTACCCCCTCCACTAACCAAAAAAAAACCAACCGCTGTAAGGATCAAGAGAAGGCTCGAGGGCAGTTAGAAGTGGAAAGTTGAACCGTGACGTCACAGCCTGCAGGAAAAGGATTGGCTGGTGACTGGTAAGTCGTTTTTATTTATTTTCCCTCAGGTGTTATCGTGCGGGGCGCAGAGTTTGCTGAGTGAGTGCTTGCTGAGAAGGGGAGTAAATAACAGGTAAGCTGTTTTTTCTTTTTTTTATCTAGAGCGGATGACAGGGAAGGTAGTGCAATGTTCCTCCTGCAGAATGTTTGTGGTGAGGGACGCCGTCAGTGTCCCTGCTGATTTTATCTGTGGGACGTGCACCCATCTGCAGCTCCTCAGAAACCGCGTTCGGGAACTGGAGCTGGAGTTGGATGAGCTTCGGTTATTCGGGAGGCAGATTTGGTCATAGATAGAAGCTTCAGGGATGTAGTTACTCCGAAGAATAAAGATAGATGGGTGACGGTAAGAGGGGCTGGGAGGAAGCAGTTAGTACAGGGATCCCCTGTGGCCGTTCCACTTAGTAACACGTATACCGATTTGGATATTGTTGGGGAAGGGGGGGAGGGACGACTTACCTGTGATCAGCCATGGGGTACAGGTCTCTGGCACAGAGTCTGTCCCTGTTGCTCAGACGGGAAGGGAGAGAGGAGAAGAGCATTAGTCATTGGAGACTCCATAATTAGGGGGATAGATAGGAGCTTCTGTGGGAACGAGAGAGACTCACGGTTGGTGTGTTGCCTCCTAGGTGCCAGGGAGCGTGATGTCTCCGATCGTGTTTTCGGGATCCTTAAGGGGAGGGGGAGCAGCCCCAAGTTGTGGTCCACATAGGTACCAACAACATCGGTAGGAAAAGGGATGGGGATGTAAGGTAGAAATTCAGGGAGCTAGGGTGGAAACTTAGATCTAGGACAAACAGAGTTATTTTCTCTGGGTTGTTACCCGTGCCACGTGATAGCGAGACGGGGAATAGGGAGAGAGAGTAGTTGAACACGTGGCTACAGGGATGCTGCAGGATGGAGGGTTTCAGATTTCTGGATAATTGGGGCTCATTCTGGGGTCGGTGGGGCCTCTACAAACGGGATGGTCTGCACCTGGACCAGAGGGGTACCAATATTCTGGGGGGGGGGGGGGGGATTTGCTAATGCTCTTCGGGAGGGTTTAAACTAGTTCAGCAGGGGCTTGGGAACCAGAAGTGTAGCTCCAGTATACAGGAGGTTGAGAATAGTGAGGTCATGAGTAGGGTTTCAAATTTGCAGGAGTGTACCGGCAGGCAGGAAAGTGGTTTAAAGTGTGTCTCCTTCAATGACAGGAGCATCTGGAATAAGGTGGGTGAACTTGCGGCCTGGGTTGGTACCTGGGACTTCGATGCTGTGACCATTTCGGAGACGTGGATAGAGCAGGAACAGGAATGGATGTTGCAGGTGCCGGGATTTAGATATTTAAGTAAGCTCAGGGAAGGTGGTAAAAGAGGGGGAGGGGTGGCATTGTTAGTCAAGGACAGTATTACGGTGGTAGAAAGGATGTTTGATGAGGACTCGTCTACTGAGGTAGTATGGGCTGAGGTTAGAAACAAGAAAGGAGAGGTCACCCTGTTAGGGGTTTTCTATAGGCCTCCGAAAGGTTGCAGAGATGTAGAGGAGAGGATTGCAAAGATGATTCTGGATAGGAGCGAAAGCAACAGGGTAGTCGTTATGGGGGACTTTAACTTTCCAAATATTAACTGAAATTCTTGATTTCTCGAGGAATTAAGGGCTATGGAGAGAGCGCGGGTAAATGGAGTTGAAATCAGTCATGATTGAATGGTGGAGTGGACTCGTTGGGCCGAATGGCCTTACTTCCGCTCCTATCTCTCATGGTCGTATGGTCTTATGGAAACGCTATAGTTCGAGTACATTAGGTGGGTCCGTTCTTGTCCAATGTGTGCAGGAGGGTTTCCTGACACAGTATGTAGGTAGGACATATTGGATTTGGTACTGGGCAATGAACCAGGACAGGTGTTAGATTTGGAGGTAGGTGAGTACTTTGGTGATAGTGACCACAATTCGATTACGTTTAATTTAGTGATGGAAAGGGATAGGTATATACCGCAGGGCAAGAGTTATATCTGGGGGAAAGGCAAGTATGATGCGATGAGGCAAGACTTAGTATACATCGGATGGAGAGGAAAACTGCAGGGGACGGGCACAATGGAAATGTGGAGCTTGTTCAAGGAACAGCTACTGCGTGTCCTTGATAGGTACGTACCTGTCAGGCATGGGGGAAGTGGTCGAGTAAGGGATCCGTGGTTTGCTAAAGCAGTCGAAACACTTGTCAAGAGGAAAAAGGAGACTTATGCAAAGATGAGACATGTGGTTCAGTTAGGGCGCTCGAGAGTTACAAGTTAGCCAGGAAGGACCTAAAGAGAGAGCTAGGAAGAGCCAGGAGGGGACATGAGATGTCTTTGGCAGGTATGAATTTATCACAGAATTTAATCACAGAATTTACAGTGCAGAAGGAGGCCATTTGGCCCATCGAGTCTGCACCGGCTCTTGGAAAGAGCACCCTACCCAAGGTCAACACCTCCAAGCTATCCCCATAACCCAGTATCACCACCCAACACTAAGGGCAATTTTGGACACTAAGGGCAATTTATCACCGCCAATCCACCTAACCTGCACATCTTTGGACTGCGGGAGGAAACCGGAGCACCCGGAGGAAACCCACGCACACACACGGGGAGGATGTGCAGACTCTGTACAGACAGTGACCCAAGCCGGAATCGAACCTGGGACCCTGGAGCTGTGAAGCCATTGTGCTATCCACAATGCTACCGTGCTGATCAAGGATGATCAAGGATAACCCTAAATCTTTCTATAGATATGTCAGGAATAAAAGAATGACCAGGGTAAGAGTAGGGCCAGTCAAGGACAGTAGTGGGAAGTTGTGCTTGGAGTCCGAGGAGATAGGAGAGGGGCTAAATGAATATATTTCGTCAGCATTCACACAGGAAAAAGACAATGTTGTCAAGGAGAACACTGAGATTCAGGCTACTGGACTAGAAGGGCTTGAGGTTCATAAGGAGGAGGTGTTAGAAATTATGGAAAGTGTGAAAACAGATAAGTCACTTCGGCCGGATGGGATTTATCCTAGGAGGAGATTGCTGAGCCTTTGGCCTTGATCTTTAAGTCATCTTTCTCTACAGGAATAGTGCCAGAAGACTGGAAGATAGCAAATGTTGTCCCCTTGTTTAAGAAGGGATGGAGAGATAACCCTGGTAAATATAGACCAGTGAGCCTTGCTTCTGTTGTGGGAAAAATCTTGGAAAGGTTTAAAAGAGATAGGATGTATAATCATCTGGAAAGGAATAATTTGATTAGAGATAGCCAACACGGTTTTGTGAAGGGTAGGTCGTGCCTCACAAACCTTATAGAGTTCGTTGGGGAGGTGACCAAACAGGTGGATGAGGGTAAAGCAGTTGATGTGGTGTGTATGGATTTCAGGAAAGCGTTTGATAATGTTCCCCATGGTAGGCTACTGCAGCGAATACGGATGCATGGGATTCAGGGTGGTTTAGCAATTTGGATCAGAAATTGGCTGGCTGGAAGAAGACAACGGGTGGTGGTTGATGGGAATTGTTCAGACTGGAGTCCAGTTACTAATGGTGTACCACAAGGATCTGTTTTGGGGCCACTGCTGTTTGTCATTTTTATAAATGACCTGGAGGGGGGCGTAGAAGGATGGGTGAGTAAATTTGCGGATGACACTAAAGTCGATGGAGTTGTGGACAGTACGGAAGGATGTTACAAGTTACAGAGGGACATGGATAAGCTGCAGCGCTGGGCTGAGAGGTGGCAAATGGAGTTTAATGCAGAAAAGTGGGAGGTTATTCATTTTAGAAGGAATAACAGGAAGATTGAGTACTGGTCTAATGGTATGATTCTTGGTAGTGTGGATGAGCAGAGAGATCTCGGTGTCCATGTACATAGACCCCTGAACGTTGCCACCCAGGTTGAGAGGGTTGATAAGAAGGCGTACGGTGTGGTGGCTTTTATTGGTAGAGGGATTGAGTTGAGGAGCCATGAGGTCATGTTGGAGCTATATAACACTCTGGTGCGGCCGCATTTGGAGTATTGCATGCAATTCAGGTCGCCGCATTATAGGAAGGTGGTGGAAGCATTGGAAAGGGTGCAGAGGAGATTTACCAAAATGTTGTCTGGTATGGAGGGAAGATCTTATGAGGAAAGGGTGAGGGACTTGTGGATGGTTTCGTTAGAGAGAAGACGGTTAAGGGGTGACTTAATTGAGGCATACAAGATGATCAGAGGATTGGATAGGGTGGACAGTGAGAGCCTTTTTCCTCGGATGGTGATGTCTAGCACGAGGGGTCATAGCTTTAAATTGAGGGGAGATAGATATCAAACAGATGTCAGAGGTAGGTTCTTTACTCAGAGAGTAGTAAGGGCGTGGAATGCCCTGCCTGCGACAGTAGTGGACTCGCCAACACTAAGGACATTCAAATGGTCATTGGATAGACATATGGACAATAAGGGAATAGTGTAGATGGGCTTTCGAGTGGTTTCACAGGTCGGCGCAACATCGAGGGCTGAAGGGCCTGTCCTGTGCTGTAATGTTCTATGTTCTATGGTTCAGGCAGACAGAGTAACCACACTTAAGTTGGCAGAGAGTCGAACTCACAGACAACTGTGCTAACTGTGCTATTAGTTCAATTAACCCGATTAAACTAACTTCAAGGTCTGGAGTATCTTTCTGATCTAAGCTGCACCCAGTTGCAGCCAGTGTTAGACCAGTGCACCTAACACGTCAGCCATATCATACTTCTCCTGATTCAATTAAATGTGATTCAGATTGTTAGACCTTAATGTTTCCTCATCAGCGACTGTAGACAGGACAGCGTGTAGTGGCTAGGTTCCAACTGGATTTGTTTTTTGGAGGTATTTAACATAAGGAATCCTCCAGCGATTTGGCTCATACCTCTTGCATGAAGCAGCACGGCAGGAAGACGAAAATATAGAGCCTCACGCTCCACTTTTATTACTCAATATTACTTCCATCTGTAAGCTACACGATCCAATTTCAACCAAGCGCATTTTCAACGTTCAGCACTGCAAACCGTTGAACATGTTATTTGTTTTACTTCATTACATTATGTTATTATTTCCATTAAATTTAAAGTACCCAATTCGTGTTTTCCAATTAAGGGACAATTTGGGGTTGTGGGGCGAAACCCACGAATACGCGAAGAGAGTGTGCAGACTCCACACGGACAGTGACCCAGAATTGGAATCTGGTGCCGTGCGGCAGCAGTGCTAACCACCGAGCCACCGTGCTGCCTTCCATTCTATTATTTTACCTGCCTCCGCATTTACTGCTAATTTGATTGAATGATCTTTTGTATCGAACAGAGGTCTTCCTTCAACGTTTGTTTATGTCGTTTGGGTCTTCAATCAAATCAATTAAATCTCCCTTTCGCTCACGGTTACCTGTCCGTCTAGTTCTGATTGCCCTGACCAGAACGGCTGGCTAAGCCATTTCAGGGGTCATTTCATAGTCAGCTGTAGATCTGGAGTCATATGTAGGCCAGACCAGGTAAGAACGGCATACTTCCTACCCGTAAGAACATTAGTGAACCAGGTGGGTTATTGCGACAATCGACAATGTCTCGCTGGCATCGCTAAAATATAAGTATACTTAAGTATTTTGATGTGGAGATGCCGGCGTTGGACGGAGGTGAGTACTGGGATTCACCGGAGGAAGGATCATAGATCATAGGATCATATAATTTCCAGTGCAGAAGGAGGCCATTCGGCCCATTGAATCTGCACCGGCTCTTGGAAAGAGCAGTGCTCCGAAAGCTAGTGTTTGAAGCAAACCTGTTGGACTTTAACCTGGTGTTGCAAGACTTCTTACTAAGTATTTTGAGTAACTGTTTGCACTGTATGTACAGCTTTCATGACCAGCAGTTTGCTTAAGTATGTTTTCCTTACTTTTCCTTGGATAGTGCAGTTCTGGAAAAATGAATGCAAGTAAAATATATGTTTTATACTTCTCAGCAAAGGCATATATCAGCTAACCAGAGCCCCTTGCTTCTCTCCAAAGAGCAACAGCCTGAGATGAGGTGTGCAAACGGCATCATTGCAACACACACCATGCCGTATTTATTACAATCAAGGAGACAGATAGATTTGTTGATATTACCAGAAGTGTAAAGATTGACTCACACAAAACGTTAGCTGTGTTCTTCCCACACAGATGTTGACAGACCTGCTGTGATTTTCCCACATGTTATGGAATCACTATGTTTGCAACTAATTTCCAACGGAAAGACGAACGGCGTGTCTGCACATTTTTATATTCGAGTGCAAGGATGGTTTACACTTTGCACCTCGCCCACTTTCTCGTTCATAACTACAACAGTTTCTTTAGAGGCATAGACGTAAGTGATAGACATCTAGTAGCAGGAAGAAGAATATTATTTTCTGAACTAGTTTACAGTGTATTGAAACTGAAGCAACGTAGTTTTGCGTACTAAATAAAGTAGAACCAATGCAATGCCGATACATTTTAATTACACTTCGTTAGGAACAGTATTGTCACGAGCTTATTCATTTGATTTTTTATAGTCACTTTGAATGTAATGGCATTCAAGGAGCTACATTCTAATTTCGGCCACAGTGTCCATAATTAGTCACAAGTGATATGCCGGGTTGTTTTAGTCGTGTTACCGTTAGCAGTTAGAATTTCATGGAAATTATTTGTTTTCATTTCTGAACGATCAAGAATAAGTAAAGCAAGTGTATTTTCTATGGAAATGTCGATTTGATTATTTGTTTTAATGTTTCATTCTTTTTTAAGTTAGAATTTTTTGAATATACACAGGAACATATGAATCGTAACATCAACAAATCTATCTGTCTACTGAATTGTTATAAATACGGCATGATGTGTATTAGGAGCAGGGGTAGGCCTCTCTTCCCCGCAATCCAGTTCCGCCATGCAATATCATCGTTCATCTGATTGCAACTTTGACCCTATAATCTTGCCTCCCACTGGTCACCTTCAGTCCCTAGTTAATCGATAAAGCATCTATTTCTGCCTTGAAGGTATAGAAATATTCTGCTTTCACTGCATTTAAATGGAGAGAGTTGCAGGGATGCACGACAGAGAGAGAAAATACATTTTCCTCTCCGTTTGTAATGATCATTCCTGAATTTTGCACTGTAACCTTGAGTTCTGGGTTATCCGAGAGGAGCAAAAATCAGTTCCACTCAGCCGTTTAATACCGCACAGGAATTTTAGGTTTAAAGCAAGCCACATATTTATCTTCTGTACTCCAGTGGATGCAAAGATAAGCTGCCCGATGATTCATAGTCGGACAGCCCGCCCTTTGCTACAATTAGTCCAGTACACCGTGTTTATATCGAATTCATATTTCCTCAAATGAGGAGCCCATTAATTTTCAGAATATTTCAGACATAGTGTAACCAATGCACTGCACAACTGAATCATGAACACCCTTCTTTTGTAATCGACTCCCCATACGATAAGCGATGATATTCTCTTCATTTTCTTAATTATTTATTTTAACTGTTACTAGCCTCTTCCAGTACCAGCCTCCCTGAACAAGCGCCGGAATGTAGCGACTAGGAGCTTTTTGCAGGAACTTTATTTGAACCCTACTTGCGACAATAACCGATTTTCATTTCATTTTCATTTCATTCTTGACAATAAGCAATGACAAACTTTTAGCTCTCCAACTTATTTGTTGTACATGCATAATAGTTAGTTTTTCATCCATGCAACGGGACATCCAGATAACTGCACCTCAGAGTTCTGCAAACATTCACAATATAGCAAATAAACGTTTTCATTCGTTCTTTAAAATGCAGAAATTCACAGTTGACCACATTATAATCCCCCGCTTCGAATTTTGACAAATCACTTAATCTAAATGTGTCCTTGTGCAGCTCCATATGGCCTCTCCAAAATTTACTTTCCTGCCCGTCTTTGTGGCATCAGGAACTTTGTCAAGCATACTTCCATAATCTTCACCGAATTCGTCCACAGGCAGTGTAAGTGTTCATACAACAGCACTTCAAACTTTGCCAGTATGTTATCTCGTCCATAATTAGATTTTGTGTTCTGTGATAATCGCTGACTTGGCAACTTATCAAATACCGACTTGAAATCTAAGTACAGTATAGCCACCGGTTCCCCTTGATCACAACACACATGACTCCTTCAACTAACTCCAATAAATTGGTTACACGCGATTCCCCTTGTCAAAACAAAATTTGTGGCATACATAGAACATAGAACGATACAGCGCAGGACAGGCCCTTCGGCCCACGATGTTGCACCGACATGGGAAGTCAAAAAACAAAAGCCATCTACCTACACTATGCCATTATCGTCCATATGCTTATCCAATAAACTACTGTTGCAGGTAGAGCATTCCACGGCCTCACCACTCTTTGATTAAATAACCTACCTCTGACCTCTGTCCTGTATCTATTACCCCTTAGTTTAAGGCAATGTCCCCTCGTGCTAGCCATTTCCATCACTGTCCACCCTATCTAACCCCCTGATAATTTTGTATGCCACTATTAAGTCTCCTCTTAACCTTCTTCTCTCTAACGAAAACAACCTCAAGTCTATCAGCCTTTCCTCATAGGATTTTCCCTCCATACCAGGCAACATCCTGGTAAATCCCCTCTGCACCCGCTCCAAAGCTTCCACGTCCTTCCTACAATGAGGTGACCAGAACTGTACACAATACTCCAAATGCGGCCGGACCAGAGTTTTGTAACGCTGCAACATGACCTCATGGCCCCGGAACTCAATCGCTCTACCAATAAAGGCCAACACTCCATAGGCCTTCTTCACATCCCCATCAACCTGGGTGGCAACTTTCAGGGATCTGTGTACATGGACACCGAGGTCTCTCTGCACATCCACACTTCCAAGAACTTAACCATGAGCCAAATATTCCACATTCCTGTTATTCCTTCCAAAGTGAATCACCTCACACTTCTCTACATTAAACTCCATTTGCCACCTCTCAACCCAGCTCTGCAGCTTATCTATGTCCCTCTGTAACCTGCTACATCCTTCTGCACTGTCGACAACACCGCCAACTTTAGTGTCGACTCCAAATTTACTCACCCACCCTTCTGCGCCTTCCTCTAGGACATTGATAAAAATGACAAAGAGCAACGGCCCCAGAACAGATCCTTGTGGTATGCCACTTGTAACTGAACTCCATTCTGAACATTTCCCATCAACCACCACCCTCTGTCTTCTTTCAGCTAGCCAATTTCTGATCCACGTCTCTAAATCACCCTCAATACCCAGCCTCCGTATTTTCTGCAATAGCCTACAGTGGGGAGCCTTATCAAACGCTTTACTGAAATCCGTATACACCACATCAACTGCTCTACCCTCGTCTACCTGTTCAGTCACCTTCTCAAAGAACTCGATAAGGTTTGTGAGGCATGACCTACCCTTCACAAAGCCATGCTGACTATCCCTAATCATATTATTCCTATCTAGATGATTATAAATCTTGTCTCTTATAATTCCCTCCAAGACTTTACCCACAACAGACGTGAGGCTCACCGGTCTATAGTTGCCGGGTTTGTCTCTACTCCCCTTCTTGAACAAATGGACCACATTTGCTTTTCCTCCAGTCCTCTGGCACTATTCATGTAGCCAATGATGACATAAAAATCAAAGCCAAAGGCCCAGCAATCTCTTCCCTGGCTTCCCAGAGAATCCTAGGATAAATCCCATCAGGCCCCGGGGACTTATCTATATTCAGCCTGTCCAGAATTGCCAACACCTCTTCCCTACGTACCTCAATGCCATATATTCTAATAGCCTGGGTCTCAGCATTCTCCTCCACAACATTCTCTTTTTCCTGAGTGAATACTGACGAAAGATATTCATTTAGTATCTCGCCTATCTCTTCAGACTCCATACACAACTTCCCATCCCTGTCCTTGACTGGCCCTACTCTTACCCTAGTCATTCTTTTATTCCTGACTTACCTGCAGAAAGCTTTTGGGTTTTCCTTGATCCTACCTGCAAATAATTCTCATGTCCCCTCCTTGCTCGTCTTGGCTCTCTCTTTAGACCCTTCCTCATACCTTGTAACTATCAAGCACCCCAGCTGAAACTTCACTCCTCATCTTCACATAGGCCTCCTTCTTCCTCTTAACAAGAGATTCCACTTATTTGGTAAACCACGGTTCCCTCGCTCGACGCCTTCCTCCCTGCCTGACCGGTACGTACTTATCAAGAACACGCAGTAGCTGTTCCTTAAACAAGCTCCACATATCCAGTGTGCCCAACACTTGCAGCCTACATCTCCAACCTATCCCCCCCCCCAAGTCATGTCTAATGGCATCATAATTGTCCTTCCCCCACAATGTGTGCAGGAAACCCTCCTGCACACATTGTACAAAAAACGACCCATCTAATGTACTCGAACTATATCTTTTCCAGTCAATATTTGGAAAGTTAAAGTCCCCCATAATGACTACCCTGTTACTTTCGCTGTTATCCAGAATCATCTTCGCCATCCTTTCCTCTACATCCCTAGAACTATTTGGAGGCCTATAGAAAACTCCCAACAGGGTGACCTCTCCTTTCCTGTTTCTAACCGCAGCCCATACTACCTCGGAAGAAGAGTCCCCATCTAGCATCCTCTCCGCCACCGTAATACTGTTTTTGACTAGCAGCGCCACACATCCCCATCTTTTGCCTCCTTCTCTGAGCTTACTAAAACACCTAAACCCTGGAACCTGCAACAACCATTCCTGTCCCTGCTCTATCCATGTCTCAGAAATGGCCACAACATCGAAGTCCCAGGTACCAACCTATGCTGCCAGTTCCCCTACCTTATTTTTTATACTCCATTGAAGTAGACACACTTCAAACCACCTACCTGAACACTGGCACCCTCCTGCGAAGTCAATTCAGTGCTCCTGACCTCTATACTCTCAATCTCTCGTACCCTAAAACTACAATCCAGGTTCCCATGCCCCTGCTGTATTAGTTTAACCCCCCCCCTCCCACCCCACCCCAAGAGCACTAACATATCTCCCCCTCCCCTCCCCCCCCCCCTCCTAGGATATTTGTTCCCCTCAGGTCCAGATGCAGACCATCCTGTCTGTAGAGGTCCCACTTTCCCCAGAAAGAGCCCCAGTTATCCAGAAATCTGAATCGCTCCCGCCTGCGCCATCCCTGTAGCCACGTGTTTAATTGGTCTCTCTCTTTATTCCTCATCTCATTATCACGTGGCACGGGCAACAACCCAGAGATAACAATTCTGTTTGTTCTAGTTCTGAGCTTCCACCCTAGCTCCCTGAAAGCCTGCCTGACATCCTTGTCCCCTTTCCTACCTATGTCGTTAGTGCCAATGTGGACCACGACTTGGGGCTGCTCCCCCTCCCCTTAAGGACCATGAAAATACGATCCGAGACATCACGTACCCTTGCACCTGGGAGGCAACATACCAACGTGAGTCTCTCTCGCTCCCACAAAATCTCCTATCTGTGCCCCTGACTATTGAGTCCCCAATTACGAATGCTCTGCTCCTCGCCCCCTTCCCTTCTGAGCAACAGGGACAGACTCCGTGCCAGAGGCCCGTACCCCATGGCTTACCCCTGGTATGTCCCCCCCCCCCCAAGTATCCAAAGCGGTATACTTGTTACTCAGGGGAACGACTGCAAGGAATCCCTGCACTGACTGCTTCTTCCCAGTCCCTCTTACAGTTACCCACCTATCTCCAATCTTTGGTGTAACTAATTCCCTGAAGCTGCTATCTATGACCCCCTCTGCCTCCCGAATGATCCGACGTTCATCCAACGTCAGCTCCTGTTCCCTAACTCGGTCTTGGAGGAGCTGGAGATGGCTGCACTTCCTGCAGGTAAAATCAGCAGGGACACTAACGACCATCCCTCACCTCAAACATCCTGCATGAGGAACATTGCACTACCTTCCCTGCCATCCCTCTAATCTCGAACCATGTTCCGGTTAATAAATACATTTTTAAAAAATATAATAATAATATGACACTTACCTCACACCAATGGGGCTTATTATTAGGTTAGAGGAGGAGGGTGGGTGGGAGACACTACACGTGTAGTGTCTCGGGTTTCCTCTCCTCCAGAATTTATAGGTTGGTGGTGGGGCGGCTTCCCAGAAGTCCGCGTGTCGAACTTCCGGTTCCCGCCTTATATTTAAAAAAATAAGTAAATAAAACAGAAAAGAAGAACAGAAACGGGACCAGGTAAGTGTTTTTAAAGTAAAAACTTACCTCCCAGAAGGCCCTTGCGCACCGCTCCCACCGAAATCCAAAGGCCTGCTCCTGCAAAGGGAAGGGTTTTTAAAGTAAAAACTTACGTCCCAGAAGGCCCTTGCGCACCGCTCCCGCCGAAATACCAGTCGTCATATCCTGCCAACCAAGAACATTAAGACTTATGCCAACACTCTGTATCCTGTTCTCCAATCCATATCAATATGTAACACGCTACACAATGGGCATTGATGTTCTGCAATAATCTTTGATTTGGAACACTATCAAATGCCGACTTGGAATCCAAGTACATGATATGGTCGTGTTCCTCTTAATTCTGGCACATGTGGCTGCTTCAAATACCTACAAAATCGCCAAGAAATTGTTTGGGCATAATTCCCCTTCGGAAGAAAGTCGTGGTCACGCTGTCTGGTTGTCGTGTCGTTTTTCTCCAATTCCATGCACCATTTTCGAAAATTCCCCTGTGGCAGATGTTAGGCTAACTGCTGCTGTATCCCTCACTTTTTGAACAAACATGTTGTACTTGCAGCCTTTCAATCTAAATTAACCGTCACAAAATGTACAGAATTTGGGAAAATAAACATCAAATGACTTCTTTCAAGATCTCAGTGGGAAAGCTGCCTGAACCAAATAATTTGCCAGCCTGCAAACCCCAAAAAACATGCTCAATACTATTTCCTAAATACTCTGTAATTTTCCAGAGTTCGCCCTCCCTTTCTTTTCTAAATTCCTGTTATTTCTGTTGATTTAGTATGGAACGGAGCAATATGTTTAAAAAAATTTGGAGTACCCAATTCATTTTTTCCAATTAAGTAGCAATTAAGCGCATTCAATTCACTTACACTGCACACCTTTGTGCTGTGGAGGCGAAACACACGCAAACACGGGAGAATTTGCAAGCTCCACACAGACAGTGACCCAGAGTCGGGATCGAACCTGGGACCTCGGCACCGTGACACTGCAGTGCTAACCACTGAACCACCGTGCTACCCTGAAACGATGCATTGTAACACTTTAAATCATCTGCGAAAACCTTCATTACAATAATCAGTCGCACAGATGCAAATGCTGAAGGGCCAACATTCAATTTATTATATATTTTTTAAAAATCTATATAAACCTGACCTAATTGTCTGTATATTACCTGTCACTTGTCCCTCCTTTTCAATCTTTTTGTCATTCTTCTTGTCATTATTTTGTCGATCTTTATATTCTTTCCAAGCTTATGAAATCTGCCACGCATTTTTGCTCAAATACACGCTACTTTATTTAACTTTAATATTGCCTTTAACGTTTTAAGTAACCTACAAATGGCGCGTGAATTTCCTTTGAATATTTCTTTCTCCATGGAATGCATGCTTTCTTGCTATTTCAAAATATCTGCCACTAAATTGCTGTTGAGCAATCGTTTAAGAACAGTTTCCAGTTCTCCTCAGCGCGCTCTGCTGTCTTCCCCTCATTTTAAAAAATAAATTGAGAATACCCAATTAAGGGGCAATTTAACGTGGGCAATCCAACTAACCAACACATCTTTTTGGGTTGTGGGGGTGAAACCCACGCAGACACGGGGAAAATGTGCAAACTCCAGACGGACAGTGAATCAGGGCCAGAATCAGAACCTGGCGAACAGCGCCGTAGTCCCAGTGTTAACCACTGAGCCACCGTGCTTCCCCCTGCCTTGCCCTCATAATAGCCATCATGGGGTTTTGAAATACTAGGCTTCGTTGCGCGTCTCCCCCCTCAACGGAATGCAAAATAAATCGTACGATTGCTGCTGCCTAGATGTGACTTCTCTATGGGGTTATCAATTATTCTGATTACACAACAACAGGTTTGGTATAGCCTGCCATCTTGGTGGTTCCAGAGCGTCCTATTCTGAGAAATGTTCCAAAAGACATACCAAGACAGGACAGATCCAACCCGACCATTACCACTCTCTCATTATGCTCTTGATAATCAGTAAAGAGTTGGAAGGTCTGCCTTACTGTGCTCTCAAGTTGCACTTGCAATGTAGTTACATGCTCACAGAAACTCAAGTTTAGTGCAGCCCTGCCCATCTGGATTCTAACTTCACTGCAGCTTTTGCAAACAATAGCTGAAGGAGATTAACTCAAGCGGGTAATATGCGAGAAATTGCCCTGGACATTAAGGCAGCATTGGGTTATTACAATACATTGGAAGGTTTTGAAAACTGTATGTCAGGTGTTCAGTCGGCTCAGTCAAGCATTTCGTTGCAGGGCATTTTTGAGGTGGTGCCCCAAGTTCAGCAATAGTCAGCTATTGCATTGAGAATATACCGTGCAAATTAAGGCTTGCATAAGGGACGTTTGTCGATAATTTTAAAATATCTAGCGCCATTCACATTTCCTAAACCAATGACCCAGACCGTCTTCGTGTGCAGCAAAAGGGGCACCACAAACTGGCCTGCGCTGATAAATCGCAATTGACATTCAGGCCATTCAAGTGGATAACAAAGCTAGTCTCTGACAAGACACGGCCTCATCATCCTCTGATAAAAGTGGCATTACTTTCACAAAGTCACCAACTCCATGCATCACCAGTGTTACCACCGCTCATAAAATGGGCTGCACATCCATATACAATATTTTTGAAAAAGGCCATGCCAGCAGCCGGGATTTCTGCTGTTAGTAACTTACTTTATTAATTCGGAACATCTTTCAGGAATGTGATGGTATTTTATCCACTTGTCTGGATTCGTGTATTGCCAACAATGCTCATTCGAAAGACACATTCGAGAAACTAAGTGCCACGTTTTCAGCACCAACTTGAAGCATTTACCACTGGGCAGCAGCGTGGCGCAGCGGTTGCATTGCTGCCTCACGGCGTCGTGGACCGGCGTTATATGGCGGTTCTGGGTCACTGTCCGTCTGGAGTTTGCACATTCTTCACTTTTCTGCATGGGTCTCATCCCCACAACCCAAAATGATGTGCAGAATCGGTGCATTGGCAACGCTAAATTGTCCCGTTATTGAAAAGTAAATAACTGCGAACTCTACATTTATTTTACAAAAGCATTTACTCCGCCCACAACCAACTCCGTTTCAACATTGGGAACCATATAATGTTGTACCAAACCACAACTTTTCAAATTTGGATCTCAACTACCCAAAATAACGAGGACAACAGATGCGTTGGAACACCACCACCACCAAGTATCTCGCCAAACTGCATAGCACCTGGCTTGAGACAATTCTGCTGTTCCGTTGTCAGATGGATCAAAATTCGAGCTCACCATTCCTGGCATGACAGCCGTTGAAGTTACATTGCAGCCGTCAAGCAGTGGTCTTAGCATCGCCTCCTCGGAAAAGATGATTCTGTTTATTCATGTTGATAAGAAGAATCATATAATACAATTGTTGAAGGTAACCTATATTCATCACGTCCCCCTTGTTCTGTATTTTAAAAGCTTTACTGCAAGCATGATCAATCGAAGAACTGTGTCTATGGCCGAGAAATTGCGGCTGCACACAATTTAACACTGAGTTGTCAATTTTAAAAGTAATAATTTATGTAAAATAAGGTTCGTCAGTATTGGCACTTTATTGAATAAGTGAACTGGAGAGTGATTATACAGCACTTGGAAATTCAGACGTCAATTACATTGCACTATTGTTAAAATTCATAATTAAACCTTAAACTTTAATCGTCCATCAACAACTATCGAAACAAAAATTACACTATGGACCAAGAGCTGACAATACCTTCCTGCATTTTCTCTCACGAGGAAGCAACATAGGAATTCAATTGAAGAGATTTCAAAGTAAGCATAAGTCCATTGCCACCGATTTATTTTTTAAGAGAGATATTCCTCTCTTGCACTCAGCATGATCTCTAATAGCCAAAACAACAGATATCCAGAATCAACAAGTCTCTGCTTCAGTTCTCTTGTGTATTATGAAAAGCGTCCATTTTGGTTTATTTTAAATGTTTCGACTTTAAATAAGCAACTGGCACAAAATGGGAATGCTACAGCATGAATAGCACTGCCCCTGGTTGCAAGAAACTTGCTGACGAGATGGAAGATCACGTGCACGCTTTTACAAACAAGACTGCCCATGGAAATCAGAACAGAGCAAAGATTACTGCAAGCTCAGCTATATATTTGAATGGCTACATGGTTACATGTTCTTACCAGCATTTCTCAATGTTTCCACCAGGACTCCTAATTTTGAAACAAAACGATTGGATCCAGAAATATCTTCAAACATCTTTCAAATATTGTCTCTAATCTTGGTTTTGTCTCCTTACCTAATTCTCCGAGGGATCGTGCATAAGCGATTAACCAGAATGATTTGGGAAAAAGAAGGATTATGAGATGAGAACAGATTTCGGTCCACTGGAAGCTTATTCACTTGAGTTTCGAAAAAATGAGAGGAGATACAATTGAAGCGTTCATAATCCCAACAGCGCCCGACAGACTGGTTGCAGTGATGATGTTGCTTCTGTCAGTTGAGTTCAGTAAAAAAAGCATCACAGTGTGGGTACAAGGAGTATGAAATTGAGGACTGGCATTATGTTAAAAATCTTCACCCAGAAGGTAGATAACTTGTCGGATTCTGTACAATACAGCGTTCAGATCACAGATCGACAATGATAGCAATGAATTGAGGAGTAGCAGCGGCCGGCCGAATGACCTCCTACTTTCCATATTTGTATTTATATATGTTCCTGTTTTTTAAAGGTTTACTTACGTTATTGAAAGACAATATGCTTAATTTGCGGCATCAGTGGAGATTTTTCATAACAACCATTGATTCACAATGGCAGTTCGAGGTCCAAATGGTAAATTCAAACATTTCCAAAAATTGCACGCCTTTCCAAACACATCTGGCATGCATACAACGTGGATGTGAAGACTTGCACTTTAGATAAACGCTATTAAGTCCGAACAGCATCTAATCTTGGAAGAGGTATGGATTGAAGGGCTCAATCTATAATGCACAACAAACGTTCCAGGATTTTATTCGAACAAACATGGATTCTATTTGGAGGAAAACGTAAAATCAATTGAGATGCATTTTGCCAGGATCAGCCGATCAGTATCAATTCAGCTTTGATCACACGAAACGTAAATTAAATGAATAAGTTCAAGCTGCTCTCACGCGCACAAGTATTACTTAATTAAATGTGAAATTGGGTCGTGTAGTTATAATCTTACCTTCGAGTTTGTGCAACACTCGAGGTAGTCGATGTGCTGGGCCTGATGACGCGTGCCCCATTTTCTATTCTATATACTCCAATAAAGATTAGCTGAACATTAGTCCTGGGTTAGTACTGTGCACAGGGGCAGTGCAGCTGCCTCACAGCGTCAGCGACCCGGGTTCACTTATGACCTCGGGCTGCTCTGTGGAGTTTGCACATTTTCCCCATGTGTGCGTGGGATTCTTCCTGGTGCCCCGGTTTCCTTTCCCAGTTCAAATATGTGCAGGTTCGATGAACAGTCCATACTAATAATTCGGTGGCGCCGTGGTATTGTCACTGGACTAGTTAACCAGTTACTCAGAATAACGCTCTGGCGACCGAGGTTCAAACCCCGCCACTGCAACTGGTTGAATTAGAATTCAATAAAATAAATCGGGAATTAAAAAGCTGGTGAATCCCGGATCAATTGTCATAAAATTTTATCTGGTTCACTAATGTATTTATGGAATCAAAACTGCCGTCCTTACCCAGTCCGGCCACATGTGACTCCAAGCGCACAGCAATGTGCTTGACATTTAACTTCCCCCTCGAGTTCGATTAGGGATGGACAATAATTTCTGGCGCTGCCTGCGACGACCACGTCCCAGCAACGTATAAAAAAAACTTTGATGGGTTTACGGGGATAGAGGCGGGGTAAGGTGTTCTGTTGCAGCAGTGGTAGGATCAGAGTCTATATTGACTGGGGGGATGCTATGATTTCTTAGTGTGTTTCCACCTCATGACAGTTTACTTTCATTTCCCTGCTGAATATTTGCTGCGAATGCTGTCCATTTCCCCCGCTAATCTTACATTCAGGCTAGACCACGATAAACGTAAATTGAAAACAGAACTATCATATGGCCAGTGCCATTGCTTTCATCGTTGCATGGTATTACCTTCTTTACTCATGGACGTGTACTTTAATTGATCTTCATCTTTGTTGTACTTTTTTTCGTCTTCAGCATTGTTTTCATCATAGGGTTCAGTTCTAATATTGATGTATTCATCATCAGGCGCCGCCATTTGAAACTAACCAACTGTAAAATAACAAGATTAAAAGGTACTAGTGTGATAACATACGAACAAAAGTGTATGCGTCCTAAGAACATAAGTTACACCACACTGTTCCTGAAACCTACCTCGAGATTCGAAATCACCCCGTCTGTATCTGTATAAAATGTTATTCATATGATGTCGGTGAGTTAAAAAAACAAACAGAGAATTCGAGATACACATGTGTTGAAATTACTCCCTGAGAATTTCCATCAGTCGCCCTTTCGTCCAACGAAAGGTTCTCTGAGTCCAATTTTGATGTCGTGGTGAATATAAGATAAACACATATTTTGGATGATTAATTATTTGCACACCCCTTCGGATTTTTCCCATTGTCGTCAGTGGATATGAAACTCGCGTGAGATTCAAAATGTCCGCCCGACTCACTACGCATTCATGCGTGAAATCCGAGAAATTACGACTATATTGTTCGTCCGAAACGTTGAGTTATTTATGATTGCCAATGTTTCCTGTTCATGTAATCATGTTGCCTCATTTGAGAAAAATTCCGATCCGGAACTCATTTGCAGAGTTTACATTGAATCTCCGATTTTTACTTCAAAAAAGGCTTTTATGTTAAAATCAGAATGTTTCCACGATTTACTATATACAGCAATGAACAATGTTAAATAGAAGAAGCACGCTTCCATATTTCAGGTGGCATATCCCCAACATTTTAGAGCCGGAGCTAAATTTCCAGTGGGACAGTTCAAAAGTGATTTTAAGAAAATCAGCAGAGAAAAGTTCAATTAATGCAGAACTTTACTGCAGCAGGATTACCGGGAAATCATGAGACCCACGGCATATGTCTGGGCTGAATAAAGTCGGTCAGTAGAGACGGTTTATTACTGGAATACACATAGACAACTTCAGGAGGATCTTATCAATATTGAAGGGCGTACTTTGCTGATTTGATTACTCAATTTAAATCTGACCTAATGCCGGCATTGAATGCCTGAATATTAGCGAACGTAAGCAAACATAAACGTGAAATAAACTTACCTCCGTTTTTCATTGGACTCAACATGAAGTTGCACGCAATCTATATCCTAGCAATTTTATTGTGAAATAAGTTTAAAAAAACATTCAGTTCGAGCGAGTCAACGGATTAGGAATTCGTGGTGCAGCTAGTTTTTCAAAGTTTGTAACAAATGTACTTTTAGCAGGGCAGGAACATGCTGATTGTATTCATTTGGGAATGATAACATTCATGATAGCTTACACTTTGTTACAAATGGCATAATACCAGAAATTCTGACATGTTTCCCTTAAATTGCCGTTCCAATTGAGGGAATGTGTTCTGGGAAATATTGATGTCACTGAGGTTACACTCGAAGAGTTCATTTTTTGCTGGGCACATTTGTTCTCGTGATCGTTGTCCCAGTTTGATTCGTTTAGTCCAAATGAAGTCTAAATCTGTTTCAGTTTGGAATATTCTTTGTACATTCACGAAGCTCCGCCTTTATTATCCCTGAAATAATGTTCAGACCACCGATTTGCTCGAATCAGCATAGGCATTTCAGCCAACTCTCACTTACGGTTTCCTCTGTATGTTCAATCATTTATTTTCCATTACCTGAAATTCATGTTGACAGTTCAAATCGTCATCGCCGCTAAATTCTTTGCACACAGTGGTTCTGTGAGGGTCAAAATCAATCAATCAATTGATTGTTTGCTGTTGGTTTTTTAAAGTGCAGATCTTTCCCATTTTGTGGAATAAATAATAATTTTTGCGAAGTTGCCTCATTTGTGCAGCACGGTAGCATTGTGGATAGCGCAATTGCTTCACAGCTCCAGGGTCCCAGGTTCGATTCCGGCTTGGGTCACTGTCTGTGCGGAGTCTGTACATCCTCCCCGTGTGTGCGTGGGTTTCCTCCGGGTGCTCCGGTTTCCTCCCACAGTCCAAAGATGTGCAGGTTAGGTGGATTGGCCATGATAAATTGCCCTTAGTGTCCAAAATTGCACTTGGTGTTGGGTGGGGTTACTGGGTTATGGGGATCGGGTGGAGGTGTTGACATTGGGTGGGGTGCTCTTTCCAATAGCCGGTGGAGACTCGATGGGCCGAATGGCCTCCTTCTGCACTGTAAATTCTATGAAATTCTATGAAAGTCACTGCTCTTCTTGCTGTTTTCCTCAATTTGTATACCTCTTGGAGTATTTGTTCAAACTATAATAGAAAGGGCATTGACAGTATACAGCAAGATATATTCGAAAGGGATTCTCGCGTACGCATCTTTTCAAACGGCCTATGCCTCCATTATTTGCCGCATTGTCATTTCGCAATGTTCGCCATTCCATTTCGAAATCGATGAATATTTAAAGGGACTGTGGACGTTCACCAACCGTTTTGCAGTCCTGGAAAAGTGGAATCGGCATCACTATGCAGAAAACTATTTCAATGAATCACTATGGTGCACAAGGAAGCCTATCGAGTCTACACTAACCCTCTGAAAGTGCACGCCACCATATTGCTTTAATCCCATAAACCCACCCATCATTTGGACACCAAGGGACTACACAGAATGTACATCCACGTAACCTGCACATGTTTGGGCTGTGGGAGGAAACCTGAGTATCCAAGGGAAACCCAAGTAGACAAGGGAATAAACTGCAAACGTCACAGTCACCGAAGGCCGAAACTGAAACCGGAGCCCTGGCGCTGTGAGGCAGCTGTGCTAACTACTGTGCTACAGTACTTCAAGAGACTTCAGAAGAAAGTGCTAAAAAGTCGATATCGTATAAGTAGTCATCATTGTCGTCATTATTATATAAAATTGCATCTAAACCGAATATATGACGGCACATACACGACATCTCAACAAATTGCACATAAGACGGCGAGATTCTCCGATTTGAAGTGCTGATGCCGGTGTGGTAAGACGCCAGAAAGAAAGGGTGCCAGAAGCTGCACCGATCGTATTTTGGTGGCGGTCGGGGTGTGGGGGGGGGGGGGGGGGGGGAGCAAACACGCAGTGTAAAGCCAAAGCCCTCCCGTCTCACCCTCTGTCCGCGGAACGGCTGCCAAACGATTGTGACGGCACTGGACTCAGTCCGCAGCCGCCTGGTTCGGTTCACGAAAATAAAATGACAAGTGTTCCACTCCGTCGGAGACTCCGCCAATTGGGGGGGGGGGGGGGGGGGGCGTATCATTGGGGAGGGTCTCAGCTGAGTCCTGAAGCAGTCCCAACGGCGTCCGTTTTAGACGGGTCGGAGCATTGCAAAAGCGGCGCCGCCCCGATTTCGGCCCCGGACACGATTTGTAGGTCTGTGAACCAAGAATACCGCACAGAATGTCTGCAACACAGCAGCTTTCGGCCCAGCGAGTCTGCCCGAACTCTAAAAGAGCAACCGACCTCGGCGCATTCGCCCGCCGTGCACCCCCCCCCCCCTAACTTATGCACCCCTGGATACTAAGTGCAAATATATCATTGCTATCCAGCGAACCAGCGCATCTTTGGACTGTGGGTGGAAGTCAGAGGGGCAGCACGGTGGTGCAGTGGGTTAGCTCTGCTGTCTCATGGCGCTGAAGTCCCAGGTTCGGTCCTGCCTATGGGTCACTGTCCGTGTGGATTTTCCACATTCTCTCCGAGTTGGCGTGGGTTTCGTTCCCACACCCCAAGAGATGTGCAGACTAGGTGGAGTAGCGACGCTAAATTGGCCCTTAATTTGAAAAAAATAATTGGGGACACTAAGTTTAGAAAAAAAAGGAATTTGGAGCGCCCGGTGAAACCCAAGCCGACACTGGGGGAAAGTGCAAACACGGCACAGACATGCAGCCAAGACTGCAATTAAACTCGGGTCTTTGGCGCTGTGAGGGAGCGGTGGTAACCACACTGCTACTATGATATCTATTTGCATATAGTCACTGACTTGGCCTCAATAACAATTTTTGGTAGAGAGATCCATAGATTCACCACTCCGGGAGTTATGTCAGTCAAAAATCGCTTCGCCCTTACTCTAAGACTGTGACCACCTTGTTCTGGATCCCACTTCCAAAAAAGCAACATTACTGCATCCTGCCTGTCCAGAATTATCAGAATGAAAATATTTCAATGACATCCACTCTCATTCTTCTAAATTTCAGTGTATCAGCCCCATTCGACCGAATGGTCTCCTCATACCGCAGTCCTATCTTCCCAGTATCCGGACTGCTGCACGTTTGCTGCACGATCGCTTTGGCAAGGAAATCGGTTCACAAAAATCAGTACAAATCTGCAAAAAATACTCCATGCATAGCCTCGCGCAGACTTACGGTACTGCTCATCTAATCATGTTCACTTGTAATGGAGGTCAAAACACAATTCGTTTTGCGGTGGCTCTCTGTTTGCTTTCAGTGACGGGTGTATTCGAACAGCCAAAGAAAATTCTAGGTCAATATTTTACAATTTATCGCGATTGACATACGAATACAGCATGGTGGCGCAATGGTTAGCATGGCTTCCTCGCTGTGCCAGGGATCTGGGATTCATTCTGACCTCTAGTGACTTTCTGTATGCAGTCTTCTCATTCTCTTCGTGACTGCGTGGGTTTTCTCCAGGTTTTCCGGTTTTGACTCACAGTCTAAAGATGTACAGATAGGTGGATTTGCCAAGCTAAATTTCCCCCTCGTGTCCAAACATTAGGTGCACGTGACTTGATAGGGACGGGATGGGCTTGGCTGTGGTGCTGTTTCGGAGGGTTGGTGCAGGCATGATGGGCCAAATGGCCTCCCCATGCACTGCATTGAATTTACGATTCTTTACAAATATTCTGCCACGTTCTCCATTCAAAGTTGCTAACTGCAAATGTATCCCGATTATACGACATCTGCATGCTCTTGCCCAGTCACTCACCTTGTCAAAATCACGTGGTACCCTCCATTATGCACAACTTTAAAAGGCTTATTCTTTGCCTGAATTTATAGTGTTAGACTTGCCCTGGCCAATACTCCTGCTGTGCTTGTCAGTCATAAAGTAATATATAACTGGTGCATCGCCAGTTTGCAAAACCGGTCACTTTGATTTCCACGGAAAATATGTTTGCTTTAAAAAAAAACATCTGTTGCAAGCTACTGCCATTTTTTATTTTGTTTCCCTAAACTTAAATGGAATGAGATAACCATGCTTAAAATGGAGGCGGGGGGAGTGGGGGGGTGGGGGGGTGGGGGGGGGGGGGGGGTTCGCTTCGGTACCAAAGAATGAATATGCTCTCAAATAAATCAATTTGAATATTTCTACAGATATTATTGGAAGTACGTAATCTTGTTTTGGGAGTGTGCGAACCAGAGCATTAGATTAAAATGCGCAATAACTGGAAAGGAAATAGAGAACGAAATTAAGAGAACATCACCCTCAGGCGGAGCAAAATAGGTGACAAGTGTGAGAAGGGAGGCAGTAAATGCAGGACTGATTGTATACCTAAATGTGATCAGTATACAGAACAAGGTAAATGAGCTTGCTGCGCGCATCGAAATTGGTCGATACGATTTTGTGGGTATCACAGAGACGTAGCTGCAAGGGGATCAGGGCTAAATATACAAGGATATGTGACCTATCCAAAGGACAGGCAGATGGCAAATGGGGCGATTTTGCGTTGTTCGTAAGTTATCAAGTTAAATCGACAGCAAAGAGCGATATTGGATCAGAAAGCATCGAATTTCTGTGGGTAGAGTTGAGGAATAGCAAAGGTAAAAACACCGTTATGGGAGTTCTGTATAGGCCCCCTAGCAGTATTCAGGATGTGGGACAGAAAATACATCAGGTGATAGAAAAGGCATGTAAAAAAGCCAATATTAAAATAATCATGATGGATTTGAATATTCAAATAGACTGGGAAAACCAAGTTGGCAGTGGATCACAAGAAAAGGAATCTGGGGAATGCCTCAGACATGTTTTTCTTGCAGCAACTTGTGACAGAGCCGACTAGGGAACAGGCAATTCTGGATTTGGTTATGTGTAATGAGCCAGACTTGAATATGGAACTTAGGGTGAAGGAACAGCTACGGAGAAGTGACCACAATATGATAGACTTTACCCTGCAGTTTGAGAGGGAGATGCTGGAATTACCTGCAGTGGCAATACGATTAAATAAGGGTAACTACAGATACATGAGAGAGGAGCTGGCCAGAGTTCATTGGAAAAGGAGGATAGCAGAGAAGGCTGTGGAACACCAATGGCAGGGGTTTTCGGGGATTGTTCGGAAGGCACAACAGAAATTCACCCCGAGGACGAAACATGCTATGCGGAGACAAGGCATTCATGGCTGACGAGGGAAGTCAAGGACATCAGAAAAGAAAAAGTAAAATCATACGGAGTGGCAAGAATCAGTGAGGCTAGATGACCGGGAAGCCTTTGAAATCGAGGAGAGGACAATTAAAAACACAATAAGGGGTGAGAAGATGAAATATGAGTGCAAGTAACGGAAACGAAGATCGGAAGAGTTTTGTTTCAAGATATAAACGGTAAGAGAGAGGCAAAAAAAGAGATTGGACTACAGGACAATGTGGCTGGAGAAGTGATAATAGGAAGCAAAGAAATGGCAGAGGAACAGAATAGTTACTTTGCATCAGTCTTCACGGTGGAAGACACCAGTGGGCTGTCAGAGTTCCAGGAGAAACAGGGGCAGAGGTGAGTGTAGTAGCCATCGCTAAGGAGAAGGATATGGGGAAACTAAACGGTCTGACTTTGGAAAAATCACCTGGACGGGATGGACTATACCCCAGGATTCTGAAAGACATAGCTGAGGGGATTGTGGACGCATTGGTGGTGATCGTTCAGGGAACACTAGAGGCAGGGAGGGTGCCAGACGACTGGAAAATGCCTAATGTAACACCGCTGTTTACGAAGGCAGGGAGTCAGAAGACGGGAAATTATAGGCTGGTTAGTCTGACTTCGGCCATTGATAATACTTCAGAGTGCATTATTGAAGATGAGATCACGGACTACTTGGAAGTGCATGATAAAATAGGACTGAGTTATCACGGCTTCGTCAAGGGAGGTCATGTCTGACAAATCTGTAAGACATGTTTGAGGAGGTAGCAAGTAACTTAGACAAAGGAGAACCAGTGGACGTGATTTATTTATATTTCCTCAAGGTCTTTGACAATGTGCCACATAGGAGACTATTAAATGAGTTAAGAGCATCGTGTGAAGGATGCGATTCTGGTATGGATAGAGGATTTGCTGACTGACAGAATGCAGAGAGTGAGTATAATATGGGTGTTTTCAGGATGTCAGCCGGTGACTAGTGGTGTGCCTCACAACTCTGTCCTGAGACCACAACTTTTCACAATATACATCAATGATCGAGAAGAAGGAACTGAACGTGCTATTGCTAGGTTTGAAGATGATATAAAATTTGTAGAGGGACAGGTATTATGGAGGAAGCAGGGGGACTGCAGAAGGACTTGGACAGGCTAGGAGAATGGGAAAATAAGCGGCAGTTGGAAAGCAACGTGGAAAACAGTGAGGTTATGCACTTTTGAAGGAGGATGGGAGACATAGACTATTTTCTAAATGGCAAAATGCTTTGTAAGTCAGAAGCACAAAAAGACTTCAGATTCACTGTTCAAGATTCTCTTAATGTTAACGTGCAGACTCAGTGGACAGTTAGGAAGGCAAATGCAATGTTAATATTCATGTTGAGAGGGCTAGAATACAAGACGACGGGCGTACTTCTGAGGCTGTAAAAGGCTCTGGGCAGACCCAATTTGAAGTGTTGTGAGCAGTCACTGTAGGCGCCGTATCTAAAGAAGGCTATACCGGCCTTGGAAATGGTCAGACGAAGTTAGCCAGAACGAACCCGGGAATGAAGAGCTTGTCGCATGAAGGACGGTTGAGGACTTTGGGTCTGTCCTCGCTGGAGTTTTGAAGGATGGGACTTATTGAAACTTACACGATACTGCGAGGCCTGGATAAACTGGACTTGGAGGGAATGTTTCCACTTGTGGGAAAAGTAGAACCAGAGGACACAAACTCAAAGGGACGATCCTTTAAAACAGAGATGAGGAAGAATATCTTCATCCAGACGGTGGACAATCTGTGGAATACTTTGCCCCATAAGGCTGAGGACGCCAAATCACTGAGTGTCTTTAAGCCATAGAGAGGTTCTTCATTCATAAGGGAATCAGGGCCTAAGGGGAGAAGGCAGGAGAATGGGAATGCGAACAATATCAGCCCATGATTGAATGGCGGAGCAGACTCGATGGGCCGAGTGGCGTAATTCTGCTCCTATGTCTTATGGACTTAAGTGTATTCGACCAAGCTGAATTTAGTCAACCGTATGTTCACATATTGGTGTGATAATAGCTTTGAGATAGGATTTCACATATATGAGCTTGCACATGAGGTATGGACAAAGGAAACAGTAAATTCAACGGATCATATAGTGCTATTCAAGCAACTTATTATGTTTTCTTGAGACCAGTTTAATATGCATCGTATTTTACTGTACAGATTTAGAACCTACGAATGCCGTTTATCAACTGCAAAGTGTATCGCCCAAACAAAATCATCTTCAAACAAGAAATGCAAAATCATGAACATTGAAGAAGAAAGTCGTCAACGTTTGTCGTCTTGCATTAACCGTGATACTTGCTCAGACTACCAGTTTGATGAAGCAGACATTCATCCTGGTCCATGAGGGCAAGCTAATTAGTTGACGATCGGACAATGATTGGTCGAGAGTGCAAACCTTCTTCATAAAACATGGTCTAGCACAGGAAGCCTGATAAATCTCCTCTGCATCCTCTCCAAAGCATGCACAATCTTCCTATAGTGAAGCGACCAGAGCTTGATACATTATTCCGTGTGGTCTAACCAGGGTTTTATGAAGCTGCAGCAAAACCTCGCGGCTCTTAATGTCAATGCCCCTGATAATGTAAGCCAACATACCATACGCGTTTTTAACAACCCTATCAACCTTGGTGGCAACCTTGAGTGGATCTATGTATGTGGACCCAAGATCCCTCAAAGATACCTTTGTTTATTTGGAACAGGCATAATTTGCATACGCTTGTTTCCTGTCTTCAATGTTATAGGGCGGGATTCTCCGTTAGCTTACGCCGGAATTGCGATTGGGCGGACAATTGCTTCCAATGCTAAAATCGTGGGAAGCTCTGGTTTGACACCAAATCGTGATTTTTTTATCACCTCGACAGCGGCATCAATGATTACCGGAACAAACCGATAGCATATCGTTTGCGGTCCTGTCCCGGTATCCTCAGGGCCTTTCCGATTCTCCGCCTCCAATGGGCCGACAGCCTGATGGCGTGGTTCACTTGTGCTTTCAAAAGTACAAGAGTACAAGGGTGACGGGATGGGTGGGTGGGGGGGGGGGGGAATGCGGGGGCAGAGCACGACGTCCCAGCTTGGGCCACTTTGTAGCCAGTTGGACCTGGTTAGGCTTGGGGTAACGCAACCTGCTAACATGTCGGCCTTTCAACCGTTGCCACAATGTGTATTGGAATTCAACCTGCAATGGTGGCCTTCCTGCTAGTCACCGCAGCCCTGAGCGATGCCCTGCCGCGATACGAGCATGTTCAGCTCGAGGGATAGGAGGAACCTGAAGAAGCGAACCGTGAGGCAGCGGAGCGATCAGAACTAACGCATGCAGTAGGAGGTCAGATGGCGGCCGCCCAGGTTAGAGAGCCAGTTGCACAACAGGCCGAGGAAGAGAAGTTGCCAATGAGGCACCGCATGAGGCCCCGTGTGTACCGGCACCACTTGTCATTTGAGGACATGCTGGGTCGTGGAGGCCGTCGAACACTCTGTCTGAGAAGAGACAGTGCAACATAACTGCACGATAACGGCACACCTGCCACTGTGCGCGTATGGTGGAGGTGGACTGCTGCCAATGATGTCAAGGTGACGGTGACTCTGAACTTTTGCGCGATAGTGTCATAGATCATGGAAGAATACACCACAGAACAGGCCCTTCGGCCCTCGATGTTGTGCCGAGCTTTGCCCAAAACCAAGATCAAGCTACCCCACTGCCTGTCATTCCGGTGTGCTCCATGTGCCTATCCAATAACCGCTTGAAAGTTCCTAAAGTGTCCGACTACACTATCACAGCAGACAGTCCATTCCACACTCTAACCACTTTCTGAGTGAAGAACCTAGCTCGGCCATCCCTCCTATATCTCCCGTCCCGAAACTTACAGTTATGCTCCCTTGTAACAGCTACATCCACCCGAGGAAATAGTCTCTGAACGTCCACTCTATCTGACGATCTTATAAATCTCTATTAAGTCGCCTCTCATCCTCCTTCGGTCCAATGAGAAAAGCCCTAGCTCCCTCATCCTTTCCTCATAAGACCTACCCTCCAGTCCAGGCAGCATATTGGTAAATCTCCTTTGCACCCTTTCCAATGGTTCCACATCCTTCCTATAATGAGGTGACCAGGACGGCACGCAATACTCCAAATGTGGTTTCACCAGGGCTCTGTTCAGTTGCAGCATAACCCACGGCTCTTAAACTCAAGCCCACTGTTAACAAACACTAACACACTACAGGCCTTCTTCGCGGCTCTACCCACTTGAGTGGCAACCTTCAGAGATCTGTGGACATGAACCCCAAGATCCCTCTGTTACTCAACATTCCTCAGAACCCTGCCGTTGACCCTGTAATCCACATTCAAATTTGTCCTACCAAATTGAATCACCCCACACTTTTCAGGATTTAACTCTATTTGCCATTTTTCGGCCCAGCTCTGCATCCTATCAATGTGTCTTTGCAGCCTACAACAGCCCTCCACCTCACCCACTACTCCACCAACCTTGGTGTCATCAGCAAATTTACTGACCCACCCTTGAGCCCCCTCCTCCAAGTCATTTATAAAAATCACAAATAGCAGAGAACCCAGCACTGATCCCTGTGTACACCGCTGGTAACTGGTCGCCAGTCTGAACATTTTCCGTCCACCACCACCCCCTGTCTTCTATGTGATAGCCAGTTACTTATCGAATTGGCCAAATTTCCCTCTATCCCACACGTTATCACTTTCTTCATGAGCCGACCATGGGGAAACTTATCAAACGACTTACTGAACCCATGAATACGACATCAACCGCTCAACCTTAGTTACCTCATCAATGAATTCAATCAAATTTGTGAGGCAAGACTTACCCTTCACGAATCCGTGTTGACTACCCCAGATAAAGTTGCAACTTTCCAAATGGTCATTAACCCTATCCCTCAGGACCCTTTCCATTAACTTACCGATCGCCGAAGTAAGACTAACCGACCTATAATTACTAGGGTCATTCCTATTCCCTTTCTTGAACAGAGGAACAACATTCACCACTCTCCAGTCCTCTGGCAATATCCCCATGGGCAGTGAAGACCCAAAGGCCAAAGCCAAAGGCTCTGCAATCTCATCCTTTGCCTCCCAAAGAATCCTAGGATATATCCCATCTGACCCAGTGGACTTGTCGACCCTCAGGTTTTTCAAAATTGCTGATACATCTTCCCTCAGAACATCTACCACTTCCAGCCTACTCGCCTGTATCACACTTTCATCGTCAAAAACATAGCCCCTGTCCTCGGTGAGCACTGAAGAAAAGTATTCATTCAACGGCTCTCCTACCGCTTCTGACTCCATGCACAAGTTCCAACTACTGTCCTTGACTGGCCCTAACCCCATCCTAGTCATTCTTTTATTTCTCACCAAAGAGTAAAAAACCTTGGGGTTTTTCCTTGATCCGACCCGCCAAGGACTTCTCATGCCCCATCTGAGTTCTCCTAAGCCCTTTTTTTAACTCCTTCCTTGCTACCTTGTAACCCTCAAGCGACCCAACTGAACCTTGTTTTCTCATCCTTACATACGCTTCCTTTTTCCTCTTGACACGCCATTCAACCTCTTTTGTGAACCATGGTCCCCTCACACGGCCGTTTCCTCCCTGCCTGACAGGGGCATACCTATCAAGGACACACAGTAGTTGTTCCTTGAAGAAGCTTCACTTTTCATTTGTGCCTATCGCTGACAGTTTCTGTTCCCATCTTATGCTCCCGAATTCTTGCCCAATCGCATCATAATTAACTCTCCCCCAATTATAAACCTTGCACTGCAGTATGGCCCTATCCCTCTCCATTGCAATAGTGAAAGACTCCGAATTGTGGTCACTGTCTCCAAAATGCTCTCCCACAAATAAATCTAACACTTGGCCCGTTTCATTACCCAGTACGAAATCCTATGTGGCCCCACCTCTTGTCGGCGTATCCACATATTGTGTCAGGAAACCATCCTGCACACAATGTACAAAAACTGCCCCACCCCGAACTGTTCGACCAAGAGATGTTCCAGTCAATGTTTGGAAAGTTGAAGTCACCCATGCCAACTACCCTGAGACCTCCACACCTATCCATAATCTGCTTTGCAATTTCCTCCTCCACATCTCTATTACATTTTGGGAGCCTATAGAAATCGTCTAACAACATGCCCGCTCCTTGCCTATTTCTAACTTCTGTCCATATTACCTCAGTAGACAGATGCCCCTCGAACTGCCTATCTGCAGTCGTTAAACTATCCTTGATTAACACTGCAACTCCTCCACCTCTTTTACCACCTTCTCTACTATTACGGAAACATCTATCCACTGGAACTCCCTCAACCATTCCTGTCGCTGTTCTAACCATGTCTCCGTAATGGCCATATCATCGTAGTCCCAAGTCCCAATCCACGCTCCAAGTTTACCTACCTTATTGCGGATGCATCTTGCATTAAAGTAGACACACTTCAACCCACCTTCCTGTCTGCTGGTACACTCCTGCGACATTGATACCCTCCTCAGTACCTCACTACTCTCAACACTGGCTTCTTGACGACAGCTCGTTTCCCCATCCCCCTGACAAATTAGTTTAACCGCCCCCCTCCCCCGAAGAGCCGTAGCAAATTTTCCTCCCAGGATATTGGCGCCCCTCTGTTTCAGGTGCAAACCGTCCTGTTTGTACGGGTCCCACCTTCCCCGGAATGTGCTCCAATTATCCATGTAACCGGAACCCCCCCCCCCCCTACACCATCCCTGCAGCCACGTGTTCATCTGCATTCTCTTCCTGTTCCTGAACTCGCTCGCACGTTGCACCGGCAATAAACCAGAGATGACAACATGGTTTGTCCTGGCTCTCAGCTTCAACCCTAGCTCCCTAAATTCCTGTTTCAAATCCCCGTCCCTACTCTTACCAATGTCGTTGGTACCGATGTGTACCACGATTTGCGACTGTACCCCCTCTCCTTAAGGATTCTAAAAACACGGTCCGAGACGTCTCGGACCCTGGCACGCGGGAGGCACATACCATCCGTGAATCTATTTCGTTGCCACAGAACCATCTATCTTCCCTCTAACTATCGCGTCCCCAATAACTATTGCTCCTTGCCCCCCCCCCTTCCCTTCTGAGCAACAGGGACGGTTCAGTGCTGGAGATCCGGTCACCGTGGCTTACCCCTGGTAAGCCCCTCCACCCCCCACTAGTATCCAAAGCGGTATACTTGTTACGAAGGGTAACGAACACAGGGGATCCCTGTACTGACTGCTTCCTCCCAGCCCCTCTCGCCGTCACCCATCTATCTTCATTCTTCGGAGTAACGACATCGATGAAACTACTATCTGTGACTACCTCTACCTCCCGAATGATCCGACGTTTATCCAGCTCGAACTCTAGTTCCCTAACGTGGTTTCCGAGGATCTGGAAATGGGTGCACTTCCCACAGGTGAAATCAGCCGGGACACACGCCTCAAAAATTCTGCAGGAGGAAATTTGCACTGCATTCCCTGCCATCCTCCCTAGATAACTTGCGCTCCTCTGGGATCTCAAAGACCTCGGTGCACAGGAACATCTGTGCCGTAACGGAGGCCATATGTACCCAGACGGATAAATAATTCACTTCGATATCAACTGAGCCCAGCAGGATTTCTGGGTAGCAGTGTTCGCTGCCATCGATCGGATACCCAGGTCCAGGGGGCACATGTCTCGCTACGCATCATCTGTGGATGACAGGGCGGTCTACACCAACCGAGAGGGGTTCCACTCGATGAACATGCAGCTGATCTGTGCCCATCATATGTTTATCACAAAGGTCTGTACCCGATACACGGGCAGTGTGCATGATGCGTTCATCATGGCACACTCGACATTTCCTGACACGTTCGACAAGCCCCAAGCCCCCCCCCCCCCACCCCCACCACCACCACCCCCGGCTGACGGGTTGGCTCCATGGTGGCAGGGATTATCCGCTGCAGCCGTGGCTTCTAACGCCTATCCGTAGGCCACAGACCGATGCGGAGACCCGCTTCTACGACGTCCATGATGCGGCAAAGGGTATCATGGTGCAGTGCTTCGGCAACCTGAAGATGCGGTTCATGTCTCTGGACACTGTGGAGGGGCTCTCCAGCATGATGTTGAGAGGGCCGCCCACATATTTGCAGCCTTCTGCTTCTATCACAACACTGCAGCAGAGGGGCGAAGTGCTGGAGGTGGAGGATGAAGGTCAGACCTTGTGCAACAAGGCTGATGCGGAGGGTAATGGTGGGCAGAACATGGATCCTGGGTAGGCATGAGAGGCCACACGGTGGGTGCGCCTGGGCCAACGCGCAGCGCACACTATGGTCGCCCCCAGCTTCACCGTCAAGGAAGCAAGGAGGAGGAGGCTATGTTCTGGTGCACAGGCACCCCATGACAATAACACACCTGATCCCTTTCCCACCCCACCATCAGCTCCGGCAAAACTCCGCTTGCAACTCCTCCATGAAACAGACCTGCCGAACTCGGGGTGAGGGCCCTGGGTTGGCAGTAACACCGAGTCAGGTCCAAGGCATGGAGTATGTTGACAATCCGCTCTGCGGTGAGCTCTGTTGCGACGCAGCGTCTGACAACATCAGACTCCTGCCCACGGTAGCACTTTTTACTTTTCACCTGGGTGATCCCTGCTTACGGGCTGGCCATTCAATCACGTGGTCCCATCGGATCCCTGGCATGGCGGCGATGGAGACGGTCCTGGGCGAGGTGTGGAGGGTGGGGAGCGCCGGCCACCCTTAGTGCCCGCCTTAACGTCAGCCCCAATCCCCCGCTTTGACGGCCAGCCCAGGCTAACCCACTCCTTACAGACATGGATCCCTGTTCGCGGTTATTTTCTACTGCGACTGGGCCCAGATGGGACCGGCTGCTACTCGCCTGGCCCGGGGTCGGCGTGCCACACTGTTCCGGACTCTGCACGAGGGACAGAAGGAGTGTGCCCGAGATCCTGTGGTGTTCCAACACCTGCCCTGCGTGAGTCACTGGCTCAATCAGCTCCTCCTCCCTCGGCTACCCCGAAGCCCCAGGCCTACTCAATCAGAAGGCAGTCGGAGGAGATCTATCCACTGAGCCCCCCCCCCTTCCTCCACCTAGCGCTGCCAATCCTGGAGGCCCGCTCTGCTCTCGACCAGTATATGCATGCTCGTGGCCATAGAGCATAGGGCGTGCATCATCTCCGTGTCGGGCTGCACCACATCACACTGCCGCTGCCACCACCTTCCATGTCTGTGTCACATCAGCCAGTGACTGCGTCATCTCATGCTGCGGCTGGGCCAGCCAACTCTGTCTTGCACGCTGGCCAGCTCTTGGGCAATGCCGCTAATGTCCGCAGCTGTGGCCTGCTATGTCGGGTACACACTCTGGCCGCCCCTGTGAATTCCAGGAGGGTCAGGAACATGACTGCCTGTGTGACCCTGTCCTGGGCCTCGGCCAGCGCCTGCACAGGATGTCCCAGGCCTTGCACAGGTTGATGTATATCTGAAATCTTTGCCCAAATGCCTCACCGCGGACACACCTCTGCGACTTTGGCATGGGAGCCATGGATTGTCAGCACCACCTCCTGCGACTGTTCGATTCCTCCAACTGCGCCTGTGGATCCTGGACGCTCGCAGACAAGCCCTCATGATGTCGCTTGCTCTGTGACTGCATTTCCACAATCGATAGGACTGTTTGTTCCAGAATAACGAGACACTTCTGGACGGCAGCTAGTTCCATGTGTCGGCCTATACTCCGAACGTTCGCCCCTTCGGAGGATCCAGACTCTGCCTGCCCTCTCGAGCCCTGGGGTCTCTTGGGTCTCGTTTGGACGGCTGGTGTCTTAGCAGCTATCTCCGTCTCTCCTTGGCTAACAAGTGGGCTTAGGCTGCGGCACAGTCATGGTGGGGAGGGGCTGGGGGCGGGAGATTCCAGCAGGTCCTGCAAGGCACAGAACAAGACGCATAATGAGACCCCGGGCCGGGTACAGTGGGGGTGGGCGGCTGTGGTGTGCGGCTGGTATAGAGTTCCGAAGTGGATGGGGGTGAGGGTGGTGAGGGGGTGAGGGTGCTTCAAGCGTGACGGTAGTGTGGGGGTCAAGGTGGTGTTGGGTGTAAATTGTGTGTGCGTTCGGGTGCTGTGAGGGTCGTGTTGGGTGTATGGTTTGGCACAAGTGTTACAGGAAACTGCAGTTCAGCAGCACCTCATTTCCTCGCCAGCGCCGAGCTCCACGTCAGCGACTGCCCTTTCCTCCAAGCCACCGACCACGTCCTGGAACCTCTGCTCTGCCATGGTGAAGAGCCGCAGGTCGAGCGGTCCCCCTACTTTCTTCTTTCGCTCCTGGCGGTCGTACATGGCCTTCAGCTGGGGGAGGGGGTGGGTGTTGGGAACATCTCAACAACAGTGGTAGACAATCCGACGCATGCAGCGCACGGGTGGGTAGGTGATGGCCTCAGTGGCCATGTCCCTCAGCCATGGTGGTCGGTAAAGCTACCCGTATGTGCAGCAGGGTGGGTTTGGCCGTCCTCCGGTGGAAGGGAGGGATACAGACCTACACTCCCTGGCTGCCCTTAGGAGGTCGTGCAGGTTTGTTTCCTGCACTGCTGGACTGTCCGAATGGCTTTTCCCACGGCGCTCATGACCTCTGCCTCGTGCACACTGTCATGACGTAAGGCAGCCTCCTTCCCGGGCCAGGGTCCAGGGTCACTCTCCTCTCCTCCACTGCGTCCAATAGAGTCTCAAGCTCGGCATCTGTAAACCTCACAGCCGCTATCTTCGCTGTCATCTTGTTGGCCGGGATGGTGTGGGGGGAAGAATTGTTCATATGCAGCTGTTGCTTCTCATTCCTTGGGTACTAATCGCTAAACTGGTAAACCTGGCAGAATTTCCCATCGGAATCAATTGCGACCCATGTGGTGGCAGTGTTAACCGCTTAATTGTGGCGGAATGGTAGCAGGTGTGGCGCCATTTTTCTGTTGTGAAAGTCCACACATTCTGCGTTTGTGTGAACACTTCGGCGCGATCGTCCGGTCAAAATTCCAAGTGCTGTATCGAGCGGGAATTGCCGCACATTTCCGGGCCCTCACACCAGCGAGGTCGACTACACTATTCAATGTTAATTGGTCCACATCTCGAGGCTTCACTGGCTTCCCGCCCTGAATGCGGGCTCGCTAGCTGATTTGCGGGGACAACGCACGCCAGACCCCAGTTAACAGCGTCTATCAGCAGTTAACTTTCATTTGCTCAGCCAACCCAGACAGCTCGCAACAAAGGCGCCGACGAGACCGGCACTAAGATTCGCGGATGCTGACCTGTAAGGGTGGCTCCTGGTCGCAGGGGAGACCATAAGTGATGTCCTGTTCCCCCGAGGGTCCCGGCGGATGAGCTATAAGGCAGCCAGTGCTGCCTGGGATGCCTCCCCCTTTGATGTGCATCCTGGGGACACAACCAGAAGTATTGGTACCGCGAGGAGGGCAAAACACAACACGGATCAATGAGGGCATCGGGGAGGGAGATAGGAAGGGGATGAGGATGGTGATGGGGCACCAACGGGAGAGTGTGGCCATATATTGAATAATAAACACTCGTGCACAACCAGTAGGAAGCGCCTGTCACTTTCTTCCACAATGCATCACCGTGTGCAGGTGATGGGGCTGAGGGAGGACTCAACCGCCAGGCAGGGGTAAAACTATAGATTGAGGAGCACCATTGCCCAGCTCTCTGCTGGGGATCATCACCCCTCTGCTCTCGACAGTGCTGACACAGTCTCAGCAACCTGAAGTGATGCGACACATACCCTGGTAGAGTGGGAAATAGGGGTGGCGGGTAGTAAGCTTCTGACAATGCACCAGGCCAGGCCCGTGGTGAATCGGGCTAGCTAGAGGGCCTGCTTGCCCCTCCGACCTTGCCAGATCCTCTACAGCTGCCACCTCTGCTGCAGCCTCCAGCTGGGCCTTAGGTTCCTCCCCAATCTCGTCCTGCAGCCCATGCTGGTCCGGCGCCTCCTTCTCCTCCTCCTCCTCCCCTTTTGAGGTAAACACATGTTTTTCCTCACCAACTCACAATAGACCACAAAAAAGCAAGTGAACCTTTGGTAGTGTACTGGAGTGCACTTCCGAAGCGATCGAAGCATCTGAGCAACATCTTAAGTAGTCCATTGCACCACTTAATGTCAGGCAGCATGGGCCTCGTTGAAGCGGATAACTCTTATACCACTGGAGCCAGTCGTCCATTTGGGGGTGGTGCTCGATGAAGGCAGAGATGACCGATTGCTCAGGATGTAGCTGCCGCGCACAATCCCAGGGAAACGGGAACACACGTGCAATATCTTCATCTGGTGGTTGCACACGAGCTGTTAGTGGAGGGAGTGCATTCCCTTTCACTTAACATGTGGCGCCTGTGAGCTCATCACAATATGCATGGCATCAATGACGTCCTGGGCGTGGGGCATCCCAGCGATGGCAGAGGATCTGCTGCCCCGGCATTCTGTTGGGTCTGGGCCATGAGAAAACCGATGTAGTCTTCCGGGCGGGCATACAGAGCATTAATGATCTGCTAGCTGCACATGTGGTCTGTGGCCTGTGAGATAACCAAAAGGTCTCCAGTGGAGCCATAGAATGATACCGTGGCATAACCGTAGAGCGCTGCAGTGACCTTGATTGCCACCAGGAGCGGTGTCCTTCACTTCCACGTGGTGCCAAGTCCGCGAGAATATAGCACAGTTGCTGCACGTGCTCCTTGTTGAGGGGGAGCCTCTTGCGGCACGCGATGTCTGTCATTTGTTCGAATGACCAGTGGAGCCAGCACACGCTGGACCATCGTGGATCACCCTATCTGGGTCCCTCCCTAGCTTGATGGGCGGCCGGTACTTTCGGGTGTGGGGCAGCGTCCAGCACATGGGCCGTGCCTCGAGCATCTGCCGACACTGGTGTCACTGCTGCCTTCTCATGCTTTTGGCCGCATCGTGTAGCACCAGCATTACTCGAGCAACGTCCGCGTCCATCAGCCCTGCCATTGCATTCGGTATCTGTGAGGCATTGGGAAATGATGTTAGAACAAGAAACAGCAGTGTCTCCCACCCCGCCATCCTCCATTCTCCCATTGATTTTCCCCCTCCCCCACTCCCCCCACACGCATAGTTGGAACACTCTCCGCACGTACGACAGGCCACAGCGGATCCCCTCACCAGATCCTGTACCCTGGACACACAAGACCGCCTGGACAGGGTGCTGCCCCCTTCTCGCAGCATACATACACCTTCCGGTCTTGCAAATGTCGCTGGGGCTGCGTCCCATCCTCTGGGTGTTCGGATGTTGGCTGCTGCGTGTGTGGTGTTGCAATCTGCAGTGTTCAGGGATATTGACCAGGAACAACGGTCTAATAGGGATGCTGGGCAATGACTCCCAATGACACATGTACCCCCCCCCCCCCCCACCACCCTCCCGCCCCACCACCACCTACGGGAGTACATTTTGATTGTGTGAAGTGCACACTTAATCACAATTGCCAACTACGTATTGACAATAGCCTCCAAAGATGTGCAGGTTAGGTGGATTGGCCATGCTAAATTGCCGTCAGTGTTGGTTGGGGTTACTGGGTTTTGTGGATCGGGTGGAAGTGTGGGCTTGGGTAGGGTGCTCTTTCAAAGAGCCGGTGCAGATTCGATGGGCCGAACAGCCTCCTTCTGCACTGTAAATTCTATGATATATGATTCAGCTGCACGGCCAGAGGGCTCGGCCGTCGGTCGGGGTAATTGGTTGTCCAGTGGCAGGCAGGCAGGGCCACGGGTTGCCCCGGAACGTGTACACATGATGCAAGGATCGCCATGATGCTGCAGCGTGGGATTCCCCCTCGGTTTCCCTCCCCACTCCAGCAGAGGGTCTCCCCAGCCGATGGTTCACAAACCAGCACGGAGCAGAGGGTCAGAAAACCCGTCACCACCGACCCTTCTGTCTGTCAGCAAAGATGGATCCTCAGCTCCCCAGCTCCTCACATAAGCCCGTCCGTCAGATGCACGTTTATACAAAGGAATACTAATCGGTGCCGCGATGAAGTGGAGAGACAGCTGAATGGTGGGAGGCCACTGGAAGTAGGGTGGCTCTCGTGAATTGTTTGGAAATGGGGCTTAATTGGAGATAACTCTAATTTCTCATAAGAGCAGGCCAGTTGCATGGCATACTGTTTGGCGCAAACGCGGTTTCCGTTTTTGGCCTCTCCGGCTATTCACTGGCCTCCTTATGCTTGAAGGAGTGTGTAGCGAGGCCAGAAGACAGCTCCCAAAGGGCTCGATCCCCCGCTCCCCAACTGCGAAATCGCGTTCGGCGATGGGGCGGAGAGTCAGTTTTGATCCGAACTTTGGGATTGTCACCAGTTTTTGTATTGGCCATCTTCTGACAAGAGGCGTACTCCTATGCCACGCGGAACATCCACGGCCTCAGGCTCCAGCCCCGACGGCCCGTGACCCGACGGGGTGTGTTACGTGTGCTCACACCGTACCGCAACCACGTGTGGCGGCAGAGGACTGAACCCTGTCGCCGCCACAGTCAGGTGAGGGCCGAGCCCCTGGCAGGGGCAGCTTTACTCGAGGCTGGGAGAACTGTGGAGTGATCTGGGGCCCGCGTGCGGCCGAAGAGGGGCACTACATATGTGGTCCTGGTCTTCAGGCTGAGTGCGCCATCAAGCATTGCACGGCCGCTGCAGGCAACCACTATGCGTTAGCACAGCCACAGAACCGGAAATGTAAAGGTATGTATCAGCATCGAGAGCTGGAAGCCATAGGCCGCTTCCCTACTATCCCCCATTAAAACGGTGAACTGGTGGCCCTTTTGCGCCAGTGTATCTGCTGTATAAAAACACTGGCCTCGGGACTTAGGGCGGGATTCTCCATTTTCGGGACTATGCTTCCACGCCGTCGTGAAAACTATCGTCTTTTACGCCAGGAATACCGGCGTCAAAACACCACAGAGTCACAGCCTTGGAGGGGGCGAGCAGGCAGCTGTCTTGGACTTCGCAGCTCCAGCTGCCGATATGCCCCCGCATTTCCATGTCAGAGGCTGCACATGTGAACGGCAGGGGTGGCCTCAAGCGGCCGTGCCGTGCTCCATGGCGGAGTTAGACCACGGACCAGGACCCCGGAAATACTGCCCCCGATCGGCCACATGCCCGACCGGACCGCCCACACAAACAAAGCCCAGTCCTCAATCAGCATCCACCTGCCCTCCCGTCGGCCCGCCCCCGACTGTGGTGGCACGGACTTAGTCCGCAGCCACCTGACAAGTTCCCCGAACAGCAGGACCACATTATACATACGCCATCGGGAATTCGGCCAGATTGGGCGGCGAATTGCGGGGCGGGCCTCAAGCGATGGCCTCAGATGGTGGATTCTGGCGTGGCGTACGTCCTGAGTACTCTGCTGATTGGGGGGTGGAGGATCGTGGAACCAGCGGCTTTTCCGTTTTCATGCATCAAACTGTAACCTCCGCCGCGTCGCCGAACGGCATTTCGTTTTGGACCGTGGTGTGGAGAATAGGGCCCTTGGGTTCTTTTTTTTTTGTGTTTGCACTTGAGTGCTGAATTTGTGTGCACTAGAGCCTAAAAGGTGAGAGTTTGGTGACTGAAGGAGTTAGGTGAGGAGGGAACAAGGTGCTCCTTCCTTTAATTTCCTACATTTCTTCAAAGAGCGTGAAGGGAGCCAAAAAAGTTGACAGAAAGTGCAGCTGACTGGGAGTACAGTCGGAGGGCGAAGTTCCAGTTGGTTCACATGGCATCTACATTTTGACAAGTATGGGTTACTTGTTTTTTATTTTTTTATTTTTTGTTTTCTTATTTTTGTGTTTGTTTTGTTCTTTGGGGGCAGTAAGCTATCTTAGTATCATTTAGCAGAATCACCAATTTTCGAGGGTTCACTTGGGAGACCAGACGCAATATATATATTTTTCCCCTTTTAATCTCTTTGGCAGTTTAGATCAGAGGGGTGGAGGCTAGGGCAGTTGCATGCTCCTCCTGTAGGAAATGGGTTGTGAGGGACACGACCGCTGTCCCCACTGAATACATCTGCGGGAAGTGCATTCAACTCCAGCTCCTCAGAGACCGCGTTAGGGATCTGGAGATGGAGCTGGATGACCTTCGGATCATCCGGGAGGCAGCGGAGGTAATAGAGAGGAGTTACAGGGAGGTAGCCACACCCAGGTGCAGAACAAGTGTAGCTGGGTTACAGTCAGGGGAAGAAAGAGGAACGAACAGACAGTGCAGGGATCCCTCGTGGTCGTTACTCTTCAAAACAGGTATACTGTTCTGGATGCTGTTGGTGGGATGACGTACCGGGGAAAGGTCCTAGCGGCCATGTATCTGGCACTGTGTCTCAGAAGGGAAGGGGGAGAACAGAAATGCAATATTGACAGGCGACTCAATGGTTAGGGGAACGGATAAGAGATTCTCTGGTCGCGAACGAGACTCCCGGGAGCTATGTTGCCTCCCGGGTGCCTGGGCCAGGGATTTCTCGAATTGAGTCGACAGGATTATTAAGGGGAAGGGGTAGCAACCATAAGTCGTGGTGCACAAAGGCACGAAACGGGATGAGGATCTAAAAAGTGATTTTAGGGAGTTAGGTTGGAAGCTATCGAGCAGGAAAAGTAGAGGAGTGATCTCAGGATTGCTACCGGTGCCACGTGCAATTGAGTCAAGGAACAGAGAGCGAGTGCAACTGAACACGTAGCTACAGGGCTGGTGGAGGAGGGAAGGCAATGGATATGTGGATCATTGGGATATCTTCTGGAGAACGTGGGACCTGTACATGAAGGATGGATTGCACCTAAACTGGAAGTACATCAATATCCCGGGTGTGGTTTTCTCGTGCTCCTCGGGAATGTTTAAACTAGTTTGGCAGGAGGACGTGAAACAGAGCTGTGGATCAGAGGATCGGGCAGCTGCTGGACAGGTAGAAGTAGTATGCAGCGAGTCTGTGAGGAAGAATAGACAGTGGATTGGGCCGGAGTTGCACTCAGTGGAATGGGTTAAAGCATATCTATTAACAGCAAGGTGTGTCAGGAATAAGGGCGATGAACTGAAAGCATGGGTCAGTAATTGGAACTACGATGTTTTGGCCATTACGTAGACATTGATTTCGCAGGGGTTGGAATGGTTGTTAGATGTTCCGAGGTTTAGATCTTTTAAGAAGAATACAGAGCGAGATAAAAGAGGAGAGTGTGGCACTGTTAATTAGAGGGTGTATCACAGCTACTGAAAAGGAAGTAGTTGAGGAGGGTTTGTCGACTGAGTCATTATGGGTGGAAGTCAGAAACAAGAAAGGACCAGTCACTTTATTGGGGGGTTTCTGTTGACACCCAACAGCAGCAGTAAGTTAGAGGAACAGATTGGGCGGCAGATCTTGGAAAGGTGCAAAAGTAACAGAGTTGTCTTGGGTGGCATCAACTTTCCTAATATTGACTGGAATCTCCTGACAACAAATGGTTTGGATGGTGCAGATTTTGTCAGGTGTGTACAGGAAGTTTCCTGACTCAATATCTTAATATGCCGACTAGGGGAGAGGTCATATTGGACTTGGTGCTCTGCAACGAACAAGGCCAATTGTCAAATATCTCGGTGGGAGCGCATTTCGGTGACAGTGACCGCAACTCCTTGACCTTTACCAATGTCATGGAGAGGGACAGGTACAGACAGCAATGGAAGGTATTTAAGTGGGGGTGGTGAAAATATACTGCTGTTAGACAGGAACTGAGAAGCATAAAGTTGGAACCATTGTTCTTGGGGAAATGCACAACAGTAATGTGCAGTTTGTTTAGAGAGCACATGCTGCGAGTGCTGGATAGTTTTATCCCACTGAGACGAGGAAGGAATGGTAAGGTGAAGGAGTCTTGGATGGCAAGAGAAGTGGAGCTTCTAGTCAAGAGGAAGAAGGAAGATTACGTAAGGTTGAGGCAGCACGGATATGGCACGGCTCTAGAGGGTAACAACGTAGCCAGGAAGGAACTCAAAGATGGGCTGAGGAGAGCTACAAGGGAGCATGACGTATCCCTGTCCGGATGGGATAGGGAAAACCCCAAGGCGTTCTACACATATGTGAGATATAAGAGGATGATCAGAGTGAGAGTAGAGCTGAACAAGGATAGTGGAGGAAACTTGTGTCTAGAGCCTGAGCAGATGGGGGAGGCCTTAAATTAATATTTTGCTTCAGTATTCACTAGAGAGGGGGACCTTGTTGCTCATGAGAACAGTGTGGACCAGGTTAATAGTCTCGAACATGTTGATGTTAAGAAGGAAGATGTGCTGGAAATTTTGAAAAGCATCAGTATAGATAAGCGCCCTGGACCTGACGGGATATAACCAAGGTTACTACGGGAAGCGAGGGAGGAGATTGCTGCGCGGCTAGCTCTGATACTTCCGTCCTCATTCTCCACTGGAGTAGTACCGGATTATTGAAGGGAGGCGAATGTTGTCCCCCTGTTCTAGAATGGGAATAGAGAAATCCCTGGGAATTACAGCCACATCAGTCTTACGTCTGTGGCGAGCAAAATATTGGAAAGGATTCTGAGAGATAGGATTTATGATCATTTAGGAAAACATAGTTTGATTCAAGATAGTCAGCAACGCTTTCTGAGGGGCACATCATGCTTCAGAAGCTTCATTGAATTATTTGAGGTTGTGACGAGACACATTGATGAAGGTCGGGCAGTGGATGTGGTGTATATGGTTTTCAGTAAGCCATTTGAAAAGTTTTGTCATGGTAGACTCATTCAGAAAGCTAGCGTGCATGGGATTCAATGAAATTTGGCTCCTGGATACAGAATTGGCTGGCCTCAAGAAGACAGCGAGTTGTAGTGGATGGAAAGTATTCCGCTTGGAGGTCGGTGACCAGTGGTTTCCTGCAGGGATCTGTTCTGGGAGCTGTGCTCTTTGTGGTTGTTATAAATGACTTGGATGATAAGGAAGTGGAAGGGTGGGTTAATAAGTTTGCTGATGACACAAAGGTTGGGGAAGTTGTAGATAGTGTTGACGGCTGTTACAGGTTACAACAGAACATTGACAGGGTGCAGTGCTGGGCTGAGAAGTGGCAGATGGAGTTCAACCTCGATAAATGTGAATTGATTCATTGTCGAAGGTCGAATTTGAATGCTGAATACAGGTTAAATGGAAACGAAAATGAATGAAAATCGTTTATTGTCACGAGTAGTCTTCAAATGAAGTTACTGTGAAATGCGCCTCGTCGCCACATTCCGGGGCCTGTTCGGGGAGGCTGGTACGGGAATTGAATTGTTCTGCTTGCCTGTCTTGATCTGCTTTAAAAGCTAGGTATTTATCTCTGTGCTAAACCAGCTCCTGGTTTAAAGGCAGGATTCTTGGAAGTGTCGCGAAAGGCAGGATTTTTGGAAGTGTGGAGGAACAGAGGGATCTTGGGGTCCACGTACGTAAATCCCTCAATTTTGCCACCCAGGCTGATATGGTTGTTAAGAAGGCTTTCATTAACAGGGGGATTGAGTTTACGAGCTGCGAGGTTTTGCTGCTGCTTTATAAAACCCTAGTTACACCACACTTGAATTATTGTGTCCGGTTCTGGTCGCTCATTATTGGAAGGATGTGGATGCTTCGGAGATGGTACAGCGGAGATTTACCAGGATGCTGCCTGGAATGGAGGGCATGTCCTAAGAAGAAAGATTGAGCGAGCTGAGGCTTTTCTCACTCGAGTGAAGAAGAAAGAGAGATGACTTGACAGATGTGGACAAGGTGCTGAAAGGCAAGGATAGAATGGACAGCCAGTGACTTTTCCCCAGGGCGGAAATGGCTTGCACGAGGGGATATAATTTTAAGGTGATTGGAAGAAGGTATTGGGGAGATGTTCGAGGTAGGTTCTTTACACAGAGAGTGGTGGGTGCGTTGAATGCAATGCCAGCAGAGGTCGTGGATTCTGAGTCGTTAGAGGCATTTAACCGACTCTTGGGCAGGAACATGGACAGCAGTAATTTGAACGGGTGTAAGTTAGATGGACCTGAGAATAGGATAAATGATCGGCACAACATAGTCGGCCGAAGGGCCTGCACTATGCTGTACTGTTCTATGTTCGAAAACAGAGAATCCAGCCATTAGTCTTAGAAACGGAGAATTCCACCCATAATGTTTGCATATTAATATACATAGCTCCAATTGGAAGAATATTGCCACGCTATTATTATTTTTTTCCATACAAATGTAGCGTTCCCAGCACTTTTTTTCAAATTCAGGGGCTTTCATCAAGTTAGTTTCATCAATCCACTTATTCATCAATCCACTTATTAGGGCAGCACGGTAGCATTGTGGATAGCGCAATTGCTTCGCAGCTCCAGGGTCCGAGGTTCGATTCCGGCTTGGGTCACTGTCTGTGCGGAGTTTGCACATCCTCCCCGTGTGTGCGTGGGTTTCCTCCGGGTGCTCCGGTTTCCTCCCACTATCCAAAGATGTGCGGGTTTGGTGGATTGGCTATGATAAATTGCCCTTAGTGTCCAACATTTCCCTTAGTGTTGGGTGGGGTTACTGGGTTATGGGGATAGGCTGGAGGTGTTGACCTTGTGCAGGGTGCTCTTTCCAAGAGCCGGTGCAGACTCGATGGGCCGAATGGCCACCTTCTGCACTGTAAATTCTATGATAATCTATGATAATTCTGCACATCCTTGCGTTGTGGGGCGAAACCGATGCAAACGGGGGAGAATGTGCAATATCCACACGGAGAGTGGCCAGAGCCAGGATCGAATCTGGGACCTGGGCGCCATGAGGCAGAAACGCTAACCACTGCACCACCATGCTGCCACTCCACGCGGTCGTTATGACTGCCAGTATTAAATTGGTTGCCAGTAGAACACTTAGCCAGTGTGCATTGTTTATCAGATGCTGTCCGATCACGATTTAATGTCTAAAAAAAACACTAATTTGGCCATGGCCGGCATTCTCCATATGGGAGACAATGGGCGGGATTCACTACTGGACGACGCTGCAATTGCGTTCGGCGATCGGCCGCAGAATCCTCGTTCACGACCAAATCGGGGGCAACGCCTCTTTCACGATGCACTTCCCCCTCCAAAACTCTCCAACTACATCCCGTGATTTACCAACGGCCTCAGGACATTGCCTGAAACCACCCAGCCGCCCATGCTCAACCCCCGACCAGCCGAGTTCACGATGGCGTGTGTTTGTCATGGTCTTACACGTCGCGAAATCGACGTGGTGTCTGCGGACTCAGTCCAGCGCCGTTACAGTTTTTGGTGGGCCGATCTTCGGGCATGGGCGACTTTATCAGGGGCTGGGGGCCGTATTGGGGGGTCGTCCGGATTTCACGAGCTGGTCAAATGGGAGGGGGGGTGGGCAGTATTTTTCTGGTTTTGGCCAAGAGCGGCCAGCGCCATGTTCCATGCGTGGCCAGGGATCCAGCAATTCACTGAGCCATATCAGCATTTATCAACCATGCTACCCCCCCCCCGCCCCACACCACCTCCCCTCCCCCAGCTACACCGAGGATCAGTGGTTATTATTCGGCGTGACGGCATAGCCTCAGAATCGGAGAATCCAGCCCTATTTGTAAGATTCTCCATCCAGCTACACCGGAACCTCGAATTCCCATTGGGCAGAGAATCGGCCGCACAGCTGAAATCCAACTTCGGAATCGTGCAACCAACCGAATGCCATGTCCCATCGCCTCGATCGAGGTTTGGTTGTTTTTCATTACCCACTCAGGAATGGGCATGCAGATTTTACTGGACCGACCGTTCGCATATCATTAATCGGTCCGATCCGGCAGTAACCATGTCCCGTGATTCTCCACTCCCGCCAGGTGGAATTGACGCCAGTGAGGTTCACTTCAAGCATTTACGAATTGAAACGACGTGCCGTGGTTGCTGAGGTTTAGAGGGGAGTGCCGCGGGCAACCTGTTATGCTGTTGGCTTGGGTGGCGACTGCCAGGGCTGGAGTAAGTAGAAAAGGGCAAATTGAGGTGGGCCGTGGGAGAGGAGTGTCCTGCCGGAACCGGGCATGGACTGACCAAGCCATGGTCTTCCAGGCAGCCATTTTGCTACATACTCCACTGACCGCCCAATGTGACTTTTTGTCGAGGGACACCAGCAGGACCGGTGCATTGCTCAGAGGCCTCGCTGCACACTGCAGTTACGGTTGCAACCAATCAACCAGAACCGTCTGTGTTCCACCGGTCATGGCGCCAATCGATGGAACATTGTACCCCCCCCCCCCCCAAAAAAAAAAAACCAGCAGGCACCCTGAGGCAGCACGTGGCTCAGTCATCGAGAGCACCACAGGAGGGCACGTGATAAGGGAAGCAAACAATTTCGCTGGCCGGGTACAGTGGCAGCAGGCCCCGCTCTAACATGCAGTGATGGCGCCAGAATTACGGTGCAGAGAAAGAATGTAGGGGACAACGTTCGGGCGCTGGGGCTAGGTTGGGGAAAGAGGAGGGAGATATGCGGGGAAAGGGATTGCAGCGAAGGCCAGAGCCACCATGTCGCTTGTTGGACCGAGTTGGGCACGGGAGTACACACTATGTTAACGTGCATGTTCCCCTTTGGGCAGCGGCGCATGTGGGAGTGCCCTTCTTCAATCATCAGATATTCCACTTCTTGAATGCGCAGTTGATGTGTAGCCTCCTGCTGCACATCGTGCAAGTCTGTTCCCAAATCTCAGGTAGACCCCTTTGTCCTGGTCCAGTCTTCAATACCAGACACCGTCGATGCACTCCCTCATGAGAACGTTTGGTTCTTGGGTGACAGGCATTACCCGCTGTTGGCGTGGCCCCAGACGGACGGGGACAAACATTTTAACGCCGCTCATGCAGCGACCACGCGCATCATCATGCTGTGAATCGGCGTGCGGAAGGCACAGCTCAGATGCCTCGAACACTCTGGTGGTTCCCTCCATGAAACACTTGGAGTGTATTCCACTTCATGGTTGCCGCCTGGATCCACCACAACAGGCAGCAGAGGGGTGACATGCTCGAGGAAGAGGAGGTGGAATATCCTGCGCCGTACGATTAGGAGGATGCAGAGGGCGGCAAGGATGGGAAGGACATGGCACCCATGCAGCCACAGCAGTCCACACAACATGTGCGCCAGGGTCTGCTCACAGGGGACACCTTGATCGCATCCAGGATCACCCAATAGGGAGGCTATCGAATGGCAGCTCAACCTTCCCGTCCCATCCCCACAACCAGCACCACCATCCATGGATTCCCCAAACTGCACCCCATCCATCAACCCCAGCACCCACGCCACCCGCCAGCTGCATCGCAGTGTGTTGGACCTGGGCCACCAGCATCAGCATGCCTGGTCCATGGGGTGGAAGATGATGATTAGTTGCTGGGTGGTGAGCTATGGTCAAGCCCAGCAGTCGTGCAGCTGTCGCAGGTAGCGTGGTGCCATGCTGTTCTCCCGCTGCACGTCGGATGATCCACAAGCAATTAGGGGTTGTCCAGCAGCGCACGGCATGACCGATTGTAGATACTCCGTGGGTTTGGACAGACCTGCCCTTGATCTTTCGTTCAGGTAATTCCCACCTCAACCTGTTATACCGCTGCATGCGTGGTGTGCAGCAAGTAGTGCCTCAGGAGCCTTTTGACTAAGAAGTCCAACCGTGGTTAATGTATCTGGGATGGAGAAGTTTGTCGGTGACAGCAGTGATGAGAAGTCAGTGTCGTCCTCCGATATTTGCACTGGGTTGTTGCTGGATTGTGACTGGGGCGTCGGGCACGCACATTCCCAGCTCATCATCAGGTGAGACGCGGGGTTGCGGCTCAGGGCGGTGGGTAATGGCCATATCCGCAGCGTCTGGTGGTGAACCGATAAGACACAAGACAAGCAGAATTGTGAGATTGTGCGTCGGCACACTAGAATGCATTGGGGGCTCATTTGGTTTTCCCATGCCGACCCTCATCTCTGCGACTGTCCGCTCTCCCACTCCACTGGCTTGGTTGCAACGCCACCTGCGCCAGGATGGTGAGGGACCGCAGGTCAAGCGAGCCCCGTCAGGTCGTTTATCTCTCCCAGTGGATGTGGCCGACTTCTCCTCAGGTGACAGAATATGGACAGTGTGAGACATTTGGGCGGGCAAGCACAGGTGTTCTGCAACAGTAGGCCTGTGTGTTCATGTACCTACCCAATCGGTGTTTGGGACAGAAGCAGTGTCAGTGCCTCATCATATCTGGCCTGCGAATTAACCATCCGAACGAAGAACTGTCTACTGGTTGCGCTGGTGGGAGCCTGAGGGGCCTGAGATGAGGGATGTGGTTGGGTTCTGTGAAGCGAGGGCAGAGCAGGGGTCCTGGAGGTACTGTCTCGTGCCGTCCGCACTGAGGAGGTTGGGCACGTTTTCCTGAACTGCTGTCAGGTCCGTGCAGTGCAGCCCACGCCACTGACTGCCGCTGTCATCTATTTCCAGGCATAGATTAGGGAACCTTCTTTCCACTCGGGAACATGGTGTCCTGGCTCTCTTCCACGTCATCCAGTATTTCGAGGTCTGCATCTACGAATTTTGGGGTCACACTTCTTGGTGCCATCATCTTAGTTGGAATGAGAATACGTAGGGACTGGGGTGTTGATTTGCAACTCCAACTTACCAACTCTCGAACAAAGAGAATCCGACTCCTGCGTGAGTTGGAATTGCACTGATTCCATGAGACACAAGTGCTGGCTCTTTTGCACGTCCTCAGTTGCCCCGGGACAAGCGACGTCACCGACACCATGGTACTCCAGCAATTTACTCTGGGCGACAGCACATATTCTCGCAAATGGTGAATCAGCCCTATGCCCTCCATGCGGGATCACAAAACAGGAGGTAGTTCATGCACCATTGGCGTGCAAATATTTGCATGACTGGAACACAAGGGATTCCCGAGGGAATACTGCTAGGGGACGATCATTTCGAGCTGGCGGCTCGAAATCGAGGTCCAGCAGCCGAAATTCCGCCCTCGCCCCCGGATTTTGTGGGTGCCCCGACTTCTCCAAGTGCAGGGTGACCCTACACGCGCGCCGCCTAGAGATCCGGTAAATCCTGCACTCACTGAGACCCCGTTGATATGGGAACCACTTGAGACCCTTTTAAGCGCCGCCCCCCCCCTCCCCCGCTCCCCCAGGAATGCCATAGAGAATGGGACCAACCGAGACCTCCTATCTAAAGGGACCATCACAGAAACCTGCTAACTAAAGAGAGATCCTCCCAGAGGGCCCGCAAACTAAATGAATCCTGCCTTCTCCACAGAGAGCCCGAAGGAAATTGCCCCACCGGACTACCGGTGGCAGAAGTGAGCTGAGCGGTCTGAAAAAGGTGACGTTCATACAGAAACCTTTTTTAAGGCACCTTAACACGAACAAGCTTGCACGAAAATAACGAAACGCATCTAAATCAACCCGCAATGCAGACTAAAGCTTCGGCGAACCAGCAATCCAGCCGAAAGACGCCCTGAGAGGAGGAGAGGGAAAACACAGCATTGGAGCAGGGGCGCCCACGTGGTGGCAAAGAACCGACGACAGATGGTCGGACAGGAATTCGAACGCAGAAGAACAACATGATGGGCTTCCTCTCCTCCAAGTTCTGTAAGCTTAGAGAGCTGGTGAAGAAAGACCTCATAACAGCTGTGGGAAAATAAGCATTGAGCAAAATGGAGGGGAGGCTTAAGAAACAAGAGACAACCATAAGGGACCTCGAGAAATGCGACACGGATCAGGGGGATTGGATCACAATTCTGAGTGGCACTCCATCCGGTCGCACAAGGCATTCGATGAGACCAGGCCAAGGGTCGGCCAGTATTTGGTGGCCCCACATCCGCACTGTACAAAAGGAAGGTGCGGTTTGGCATGCTCTACACCGCCAAGTGTTGGGGTATCTTTCAGGACATGAGTACTTATTTGAGGCCCTGGAGGTGGCCAAAATGTTTGAGCAGATCACAACCAAGGAAATATCTGCAGAGGGCAATGCATGCAGAGCGGGCTTTATGGCGGCACGGTTTCACAGCGGTTAGCACTGTTGCTTCACAGCACCAGGGGAACGGGTTCGAACCCTGCTTGGATACTTTTCTGCGTGGAGTTTGCACGTTCTCCTCTTGGCTGCTTGGGTTGCCTCCGTGTTCTCTAGTTCCGTCCCGCAAGTCCAGAACGAAGTGCGTGGTATGTGAATTGGCAATTCTGAATTCTCCCCCAATGTACCGGGTTAGACGCTGATGTGTGGCGACAAGGGAATTTTCACGTAACGTCGTTGCAGTGTTAATGAAAGCCTACTTGGGACAATAATAAAGCTTGCTATTTTTATTATGGAGGGCAGCATGGTGGCGTAGTGGCTAGCACTCGAACCATGACGCTGAGGACCCGGATTCGAATCCCGGCCCTGGGTCACTGTCCGTGTAGAGTTTGCACGTTTTCCCTGTGTCTATGTGGGTTCCAGACCCACAACCTAAAAATGTGCACGTTAGGTGGATTGACCATGCTACATTGCACCTTAATTGGAGAAAAAAATAATAATTGGAGGCTCTAAATTAAAAAAAATATGTATTATTATACGGTTCCAAGAGGGCCAGGTGCGAACACACACCAGTGGAGGAGGGGAGGGGTGCGGGAGGCGGTGGGGCTAGACGGGAACAACATATCTGGGGATATTTGGGGAATCCGACGGTTTAGGGGCGCCACTACAATGGCAAATAGGCTATTGTGTAGAAGTAGAATGACGGAGGGGGACGCAGCGAACATACTGGGAGGGATGGAGGGAGTGCCTGGCTGGAGGGAAGCGGGAAAGACAATCTCAAGGAAACAAAAATTAAGTAAGCACAGTGGGGGTGAGCAGGTGGTAAAACCAGGGGAGGAGGGACAGCCACGGAGGGGTATCACAAGGACAAAGGGGTTGTGGGGCATGCAGGTCTAAGGTGAGGTAAGGGCAGCGGGAGAGGATAGAAGGTTGGCTACTATAGGTCGCAATTGGCGACATGGGAAAAGTAGAAACAGACAGCGGCCATCTTGATTGGGCATGAGCAAGAGAACAGCGCCAGGTCCTCAGTGTAATTATTGCTGTCCCCACCTATCAGAATATCTACATGGATAGTCAGAGGCCTCAACATGAGACGCAGAAACAGGCCAGTGTAGAATTCAGAATCCTCACCCGTCTCAAACCTGAGGGTGGACGTAGCCTTCCTACAGAAGACACATCTAAGACAGAGAGACCAGCAGTGGGTAAGAAAGGGCTGGGTGGGTCAAAGGTTCCATGCGAGTTTTGGCACCATGGCAAGGGATTGGGTTTAATTAGTTAGCAAGGCTGGAGGTGGAGTCGTGGTACGGGTTGGCTCTAACCGTGGAACTGCTGGTGGAAATTAAAAGCTGCAGATTGAATTTGACCTGCTGTAGAACATAGAACTTTACAGCGCAGTACAGGCCCTTCGGCCCTCGATGTTGCGCCGGCCTGTGAAACCACTCTAAAGCCCATCTACACTATTCCCTTATGGTCCATATGTCTATCCAATGACCATTTGAATGACTTAGTGATGGCTAGTCCACTACGTTTGCAGGCAGGGCATTCCACGCCCTTACTACTCTCTGAGTAAAGAACCTACCTCTGGCATCTGTCTTATATCTATCTCCCCTCAATTTAAAGCTATGTCCCCTCGTGCTAGACATTACCATCCGAGGAAAAAGGCTCTCACTGTCCACCCTATCCAATCCTCTGATCATCTTGTATGCCTCACTTAAGTCACCTCTTAACCTTCTTCCCTCTAACTAAAACAGCCTCAATCCCTCAGCCTTTCCTCATAAGATCTTCCCTTCATACCAGGCAACATTCTGGTAAATCTCCTCTGCACCCTTTCCAATGCTTCCACATCCTTCCGATAATGCGGCGAACAGTATTGCACACAATGCTCCAAATACGGCCACACCAGAGTTTTGTACAGTTGCAACATGAACTCATGGCCCCGAAACACAATCCCTCTACCAATAAAAGCGAACACACCGTACGCCTTCTTAACAACCCTCTCAACCTGGGTGGCAACTTTCAGTGATCTATGTACATGGACACCGAGATCTCTCTGCTCATCCACACTGCCAAGAATCTTACCATTAGTCCAGTACTCTGTCTTCCTGTTATTCCTTCCAAAATAAATCATCTCACACTTTTCTGCATTCAACTGCATTTGCCACCTCTCAGCCCAGCCCTGCAGCTTATATATGTCCCTCTGTAACTTTTAACATCCTTCCGCACTGTCCACAGCTCCACCGACTTTAGTGTCATCTGCAAATTTACTCACCCATCCTTCTACGCACTCCTCCAGCTCATTTATAAAAATGACAACAGCAGTGGCACCAAAACAGATCCTTGTGGTACACCACTCGTAAATGGACTCCAGTCTGAACACTTCCCATCAACCACCACTCTTTGTATTCTGCCAGCTAGCCAATTTCTGATCCAAACTGCTAAATCTCCCTAAATCCCATGCTTCCGTATTTTCTGCAATATCCTACCATGCGGAACATTATCAAACGCTTCACTGAAATCCATATACACCACATCAACTGCTTTACCCTCATCCACTTGTTTGGTCACCTTCTCAAAGTACTCCATAAGGTTTGTGAGGCACGACCTACCTTCGCAAAACCGTGTTGACTATGTCTAATCAAATTATTCCTTTCCAGATTTTTATACATCCAATCTCTTATAAATCTTTCCAAGATTTTGCCCACAACAGATATAAGGCTTACTGGTCTATAGTTACCGGGGTTGTCTCTACTCCCCTTCTTGAATAAGGGGACCACATTTGCTATCCTCCAGTCTTCTGGCACTATTCCTGTAGACAAAGATGACTTAAAGATCAAAGCCAAAGGCTCAGCAATCTCCGCCTTATCTTCCCAGAGAATCTTAGGATAAATCCCATCCGGCCCAGGGAAGTTCTCTATTTTCACACTTTCCAGAATTGCTAACACTTCCTCCCTATGAACATCAAGCCCTTGTGGTCTAGTAGCCTGAATCTCAGTATTCCCCTCGACAACATTGTCTTTTTCCTGTGTGAATACTGACGAAGAAAATGCATTTATCACCTCTCCTATCTCCTCGGACTCCAAACACAAATTACCACTACTGTCCTTGACTGGCCCTACTCTTACCCTAGTCATTCTTTTATTCCTGACATATCTATCGAAATCTTTAGGGTTATCCTTGATCCATCCAGCCAAAGACTTCTCATGTCCCCTGCTGAATCTTCTTAGCTCTCTCTTTAGGTCCTTCCTAGCTAACTTGTAACTCTCGAGCGCCTTAACTGAACCTTCATGTCTCTTCTTTACATACGCCTCCTTCTTCCTCTTGACATGTGTTTCGACGGCATTAGTAAACCACTGTTCCGTTGCTCGTCCACTTCCTCCCTGCCTGGCAGGTACATACATATCAAGGACACGCAGTAGCTGTTCCTTGAACAAGCTCCACATTTCCATTGTGCCCATCTCCTGCAGTTTTCCTCTCCATCCGATGCATCCTACGTCTTGCCTCATCGCATCAGATTTGCCTTTCCCCCAGGTATAACTCTTGCACTGCAGTAGATGCCTATCCTTTTCCATCACTAAAGTAAACGTATTCGAATTGTGGTCACGATCACCAAAGTGCTCACCTACCTCCAAATCTAACACCTGTCCTGCTTCATTACCCAGTACCAAATCAATAAGGCCTCGCCTCTCGCTGGCCTATCTACATACTGTGTCAGGAAACCCTCCTGCACACATTGGACAAAGACGGACCCATCTAAAGTACTCGAACTATAGCGTTTCCAGTCAATATTTGGAAAATTAAAGTCCCCCATAACAACTACCATGTTGCTTTCGCTCCTATCCAGAATCATCTTTGCAATCCTTTCCTCTACATCCCTGGAACTTTTCGGAGGCCGACAGAAAACCCCTAACAGGCTGGCCTCTCCTTTCCTGTTTCTAACCTCAGCCCATGCTACCTCAGTAGACGAGTCCTCAGCAAACGTGCTTTCTGCCACCGTAATACTGTCTTTGACTAACAATGCCACCCCTCCCCCTATTTTACCACCTTCCCTGAGCTTACAGAAATATCTAAACACTGGCACCTGCAACAACCATTCCTGTCCCTGCTCTATCCATGCCTCCGAAATGGCCACAACATCGAAGTCCCAGGTACCAATCCATGCCGCAAATTCACCCACCTTATTCCGGATGCTCCTGGCATTGAAGAAGACACACTTTAAACCACCTTCCTGCCTGCTGGTACACTCCTGCAACTTTGCAACCTTACTCCTGAACTCACTACTCTCAACCTCCTGTATACTGGAGCTACAATTCAGGTTCCCAAGCCCCCGCTGAACTAACTTAAACCCTCCCGAAGAGCATTAGCAAATTTCCCCCTCAGGATATTGGTACCCCTCTGGTCCAGGTGCAGACCATCCCGTTTGTAGAGGTCCCACCGACCGCTAATGAGTAAATTTTAAGGAGAAGAAGGCTTTTAATTAGTAATGCGTTCAAGGTCTATGGAGAACGGGAAGGAAAGTGGAGCTGAGGCCCCGACGAGATCAGCCATGAACGCACTGTATGGCGGAGAAGGCTCGAATTTCCGAACTGCCTACTCTTGCTCCTGGTTCTTTGGTTCTTCTATTATTTTGGTTCAATGTGTAATGGATAGTGGCTCTGCCGATGCACTGGTATGTGTTTGAAGTGGTATGTGGGTGAGGTGACATGTGAATAAAGCAGATCGTGGATGAATGGTAGATGTGTCATGTTAGGACGGCGAGGTAGCAGCTGAGCCGTGTGGCAGGTGTGTAGAAATGGAAGGTGGAATATGTATGAATTGTAAAGAGACAAGGATGTCGCGTGAGTGATGGAGTAGATGGGTGGTGAAATAGCGAGAAAGGATGCCAGGTTTGTGCAGACATTATGTTGGTTTGAGAATCATTTGGCTATCTCATGATTTAAGAAGTCAGCAGAAAAGTGCTCATCGCTGGTTTAAAGCCAATACATCTGCAATTAGAATTTTTCGAATACCTAAACTTTCATTAATAATCGAATGGAGTCATTGAGTTGCATGAGTCATTAATTCAATGAATTCTGTGAATCATCACAGGAATTCGATTAGACCTATTTGAAAGTTGGAAAGGTGGGAGTGCTGGCTGGGTCACGGACGTAGATCTTTTGGAAGGAGGGGACTTACCACTTCCTGGGTAAGTGTTACAAAGGAACAATAAATACTTTCCTTTTCCAGCTGAGCGTTGGGGAAACATCATGAAGACTGTTGGGAAGTATCAAAATTGTCAATCCTGCGTTCTGCGCTCCAGGTAAATCCTACAGATATTAACATGCCAGGACCTCTGCACGGTTCCGAAGCAGACTTTCCTTCTGACATTCAGTCTCCGCGGGTCAAAACACAGATAGACTGGCTCTTTACTTTCAGTGATTGTCTTTGTGCTTCAGTCATCACCTACATGAGTGTTTCCTTCTTGAGCTGCGAGTTGAGATGTTCGGCTATACAACGAAATGGCTGCCGACTTCTACTCACATACTTGAGTGTCGGTTTTGTTCAACGAACATTGGTAACCATTGCTCTCAGCAACTAGGTATCGTACCGCTCAATTGATATGATCCGACGAGTCTAGAATTTAGTTACTGCATCACAGTGTTCCAGTATGGTTCTGCGTCTCAGATAGATTCCTCCACTTCATCGAGTGCCAACATTTTGGGAAATTTATTGGAATTCTACACACTCAGGAGAAATGGATTTGAATTCTCCATCTCGGGGCACCAGTTCTCTGGTGCAGCGGGCCTCCGCCGGCAGCGGGATTCTCCGTCCCGCCAACCGGCCAACAGTGGGCGGGATTCTCCACTTTCGAACGACAAAATCGCGAAACGGCATTCGGCGAAGAATAGCCTCCCAAATGGCGCAAACGCATCACTTGCCACGCACCGTTGAAGTACAGTAGGCATGTCATTAGCGAGCCTAACACCCCTTTCTCCGAGGGCTCTGAGAGTCACTGCCTCCCATGGCGTCACTCACTTGTGGTTTCAGAAATCATGAACTTGGCGTCGTGGCTGCTGATCGAGAGAGAGGAGGTAGGGATTGGAGTGGATTCACTGCAGGCTGCCGGCCCGGACACCGGCCATGCAGAGCTCGCTGCCAGGGGCCGGGAGAGGGCGGCAACAGGCCATGTAGCCGGGGTGCCCTCCCACAGGAATGTGGCCGTGCCCAGGCACCGACCGCTAGAATGGCGGCCATCTTGCTGCGCACCCACTGACCACCCACCCCGGCCCCTGGGTCTACTCAGTGACAACGGCCGTATGGTTGCGCCCAACCCCGCACCAGCCCCCCCCCCCCCCCCCCAGCCTCCCGCCCCTGCCGCTACTACACGCCCCTCCCGGCTCCAGACACCGTGCCCAACCGGCAGCCTCCCACCGGTGGACCACCCAGGGCCACACCCACGGCAGCCCGCAGGGAGGGCAGTGCCATCCAACATTACCGCTGCCTGCAGTAATGGCCGCTCGGTCTCGGGGCACCTCTCGTGCCAGATACCGACGGGGCAGGGGTACTGGTGTGTTGAAGGGTCATGCGTGCGCGGAGTCCACACTGCCAACCGGGCCATGGTGTAGCCTATGGAACAAGGTGGGGCACGCGATTATGCACCAAGCTAACATGTTAGCCTTTCACACCCTGCAGACAATGTTGTTTGGCGTCTAACATAAATTGATGGCCGCTGTGGTAATGGCTGCAGCTCTATGATATGCCCTGAAGCCGCCTGAGTTGCAGCCAATCGGAGAGGAGGGGAAGCTGCCAGCAGCGGAGCAGGCAGCAGCGGAGCGGATAGCAGTAGAGCGTCCAGTGGAGTATAGGTCTTGCTGACTGCCACACAGGCTGGAGGGCCGGCGGAGGAGGACGAGGTGCCAAGGAGGCGTCGCATGAGGCCGTGTGTGTATCAGCGCCGCTAATGATTCGAGGACCGGCCGGACCAGACATACTGTCAAAGAATCCGGATAAGCAGAGGGACAGCTTGGAACATCTGCCATATGATGGCACAACTGACACCGTGGATGTATCGGGACGACACACATTCCCGGAGACAATCGCGCTGAACGGGGTCCTTCCGTCGCTGAGTGGGGATGTCCGGGATCCGACAAATCTCAGGGCACAAGTGCATCCACGCCGTCACGGAGGCCCAATATGAACAGGCCGAGACTTACCTCTGGTGCCATGTGGACCAAGACCACGAGGATCCCGAGCAGCGGGCTTCGCCACCAATGCCGGGATAAAGTGGGTCCAGAGGGGCAAAAGAGGGGATACATGTCGTCCTACAGGCACTAGCGGTTAACAGACGGCTGTACACAAACCGACAGGAGTCTACTCAATGAACACCCAACTGGTCTGTGAGCGTGGCCAGCGCATCGTGCAACTCTGTGCCCGATACCCGTGCAACTCTGCGCCCGATACCCGTGCAGTGTGCACGACACTTTCTTCCTGGCACAACCAGCGGTACCTGATATGTTCGAAGGGCGCCCCTTCCGGCTGAAGGTCTGGCTCATTGGCGATAGGGGTTACCCACTGCGGCCGTGGTTAATTGGACCCACCTGGAAGCCACAGACCGACACGGACACCCGCTACAACGACGCGTGTATTCAGGTGACTAGACCGTTCTCGAGGGGCGCTGCGGTATGATGCAGAGAGGGTTGGCCACATCCTCCACAACATCGCGCAGCAGAGGGGCGATGTGGTGGAGAAGGAGGATGAAGAGGAACGGCAGGCCTCTTCTGACGCGTAGGATGTGAGGGAAGGAGACGACGGGCAGGACATAAGGCCCGGGCAGGCAGGGGAGGAGACACAACGTTATTGCCAAGATTAACGTCCGCGGGACACTCCGATAGCCTCCAGGTTCGACTCGGACGGAGGAGGTGGGGTGCGGCACTAGCCAGGGGTTCGGACACATCTTTCCATACCGATACCCCTCACTTTCCAAATTTCCAGACTGCTGGCTTGCATACCCCTCTGTTATACATACCTGCGGCACTATGAGCTGTGGGCGCTCTGTTGGCAGTAACAGTGGGTCTGGTCCATGGCATGGAGGATGATGGCAACCGCTCTGCGATGAGCTCTGGCGCTTCACAGTGTATCACAACGTCTGACTCATGCCCACAATAACACCTTCGACCTGGGTGATCGCTGAATGCGAATTTGCCATCCATCACACTGTCTCATCTAATTCCTGGGGTGGGGCTGCTGAGCACGACCGGAGCGCGGGTGGAGGGAAGGCGTGGACCACGGTTCTCCCACGGGGCCTCCACTGGTCCTCAGCAACCCCCTCCTGGCAATCCCGGACCAGACCTACCCCACACCCATCAGACAGAACACTCAGGCAAGATTTAACGGTGTTAAATGGTGTTTATTGTGAAGGAATACGTACAATCTGTGCCCTAACCCATTACTAAATTCTGTCCTGCATCCGAGCAAACTTAACTGGTGTCTAACTTTCTAGCATTCCGGGCCCTATCGCTATAGCCAGGTAGATCTCCCGATGGCACTCTGCCTTCTCCCCTGCGAGAATGGTCCCCGTTGACGCGTGTCTCCTGGGGCGACAGGGCATGGATGAGCCCGGCCGCTGCTCGGGCTTCCCGTGTGGCGTGGTGCCGCGCTATTCTGCCCACTGCTCACCAGATGCAACAGGGACAGGAGAGGTGGAGTCCGCGATGCTGTGGTGATCCGGCACCACCCCTGCAGGAATCTCCGCTGTGGGCCCATAACCTTCTCCTCCCACAGGGTGACCGATGCCCCCCCCCCCCCAGACTAATCTATGTTATGGGAGTCATTCTTGAGCTGCGAGCCATCCCATGAGGTAACCCTACCACCTGGCGTTGCCAGTCCTGGAGGTCTGCTCTGATCTCGACCTGAGTAGGCATTGTGCGGCTGTGGATTACAGGGAGTGGACTTTCACCTCTCCTGGGACTGCATCAAATCACGCGGCGACTGTGCCACATCAGCCAATGACTGGTCCACCTCCTTCTGTGCCTTTGCAATGCTGGACAGCGCCTGGGCAATGCCGCCAATGTCCCAGCATTGGGCCTGCAGTGACTGGGCCACGCTGATGAGTGCCACTGCAATGTTCAAGTTCATCTGGCACATTGCTGACTGTGAGAGGGCATCACTCTCGTGAGCCTTGTCCACGGCCTGCACAGAATGCCTCAGGCCTTGGGCATGTTGATCAATTGCCAAAACTCTCGCCACAAATTACGCAACCGCAGAGGACGCCGTGCAGTGTAGTCTTGGGTGGCACCCATAGCCAGCACCAATCCATGCTCCTGCTCGCTGCTGGACTCCTCCACCTTCAAATTCGAATGTGCTGGATGCTTGCCGAAATCCCCTCTTGTCGTCTTAGGCAGCTATCAGACTGCATCTGTTCTGTGGTTGGGACTGGATATTCCAGACGGCGGGAACCCATCTGGAAGGCATCTGGTTATGGGGCCAGCCTTCCCACTGCCGGCTGGCCCTTCGGCTTAACCTCCAAACTCCACTTGCTGTAGAGAATGCGATGTGTGTTGCAAAACCAGATAGTGCCCCAGCAACCCCTTCACTAATGTGTCCAAAGGTGAGAACCTCTGGAATAGTGGAGGGCGTTGGAGAGAGCTGTGATAGAAAGTCGATGTCATCCTCCGAGACGGATTCTGGGATGTCCTGCATCTCGGGAGGAGGCGTTGAGTCTGGTCAACTCTCCTCATCAGTTCTCGGTTGACTGGGGGCACCGGCTCTGTTACTGGCTGGGGCGGCAGGGGACTCCGGATTGACTGGTCCCATCTCTGGCAGGTCCTGTAAGACACAAGACGGCATAATAATAATAACCTCTTATTGTCACAAGTAGGCTTCAATGAAGTTAATGTGAAAAGCCCCTGGTCGCCACAATTAGGCGCTTGTTTGGGGAGGTTGCAACGGAAATTCGAACCATGCTTCTGGCCTTGTTCTACATTACAGGCCAGCTGTCTTAGCCCAGTGTGCTAATCCAGCACCTTGTGCTAAACCGGCACCTGGTATATATGATTACACAGCAGGCCGGGGCGACTGCGGGTGCGCGGGCGTGGGGGATGGGGGTGGTGAGCGGGATGTGTTTCGAGGAAGTGAGGGGTGGGGTAGTGGTGTGTGTGTGTGTGGGGGGGGGGGGGGGTGATGGGGTGTGGAGGTGGAGTTGAGGAGGGTGAGGGGGGATTGAAGGGCGAGGGGGAGAGGGTGTTGATGCGGTTCGGGGGGGGGGTGAGATGGGGGGGGGGTGTCCACACACGTGCCATGGGCAACCGCTAGTCAGCATGGTCGCCCATCACCGGATTCTATCCCAGCGTCATCCCTTTACTCTGGGCCACCGGCCACGTTCAAGATCTTTGCTCTGGCATGACGAGGGGCCATAGTTCTGCTGGTCCCTCTCTCGTTTTCTCCCAGTGGTTGTGCCGGTCAGCACCATGGGCAGGGGACACAAACAAACAATGGGACCGTTAGATGGTCCGACACATGCAGGCCAGGGTCTGGGTAGATGTGGCCTCAGTGGCCATGGCACCCTGCCATGGCGGATGGTACGGGTGGGTATGTGGGACAGGGTACAGGTCCTGCCGTACATCGTGGGGAGGTGGGGGGCCGAGTTACGAGTGTGTGGGGGTCCGCGGTTAATGCAGCGACATGGCGTAGTCAACACACCATGGACGCCCTGAGAAGATCATGAAGTTTCTGTAGGCACCGCAAGCCAGTCCATGCGATGTCGCAATCGGCACTGAACCTCCTCTCACACCTCTACCCTGGGCGGGCATATTGCGGCGCGTGGCGGTCTTCCTCCCGGGGCGCTGTATCGGGAATGAGATTCTCCATTCTCTGACACGAAAATTGCGTTTAGCGAATACTCGTTGCGCCGAAATAGGTGTCGCCTCCGCTGTTGCGATGCTCTGCTCCATCGAAAATCGCATACTCTGGGGGTATACCGCACGAAGTCTCTACTAACTCAGGAAGTTACCTCAGGTCCTACCCCTGATGCTCCGCCCCCGACCGGCTGAGTTCCCGATGATTCAGGTGACTCATGCAATTTTGTTTTGGGAATTCGACGTAGCGGCTGTGGACTGAATCCAGCATCGCCACAGACGGGGGCGAGCCGATCTTCGGCAGGCGGGTCTTTCCTTGGGGCTGGGGTACTGGTTGGGGTGTCCGTGGACGATGGCCTGCCAAGGGAGAACTATTTGGCTGGCCGGCACCGCGTGCGGTAGGCGCCATGTTTGTTGGCATGTCCCCTGCAGGTCATTGCCATGTGCATGCGTGCCCATGGCCATGGCAATTCTCCAGAAAGTTTCTCTGTGCCGCGGGCCTACTAAACCCCCAACATATGGAAGAATGGTGGTCGTTTTACGCCGATTTTTCGATCGCAAAACACCTCCGTTCCCATGTGCCGTCAGCACATAGGGCTGGATTCAGTGTTGGGACCACAGCTGTTCTCTTTATGTATTAACGATCTATATGACGGGACGGGGGACATTGTGGCTAGGTTTGCCGATGATACAAAGATAGGTGGAGGAGAAGGTTGTATGGAGGAGGTGGGGAGTCTGCAGTATAGGAGGGTGGTCCAAGAAATGGCTGATGCAATTCAACATGGGCAAGTGCGAGGTCTTGCACTTTGCAAAAATGAATAGAGGCATGGACTATTTTCTAAACGGTGACAAAATTCATAATGCTGAAGTGAAAAGGGACTTCGGAGTCCTAGTCCAGGATTCTCGAAAGGTAAACTTGCAGGTTGAGTCCGTAATTAAGAAAGCAAATGCAATGTTGTCATTTATCTCAAGAGTCTTGAAATATAAAAGGAGGGATGTACTTTTAAAGCTTAATAAAGCATTAGTTAGGCCCCATTTAGAATACTGTGAGCAATTTTGTGCCCCACACCTCAGGAAGGACATTCGTGCACAGGAGCGGGTCCAGCGGAGATTCACACGGATGTCCCAGGAATGGTAGGCCTAACATACAATGAACGTCTGAGGATCCTGGGATTATATTCATTGGAGTTTAGGAGATCGAGGGGAGATCTAATAGAAACTTACAAGATAATGAATGGCTTAGATAGGGTGGACGTATGGAAGTTGTTTCCATTATCAGGGGAGACTAGGACCCGGGGGCACAACCTTAGAATAAAAGGCAGTCACTGTAGAACAGAGATGAGGAGAAATGTCTTCAGCCAGAGAGTGGTGGGTCTGTGGAATTCATTGCCACAGAGGACGGTGGAGGCCGGGACGTTGAGTGTCTTTAAGACAGAAGTTGATAAATTCTTGATTTATTGAGGAATTAAGGGCTATGGAGAGAGAGCGGGTAAATGGAGTTGAAATCAGCCATGATTGAATGGTGGAGTGGACTCGGTGGGCAAAATGGCCTTACTTCCGCTCCTATGTCTTATGGTCTTATGGATTCTTTTGTCACCAACGCCCAAATCGCATTAAAACGATTGCCCGTAGAATCACAATTCCTGATCAAATTAGGGGCGGCACCACTTTCCGATGCGCCACCCCCTCCAAAGCGGCGTACTCTTTGAGTTGGCTGGGCCACGTATTGATGGCATCAGGAGATTGCCTGAGGCTCGCCCCGGAATGCTCCGTCCCTCACCGGTTCCCGACGGAATCGGTTGCGTATGGTCTCATCCATCAGGAACTAGGCATGACGGCTGTGGACTCAGACGGGGGAGGGCCGATCAAATGGCAGGAGCGGACTTTATTCGGGACTGGGGGCTTGTGGTGGGTGGTCCTGTGCATACCAGCCGGCCAAAGGGGGGCCGCTATTTCGCGGGTTCAGGTCCGCGAGCGGCCTCCGGCGACAGAAACGGAGTAACAAGCACAAGATTTCTCATTGTGGGCAGCCCACCTCGTCGGGATATCCCAGGGTGTGTGTGCGCTGTCTGAGTGATCGAGAATGCCCACAGCAGAGAATTCAGCACATCGTGCGAAGTGAATGTTAATCAAAGATTTACTGACTATTTGCAGCAGGTTTCATTCGATTAGTCCGGAAGAGTATGGACGAGGTTCTCCAGTTGCTGACGCCAAAATTGCCAAACACGATCGGACGGAGAATAGCTTCCGATGCCGGAACAGCGGTAAGCGCCGGTTTCACGCTAATTCGGGATGCACCGGCACCCCAAAAATGGGGAAATGTGTTGCTCGTCGGCGGGGGTAAAAGTACGGTTGGTGCATGAGTAGCGGGCCTGACACTCGATGCTCCCGAGACTCCGCGCTTCATCACCTGCGATTTGTCAATTTCCTGATGGCGTGGTTCACTTGTGCCCTCACAAATCGTGAACAGATGGAACTGGCTGCTGAGCGACAGTGACTGCAGGCTGCTGTCCCGGACTCCGGACGTGCTGTCCACGGTGGAGGGGGGGGGGGGGCTTCCAGGCACGGGGTAGTGGAGAGTGAGTGGAGGATTGTGGACCAACCAGCCAGGTGTCCGCCCCCCGCCGGACTGGGGCAGTGGCCAGGCACCGACCGCCGTCTTGCTGAACACCCACTGACCACTCACCCGGCCCATGGAACTACACAGTGACACTGCCCGTTTGGTGCATCCACCGCCACACTCCAAGTCCTCGACACCGAACTGAACGCCTAACCGGAAACCACGAGCTGTGGCCACCCAGGACCACTCCCAAGGCAGATCCCAGTGAGAGCAGTACCAGCCAACGGTATTCCTGGCAGCAGGTACGTGCACCAGGGCCGGGGGAACCGGTGGATAACAGACCGTGGGTGAGAGGTGTGAGGGTGGTACGGATGTTGAGGGTGAGGGGTGAGAGCGAGGCGTGTGGGCATTCAAATTGGCCGGCCGCACGGATCAATGGTAAATTGGTCAACGCAGAGACGTAGACAAGCTAAGGTTGCAAATATACAAGGGCTGCAGCTCGCACCCTGCCAAAACTGACAGGGAAAGAGCTGTTGAAAGGCCATCCAGGGACACAAGGCTCCAGGAGGAAATTAACAATATGTGGCAGACTCGGTGGCGTCGGTTTCCTTATTAGGCGAGGCCAACGTGCCTCAAACACTCATGACCATGACCGACTGAGACACGCCCCGCCGGGCCATCGAGGTCCACCACCAATTGTTTGAGATTGATCAGGGTGATCGAGCCTTAATCCATGTATTGGACATCCACCTGGGACAACCCAAAATTGTGCAAACCCTGCAAGCGATAAAAGGTACTGCACAGCCCACGTCCCTCTCACTCGACCATAGACGCTACTTCCTCCAGCTGGGGAGGAACCATCCACGCGATCCAGAGAGGGACCAGAGCCGAGGATGTAGATGACCAGCGACAGACATCCAGCAATGGCAGACGACGGATCCCAGATGAGGCCGTATCTGCTCTGCACATGCCAGTCACCTGGAAGATAGTTTCCGTTTCCTTGTTTGTTCGTTTCGAGCCCAATCTGTATGTGTGTGTGGTTAAATTATATTAACTGGTATCATTGCTTACAACTTCTGTTGTCGCTTGTTTATCGTATACTGGTTGGACACACATTGTGGTCAGAAGGTGCAACAAATCTGGCGACCCTGTTGATATTCGGCTGGGAGTTATGAATGTTGCTCCGAAAGATTCCACAGGACATACATTCTTGGAGATTCCGCCTGAGCAAGACTTTGGTAGGTAACTGACCCACGTAACAGCCAGGATTCCAATTTAATCGGAGGGAAGTAAAGGTTTCTCTTCTTGGGGATTATTCACCGATCAAAATTAAACCACAGGTGTGCACTCCACAGTGGACAAATCACCGAATTTCTGAAGTGTGTACTAACTGCATGCATACCTAACAAGGGAGGATAGGGTAAACTTGGCAGATTTACACGCAGATTCTGGGTGATCAGAGCCGGAACATAACCGCAAGCCATAACCGCTGTCCAATTGACCCTCTACCCCTTGTTTGCTGATGTAAATATGGCAGTTCAGACAGCAGGTAAAGATGTGAGGCGCAGAGGACAGGAGCAGAGAGATGTTCCATTTGGGAGGGGTAGTACGGAGCTCTATCAATTGGAAATGTTGGCACATGTGGCCAGACGTTATCAGGCACCGAGGTAGGTCCCGGGGCGGTACGGAAGACGTGATCGAAGTGCACTAAATCACCCACCGAACAGACATGCAGCACTACCAGACGATGGGATCCAAATAAGCCAATATGTGCTCTGTACTCGCCAGTCACCTGGTCATGAAGTTAGGGTCGTTATTGAATCTTCGTTTTGATTGCAACTTGTATGGGCGTGTTCACTTTGTGTTCGTTTAATAAACAATTACCAATCTAAACAACTCGCGTTGTCATTTGTCCACCGTATACGGGTTAAAAATACACACTGTGGTTTAAAAGATACAACAGGGATGGGTGGTATGGGCTGAGTGGGGTAAGAGGTGATGGGGTGGGTCGAAGAGGGTGTAGAGGGAGGATGTCCGCACATGCGCCATGGGGCAGCACGGTAGCGCAGTGGTTAGCACAGTTGCTCCACAGCCCTAGGGTCTCAGGTGCGATTCCTGGCTTGGATCACTGTCTGTGCGGAGTCTGCGCGTACTCCCCATGTCTGCGTGTGTTTCCTCCGGATGCCCCGGTTTCCTACCACAGTCCAAAGATGTGCCGGTTAGGTGGATTGGCTATGCTAAATTGTCGTTAGTGTCCAAAAAAGATTAGTTAGGGTTAAGGGATAGGGTGGAGGTGTGGGGATAGGGTGGAGATGTGAGCTTGGGTAGGATGATCTTGGAACGGTGCAGACGAGATGGTCCGAATGGCTTCCTTCTGCACTGTAAATCCTCTGATTCTATGATGTGCAAGTACTTCCTCACACGCTGCCGACCTCCACCTCGGTGACCTGACATTCCTCTGGCCCCACCGAGTATGTCCAGTACCCTCTGCTCGGGCATGGTGAGGAGCCGCAGGTCTGGTGGTCCCCCTCCGCTCTTCCCCTACTCCCGATGGATGTGTGTGGCCTTCTCCTGGAGCGGGGAGGAAACAAACAACGACACACCCACGCAAGCAGCCCAGGTGTCGGGTAAGTGATGGTCTCAGTGGCCAGGACACTAGGGCATTGCGGATTCTGGTATGTGGGGTAGTGTGGGGGGCTGGCAGTCTCCGGGTGGGGGTAGCGTTACTGGTCTGTGGGACAGGTGTTTTCCAACTTACCCTGGCAGCCCTGACGGGATCGTGGAGTATCTTTCGGCACTGCTGGCCAGGCCGGACGAAATTGCTCACGGCGCTCACCACGTCTGCCATGTGTGCCCACGCACAGTGACACCTGGTGGCCTTACTCCCGGGCAGGAGTTCAGGGTCATCCTTCTCTACTCCACGACGTCCATGAGGATGTCCATTTCGCGTCCCTGAACCGTCGACCTACTCTTCTTCCATCCATCCTGTTGGCTGGGACGGTGTGTGGGGGTGGATCGTTTACATGTGGCTGCGGCGTGTAAACCTCATGTGCGCCCATCAAGGACCCGGCGAATTTGGCGTCATTTTGCACGGAATAGGTTGCGTTCTATGTGGCAATGCTGCACGCCCATTTAGACTTGCTCAATCGGTGCAGCTGTGCGCCGTTATTCCTGTTGTAAAACACCACTTTTCCCACGCTGGCGTCAGCACATCGTCTCAGAAATGGAAAATCCAGCACTATGTGTTTTGGTTTATTTTTGGGATAGCACTGAGTAATCTGTCATTCCCAGAATATAACTGCCCCTCAAATTTAAATTCCGGTCAAGCATTAGGTCATAAATGATGCCCATGGCAAAATAGCAATGCAAATGTTTCGGTGAAGCTTCATTCTTCCCTATTTTAAAACTAAATATTTACGTCAACACATCAGAAATGGTTTGCGATAGCAGAACTCAATTTGTGGCTCCGGTTTGGGCCACCTTTCCAATGAGACTCCAGAGGTGAATTGCAACAATTTCGCGGCCTAACCTTCAGAGAGAGATTTCCAATCCTTTCCCATGCAAAATTCTCCATTGCGAGGATTGCGAGGGTTTTCCGAGGGAGTCCCGTAATTGGACGCCATTTAAGCGCCGGATCCGGTAGCAAGTCTCGGGCATCTTAGATGTTTCTTTTGTTGCGGAGAAACTGGTGGGGAGGTGTTCTGGTCGTGTGTAGTCAGGACTTGCATTGTGGCGGCAAGATTGGCCCTCCGACCAGCTTTGGAGATAACTCCTTTAAAGCGTACCCCCTCCCCCTTGGTTCACGACGGGGAACACTGCGTCAGGACCACGTTTTACATGCCCAGCAGTAATTCTTGCTCACGTAGTTCCAAGCCTCGTGGACTAGAGAGTCACGTGGCCCCGCTGAATGTGGTGCCTGATCCGTTAACTGGACACAAATTGACCGTATTGACTCATTTGCATCGTCCCTCCGGCGCCGAGAGCGAGCATCGATCCCAAAGCCAGTGGATGGGCCGGGCTATCGGAAATCGCGCGGATTTTGCTCTCTCCCCGACTCTGGATTCTCGTCCTCATTTACAGCTCCACAGCCTGCGGCGCGTGGCGAGCAATTCAGACAACTATCCCTGTTTCTCTACCCAGATGCTGCAAGCCCTTTTGACTTCTTTCTAACTATTTCCATATTATGCTGTTATGTGTCGGCATACGTGGGTCGCTGTCAACGTTTCATTTTCAGAAAATAAATTTAGGATATCCAATTCATTTTTGCCAATTAATGGGCAATTTGGCGTGTTCAATCCACCTACCTTGCGCCTCTATGTGTTGTAAGGACGAAACCCATGCAGACACGGGGAGAGTGTGCAAACTCCACACGGACAGTGACCCAGCGCCGGGATTGAACCTGGAACCTCGGCTCGTGAGACTACAGTGCTAACCAGTGCGTCACCGTGTTGCCCCAACCTTTCAGTTTCATTAGGTTGTTTATACCCGTTATTGTTATTTCAGCTGCCCATCCGCAGGAAGGTGGACCCACCTGAGAACGCCGATGAAATTTGTCTTAATTACTCACGTGAAATATTGCAACGTTTTCTGTCTGCCACTCTTAATATTGTTTATAAGTATTATATAATTACAATCGTATGATGCTTGGATTTTTTAATTTTGTAGCACGAGAGATGGAAACCATTTCCCAACAGGTGAAAGGGAGCGAATTGATTCTCAGTGCACCATTACTAATGCCTTCGCAGACGAGGATTGCAGAGATTATCGTGAATATGCGTTTTCAATCATGGAATGCTGCTGCTCAAGGACCGCTATGTCCGAACATGTGTTCCAGGATATGTCGAATATGTGCACAATTATGGCTATTGATTACTAGGTTTGTAAATTTCTCCCTGTTGTCGAAACCAAAACACCGTCCAAATAAAGCATGATAGGTGGAGCATGTTTTAAGTCTGCACATGACTTTTCTTCGCCGAACTGTCTAAATAACAGATTATGCACTTTGCATCTTCATGACAACGCTTGCAAATAGATGCCCTCGCAAATAGTCAGAGAACAAGAAGTCAAATTAAATTAGAAGATCTTGTCATGAGGTGTACTTGTACAGGGGAGGAGACAGTGAACCGTTGAATGCGACATTTCATTATCAAACAATAGAAATAAGATGAAGATTATGATCGTAATACAGGGATCGCCAAGTTTTCTGAAAACAGCTAAAACAGGCCTCATATTGTTAGGATAAGCGAATCAGCAATATAACGTATGTGTTTAAGCATTAATCCAAATTTGAACAGTGACTGATGCCTATATTTGTCTCAGAATGTATTCGCCTTGCATGCAGTATTGTTTGTTAGAAAGTAAACAGGTCGATGCAATGTGACGAATGCGTATATATGTGTACAAATAACTCAGGCACAGTGTGCAGCAATAATTGTTTATTAACTTCGTAATGCTAAGTAGCAACAGCTGAACTTGAGCATTCGGTATACAAATTATCAATAATACATATAATTAAAATAAAGATAAAACATGTCAGAAAATGAACCAGTTGTGTCATACGAATTCAGTGTTAACGGTTCTTCTGGTAATCCAAGTGAAATCCATTGTATGGGATTGGTGCAACGTGGAGCGTTCAATTTAGGACTATAATTATTGCAAAGCTCACAAGCGACTAGGGTGAAAATAAACCCGACTGTATATACCTGCGTTTCAATATTGAACGGTATAAGTTATTTGATAGCACTCGCAATCGAATTTTTTTTCCAGTTTTTGGCTTTAGTTGGCTAATCTTCTTCCAGGCAGATAAGGTTGTTATCATCTATGACTTCCGTGTGTATTGTGTGCACTTGCAGAGATGATCTTTCCAGTTCAAACGAACCCACTTACGGCAAAACTGTCGGGAACTGTGCGACTGTTTGAAGAGAGTGCCACATTTTACACTCCACTGATGTTTTACTGTAAAAATTAACGTTTTGCACAGTGCCTTTTGTTTTCCTCCTATTGAGTTAATATAAAGCGCAATGCAGTACGGTATATTTCAAGGCGCTTCTAGAAAATTAACATTACGCAGTATCCAAGTTCAAGCTCCCTTGCCTAAATTATATACCTCCGATTTAGTAGCGAATTAAACACTTAATATATGCCGTTGTCTGTTCCGACACCCACGTAAATTCACCGCTGCATTTTTTATATTGTTGTCACTTTGGAACTGATGTGCTGGTTGACATTTAAAAATATGCCATTATTTGCTCTTTGGCTAACCACTACTAAACTTTAAGCACAAACGTAAAACGAAAGGAACCAAGTTCCCCTGACAAAATAGTTATATATTCTCACATATCTCTTGATTTTGAAGAGTACCGCGCTCGAATTCATTTGGCCCAATGAATAACCCACAAGTCAGGCGTAGTCACTGCAGAAAGTCATTCTGGTGCATATAAGATATTTTTAGCTACATGAACAACAGCATTCAGACAAGAAGGGTTGCATCTATGCTCTCTTCCTCTCACATTATGTAAATTTGGTTTGTTGTAACCAGCTATTTTCGGATGGCATAGTTTGTTTTATTTCGCTGCATGGACACTTTGCTTCCGTACTTTTCCAGCGGTTTAATTAGATAAACAACGTGGTTTCAGAGATTTCAGACTAACCACTAATAAAGACTCATCTTGCCGTTACATGTTTAATTGGATTAAACGTTCAGAGGCATACTTAGCAATTCTCTTGCCATTTCACTGGAAAGTCCCCCCGCCCCGTCTTAAAATGAATAGAGCGTGTATATATTTCACAAGAACTGTAGATTTACCACAATAACGTTTTAAGCTAATATGGTAATGAAGAGTACGAGCCATGGAGTTAAGTAAAAAACACCACAGATGATCTTGTTAAGATGAACAGCATCTTGAGTAAATTCCAGAGCTCCTTTGGTATGGTGGGAAGATTCGACTCAGATCCCATCTGTAAGTAAAAGAATATTAGTGAAATACAATATAAAAAAAGGTATTAGATTATTGTAATTTGCAATTGAAATTAGCTGAAACATTTTTTTCTTTAAACATTTATGCATCTGTAATAGTCTCCAACGGTCAGTATTAAATTGCCAGCTTATCGTACACTCTACCAATTCGCTGAGAAACATCGGAAATCGGAGCGAGAATTGGGTAGCCTGCTTCACACTTTAATTTGATTATGGCTCATGATTTTTCTCAACAGCATTTCCACGGACTGTCGACATATCGCTTGATGTCTTAACTATCTCGAAATCGACGGAGCACTGCCTTTAACATACACAATAATTGAAGTCCACAGCCTTGTGGGTGGGGTATTCTACATAATTATACAGAGTGTGAAGACGTTCTTCTCAGATGAGTCCCAAGTGGGTCCTGTCTAATTCTGACACTGCATATCATGAACCTCTTGAACCTTATGACATGTTTTTGTCGGATTCCCTCTCATTCCTCTAAATGCTACGAAATGGAGACACGGTCTACCATGGTTGTATCTTGTTGATGATAGTGCCCCGATATCAGTCATCAGGCTGTCGAGATGTTCGTTGGCCTCAATGGCAAGGAAACCAAAGCTGTAAGCAGGTTTCCAGGTGCTGTCACAGCACGGCTCTCTTACATTGCATGCATGTTTACCCCCACGCCAAAATAACTTTGCAATAAAGGCCAACATATTGCTTCCTTTTCAATTAGCTGCTGCTATATCGTTCTAACTTTCAGTGCCACATGAACACAGGGAATACAGATTCTGCAGGCGTCAACACTTCCCAATTGCTCTCTTTTTCATTTTTCATGGGAATGTGGAACACTGTGGGCAGGATTCTCTCACCCCGCGCCGGGTGAGAGAATCGGAGATTGCACCATTTTTTTACGCGACACTGGTCCGACGCCATTCCGCCATTCTCTCAACCAGCGAGGACGGTGTCATCGTGAACGACACCGAGCCGGTCAGAGAATCGGCCGAGGGGGCAAGTCCAGCGATTCTCTGTGATCCAGTGAATTATGCGGCCCGGATAGGCTGAAGTTCCGACGGCATCAACCCAGGTCACGCCGGCGCTGTTCACACATGCAAATAAAAATCGTCAGCCAGTCGTGCTGGCTACCGATACAGGAGAGGAGGTGAGTGGCTGGCGTTTTGCGATTCCTCAGTCTCTCGGCAAGGGGTGGTGCCTCCATGTTCGGGGGGCCCTCCATGTTCGGGGCTGTGGCCTCCATGTTCGGGGGGGGCCCTACATGTTCGGGGAGGGGCGGTGGGGGGTGGGGGTATTGGGGGGGGGTGGCTCCATGTTCTGGGGGAGCCTCCATGTTGGGGGAGCGCCTCCATGTTCGGGGTGGGCTCCATGTTCGGGGGGAGGGTGGGGGGGAGGAGCGGTTCTCCATGTTCGGGCGGGCACCATGTTGGGGGGTCCTCCATGTTCAGGGAGAGACTCCATGTTCGTGGGAGTGGTGGGGGAGGTTTGAGGAGGGGGCCTCCATGATCCGGAGTGGCTCCATGTTCCGTGGGGGAGCCTTCATGTTCGGGAGGTGGAGCCTCAATGTTCGGTGACGGGGAAGGGAGGGGGGGTGGTGTGAGGGGGGGGGGGAGTAGGCCTCCATGTTGGGGGGGGCGTGGCGACGACATGAAAATTAATATGAAAAAGCTTATTGTCACAAGTAGGTTTCAATGAAGTTACTGTGAAAATCCCCTAGTCGCCACATTCCGGCACCTGTTCGAGGAGACTGGTATGGGAATCGAACCGTGCTGCTGGCCCGCCTTGGTATGCTTTCAAACCCAGCGATTTAGCCCTGCGTTAAACCATCCCCTATGCCAGCTGGCCTGCAATGGCAGGTCGGTGTCAAAGTCACGGCCGCCAATACGGCGACCAGATAAATGGGCACCGGCAACGGGCGCTGGCTGCCCGCACGGCCAGGGGCAGTCCCCCATGAGGGCTCGCCATCCAACGATGGCACTATCAGGAGGGACGGGTAATACCGGGCGGAGCAATGAGGGTGTGGGCAGGGGTCTGGGTGCAAGCGTGATTTCAGCCCATGGCAGCTGGCTGTCGAGGGCCGTCCATAAACATGTTCTATCTCCTCCACCCCCTGTAGATCATAATGCTTCGGCACCAGCCAGCAATTTAGGTCGCCGTGGCGGTAGCCGCTGCCCTGCATGTGGTCATGTGGCAGCATCGGAGGAGGTGGCTCCGAGCGGCTGCGGCAGCGGCGGCTGTAGCAGACGAACGGGATGCAGCATAGTGACGGGCTGCAGCATAGGGACAGGCTGCAGCAGGCCAAGTGGCACCCGCTCAGGCTGCAGGGCTGCCCAACCGACGGGAGCACAAGGAGCGGGAGGTAGACGACGACCAGAACAACGGTGGATGAGCAGCAGGGGGGGACGAGGAGCAGGAGAAGCAGGTGGCAAAACGCCGGAGGCGCCCCATGTGGCAACATGTCTACCGGTTCCGCATGTCCTACGAGGAACTGCCGGACAGGGCATGCAGGAGGAGACTCAGGATGAGTCGGGAAACGGTCGCCCATATCTGCCACCTGATGGAACACCATTGCACCGCGTGGCACCTGGGGAGGACATGCTCTCCCCGTGGCCGCAAGGGTTACAGTGTCCCTTAGCCTCAATGCGACGGGGTCGTTCCAGTCGCTGAGTGGGGACCTGTCTGGCATCTCCCAGCCATAGGCGCGCCGGTGCATTTGCACAGTGACTTCCACCCTGTATGATTTCACAGACCGGTATATACCGTTCCCAGTGGACCGCCCCCACCAGAGGCCCGGGCAGCAGTCTTCGCAGCCGTGGATAGGTTACCCATGGTACAATGCGCGATCGAAGGGATGCACGTCGCCATACGGCCCCCAGCGGCGAACAGGGACGTGTTCAGGAACAGGATGGGAGCCTAACCATGAATATTCAGGTGGCCTGTGACCATGGCATGAAGATCATGCACGTCTGCGCCCAGTACCCGGGCAGAGTACCTGACACATTTATCCTGGCACAATGACTCATCCCACCATGTTCGAGGAGCGCCTCCGACCTCCCCCCCCCCCCCCCCCCCCCGGCTGAGGGACTGGTTGCAGGGTGACAAGGGTGCCCCATTGCAGACGTGGCTGATGATGCCTATTCGGGGGCCACAGACTGACGCGGAGGCCCGATACAATGAGGCCCATGCAGCAACCCGGGGTGTGATGAGAGGTTATTTGGCCTGTTGAAGATGCGCTTCATGTACCTGGATTGCTCTCAAGAGGCCCTCCAGTACCATCCAGAGAGGGTAGTCTGCATCGTTGTCTGCTGCGTCTTCCACAATATTGCGCAGCAGTGGGGCAAAGTGCTGGAGGAGGAGGCAGAGGGTGAGCCCACGGAAGGGGACGCCTCCCCAGATGAGGACCATGGGGGCGAGGGTGCAACAGGCGTGACATGGGGCTGGATATGGACGGGAGGCTGCACGACGTCACCGGCTCGTCCAGCAAGCATGCAAGGCATTGATCGCCGCATGTTTCACCAACTATGGAGTTCGGGGCTCTCTGAGCTGTGGGACTGGCACCACCCTATCGCCCCACCTCAGTTTCCAAACCACCCGACAACCTTATCTCGCACACTACCACATGCACAGCATCTTCCAACTTTGGCACAACGGGTTGGTCTCACACGATTGCTTGTGGAAGCTGGTGTGTTCAATGCCTTGGTGAATGATGACAACCCGCTTTGCGATGAGTTGTGAGCACCAAATCGTCAGTCAATGTCTGACTCATGGCCACAGCTACACACTCCACCTGGGTGGTCCCTGTATGCTTTACGGACACTCCATCACATGGACATATTGAGTAGCTGGCGGCGGTGTTCCCAGAATGGAGGGGAGCAAGATTTACACACACCTGGGCTCACTGTTCCTCCGACCTTTAAACAAAGTGCCACTCAGTGCCCTTCACGACCCCGCGGGCCCCGGAGATAGGACCGAGGCATCTTGCATTGGTGTAAGAGTGAGTTTAATTTTAACGGTAACATACAAGTGCCCTAGCCCCAATAACTATACGGTGCCCTGCACCTATGCCAAATTACTGGATGTCAAACTTCTTGGCTTTACGGGCTGTTACGTCTCGGTGTTTCCCTAGACGGTACAGCAGGACTGGAGGTGGACTGCTGAGATTTCTGCCCTGTGACTTGGCTCCCTGTTGGAGCGTGTTTCCTGGGGCTGCCTAGCTTGGATGGCCAAGCTGCTCTGCGGGCGTACTGGAAGGCTTGGTGCTACCCTGTTCTGCCCGTTGCCCAACAGGTGCATCAGGGACGGAACGGGGGGAGTTGAAGTATCCACGGTGTTCCGGGACCTCCCTTGCAGGAGTCACCGGGACGGGCTGCAGAACCTCCTCCTCCCTCGGGGTGCCCGGTGGACCCGGGCCTCTCTATGGGATGGAGGTGCGAACGGAGACACCTGTCGCTGCCTGTCCTGGAGGCCCGCCGTGGTGTCGACCAGGCTCTGAATGTTTCAGCAGCGATGGAGCTCAGTGAGTGGGCCATCCCTGCCTGGGACTGCACTGCCTATCTCTGGGTTTGTGAGACGCCATCCAGCATCTGGGGGAGGCCGTCGATACTCTCAGCGATGGCCTGCTGGGACTGAGTCATTACCTGGGCAATGCCGCCGATGCTATCAGCGATGGCCTGCTGAGACTCAGCCACACTGCGTAGGGTGGCTGCGATTTCCAGCTGGCCCTGGCACATGACTGCCTGTGAGGGGGCAGCCATGTCTTGGGCCGTGAATGCCGCATGCACATGACGCCCCATGTCTTGCATAACCTGACCCATGGCCAAAACCGTTGCACCCAGTGCCTCCACCGCGGACGCCACCAGTGCGGGGTCGGTCTGGGTGGCAGCCATGACCGGCACCACTCCCTGCTGCTGGTCGCGGATGGACACCTCTATATGTGACTGCACCTGCTGGAAGCTGGCTGACATCCCGTTGTGTAGTCCCTGGTTGTCTAACTGCATCGGGACAATGGGTGGGTCTGGAAAGTCCAGGAACCCGGGAGCCGTTTGGGCGATAGCTGGCTGCTGGGGCTGGGCTTCCCTCCGACCGTTCGTCCCATCGGCTGCACCTCCTTCCACCTGCTGTCCTAATACGGCTGTGTGGTGCGAACCAGTCTGCATCCCAGAAGCCTCATCACTAAAATGCCCAACCGAGGTGCGAGTCTCAGCGATGGTGGAGGGTGTGGGTGACAGCAGTGAGGCCCTCTCAGCATCAGATTCTCAATGGTAACTAGAGATTCTGAACAAATGCTGACTTCGTTAACACGGCCCACATCCCTCAAAAGCATGACAGCAAGCTTCAAACACTCCCATTGAATCTAATGGTTGCCCAAAGGGAAACAATCCCTCGGACCAAAACTCATAAAGTAGCATGTTGACAGAAAATGAAATATTTCTGTACATACGAAAACATCCTGACGCAGGCTGTGGTAATCAGTACAATTGGAGGCAAATTATGGGATGAGACTCCAGTTGAGCATTAACTGCTGGGAGGGGTTGTAGTGGGCGGGGAATGGGGTGAGTGGGTGGAGTCAGGCAGGGCAATCTCACTTGTTCGTGCACCTCCAGTCTGGCAGGGGGCAACCGCCCGGGCCCCGGCTCCGCCAACAAGGTCCAGTGCCACCTGCTCGTGTACTGTGAGAGGTGCAGTACTGGTGAACCCCCTCCAGTTCTCGCATGCTCCTGGGGTTGTGGAGAGGGGAAAACATCAGAGTTAGACGGTCCGCAGCATCCCACGCAGCTGTTGGCACCCGGCCACGGCAGCTCAGGTGTGTGTGCAGCCAATGTGGATCAGGTGGGGCATTTGGCACCTGTCCTGGGAGGGGGGCGGGTACTGTTACATGTATGCGTGGCATTGGTTGAGTGGTCCCAGGGGCACGTCTCGGTGTACTCACCCGGGCTGCCCTCGTCAGGTCGTGAATCATCTTGCGGCACTGTTCACCCATCTGTGGGGTGTGCCCCACCGTGCTTACGGCATTTCCCACCTCATGGCAATTCCGACGGGCTGTGCTGGCAGGGTGCCAGTGGCCACGTGTACGGCACAGGGTCACCCTCCTCTCCTTGTCCGCGTCCAACAGCATCGCAAGATCATGGTCCCTGAACCCCAGGGTGACACGGCGGGGTGTGTCCATCTCGCCAGTCTCGGGGCGCACCTTTTATGCAACGTGGCGCCGCGTCATCGGTGCGTCGCGTGAATGGCACCAGTCTGGTCCCACGCCCCCCCCCCCCCACCCCACGCTTCTCGCTGCGCCCACGTTGGCCCCTTTTGCGCTCCAGAATTAATGCTGGGGCAGCCCATTCACGCTGTCATAAAACGCAACGGCATTTACGACGGCGTGGACACTCTGCCGTGGGATTAGAGAATCCCGCCCTGTATACCGACAACCAATCTGTTAAATACTGAAGGCTTTCTCAAACTAACAGAAGTCAGTTTGATAGGGTGCAAATTTTCCAACGTATTTAACTGGGTATTATGGTGAGTGAGGTTATTCAGACTTATATAAGTCTGATTTTGTTTGTTATTTCCTTTATGAAGATGTTTATAAATTCCTTTATGAAGAAGTATTGAGAAAGTGCGTGCTGCATTATCTAATTTAGAAGAATGATTGGCAACAATAGAGAAACGTTACGTTCTGAGGGAAAAGCTTGCCAGGTTAGATGCCGAGAGGATATCTGTCTTCGATGGGTGAATCAAGAACTAAGGCAGCAAAGTTTAAAGTAAAAAAAAGCGCTGTCCAATTTAATAGTGGAAGTTGGGGAATTCCCTTCTCTTCTAAGTTCATTGATCTTTGAAAACAAGTTCCGCAGAGAGAAGTGAACCCTGGAAGGTTGAATGTCCAGTAGACAACACTTCATGCTCTCTGAGCTGAAGTACAATGGAGAACACTAGGACTGTGCTTTTTGACATGCATAAAGTAACAATCTCAAAGTGGTTGATTGAAGACTGAAGATAATATGATACAGATGTTGTATATTTCATTGAGTTGAGGCACATGTTGAAACGTATTGACTTTACAAAACCTTCTGACTGCCTCTGAATAAATTCGCAGCACACACGCATGATTGCAGGCTTTGTTTGTAATGTTATTTAAGAATATTAAGATTATATAAAAATATTGATGACATTGTCATTCCTGAATAAAGTACATTATTTGCTGCTCAATTCCAGATAGGTTGATTTCAATTTCTCACATTCCTCTGTCTGTAATCGGATTAAACATACATCCCACGGCATTGGCCAACTATTCGAGTTTTGAGGATTAAATTCACTCTGAATTAAAAGGGCTCTTATCTCCAGCTGAAGGGAAATTAGAACTGAGCAGATGACAATGCGTGCTTGTTCCTTAACTTAAATGGACTGTTTGAAAAAAAACTTAAACGGATTGCAAAAATAACCGGTGCTTGGATGTGATAATTAAAAGGAACCATGTTCAATTTACCCGATTTTTGGTCCCGTTCGTCTGTCGGTGGAAATTGAACACTGAAATCAGCTGCTGCTAATCAAGTACAAACGTGCTTTCTTTTTAACTTTTAAAGGTACACATCACTATATCCATTTGATGTAATTGTGGTATTACTTAGAAAACATAAGTTATTCAGCAGAGAACAATATCTTCCACTTTCCCATGCTCACGTTAATGCTCAACTGGAGTATCCCCCCATAATTTGCATCAAATTTTACTGGCTACCACAGGCTGCGTCGCGATGTATACGTCTGCACAAAAATATTTCATTTTCTTTCAACATGCTACTTAATGTGTTTTTGTCCGAGGCATTATTTCCCTTTGGGCAACCATTAGATTCAATGGGGGTGTTTGAAGCTTGCTGTTATGCTTTTGCGGGATGTGGGCCGTGTTGGCGAAGTCAGCATTTGTTCAGAATCTCTAGTTACCATTGAGACTCTGATGCTGAGAGGGAATATTGAATCGATGTGGTCTATGTGTAATACCTACACTACGACGCTTGTGGCAATGGAATTCCATTATTGTGAGCAGTGAAAGTGGACGTAATATGATGTCGTTCCAAGTCAGGATGTTGTGTGGCTTCGACAGAAAATTTCAACTAATGGTGTTTACATGCAATTGCTGCCCTTCTCCTTTTAGGTGGTAAGATGTAGTATCGCGCACTGTGCTGACATTCATTGTGCAGCTCCCCTTGATAGCTTTCTTTGCTCTTCTCCTTGTTCCAGGACACAGAGTGAATTGTTCCGCGCGCATAGTGGGGGAGAGGAGAGGGTTTCGACGCCATAGATTTCCCAGTAACTAATCTTGTCATATAGGCACTGTATTTACCTGGCTGGGCGATTTTAATTGCTTGCCAAATGTAAACCCCATATGTTCCTTGAGCGCTGTCCACTTTGGTCATTGTAATTCAATGTCAATGGGCGATGGTTCGATTTTCTACTGTTGGAGGTGAGCTTTGCCTGACAACTTGTGTAACGCATATACTTTGCTGCTTGTTACCGACGGTGAATCTTGAACACTGTTTACTTCAGTATCTGATGAGCAATATGCCATCACAAGTGAACAGCCACACTTCTAAGGTTATAATGGAAGTATGAAAATTGTTGCGTCATCACGAAACAGTTTGGTCACTGTATACAAGCAGCGCCTTCTTGGCACTAATTAAGCGACATCCAGAATCAAAACCGTCCGTTTACGTTTGATGCATGGTTCTAACCAGCAGTAAATACCCCCCATCCAAATTCATTTATGTTTTTGTTTGCTCTGACATACACAATCAGTTTGCGCCAAAGAATTGCAAATGATTTTCAAAATTCCCTGTTATTCATATCAGTGCTAATATTGACGAAGGAAACATGAATTAATATTTTTTTATCCTGTATTTATCAACTTTATCCCAGCAAAGATACATTCTATTTTTTCCACTATTGTCACGACAACTCTCGACAATCATTTTCTTACTTTCTATCCAAAAAGGTCTTGCGCTTATCGGTGGTTTTAAATGCTGACTGGAAAATGACACTGGCGACAAGTAATTTAAGTAAATCGATGAATCACTTTTATGAAAGTAAACGTATGCAACATCATAGGAGAAAAAAAGGAATGATGATTTTCTTTTCTCTTGAATTGCCAGGATTTAAAAATGCTAACGTTATGCATCCTTGCTCTTTTTTGTCCAGATACCGTAGAAGGTTATCTCCCGCAGCATTCGCAATGGATTTCGCATTTGACCAGTTAAAAATCCATAGCCGTTAGCTGTTAGCTGTTATATTGGGTGATACTGAGGCTCAGGTGTGAAAGCCTAGTTAATACAGAGCTTTGACGCAAGCTAATGCGTGGAAACTTCACAATTTGTGGACAACTTCTTCAAACAACACTTGGCATTCTTCTTTAGAGTATTCATGCAATCAAGGAATTCTAGGTGTCGGATACTTCTTCGGTTGATATGAATTGCAGCTGATTTGCGCTCACGCTGTGAGCACACATCAGGATGCGATTCCCTAACCTATGCAAAGCACATTTGGCGAGGAAGAGTAATGTTTTGAAGTCGTCAGCTGTGAAACTCACAGAAAACACTTATTTATGTTTGATGTGATCCAGGAGATGTCCATTATAGCGTGCTGTTTCTCAACATTGTGGTTATTTTCACAGAGGACTACTTAAAAGTCACTCAAACCTGAAGCAGATGATTGAAACAAAGCAGGCAGCTGGGTATATGTGGAAGCTGTGAATTGCAAAACCAATCTCACAGATAAGAACATAGAACATAAGAACATAAGAATTAGGAGCAGGAGTAGGCCATCTGGCCCCTCGAGCCTGCTCCGCCATTCAGTGAGATCATGGCTGATCTTTTGTGGACTCAGCTCCACTTTCCGGCCCGAACACCATAACCCTTAATCCCTTTCTTCTTCAAAAAACTATCTATCTTTATCTTAAAAACATTTAATGAAGGAGCCTCTACTGCTTCACTGGGCAAGGAATTCCATAGATTCACAACCCTTCGGGTGAAGAAGTTCCTCCTAAACTCAGTCCTAAATCTACTTCCCCTTATTTTGAGGCTATGCCCCCTAGTTCTGCTTTCACCCGCCAGTGGAAACAACCTGCCCGCATCTATCCTATCGATTCCCTTCATAATTTTATATGTTTCTATAAGATCCCCCCCTCATCCTTCTAAATTCCAACGAGTACAGTCCCAGTCTACTCAACCTCTCCTCGTAATCCAACCCCTTCAGCTCTGGGATTAACCTAGTGAATCTCCTCTGCACACGCTCCAGTGCCAGTACGTCCTTTCTCAAGTAAGGAGACCAAAACTGAACACAATACTCCAGGTGTGGCCTCACTAACACCTTATACAATTGCAGCATAACCTCCCTAGTCTTAAACTCCATCCCTCTAGCAATGAAGGACAACATTCCATTTGCCTTCTTAATCACCTGTTGCACCTGAAAACCAACTTTCTGCGACTCATGCACGAGCACACCCAGGTCTCTCTGCACAGCAGCATGTTTTAATATTTTATTATTTAAATAATAATCCCTTTTGCCGTTATTCCTGACAAAATGGATAACCTCACATTTGTCAACATTGTGTTCCATCTGCCAGACCCTAGCCCATTCACTTAGCCTGTCCAAATCCCTCTGCAGACTTCCAGTATCCTCTGCACTTGTTGCTTTACCACTTATCTTAGTGTCGTCTGCAAACTTGGACACATTGTCCTTGGTCCCCAACTCCAAATCATCTATGTAAATTGTGAACAGTTGTGGGCCCAACATTGATCCCTGAGGGACACCACTAGTTACTCATTGCCAACCAGAGAAACACCCATTAATCCCCACTCTTTGCTTTCTATTAATTAACCAATCCTCTATCCATGCTCCTACTTTCCCCTTAATGCCATGCATCTTTATCTTATGCAACAACCTTTAGTGTGGCACCTTGTCAAAGGCTTTCTGGAAATCCAGATATACCACATCCATTGGCTCCCCGTTATCTACCGCACTGTTAATGTCCTCAAAAAATTCCACTAAATTAGTTAGGCACGACCTGCCCTTTATGAACCCATGCTGCGTCTGTCCAATGGGACAATTTCCATCCAGATGCCTCGCTATTTCTTCCTTGATGATAGATTCCAGCATCTTTCCTGCTACCGAAGTTAAGCTCACTGGCCTATAATTACCCACTTTCTGCCTACCTCCTTTTTTAAACAGTGGTGTCACGTTTGCTAATTTCCAATCCGCCGGGACCACCCAGTGTCTAGTGAATTTTGGTAAATTATCACTAGTGCATTTGCAATTTCCCTAGCCATCTCTTTTAGCACTCTGGGATGCATTCCATCAGGTCCAGGAGACTTGTCTACCTTTGGCCCCATTAGTTTGCCCATCACTACCTCCTTGGTGATAGCAATCCTCTCAAGGTCCTCACCTGTATTAGCCTCATTTCCATCAGTCACTGGCATGTTATTTGTGTCTTCCACTGTGAAGACCGACCCAAAAACCTGTTCAGTTCCTCAGCCATTTCCTCATCTCCCATTATTAAATCTCCCTTCTCATCCTCTAAAGGACCAATATTTACCTTAGCCACTCTTTTTTGTTTTATGTATTTGTAGAAACTTTTACTATCTGTTTTTATATTCTGAGCAAGTTTACTCTCATAATCTATCTTACTCTTCTTTATAGCTTTTTTAGTAGCTTTTTGTTGCCCCCTAAAGATTTCCCAGTCCTCTAGTCTCCCACTGATCTTTGCTACTTTGTATGTTTTTTCCTTCAATTTGATACTCTCCCTTATTTCCTTAGATATCCACGGTCGATTTTCCCTCTTTTTACCGTCCTTCCTTTTTGTTGGTATAAACCTTTGCTGGGCACTGTGAAAAATCACTTGGAAGGTTCTCCACTGTTCCTCAACTGTTTCACCATAAAGTCTTTGCTCCCAGTCTACCTTAGCTAGTTCTTCTCTCATCCCATTGTAATCTCCTTTGTTTAAGCACAAAACACTAGTGCTTGATTTTACCTTCTCACCCTCCATCTGTATTTAAAATTCCACCATATTGTGATCGCTCCTTCCCAGAGGATCCCTAACTATGAGATCCTGAATCAATCCTGCCTCATTACACAGGACCAGATCTAGGACCGCTTGTTCCCTCGTAGGTTCCATTACATACTGTTCGAGGAAACTATCGCGGATACATTCTATAAACTCCTCCTCAAGGCTGCCTTGACCGACCTGGTTAAACCAATCAACATGTAGATTAAAATCCCCCATGATAACTGCTGTACCATTTCTACATGCATCTGTTATTTCTTTGTTTATAGCCTGCACCACCATAATGTTACTATTTGGTGGCCTATCGATTACTCCTATCAGTGACTTTTTCGCCTTACTATTCATGATTTCCACCCAAATGGATTCAACCTTATCCTCCATAGCACCGATGTCATCCCTTACTGTTGCCCGGATGTCATCCTTAAATAACAGAGCTACACCACCTCCCTTACCATCCACTCTGTCCTTCCGAAAAGTTTGATACCCTCGGATATTTAACTCCCAGTCGTGACCCTCCTTTAACCATGTTTCAGTAATGGCCACTAAATCATAGTCATTCACGATGATTTGCGCCATCAACTCATTTACCTTATTCCGAATACTACGAGCATTCAGCTAAAGTACACTTATGTTGGCTTCTTTACCTCTGTTCTTAATCTTAACACCTCGATCAGTAACCTCTCCTAAGTTATATTTCCTCTTAACCTTTCTCTTAATTTTCCTTGTCGTCGAACCCACATCTTCCTGTAACAACCTGCCGCATCGCTTACCATTAATGTTTTCTCTTCCCGTTTTATTTCTGTAATATTCCTGGTCCTATTCACTGAGCTCCCCTCAATCACTGTACCTTGTACTGTCGCTCTTTTTGATTTTTGACTATGGCTTCTCTGCCTTACACTTTCCCCCTTACTGCCTTTTATTTTTGTCCCTGTTTTATTACCTTCCAACTTCCTGCATCGGTTCCGATCCCCCTGCCACATTAGTTTAAACTCTCCCCAACAGCTCTAGCAAACACCCCCCCCCCCCCTAAGACATCGGTTCCAGTCCTACCCAGGTGCAGACCGTCCGGTTTGTACTGGTCCCACCTCCCCCAGAATCGGTTCCAATGTCCCGGGAATTTGAATCCCTCCCTCTTGCACCATCTCTCGAGCCACGTATTCATCCTCTCTATGCTGACATTCCTACTCTGACTAACTCGTGGCACTGGTAGAAATCCTGAGATTACTACCTTTGAGGTCCTACTTTTTAGTTTAACTCCTAGCTCCCTGAATCCAGCCTGTAGGACCTCGTCCCGTTTTTTACCTATATCGTTGGTGCCTACGTGCACCACGACAGCTGGCTATTCACCCTTCCCCCCCCCCCCGGAATGCCCTGCAGCCGCTCCGAGACATCCTTGAGCCTTGCACCAGGGAGGCAACATACCATCCTGGAGTCTCGATTTCGTCCGCAGAACCGCCTGTCTATTCCTCTTACAATTGAGTCCCCTATCGCTATAGCCCTGCCATTCTTCTTCCTGCCCAGCTGCGCAGCAGAGCCAGCCACGGTGCCATGAACCTGGCTGCTGCCGCCTTCCCCTGGTGAGCCATCTCCCTCAACAGTATCCAAAGCGGTATATCTGTTTTGCAGGGAGATGACCGCAGAGGACACCTGCACTGCCTTCCTACTCTTGCTCTGTCTTTTGGTCAACCATTTAGTATCTCCCTCAGTACCTTTCACCTGCGGTGTGACCAACTCGCTAAACGTGCTATCCACGACGTCCTCAGCATCGTGGACGCTCCAAAGTGAGTCCATCCGCAGCTCCAGAGCCGTCAAGCAGGAGCTACAACTGGACACATTTCTTGCACGTGAAGGAGCCAGGGACAGTGGACGTGTCCCTGAGCTCCCACATCGCACACGAGGAGCATGACACGGGTCTGAGATCTCCTGCCATGTCTTAAACCTTCGGTTAACTTGAACAATTTCAATTTCCCCCCCCCAAAATTTAACTAAATAAATAAACAATGAAGAAAAAAAATATATATATATATACCAATGAAAAGAAACAGAAAAACAGAAACACTACTTACCAGCCACTTACCAGGGATAAAAAACACTTCCTCCCCACCCAGCTTCGAATTCCCACCTCGATTCAAATTCCCAAACTCACTCTTTGCTGTCTCACTACTGGCTCTGTCTTCTCTGTCTCACTGGGAGAACTCACTGGGAGTGAGTTACAAGTTGCTCTTTTTAAACTGTCCGGAATTGACTCCCCTCCCCCACCTGCTTTCAGATCAAAGTAGATTAAAGTGACTGACACTTAACTGCCAACCAGTTATGTGAGTGGGTGGGACAGCCCTTGTTAACCTACACTGCCCAATGCCCAATACTAGCTTAATATATATTAATTTAAACTCCTGAAATTTCAAAGGAGCTGCCTTACTGATTCAATTTAATTCAATTCAATTCCCACCTCGATTCAAATTCCCAAACTCACTCTTTGCTGTCTCACTCTGGCTGTCTTCTCTGTCTCACTGGGAGAACTCACTGGGAGTGAGTTACAAGTTGCTCTTTTTAAACTGTCCTGAATTGACTCCCCTCCCCCACCTGCTTTCAGATCAAAGTAGATTAAAGTGACTGACACTTAACTGCCAACCAGTTATGTGAGTGGGTGGGACAGCCCTTGTTAACCTACACTGCCCAATGCCCAATACTAGCTTAATATAAATTAATTTAAACTCCTGAAATTTAAAAGGAGCTGCCTTACTGATTCAATTTAATTCAATTCAATTCCCACCTCGATTCAAATTCCCAAACTCACTCTTTGCTGTCTCACTCTGTCTGTCTTCTCTGTCTCACTGGGAGAACTCCTGGCTAACCGTTCAAATACGTAAAGGGATTTACACTGCTTCACTCCTCAGAATTGACAGGATCTGCTTCCTGCACCAAAGCCAGCAAGTGTATTGACCAGGTGAGTTTTAACGTAGGAATGTTTCCAATTCCGCCGTCTGAACTGCTCTCCAACTTCCACATGTGGATCTCTTTTTCTGCAGGATTTCCAGACAGGGATCTCTCTTCTGCGGGGTCTCTGATGGTTTTCTATTTAATTAGCGGGTCTCTGGTTAATTTTTAATTCGAGTGTCTTTAGTGAGGTCTTTTTAATTCGTAGTCCATGGTGGATTTCTTTAACTAATGGTTCACTAGTTGTCGGGCAGACGGTTGGCCTGGTGGGGTTGTGGTGTGCATTGCAAGGGCGGGAGAGAGGCCCTCTGATGGTCTCTGGAGGCACCACCAGAAAGGGCTACCCCTTGGCTCAACGCGAGACCTTTCGCCTCACTGCTACGCATGACAAGACCCACACCAATTCTCGCCTTCGTGATCCAGGCCTAGCTAACTGGAAAATCCTAGGCCCCAGAGAATATGGTTCCTCGGATTTAAACGGTTAGCGATAATCCATCTTCATCCTTCCGCTAGTGCGGTGAGTGACCGTTGGTGCCGAAACCAGCAGGGAACCAGAGCATCCGTTTTCTGCCCAATGCTGGATTCGTAAACGCTGTTGGTAACGGAGATACCGATGAATTCAATCCATGATTTCACAAAACATCTTACCAGCACCTAATATAAATCTCTACTAGTAACATTACATTTCATTGAGGAATTCCATTGTTATATACACTGATGCAAGTCTACTATTTTTAGCCATATTACAATTAAAGAAAACCGATGAATCTTTGTGCACAGGTCTATGGTATTCAACGTATCTACCTAGATATCCATCTTCTAAAACTTAAACCACAGTCATTATCCATTAATATCCCACTGTAAGTGTTTGCTTCTTTATGCCAATGAACTCAGTGGTAGCGGTCAACTTGGAGATGTGTATCGCAATTGCGTTCTCTCCATCATTGGTAAATATAGCGGGCATTTTAGAGGGGTACACAGGTCGTTGTCCGATAACATGAATCGTTTCCTTCTGAGAAGAGCACATGCACAGATAGCCTTCAGTTTACATTTTCCCACCTAACGTATCACCTAACAAGTGAGTGATTTTGTTTTTCTATTTCCATGAACAGGACTTCAAAATAATGCCTCTTGCACTTTTGAGAATTATTTTTGTAACGCATTTAATCTTCAGTGGAGACATGATATTCCATTAAATATTAATTGCTACTCTCTCATATGTGAGTCCTTAGTTTATTGATATAATAATGATACCGGTTGAATAAACCTTATGTTGAGTCAATTGAAATTCAGTCGATTATTCAAATATCAAGGTCCTACATCGATTTTCGACTAATATTTATGCCCTGTGAAAACTAGGGCAGCTGGTGGAGATCATAGTCAATTTTGCGCGGCACAGTGGTTAGCATTGCTGCCAGGGAGCCGAGTTCAATTACGGCCTCACGTAATTGGCTGTGTGGAGCTTGCACTTTCTCCTTGTGACTGCCCAAGTTTCTTCCGAGTGCTCAGGTTTCCCGCCACAATTCAAAGTTGTGCAGGGTACAGGTATTGGCCATACTTAATTGTCTTTCAGTGTCCAAAACGTTAGGTGATATTACTGGGTTACGTGGCCGAGGGTGTGGGGCTAGGTAGAGTACTATTTCAAAGCGTCGGTGCAGACGCCATGGGCCGAAAGGCCTACTTCTGTTCTGTAGGGATTATATGATTCTACAATTAATAAATTAAAATATCTGGATTTGAAACCTAGTTGCATCAATGGTGACCATCGGAAATATCCTCGAATGCCATGAAACACCTTCTGGTTCATTACGTCCTTGCGGGAAGGACAAATTCCATACTGTGCTTGTCTTTTCGTGGTAGACAGTCAGGCTCACAACAATGCGCTTGTTGAAAGCCTTCCGAAATGGCCGAGCAAACGACTTAGCTGCACCAAACTGCTAGAAATCATATATAAATGCATGAAATTATACCTAACAATGAAAACCCACCGCGACAGCGATATGCATGATAGAATTCCGAGGTATGAATATCAAGCCACGCTATCCTTACCTGCTACTGGGGCGATCCACAAATATTCAGAAATTTGTCGCACAGATAGTTCACAAAGCAGCCTGAACTGCCACATTCACCCAATCCTGTCACACACAGCATCTGTCCAAACCAACACCTTCACGATATCTAGCTGTGCACTTTGGCTCTGCAGGGCAGAGCCACAAGAGGTGGACGCATAATTAGAAACAGTTGGGAAGGAGTTGCTCTAGGAAGTATCAAGATTGTGTCTGGGCCACATTATGGCTCATGAGATCAGGTCAGACATGGGCAAGCAAAGCATCTGCTGATTACTATCCACTCATCTAACTTCGTGCAATGACCTCACAGATGAATCAGAACTCTTCAATGTGGAAAATCTAGAATAACATATACTGAGGGGCTCGCATGAGTAGCGCATGCACGCTGGTTGCGATGGGAATGATTACATATCTATCACCAAGGGTGCATCGGCAATAGCACTGCAGGCCGAGCCGATTGTGTGCGTCACTGCTCGACTTTGTCTGTGCTCGGTGTTGAGAGAAACCACATAAGGGAATAAATTCGCTCTCTGCGACACTCTTCATTGAGTCCCTTGACTTGCTTAAGTATTCACCACCATTCAAAACTGGATGAGTCATGCATGCAGAGCGAGAGTCAGATCAATTATCTGTTCGATTGCACACTGGTATATATCACCGTGTGCTAATTCTGCTTGGAAAGCAAGCATTCGTGTATTGTAGAAAACGGAATGTGAAACCAGACAGATCGATAAAGGAGGTGTCAGCCTGGTGAAGCTATAACACAGAAATCTTCTAAGAAAAATAGCCCATTTGCAATTCATGCGCCAACGACAATACTCCTGAAGTGACCACTACGCTGTCCTTTTGAAGAAGATGTCCTGTTTTCACAATACATGCTCCCGTCATTGGGTTCTGAGGCAACAAGAAAAAAACTGAATTGGAGAGAGTTAGAACTTAATTCGGACCTATTTTTCATCAATTGCAGCATATGTGTCTCAACCATAATCTGCAATCTAATAATTCAACACGACCCAAACTCTACCACAAACATAATCCCATCCATGAACAATGCACGAGAGCATGGCGGAACAACTGTAGAAACAAGCCTACCTGAAGAGTGATTTCACATTATGTTTTCTCCAATACACGAATGCTTGCTTTCCAAGCAGAATTAGGACACGGTGATATATACCAGTGTGCAATCGAACAGAGAATTTATCTGATTCTGGCTCTGCATGCATGACTCATCCTGTCGAATAGTGGTGAATACTTAAAAAGTATTCAATGAAGAGTGTCAGAGAGAATGTCAGGAGCAACATCAGACAGATCGAAAAAGGAGGTGTCAACCTGGTGAAGCTGTAGCACAGGACCACGTGTGTGCCACACAGCATAAGCAGCAAGTAATACACGGAGCTAAGCGATTAATCAATGAACGTGTCACATCTAAGTTATGTAATCCTGCCGCAACCAGCCGTGAATGGTGGTGGAAAATGGAATAACTCACTGGAAGAGGTGGCTCCACAAATATCGCCAATCTCAATGATGGAGGAGCCCAGCACATACGTGCAAAATACAAGGCTCAGGCATTCGCAACAATCTTCAGCCTGAAGTGCGAAGTGGGTGATTCATCTGAGTCTGCTCCGGTGGTTCCCGGCGTCACAGAAGTCAGTCTACAGCCAATACGATTCACCCCACGTGATATCAAGAAACGGCCCGAGGCACTGGATGCAGCCAAGTGTACGGGTCCTGACTACATTCGGACAAAAGTACTGGAGATTTGTGCTTCAGAGCTCCCTGAAACCCTAGCCAAGCTGTCCCAGTAGGTACAACACTGTCATCTACCCGGAAATGTGGAAACTTGCCCGGGGATGTCTTCTATACAAGAAACAGGACGAACGCAACCCAGCCAATTCCTGCCCTATCAGTCTACTCTCCATCATCAGCAAAGTGATGCAAAGAGCCATCAACAGTACTATCCAGCGGCACTTACTTAGCAATAACCTGCTGACGACCACATAATTTGGTTTTCACCAAGCTCACTCCGCTCTTGACCTCATTACAGCATTCGTTAAAAGAGGGAAACAAGCGCTGAATGCGAGAGTTGAGGTGAGTGTGACTGCCTTGCCAACAGGGCAGCATTTCACCGAGTGTGACATAAAGGAGCCCGAGCTAAACTGCTGTCAATGGAAATCAGGTGGACAGCCCCCTACACGTTTGAGTGAAACCTGGCACAAAGCGTGTGGTGGTTGGAGGTCAATCATCTCAGCCTCACGGCATCACCCGCAGGAGTTGCTCAGTGTCGTGTTCTGTGCCCAACCATCTTCAACTGCTTCATCAATGACATCCATTCAATCATAAGGTTTGAGGTTGGGACGTTTGACGATGATGCTCAGTACCATTCACTACTCCTCAGACAACGAAGCAGCCCGTGCCCAAATGCAGCATGACCTGCACAATATCCAATCTTGGGCTGACAAGTGGCACCAGACATTCGCACCAAACATGCCAAGCAATCACCGTCACCAACAAAAGAGGATCGAACCATCGCCCTTTAACATCTAATGGCATTACCATAGCGGGATACTCCACAAACAACAACCTGAAGGTCACCATTCAACAGAAACTGAACTGGAATATTAATATTAACACTGTGGCTTCCAGGGCTAGTTAAAGGCTAGGAATCCTTCAGCGAATAACTCACCTCCCGACCCTCCAAACCCAGGGCGGGATTCTCCAATTCTCTGCGCCGAAATCGCGACCAGTGCGGGTGTGGCGATTGGGCGTGAATCCCGAGATTGGGTCCAAAGCCGCTACCGCGATTCTCCGGTCGAAGCGGTGCGGGTAGGGGGCCATTGAAAGAGTCAACGCAGGGATTCTCCAGCATCAACTGACCGAGTTCCCAATGGCGTGGTTCTCTCACGGACTCACCCGTCGGGAACCCATGCGTGGCGGCTGCGGACTCATTCTGCAGCCACCCTGGTGGGGTGCGGAAGAAACCTTCTCCAGGAGGAGGGCTCCATGTCGGCCAGGCTACCTATCGGGGGCCGGAGATCCGCGGGCGTCCGCGATCTGGGAGGGGGGTGGCTAGGTTTTCGGTGTTTGCATTTCACACGGGGCGGCTGATGCAGACCGCAGCCTTGCGCATGCGCGGCCACCGACCAGAAACGCAGAGCACCGTATCGGCAGGTGAAGCTGAGAAGAACTCTCCGGGGCCTTGCTGGCCCCCTTCAGGTAATTGAATCACTCCGTATTTTCTTCCAAACCCACGACCACTCCATGTAGATTGATTGATTTGTTTATTATCACGTGTTAACGTGGCACAATAAAAAGTATGATTCTGCGAGCAGTCTGGATATATTGTTCCATACATGAAAGAACATAGGACATACATCATTACACAATGAGAATATATAGATACAGGTATCGGGTGAAGCACACGGAGTGCACTACTGCTCTGGACAGAAGATGTGTGAAGAAATCAGTTCAGTCCATAAATGGATTGTTCAGGAGGTTGGTAACAGTGGGAAAGAAGCTGCTGGTGAACCTCTTTTTGCGTGCTCTCAGACTTTCATGTTACCTGCCAAATGGAAATATTTGAGGAGAAAATAATCCGGTGGGAGGGGATTGTGCTGCCAGCTTTCCTAAAAGAGCCGGACGTGTGGACAGAGGCAACAGATGAGAGACGATTCTGTGTGATGGACTGGGTTGTGTTCACGCCTGTCTGCAGATTATTACGGTCTTGGGCCGAGCATTTCCCATACAAGGGTGTGATGTCTCCAGATAGTATGCTTTCTATGGCGCATCTGTAAAATTTGGTAAGTCAATGTGGACATGCCGAATTTCCTTAGTTTCCTGAGGAAGTATAGATGCTGTTGTCCTTTCTTGGTCTTTGCGTCGACGTACGTGGACCAGGACAGATTATATGTAATGTGCACACCTAGAATTTGAAGCTGTCAAACTTCTCCACCTCGGCACCATTGGTGTGGATAGGGGTGTATACGAAATGTTGCTTCCTGAATTCAATTACCAGGTCCTAGAAGGACAGGAGGAGCGACAGGTGTCTGTAAACCCCATCACCTGGAGTTCCCCAAGTCACTGACCCCCCCCCCCCCCCCTGACAGGGAAATATATCGCCATTCATTTAATGTAGCTGGGGCAAATTCCTCCCTAAGAGCACAGTGGAAGCACCTACACAGTATGCACTGCAGCAGTTGACGAAGGGAACTCACCATCACCTTATGAACGGAAACAACGGATGTGCAAAAGTGCTGGCCTAACGAGCGAAGTCCATGGGCGGAATTCCCCGTTCCTGACACTACGTGGCGGCGCCAACGGGGATCCACCGGCGATTCACAACGGGAAAACCGCCGCGAATCACTCACCAATTTCGGTACGGGTGGGGGGGGGGGGGCTGGGAGGGGGATTTAGCAATGGCGCCACGTGCGACACCTGAGGATCACACGGAAAACAGGTCGAAGATTGCTGGGTCCCTGGCCAAGCATACGCAGGGCTGATGAACTGCACAGGTTGTGCCAGAAGCCATGGCACTGGCCATGCTTGAATCCTCACCAACCCACCCTGACCCTACAGCTCACCCCATGGCCACGCCCCTACGCTCCTCGCAGACCCAGCAGACCCACCACCCGGCAACTGGAGCAGAACGTGAACGGTTGTGACGGCGCTGCACAGGGTGCGCAGCCTGCATGCTATTTTCCCGAGCGCTGGGACCACATATGGCCCACGCCGTCTGGAAATCTGCCCATCGCGGGTGGAGAATTGCAGGTGGGCCGGCTGTTGACTGCGACTGCGCATGCGCGTGTCTCGATGATTCCAGTTTGGAGGGGGCGGAGCATCGTGAACCAGCAGCAGATGAGCCCCTGCCCAGAATCCGGTATCGGTAGCCATTCTCCACCCAATCACCGGTCCCGAATTCAGTGTTGTTCTTCTGAGAATTCCTCCTCATATCCCGGAAGTAAATTTTTAAACAAAAGTTTGTGTAATTTCCACAAATGTCCACACCCTCCGTGGGGACCCTGCGCATCAGTCCAAAAGACGAGTTTGTATCATGCGCCACTTTGCCAGACAGAATAGACGAGAATCTCTACCTCGTCCTGGCTCTCCCAGTGTACTGGATGCACGTGTTTAGATAATTCAACATACTTGGGGACAAATAAAGAGACGGTTGAAGTTAGTTATACCGTTCAGAAGAGGCTCTTCGGCCCATCGAGTGCGCAGCAACTGAACAATGTTAAATCTTCACGAATCCCACTCTCCTGCATATGTCTCAGAACCATAAATGTTACGACATGTAAAGTGCTCATCCACGTACTATTTAACGGTTGTGCTGTTTCTCACCGCAACTACCCTCCCAGACTGAATTTTCCAGAATCCCTCCAAGCTGCATGTGAAAGCTCTTTCTCTCAAGTCCGCTCGAAATCTCCTACCACTTCGCTTAACGTGATGCCCCTCTTTATTGGCCCTTTAACTAATGGAAATTGCTGTTTCTTATCCATCGAACCCCCGACCCTCGTATCATTGCATACTTCAATCAACTCTACCCCAAGTCCCCCACCCAATCCATCTATGCTCCACCCCACGCAAGATCCTACTGAATCTCCTCTGCGCCCTTTTCAGTGCAATTACTGACTTCCTGTAGTAATGCGATCATAAATGCAAGTCGTGCTCCAACTGAGGACTACTCGACGTATTTTAAAGATACAATATAACCTCGCCATTCTTATAATCTACGTCATGACTGATAAATGCAAGTCTCCCGTTTTCCCTTTCAAATAAAGAATTAAATTGTCCTGCCGCTTTCCGGGATCAGTGGACGACCACCATAAGATCCCCCTGTCCCTCTGGGATTCCTCGTGTCCTGACTTTTTCCAAGCGGCATCACCATGCAGTTTGCAGCATTAACTTCCATCTGTTCCAGATCTGCCCATCTGAACAACTGATCTATATTTTTCTGCAACCTAAGAAGTTATTCGTCACTATTGACCATCCTCACAATCTTCTTGTTTTCCGAAACTTACATATTTTCCAGCCCACATTTCCATGCATATCGTTGACATAGGTATATATCACGAACAATAAGAGAACTATCGCTGACCGCTGTGGAACGCGGCCGAAGCCCGCCTCCTGTCACACAAACAGCCATTTACAACCAGCCCCACTGCCTTCCACCACTAAGGCAGTTTGGGACCCAATTTGCCAAATTACATTGGATCACATGTGCTACTACCGCAATAATTAGCCTCCCATGTGGGACCTTGTCAAATACATTGCTAAAATCCATATACATTACATAAACTGCACCATCATGAGGATACCGGGTCTCCTCCTCCAAATATCCAATCACATTAGTTGGGCATGACCTCATTCTGATAAGCCACACTCACTATCCCCGATCAAACCACACATCTTCAAATGGATATTAATTGTCTCCTTCGGATTTTTTTTCAGTCATTTACCTACCACTGATGTGAGAGTCACTCGACTATAACTCTCTGGTATAACTGTGCAAAACGTTTTTAAAGGTAGAACCACATCTGCTGTTCACCAAACCTCTGGCACGGGCAAGGCAGCATGGTAGCATTGTGGTTAGTATAATTGCTTCACAGTTCCACGGTTCCAGGTTCGATTCCTGGCTTGGGTCACTGTCTGTGCGGAGTCTGCACGTTCTCCCCGTGTGTGTGTGGATTTCCTCCGGGTGCTCCGTTTTCCTCCCACCGTCCAAAGATGTGCAGGTTAGGTGGACTGGCCATGCTAAATTGCCCTTAGTGTCTAAAATTGCCCTTAGTGTTGGGTGGGGCTACTGGGTTATGGGGATAGGGTGGAGATGTGGGCTTGGGTAGGGTGCTCTTTGAAAGAGCCGGTGCAGACTCGATGGGCCGAATGGCCTCCTTCTGCACTGTAAATTCTATGAAACTATGAAACCTCACCTCTGGCCAGATACGATTTTAATAATCCGTTCAACGCCCATGTAATGACTTCCCTTTCCTTCCACAGTAGCCTAGGTTACCAGTCTTCCACTGTTGGGGATTTGTCCACTTTTAAGCCCGCCAAAATATCCAACATCTCCTCACTTCCTGTGCCAAATCTCTCAAGAACCTCACAGTCTCTTTATCTTGTCTCTGTACCTCTATCTGGGTTTTCCCCAGTGAAGATGGATGTGAAGAAAACGGTTAGCACCCGACTAAAACCCTCGGACTCCTTGCACAAATAGTCCACACGGACAAGAACTGGCAATACAATTACCCCGGTCAGTCTCTTCCCCTTATTATACGAATCAATATCTTGGATTCTCATCAATCTGAACTACCAGTGCTTTTTGATGACCCCTCTCTGCTCTTTCAATTGCTGTCTTAAGTTCCTTGCACTTTTCATATTCCACCATGGCTTCCGCTAACTAGTTCACTTTGTACCTGTTAACGTCTACCCTTTCGTTCTTATCCAATCCTAAGTATTCATTGACACCCACGGTTTTAGGAATTTTCTGCTCCTGCACTTCAGTCCAGAGATCATGTTGGGCCTATACTCTCTCCATTTCCTTTCTGAACGCACCTCGATGCTCTGTGCAGGTTTTCCAAAAGAAGCTGTTCACAATACATTTTGGCCCAATTGTGCGTATTCCAATAATTAATGCCTTCCCCCAATTAAAGAGCGTTTTTGAAGATCACCTTTCTGCCTTTTCATGGGAAACTTAAATCGTACTGTGTTGCAGTCTCTGTCACTACAATGCCTCCCACGTCCCGGCTTTGTTCCCCTGCGTTAGATTCGGCACTGTGCTGTTCTTTGTTGGGCATCGATGTATTGACAAATTAGCACTCCTGAATACACTTCAAGAAATCCACATCCTCTGCACCCTTTACACGATGGCAATCTGTCCAATTGATGTTGGAGAAGTTGAATTTCAGGTTAGAATTGTCGCATTATTATTTTACACACAGTGAATTATCTACTTATCTGATCCTCTGTTGCCCAATGACAATTTAGGGGTCTATAATGTACTCTCAGCAATGTAACTGACTGTTGCTTATTCCTACATTCTATCCTCAAGGTCTCACCTTAACTGACTCCGTAATTTAATAATGCGACACCGCTGCCATATCTCGCAGAAGATCCAAGACTCTGGAATATTCAATTGAAAGTCGTGGACCACCTTCAACCACGTTTCTATGATGGAAATAATATCACAATTCCACGTGTCAGACCACGCCATTAACTAAACCATCTTACACAAAATACTTCTTGCCTTGAAGTCGAGGCCATCCAGTCTCGCCTTCCTTCCTTTGAACTCAACATGGCTAAACTTCTTCTGTCCAGGTTGTTTTACTATAGTGTGCTGTGTCCCTATTGTACCAATGGTCTATGTCCCGTCCCCCGACTGAACGAATTAAAACTGATCCCTGGAGCAGTGGTAAACAGGCCCGCAGGGATGTTGCTTCCACTTTGATTCATCCGCAGACCGTCCCACTTGCACATTTCCGACCTACCTCAGAAACGGTCCGTAGCTCCTGCACCAACTCTTGACGACGCGCCCTTCTACACTGTTCTCCTATTTCGGTACTGGCTAGCCCGTGGCACGGGGAGTAATCCAGAGGTTACACAATTTGAGCTCCTGCTTTTTACTCTGCTGGCTAGCTCCCTGAATTCTTGGTTAAATTGCTAATCCTTCATTCGAAGAATATCGGTGGTACAAACGTGTACCCGATCTGTGACTTATCATCCTCCCCTTTAGGATGTTCTTCAGCTGCTCAGTTTCATCGCAGACCCTGCTCCCCTGGGAGGCAAGACATCATCCTGGGGTCATGTCTCCTGCATTACAAATACCTGTCTGTTCCTTTTCTAATGAATCCCCTGATACTATCGCTCTTCCTCCCGTCTCCGTCCTCTCCTCCACACTCAAGCTACTTATGCAGCCAGAAAAATGGGTTCGACTGAACTAGCTTGAAGGATCAGAACCCTCTTCAACTTCCCAAATTCTAAAGCGATATGAGAGCTTGACACCAGGGAACCCGGCCACTACCTATCTGTATCTTTTGGAGTGTCCCTTGGTCACTGTTTTTTTCTGCAGTCCCTTAGCTCAGGTGTTACCGCTTTCTAATCGTTCTTTGCATGCAAGTTGCAGCCTCGTCTATATACCACAGTGAGTCCTGCTGCTGCCGGAGGTCGGAAACCTGGAGCTCAAGTTTCTACAGTTAGGAGCATTTTTGCCCATGTGGTCATCTAGGATGCCGCTATGATCCACGTTTTCCCAGATATGGCACATCAGAAATTCCACGTGGCTGACCTCTACTGTTTTAATTTTAAATGCCCTTCGTCTTACTTGCTATCTTTTCAAATTACTTCGTTTTAAGAGTCTTGCCTTCACTTAGTCTCCATGTCTAATTCTACTTCAGCCATTTATTTTTGCACTGCTCATTATAGTTACTTGTCCCTGCATTATGTTGGCTCTGACTTTTCCGTCTCCCTGGTGCTCCTCAGTTATTTACTTCAACTCGAACTGATTGCAGGGCAGCACTTCCAGGCTCATTGTGTCCTGAAACGGCTCTGAGCCCTGGCAACATCCTAATAGCAGAAATGAGCAGTAGTACAGACGACCAGTGCCCGAAGAACTAGGCATGCCTCTAGCTAAACTGTTCCAGTAGCGACAGATCAATGGGAAAAAAGAATAACCACGCAGAAGCAAATAACCACCCGAGTTTTCCATTATCGAGCATGAGCAAAGAAAAATAAATGTTTGCGTGCTGTGCTACAATGCTACGCTTACGCTGTCTTAACGTGTTAGCCGACTTAATATATGTGCTTCGCCAGCACCATTCTGTTCCTCATATAAGTTCAGTCTTTGCCCTAGTATGGTGCAAACAATGGACATGGGAGTTACTGGCAAGCCCAGACTCTATCACAAATATTTACTTCCCAAGAAGGTAGTGAACAGCAGCCTTCTCGAACTCGTGAAATCCGTGCGGTGCAGCTCGAAACATGGTGCTGTATTGAATTGTTTTCTATATGATAATCTGCAATGTGTGATGTTACTTACTTAGTTTTCCATGAAGCTTTTCAAGTTCTGGAAATGTCAGACATAACGTTATGAATAAGAAGGCAAACGTGCATAGGAGGATACGATGGCATCACACAAGATGCCGGAGTAGATTGTCTGGTCCACGAGCCCTTATTTGTCTCCGGCGTGTCGTTCGATGGAGGTGGTATCCTTTGCTCCCGTCGATTGTCGCAATTCACTTTTTCCGCTCGGGTCGTGGGGTGACCTCCATGAGGCACTCCATTAGCAAGCGACGGGAAGATTGAATCCCACCACCAACGGACGACCCGCCGCAGACAGAGAGCTGGGGCATCGCAGAATAGAGCACAAGATAAAAGTTATGCACATTCATAAAACAGCATAATTGCACTATTTCAAGGGACCTTCAGAAGATAAACATCATTGTCAAAAGCTTTCTTTCTGCGTACACGACTCAATTGAAACTGAAGAACAAATGTGAGTTCCTGCACAAGATGTTGCCTATTATTTCGCGAGTTATCATCTCATATCTCTTATAATTTAAGCGGAGGAAGTGAAATGAACTGAGCAGTGATAGGGAACTTTCTGGTTTTGGGGACAGTTATTGTTCCCGGCAGCAGCCTCACGTGGATAACGTGCAAATAAATATTCCCAATATTTATTTTCCTGCCACGTGCGATGGTTAAATATATCTCCTCGTTCCTGATGATGAATCATTTGTAATTGCATGCAGTTATCTGGTATAAGTGGAACCAATAAAATATGAAGAAGCAGAAATGCATTTCTGCTGTTAGAACATTCAAGAGTTTGGGTCGGCACTGACACGTTGAACCAAAAGATATCTATGGAATGTTCGGAAAAGCCACTTACAATGGACTCATGCAGGTTTCGGACGTTAATGTCTGGTTTATATGATAGTGTCAGACCTATGGGTTTTGCTTGACGAGACACTGCCGATATTTCCTGGGACAGGCACAACTGTTTTTATATTGTCATTTTCAATTCAATAGGGCAGCACAGCAATTTCAAATGCGAAGCAAATTGGGACCTGAATGAGAATTCAACGGCAATGTTGTTCGAACGGATTACATCAAAGCAGAGATATTTCTAACACAAAATATTTTAGCAAGAACAGTTGTGAATAAGATACATTATACAGCGGCACAGTACAGATAAATGGTTTAGATTTAATCTACACTAAATTGACACAGTACAAAGTTCCAATGGTTGTGAAATATATGTTTCAGGGTAAACGATAGTTCGAAAAAAGTAAATATCAAAAATGAAATAGGAGATGGAGTAGTCAGTTTAATATATGACTGTGTAATTGTAGAGTTAGAAAATATATATGGCATCGCTTCACTGTACTTTGACGAAGATCGAGAGTCAGATCCAAGCCAAGACGAGGTGGAATGTTTTTTTCTTGTCAGGTTGGATGTTGTATGTCTTTATTGTGGAGACCATAAATAACCTCAGTTTGAATTTGAATTGTGTTTTGAAGCAAGTAATGAGTTGGAGTTAGGGGTTGCCCTTTCCCCTCAGTGCATCCGTTTTGCAACGTTAAGGATGGGAACGAAAAGTAAAATACCTTGGTTCAGAAAATGGGAAAATAATTTCAGTATAATGTGCAATGGTGCTTGCATTAGTTTATGATGATCGGCGCCGAGTAGTTAGAGTGTTGAGAATAGCACTATATAAGATATAGAATCTTGCCACAAAAACAATGAAATCATTCTGGGAGGAGTAAATCTTCTGCTGGAAAAACTCAATTTGGTAAAAATATGGTGGATTATTATATTGTGCAATAGATTCCCGACAGTTTTCTGCCAAGCAACTGAACTAAATTTACATTATTATAGAATTTACAGGACAGAAGGAGGCCATTCGGCCCATCGAGCCTGCACCGGCTCTTGGATAGAGCACCCTACCCAAGGTCAACACCTCCAACCGATCCCCACAACCCAGTGACCCCACCCAACACTAAGGGCAATTTTGGACACTAAGGGCAATTTATCATGGCCAATCCACCTAACCTGTACATCTTTGGATTGTGGGAGGAAACCGGAGCACCCGGAGGAAACCCACGCACGCACGGGGAAGATGTGCAGACTCCGCACAGACAGTGACCCAAGCTGGAATCGAACCTGGGACCCTGGAGCTGTGAAGCAATTGTGGTATCCACAATGCTACCGTGCGGCCTTATTATGCTACTTTATTGATCTTCTGCAATGCCATTTACATTTTTGCAGTGGAAAAGAATGTCCTCTGAGTTCATGCGCCGACAACTACGCAGATATCATCCATATTAAGCTTTGAAACGACACGCCGCAGTCACAATAAATACTTAGAAATTCAAATTCCTGTCACTTTTATAAGAATGAGCGGAGGTAATAAATAAGGTTGATTTGCTTGAAAGACGAAAATGTAAGATGCTACACAAACAGTGTTCAATGTTTAAATAAAGTGTGAACAAATGTTTATCAGCAATACATTGCATCGAACTCAAAATATGATTGAAAAATCTCAGCTAACTTGATATATATGGAATAATTGACATATTAGATCAAGAGCGGAGAAAACTTAGAAAACTAGGCGGAACTCAACAGACGTGGTTGCCTTAAATTTCCAAAATTCATTTCGCACGTTGCTCCAGAAATCTGATGTGCAATTGTAGGTGTCGTGGTTTGAAGGAAACATATTGGAGGACTGATCGAAATGTGGTAAAGACAGAGTATGGACATTAGGAAATTTAAATTGTCAGTCTGTAAGAAGTGGAGTAGTTCAATAATCAGTGTTGTGGTCTCTACATTTATTACGACAGCTAAGTAGACCTAGATTAATGTATATAAGTTTTATCATCAATTCATAGTTTCTTGCGGATCCAGGTCGGTAAGAGGGTAAAAAGGATTCAAACATGAATGAATGTGCAATAAGATAGCATATTGTGTGCAACGTATTGACGCTCAAATTAATTCACTTTATTTCCTTGAAGAACAGGAAAATATTTTTACTTTGTGTGAATCTTGAATATAGTGCACTGAGTATGGGCTCTAATGGGAAACATGTAAGTAATTCAAATAACATCCTTAGATCAGGTCAGGATCCCTCACCTGTTGCTTATTTCGGAGTGCTTTGTTTTGTAGCGATATGAAATATCCATACATCACACTGTGCGTGTATTTTTGAATTTCAAAGACCAGCACATTTCTCCCTTATGATATGATAAGCTTTGGATGACAATGCTCACTTAACTATTAACTCCGCGAAACAAAGGCGCATTTTCCGAACTCCATAGACCCATAGACAATTTGCAGTTCAGAAGGGGTTAACCCGAGGACAACCCAAGTTACCTTTCTACTCCTCCCTCCTGAACCCAGTCCACAGCCCTGTATCTTCCAGCACTTAAAGTGCAGATAGAGGTACACTTTCAAAGAGTTTTGAGACTCTGCCTCCACCATCAACTCCAGCAACGAGTTCCAGGCACCCAGTACACCCTGCGTAAAAAGGTCCTACTCATGTCCCCTCGACATATTCTGTTGCTTATCCTGAATCCATGTCTCCCGTTCTAGAATTCTCTTGAAGTCAGTAATTTGATTCTGTACACTCTATCCATTTTCCTGTCATAATAGAGTACACTTCCAGCAAGTCACTCGTCAGTCTTCTTTGTTCAAATGAAAATTAACCCAAACTATCCAATATATGTTCGTAGCCACACTTCTCTAGCTCTTGCAACATTCTTGTAAACCCCCTCTACCCTCTCTCTCTCTCTCGAGTAATTCCCGTAACGTACTGAACCGAGTTCCACACAATACTCCAGCTGTAGCCTCACCAGTGTTCTATACAATTCCAACATTAAATCCTAAACTTTAATACTCTATTCCAATATCAATGAAGGAGAACGTCCCATATGCGTACTTCACAACATTACTTACTTTTACTGCTCTATTAATGGGCCAGTGTACTAATACAGCAAGATCACTCACTTCATTGAGCCCTCTTATTGTATTCCCATGTATTATATCATCCCTATAACTGTCTAACCTCCTTAAACACATGACCTCATGGATAAAATCCATCTTCCACTTCATGTCCTAGTACAGCAATCTCCTGCCTCAATTGCCCAAGCCTCTCCTGATGAATTCACGTACAGCTCAAACACGTGCTTACTTTACATACCTTTTACCATTCCGCAAATCATGTTATTTGCATATGACGTCTTTATTCTGACCCACAAAGGTCTCTAAGTCATTTAGATTTTTTTGCATTAACCTAAACACTATTTCCTGGCTGTATAGCAATTTATACTATAGCTACTGGCTAGGAATGTCGGAGAATGTTTCCCACATGATTCCCAAACCTACATCATCACGCATTGCTTTATCTTAATTTTCAATTAGAAATTGCATTCTGTTGTTTCACATGGTATTCCATTGTCTTTTAGAATCAATAATATAGAAATAAAATGCAAATAAACAGTTTACTAAGTTACCCAAGTCCTTCAAACGGAGCAGTGCCCCTGCAAATCAAAACATTACATGTAATTGAGGTGTCAGAACATCCATATCAGCAAACACTGCGACAACAAGACCAGAATTTTTATATATTAGTACGATATACGCTCAACCTTCTATTCATACCCAGAGAATTTTCCAGCATTGTATATTGGCAAAACACATACAGAAAACAGAAAGTTGAGAATAAGTATTGAATGCTACCAGCACTTGGTTGAGGCATCGAAATGCAAATATAACTTTCAAGTTACATTTTCATTCAAACATACTGATGTGTATCACTCAATGGAAAACCCCTTAATTTCGTCTGCATAGTCTCTTTGTCTTAAGACAGTCCTGCAAGTTGCACCATTTGGGTCCAGAGACAGATGAACAATAACTTCAACAGTTGAATCATTCGGTTTATTTCGTAGACGCTGTGGCAAATTACAGAATTGCACAACATTTACAGTGCAAAGAGGGTCTATTCGTCACGCAGAGTCTGCAGTAGCTCTCTGAAAGACAATCATACTTCACCGAACTCACCTGGCATATTCCTGTAAGATTGCACGTTTCGTATTTTGACAGAACATTCCAATTCACTTTTGAATACATTGATCGGACCTGCCTCCTTGTAATTTTGTTGAAGACACCAACCGGCATTCGAGAGATTTTCTTTACCCTCTAATTATTTTGAATCTATATCCTTAGGTTTTTGATGTCCTGTGCAGTGCAAACTCTTTACATTGTTTAAAACTCTCCAGGTCTTGAATACATCCTTCAAGTCTTCCATCAGACTTATTTTTCTCCAAGGAAAATTGTTCAACTGCTCCGACTGCTACGATCTATCCCCACAGCTATAGTTATTAATCCCTTTATTCATTCTCAACATATCCTGTCAACTTTACTGCGTTTTGTTCGGAGACACCAACGTATTCTGATCCTGCACCTACACCAGCGATTCTACTTCTACTGTACTGCTCGTCAGTATTTGTCCAGCCAAAATGAAGCACCGCACACTTTTCTCCATGTATTTGAATCCACTAACATGTTTATGCCCATTTGATGTTGAAGACTATCCTCAACACTGCTAACAACTTTTTTAAGATTTGCAAATTTTGAACACAAGCACTGAACACCACAATCTAGCTCATTAATATATATTGGGACCCTTGCGGATCCCTATCAAATTTTTCCTCCAATCTGAAGAAAAACAAAATGAGCAATTAGTCGTTCTTCCTTTTTTTCGTGCCGCTGCGCAGGGGAATCAAACTCTTATAATGCAGAAGGAGGCAAATTGGCCCATCGAAAAATGACCCCCCCCCTCAATATCCCAGTAATACCATCTAATCTGCACATTAACAACAATATTTAGCAAGGCTAATCAACCTAACATGCACATCTTTGGACTGTGGGAGGAAACCGGAACATCCGGAGTAAACCTATGCAGCAACGGAGATAATGTGCAAACTCTACACAGCCAATCCCCAAAGGCCAGAGTGTGCTATCCACACTGCTTTCGTGCCACACCCTCCAAAGTTGGCAAATTCAAGGTGACCAAAGGCTGATTTCCTCTTTGAGAGGGAGGGGAGGAGGTTGGTGCGGGCTAGTGCTGACTAATCTGAGGTCATCAAACCACATGCGAGGGGGGAGGTTGGGAAGGTGGGGCTTTCATGAATACGCTCATCTAGTCCGGGAATTGAAAACACGCTGTTGGCTTCGTTCTGCATCACGAACCATCTATCCAGATAACTGAGCTAAACTAGCCCCATCTCAGCCTACTTATTATTTAATGGCATTCATCACGTGTTATTCCATGAGCTATAAGTTGCTCGTATGACATTCGTATGCCAATATGTGGAATGCCATTTTTAAATGTATATACACCACACCAAAATATCTCGAAAATGTCAGTTAAACATTTTTCTCCGGATGTAGCCATGGTGGATCTCTTCAATTATCCTGCACTTGCCTAACTTACTATTAACGATGGTCATGACAAAATATTCCAAACGTCTCCTTCCAACTGAGTCGAAGTGACTTGTCTGTCGTTGCGACTTTTATCGTTGAATGACTTTTTGAGCAATGGTGTAACAATGGCTATTATCCAGTCCTTGGAACTATGAATACTGTGCAATGAAGTCTTGAAGATTATCGTTAAGTGCCAGTGCATTTTCCACTCTCACTTACCTCATTACACTTGGGTGCATTTCATATGGTCCTGGTAACGTGGCACTGTTAATTTAAGCACGCCTTTTTGAGCCCTCATACGTCTCCACTGTAAACAGTTCCACTGTACTAGTTATCTTCTCTCTGACATCTCCCTGACAATACGAGCCTTCCTTTGTAAATTCCTCGGCTATTCTTCCTGCTTCCACGTGCAAGTTCTAGTTTGTCCCCAGTTGGACGTTCTGTTAATCTATCCAATTATTATCTATATGCATATAGGGGACTTTGATATTCGCTTTCACTTTAGCTTCATTTGCCTTTCAGCCTCTTTGATTGCTTTTGATATGAATTTTTAAGTTCAGTTCCGTCAGCACTGTGTGTGCTAGTTGGTTAGACGAGACTAATTTGGAATTGGGTGAAAAATATAGAGTTAAAGTGTTGAGTGATAAGGGGGAAAGTAGCAATAAAACTTATCTTCAGGCATTTTACTCGGTAATCAAAAGCTGATCTTTTGCGTAGTTGCATTCCTGAAACAGGAGTCAGCTGAGTTACACTCAACTGCAGCTAGTAAATTGTGCAACTGGTCTAATCCAGTTTCCAGAGCAGGTGGAAACATGGAGGTATGTGAAACTGGGAGAAGGGTGGAATGAAACATCGGGAACAGAGTTGAGCGGAGACTTTTGAATAGATGCCTGGGATGGATAGCGGTTTCTTTGATTTACTGCCTGAGTGTTCCGACTGGTGGTAAAAAGAATAAAATTGACATTAGAGGATGTCGGTGATCTGATTGGCTAATGAGGAGTCTGTGCAAATTTGAAAAAACAAAATTAAGTTTTACATTTCGCATTTTACATTTCTAAAAGAAATCTAGTGCTAGGCTGACAATATTATAAGCATTTATTTTAAAATTATTTTTATGTAGTGCTAGAAGTGGCAGTGAGAGCGGTAAAATGCTTCATTTGTGAGATATGGGAGGTCTGTGATGTTTCCAGCAGTCCGAATAACTACATCCGAAGAAAGTGCACTGAATTGCAACTCCTCGCAGACCGCATGGATTCGTTGGAGCAGCAGTGTGATACATTTAGCTGCATGCAGGCCGCAGACAGCGCCATGGACAGGACTTTTTGAGACGTGGTTACCCCCAAGGTACAGGAAGATAGGATGGATGACCGCAACAAAGGGCCGGCAGTCAGTGCATGAATCACCTGTGGCTGCCCCCTCTCTAACTATTATACCATTTTGGATACTTTTGGCGGCGTGGGTTGGCCTATCATGGGAAAACAGCAGCAGCAGCTTGAACCATAGCGCCACGGCTGGCGCTGCTGTGAAGCAGGAAGTGAAAAAGTGCAATAGATTGAGGGGACCCTGTGGTCAGGGACACAGATAGACGCTTCTGTGGATGTCAAATAGACTCCAGGATGTAATGTTGCCTCCCTGGTGCCATGGTCCAGTAGGTCTTTGAACGGGAAGGGGACATTCTCAAGAGGTAGGATGAATAGTTAGAGATCGTGATGCGTATTGGTACTCATGTCATAGGCAGGAAGAGTGGCGCGGTCGTGCAACAGGAATTCAGGGAGTTTGGTAGAAAGTTAAAAAACAAGAACTCTACGATTGGAGTTGTGGGAATGACTCCTTGTGCAACGTACCAGTGATGCAACAAATAGGAAGATAGTACAGTTAAACACATGGCAACACAGTTGGTGTGGAAAGAAGGGTTTCCAAAACTGGAAGAGCATCAATATATTGGCCGCGAGCTTCGCTGTTGTCGCATGGGAAGTTCAAACAGTCTGCTGGAGTGGGGGGGGGGGGGGGGGGGCGGGGGGGGGGGTGGTGGGCGGGAGGGGACCACCGCAATGCATTAGAAGGTGAAATAACTGAGGGCAAATTAGGGAAAAGTGGCAGTAAGACGCAAAGGAAGAGCAGCAGCAATGTTGCAAAACACAGTGGAACTGGTGGTCTGAAGTGCAGTTCATGCGCGAAGTCTAAGGGGCACAGTCGCACAGTAGTAAGTACTGTTGTTTCACAGCTCCAGGGTCCCAGGTGCGATTCCCAGCTTGGGTCACTGTCTGTGCGGAGTTTGCTCAGTCTCCTCGTGTCTGCGTGGATTTCCTCCGGGTTCTCCGGTTTCCTCCCACAGTCCAAACAGGTGCAGGTTAGGTGGATTTGCCATGCTAAATTGCCCTTAGTGTCAAACAAGGGTAGGTTAGGTTAGATGGGGTTACGTGGTTACCGGAATGGGTTGGAGGAGTGGGCGTATGTAGGGTGCTCTTTCCAAGTGCCAGTGCAGACTCAATGGGCCGAAATTCCTCCTTCTGCACTGTAAATTCTACGATTCTATGATAACAGGTAAGGCGGCTGAATTTAGAGTTTCGATTAGTACTTTGAAAGATGATGTTGATATTCCGGGAACGTAGTTCGGAGACAGTATTGACAGCTAAATATTCCAGGATTTTGATGTGTCAGGCGGGGTGCAGGGCGATGTAAAAGCGGTGGGGGAGTTGCACGCCTGGTTAAGAAGAATATCACAGTTGTACTGCGGAAGGACAACTTAGAGGGCTCATGCAGCGAGCCAATAGGGGTAGAACTCAGGTATAGGGAGGGTGCAGTAACAATGTTGGGGTTTAATACGGGCCTCCAAACAGCCAGGGGGGGGGATAGAAGAGCAGATATGCAGGCAGATTTTAGACACGTAGAAAAGCAACAGGATTGTTGTGGAGGTGGATTTAACTTCCCCTATATTGGCTGGGATTCACTTAGTGCTAGGAGTTTAGCTGGTGCAGAGTTTGTAAGGAACATCGAGGAGGGCGTCTTGAAACATTATGTACATAGTCCAACTGGGGAAGGGGCTGGATCTTGTATTGGGGAATGAGCAGAGCCAGGTGGTCGAAGTTTCAGTCGGGGAGCAGTTCGGGAACAGTCAGCATAATTTCGTAAATGTTCAGGTTACTGTTGGATCAAGAGAAGATGAGTCCTCTGGGGAAGTTGCTAAATTGCGTGAAGGCTAATTATATAAATATTCGGCAAAAACTGAAGAATTAAGATTGGTGGCGGATGTTTGAGGGTAAATCAACATCTGGCATTTGGTAATTCAGGAACGGCATGTTTCTGTGAGGAAGTTGGAGAAATTTGGCAAGTTTTGGGAACCGTGGATAACGATGGATTCTGTGAGCCTCGTCTATAATTGAAAAAGAAGCATAGGTAAGGGCGAGAAGGCTGGAAACAGACTACATGCGTGGGGTGTACATGGAAAGTAGAAAGTCAGTCAAGCAAGAACGCAGGAGGGCTAAAAGGGGTCACGAAAAGTCATTGACAAGCAGGATTAAGGTAAATCCCAAGGCTTTTTACACGGATGCAAGGAGCAAGTGGGTACATAGAACATAGAACATTGCAACGCAGTACAGGCCCTTCGGCCCTCGATGTTTCGCCGACCTGTGAAACCACTCTAAAACCCATCTACACTATTGCCTTATTGTCCATATCTCTATCCAATAACCATTTGAATGTCCTTAGTGTTGGCGAGTCCACTACTGTCGCAGGCAGGGCATTCCACGCCCTTACTACTCTCTGAGTAAAGGACCTACCTCTGACATCTGTCTTAAATCTATGTCCCCTCAATTTAAAGGTATGTCCCCTCGTGCTAGACATCACCATCCGAGGAAAAAGGCTCTCACTGTCCACCCTATCCAATCCTCTGATCATCTTGTCTGCCTCAATTAAATCACCTCTCAACCTTCTTCTCTCTAACGAAAACAACCTCAAGTCCCATAGCCTTTCCTCATAAGATCTTCCCTCCATACCAAGCAACATTCTGGTAAATCTCCTCTGCACCCTTTCCAATGCTTCCACATCCTTCCTATATTGCGGCGACCAGAATTGCACGCAATACTCCAAATGCGGCCGCACCAGAGTGTCATATAGCTGCAACATGACCTCATGGCTCCTAAACTCAATCCCTCGATCAATAACAGCTAACACACTGTACGCCTTCTTAACAACCCTCTCAACCTGGGTGGCGACTTTCAGGGATCTATGTACATGGACACCGAGATCTCTCTGCTCATCCAGACTGCCAAGAATCTTACCATTAGCCCAGTACTCAGTCTTCCTGTTATTCCTTCCAAAATGAATAATCTCACACTTTTCTGCATTAAACTCCATTTGCCACCTCTCAGCCCAGCGCTGCAGCTTACCTGTGTCCCTCTGTAACTTGTAACATCCTTCCGCACTGTTCACAACTCCACCGACGCTAGTGTCATCTGCAAATTTACTCACCCAATCCTTCTACGCCATCTTCCAGGTCATTTATAAAAATGACAAACAGCAGGTGCCCCAAAACAGATCCTTGTGGTACACCACTAGTAACTGGACTCCAGTCTGAACATTTCCCATCAACCACCACCCTTTGTCTTCTTCCAGCTAGAAAATGTCTGATCCAAACTGCCAAAACACCCTGAATCCCATGCCTCCGTATTTTCTACATGGTAGCCAGGGAAAAGGTTGGATTACTCAAGGACAGCGGAGGGAATATCTGTATGGAACCAGAGGAGATGGGCGACTTACTGAATGAGTATTTGCATCAGTACTCACCAAAGAAAAAAGAACTTGGTGGATCATTAGTCTGAGCAAGGATCTGTGGATAGTCTGGTCAAAATGAGATAAAAAAGGAGGAATTGTTGGACGTTCTAAAAACATTGACGTGAATAATTCCCCAGGACCTGGTGCGATTTACCTGAGAGTATTGAGGGAGGCATGAGGGAAAACTGCTTGGGCATGACAGAAATATTTTTATCCTCACTGTCTTCAGGTAAGACCCCAAAAGGCTGGGGAACGTCTAATGTTGTTCCTCTGTTTAAGAGGGTAGCAAGAATTTTTCAGAAATGTATAGGTCAGTGAGCGTCCCGTCAGTGGTAAGGAAAATATTAGAGTGTATTCGTCGTCACAGGATTTAGTCCCATTTGGAAGCAAATGGACGTATTAGCGAGAGGCAGCAGGGTGAAGGGGAGGGCGTGTCTCACCATATTGATCATGTTTTTCGAGGACATGACGAAGATGATTGATGAAGACAGTGAAGTGTATGTTGTCTAGATGGACTTCAGTAAGGCACTTGGCAAAGTCCCTCATAGCACAGTGGTACAGCGGGCTGAGGTTAGAAACAGGAAAGGAGAGGTCACCGTGTTGGGAGTTTTCTATAGGCCTCCAAATAGTTCTAGGGATTTAGAGGAAAGGATGGCGAAGATGATTCTGGATAAGAGCGAAAGTAACAGGGTAGTTATTATGGGAGACTTTAAGTTTCCAAATATTGACTGGAAAATATATAGTTCGAGTACATTATATGGGTCGTTTTTTGTACAATGTGTGCAGGAGGGTTTCTTGACACATTATGTTGACAACCCAATAACAGGCGAGGCCACATTGGATTTGGTTGTGGGTAATGAACCAGGCCAGGTGTTAGATTTGGAGGTAGGTGAGCACTTTGGGGACAGTGACCACAATTCAGTGACATTTACGTTAGTGATGGAAAGGGATAAGTATACCCCACAGGGCAAGAGTTATAGCTGGGGGAAGGGCAATTATGATGCCATTAGACATGACTTGGGAGGGGTAGGTTGGAGAAGTAGGCTGCAAGTGTTGGGCACACTGGATATGTGGAGCTTGTTCAAGGAACAGCTACTGCGTGCTCTTGATAAGTACGTACGGGTCAGGCAGGGTGGAAGGCGTCGAGCGAGGGAACCGTGATTTACCAAAGAAGTGGAATCTCTTGTTAAGAGGAAGAAGGAGGCCTATTTGAAGATGAGGTGTGAAGTTTCAGTTGGGGCGATGGATAGTTACAAGGTAGCGAGGAAGGATCTAAAGAGAGAGCTAAGGCGAGCAAGGAGGGGACATGAGAAGTATTTGGCGGGTAGGATCAAGGAAAACCTAAAAGCTTTCTATAGGTATGTCAGGAATAAAAGAATAACTAGGGTAAGAGTAGGGCCAGTCAAGGACAGGGATGGGAAGTTGTGTGTGGAGTCTGAAGAGATAGGCGAGATACTAAATGAATATTTTTCGTCAGTATTCACTCAGGAAAAAGAGAATGTTGTGAAGGAGAATGCTGAGACGCAGGCTATTAGAATAGGTGGCATTGAGGTACGAAGGGAAGAGGTGTTGGCAATTCTGGACAGGCTGAAAATAGATAAGTCCCGGGGCCCGATGGGATTTATCCTAGGATTCTCTGGGAAGCCAGGGAAGAGATTGCTGAGCCTTTGGCTTTGATTTTTATGTCATCATTGGCTACAGGAATAGTGCCAGAGGACTGGAGGATAGCAAATGTGGTTCCTTTGTTCAAGATGGGGAGTAGAGACAACCCCGGCATCTATAGACCGGTGAGCCTCACGTCTGTTGTGGGTAAAGTCTTGGAGGGGATTATAAGAGACAAGATTTATAATCATCTAGATAGGAATAATATGATTAGGGATAGTCAGCATGGCTTTGTGAAGGGTAGGTCATGCCTCACAAATTTTATCGAGTTCTTTGAGAAGGTGACTGAACAGGTAGAGCAGTTGATGTGGTGTATATGGATTTCAGTAAAGCGTTTGATAAGGTTCCCCACGGTAGGCTATTGCAGAAAATACGGAGGCTGGGGATTGAGTGTGATTTAGAGATGTGGATCAGAAATTGGCTAGCTGAAAGAAGACAGAGGGTGGTGGTTGATGCGAAATGTTCAGAATGGAGTTCAGTTACAAGTGGCGTACCACAAGGATCTGTTCTGGGGCCGTTGCTGTTTGTCATTTTTATAAATGACCGAGAAGAGGGCGCAGAAGGGTGGGTGAGTAAATTTGCAGACGACACTAAAGTCGGTGGTGTTGTCGACAGTGAGGAAGGATGTTGCAGGTTACAGAGGGACATAGATAAGCTGCAGAGCTGGGCTGAGAGGTGCCAAATGGAGTTTAATGTAGAGAAGTGTGAGGTGATTCACTTTGGAAGGAATAACAGGAATTCGGAATATTTGGCTAATGGTAAAATTCTTGGAAGTGTGGATGAGCAGAGGGATCTCGCTGTCAATGTACATAGATCCCTGAAAGTTGATACCCAGGTTGAGAGTGTTGTGAAGATGGCCTATGGAGTATTGGCCTTTATTGGTAGAGGGATTGAGTTCCGGAGTCATGAGGTCATGTTGCAGCTGTACAAAACTCAGGTACGGCCGCATTTGGAGTATTGCGTACAGTTCTGGTCACCTCATTATAGAAAGGACGTGGAAGCTTTGGAACGGGTGCAGAGGAGATTTACCAGGATGTTGCCTAGTATGGAGGGAAAATCTTATGAGGAAAGGCTGATGGACTTGAGGTTGTTTTCGTTGGAGAGAAGAGGTTTAAGAGGCGACTTAATAGAGGCATACAAAATGATCAGGGGGTTAGATAGGGTGGACAGTGAGAGCCTTCTCCCGCGGATGGAAATGGTTAGCACGAGGGGACATAGCCTTAAACTGTGGGGTAATAGATATAGGACAGAGGTCAGAGGTAGTTTCATTGGGGGCATTTAAAAGTTTATTGGATAACCATATGGATGATAATGGCATAGTGTAGGTTAGATGGCTTTTGTTTTTTGACTTCCCATGTCGGTGCAACATCGTGGGCCGAAGGGCCTGTACTGCACTGTATCGTTCTATGTTCTATGGTCTAAGTCACACAGGACCATAGGCCATTTGGCGCGATATGTACTGAACGGGTTCGTTGATAGAAAATAGGATAGCAGAGGTGTGTGCTTTTCTGAATGGAGAGCCGCGACTCGAGGTGTTCTGACAGGATCAGTGCTGGGACCTTTGCTGTATGCAATATACATAAACGAATTGGCGGAAAATATAACTGGTTTGATTAATACGCTTGCGGACGACAGTATGCTTGGTTAAATTGTGGGTAATGATGATGACTGTCAGAGGATGTAATAGGATGTATATCAATTGGAGACTTCGGCGGAGAGATGTAAATTGGAGTTTAATCCGGAAAACTGTGAGGTGATGCATTTTGGAAGGTCTTATATTGATGAAAAAAATGCTGTAAATGCTAGCACTCTTAAGAGTATTGCCAAGCAGAGGGATCAGGGTGTGCACGTCCACAGGTCTTTGGAAGTGGCAACGGAGGTGTAGAAGGTAGTCAAGAATGCATCGTGCATGCTTGCCTTCATCGGTCTGTGCGCTGTGTAAAAAAATGACATGTCATGCTGCAGCTCTATGGAACCACAGATAGGCCACACTTGGACAATGGCGTTCAATTCTAGTCGCCAGACTATCAGAATGATGTGGAGGATTTGGAGAGCGTAAAGACGAGATTCAGCAGGATTTTGCCTTGTGTGGAGCGCATTAACTTGGAGGAGAGATTTGATAAACTCGGATTGTTCGCACTGGAAAGGTGGAGGTTGAGGACGACCTGATATTACTCTACAAACTTATGGGTGCCATGGGCAAAGTGGATGGTCAGAAGCTTTTCGCAGGGTGGAATAGTGAATTACGAGGGAACATCGGTTTAAGGTGCGTGGTGCAATGTTGAGAGGAAACATGCGATAGACGTCTTTTACACATTGCGTAGTGGGTGCCTGGATATCCCAGCCAGTGGAGATGGTGTAAACCTGTTCGACAGTGGCGTTTAAGTGGCGTCTTGACAAATATGAATAGGATGGGATTTGCGGGGTAACAGACCCCGGAAGTGCACAAAGCTTCAGGATAGATGGGCAGCATGGTGGGCGCAGGCTTGGAGGACAGAATCACAGAATACAACAGTGCACATGAGGCTCTTTGGCCCATCGAGCCTGCACCAACGCATCACAGTCCCAGACCTGTCCATCTAATCCCATTTGCCAGCACTTGACCCATAACTTAAATGTTGTGGCATGCCAAGTACTCAATCAGGTACTTTTTATTCGATGTGGGGGAATCCCTGTCTTTTTAATCAATGTCCCGATTGATAAAAGCGTGTGTCCCATGTGCCCTTTTCACCACCCGATTATTCTGCCCTTCTGCCTTCAGAGGTCTCTGGGCAAAGACGCCAAGGTCACTTTTTCTTTGGAACTTCCCAGTGTCACAGCTTTCATAGTGTACTTGCTTGTTAAATTAATCTTTCCAAAGGATATCACCTCACACGTTTCAGGGTTAAATTCCTTCTGTCACTTATCCGCCCATTTTACTGTCACGTCTATATCTTCCTGTAACCCAAGGCCTTCAAGCTGACTGTTGGCCACACGTCAAATTTTTGTGTCATCCGCCAAATTGCTGATTTTCACCACATAGCCATCTGTGTAATTTATATAAATGACAAACAATGGCGGGGGGGGGGGGGGGGGGGGGTCGGTTGGCACATGAATGTATGTTGGATGCTACTGGTTACTGGCTTCCAGACACAAAAGCAGCTGTATATCAGCAGCCTCTGTCTCCTGCCACGAAATCAACTATGAATCCACTGTATTAAGTCACCCTGTATCCTATGTACATTGCCTTCTTAATAACTCTCCCATGGGGAATGTTAAAATGACGAAATCCATGTAAACTACATCAATTGAATACCCTCATCTATACACTTGGTAAAATGCCCCCCAAAAATGAATCAAATTTGTTCAGCATGATCTCCCACTGCCCCTGATCAAACGTGGACTCTCCAAGTGGAGTTACGTCCTCCCCTTTAGGATCTTCTCCAGTAGTTTCCCAATAGTGAGACCCACTGCTCTGAGGTTCCGAGGCTGTCTTTGCATATTTCCTAAATATTGGGACCATATTAGCTGTTCTCTCGTCCTCTGGAACCTGCCCCGTGGCTAGAGAGGAATTACATATTTTGCTCACGGCCACAGCAATCAACACTGTCGCCTCGCACAGCAACATGGGGCACATGTATTACGGAACTGAATTTATCCCCTTTTAAGCCCCAATACCTCCAATACCTTTTCACTTCCTGTGACCATTTGCTCAATCATCTCAGAATCTCTCTCCCACAGTTACATAACTACTCCTCATTATCTTGAGTGAAGGCAGATGTGAAATATTCGTTCAATAACCTACCAATGTCCTGTGGCTATATTCACATTTCCTCCTTGGTCTTTAATGGGCCATAACGTTTCCCTGGTTATCCTCTGCCCTTTGATATACTTATAGAATATCTTGGAATTTCCCTACTTCTACCAATTGACCTTTCTCATAACCCATCTTTGTTCTTCGAAATGATTTCTTAAGTTCCTTCCTTCACTTTCTGTGCTCCATCAATGCCTCTGCAAACGTGCTCCCCTTATACTTGTTAATCATCTCTTTGTTACTTCCCATTGTATCCTAAATGTATCTGCTCATCCACCGTTCTCTGGGTTTATTGCGCTTTCCTATTACCCTGAAGGGAATATTTCGGGCCCCTACCCTGGGCAACTCATCTTTGCACCCCCCCACTGTCCTTCTGTACGTTTCCCCACAGGTAAATCTTCCCAGTCTACATTGGCCAGATCCTGCCTTATTTTGATAAACATCACAGTCCCCCAATCCAAAACCTTATTTTGGAACGTGTTGTCTTCTTTGTGCATAACGCATTGAAATTGAGTCATGTTGTAATCGCGAACACTGAAATGCTGCACCACCTGTCCACCATCAACCACCTGTCTATCTCCATTATGCAGAATCTGGACTAGCACTTCACCATCCAATTTTGAATCCTCTACATATTGAGCGAAAGGGTTCTCCAAAGTACATTTTAAGAACTCAACTCCATCTAAGCCCTTACCATGATGGCTAGCTCAATTAAATTTGGGAAAGTTGAAATCGCCTAAAATAACTACCCTTTTATTATGTTTACGCCACTGCGCAAATTGCGCATACATTTGTTCCTCAATTTCCCGCCGACTATCTGGGGGTCTATAATAAGGAGCTTCCAACGTTGGTGTAACTTTTGTATTCCAAATCTCTACCCAGAAAGCTTCATTTTATGCCCTCTCCAAAATATCGCCTCTCCTTACCACAGTAACTGCGTCCTTAACTAATAATGCAATGCCTCCTTCTCTTCTACCCACTACTCTCTCTTACCTGAAGATTCTATATCGCGGGATGTTGAGGAACTAATCCAGCCCCTTACTCTACCATATGTCTGTGATAGCTATTATATCATAATTGCACGTGTCGATCATCACTCTTAACTCATCTGTTTTACCTTTATTATTCTTGAAATTAAAGTAGCGGCCAGCCAGCCTTGTCTTATTCCATTGAAATTTACTACCACTGTATTCCGTCTGACCTGATTGCTTTTCTATATTATATTTTCATTATCTGCTTTGCTATAATGTGTCCCTGTTCTGCTAACAGTCTGCGTCCCTTCCCCGTGCAAAACTAGTTTAAACTCTTCCCAAGTTTACTGGTAAACCCGCCAGTAAATGATATTAGCCCCGCTCGGGTTCAGCTGTAGACTGTCCCACTTGTCGAGGTCCATCTTCCCCAAAAATGGTCCCAATGGTAGAAGATTCTAAAACCCTCCCTCCTGCATCAATTAGTAAGACACGCATTCATCTGAGCAAATCTTCTATTCCTGTACTGAGTAGCATGTGGCGCTGTTAAAATTCCATAGATTACAACCTGAGAGGTGCTGCAACGAAAGAGAAAACGCTGGAAAATCTCAGCAACTCTGGCAGCATCTGTCGGGAGAGGAAAGGGTTTCAAGTCCGATGACTCTTTGTCAAAGCTCGGAGGTCCTGCCCTTTGGTTTATTGCGCCAGTCCCTGAATTATTGATGCAAGGCCTTATCCCTTTTTCTAACTATGTAATTTGTACCAACATGGACCATGACCTCGGCCTTCTTACCTTCCCCAGTCAGGATGACCAGCAGCCGTTCGGTGACACCCAGACTCTGGCACCAGGGAGCCAAGACACCATCCTAGGGTATTTTGCACGACCACAGACGCGTCTATCTGTTCTCCAGACTAAGCTGTCCCCTATGACTACTTCGATCTTTGTTACTGCCCCCTCTGTTCCTTCTGTATGTATCCTGGTTCGCGATTATATCTGCTAAATTGCATCTGTCATAGCCGAACGTCTTCCTATATCCCTGTCCTTCTATTTCTGTCGCCATCCAGGGAGCCATGCAATTATTTGTCCCATCTTTATTCGTCATGGAAGTGTACTTTTACGCTATCTTCCATGTTTTTACTGTGAACGTGGCTCATTGTTCAGGCACCCTATTTATTGCCAATATATAGAACATAGAACATAGGACATTACAACGCCGTACAGACCCTTTGGCCTGAGATGTTGCGCCGACCTGTGAAACCACTCTAAAGCCGATTTACACTATTCCCTTATCGTCCATGTGTCTATCCAATGACCATTTGAATGCCGTTAGTGTTGGCGAGTCCACTACTGTTGCAGGCAGGACTACTTACTACTCTCTGAGTAAAGAACCTACCTCTGACATCTGTCTTATATCTATCTCTCCTCAATTTAAAGCTATGTCCCCTCGTGCTAGACATAACCATCCGAGGAAAAAGGCTCTCACTGTCCACCATATCCAATCCTCTGATCATCTTGTACGCCTCAATTAAGTCACCTCTTAACCTTCTTCTCTCTAACGAAAACAACCTCAAGTCCCTTAGCCTTTCCTTACCAGATCTTCCCTCCATACCAGGCAACATTCTGGTAAATCTCCTCTGCACCCTTTCCAATGCTTCCACATCCTTCCTATAATGCGGCGACCATAATTGCACGCAATACTCCAAATGCGGCCGCACCAGAGTTTTGTACAGCTCCATCATGACCTCATGGCTCTGAAACTTAATCCCTCTACCAATAAAAGCTAACACACCGTACTCCTTCTTAACAACCCTCTCAACCTGGGTGGCAAGTTTCAGGGATCTATGTACGTGGACACCGAGATCTATCTGCTCATCCACACTGCCAAGAATCTTACCATTAGCCCAGTACTCTGTCTTCCTTTTATTCCTTCCTAAATGAATCACCTCACACTTTTTTGCATAAAACTCCATTTGCCAGCTCTCAGCCCAGCGCTGCAGCTTATCTATGTCCCTCTGTAACTTGTAACATCCTTCCGCACTGTCCACAACTCCACCGACTTTAGTGTCATCTGTAAATTTACTCACCCATCCTTCTACGTCCTCCTCCAGGTCATTTATAAAAATGACAAACAGCAGTGGCCCCAAAACAGATCCTTGTGTTATACCACTAGTAACTGGACTCCAGTCTGAACATTTCCCATCTACCACCATATGACAGCAGTTCAGTCAACAAAGATGAGTTCTCAACCGATCGAAGTTGGATTGCGGCAACGCCCGGCACTGGATTTTCGTTGTCGTTTTTATCGCTAACATGAACCTTACAATTTAATAGGTCTTGCATCCTAAATGCTCTATCACTGGTCATTGATCCACTTGTGTCTTCCCCTGTCCCAATAGTGCCCTCTGGTTGGTCAGGTGACATAATGCTGCAGAAAGCATCTTGAATACTTTCCAGAAAACTGTTTGTTTAAAAATAAATTTAGAGTATCCAATTTCGTTTTCAATTATGAGTCAATTTAGCGTTGCCAAACCACCTACCCTTCATATCTTTTGGGTTGCGGTGATGAGACACACGCAGACACGGGGAGAATGTATAATCTTCGCATGACCAGTGACCCGGGACCAGGATCGAAGCCGAGTACTTGAGGCAGCAAGGTTAGCCATTGTGCCACCGTGCTGCCCTGACATTCGTCCCTCTTGACTCTTTAAACTCGTGTTCTATATTTGGATACGTAAAGTCCCCCGTTATAATGATTTTCTAATTCTCGCAATTCTCTGTAATTGTTTCGCAATTGTTTCTTCTGAATCACGTCCACTAACCGTTGCTCTTGGTACGACATCTATTTATGTCAATGCACTTGTACAATCCTTTCCGCGATCTAGAGAGAATCCGTCCTTGGCACATCCAGAAGTCCCTCATTCTCTCCAATAATGTAATGTTATATTTCATCACAGTTACGTATTTATCCCCATTTACTTCATTTCCTCTCCCCACTATGCATCTTATACCAGGGAGTACTTAACGTCCAGTTCTGACCTTTTTTTGGCCAAGTACATGTTATCACGTTTGATTGTGATTCAATTTGTAAATCTGTGCCTGCAGGTCGCCACTCTTGTTCGCCATACACCTTGAATTCACATTCTTGCGGATTATCTTTGGCTTAAGTTGTTTTTCACTTGCACTCTAATCCTTATCCGATTAAATGTTATATTAGTTCGTAATAGTGTTCGGTCGAACGGTCTAAAGAATTCTATTTGCTTTGATCACCGAAAAATGGTCGGCAATTGTTAATATACCTCTACGTTCTATTGCCAATGTTCTTCTCTCTACTCTAGAATTACCCTCAGGTTTTAGTCCCTTTCGAAATCTATAAGAAAACCTCTCCAACAGCACGAGTAATCATCACCGTGAGGACACAATTCTAAGTTCCGTTAAGTTGTAACCTTTCGTTATTGTACAGGGCCAATTGCTCTACTTCCGGTCCCAATGCTTCAGAAATGTAAAGCCCTACCTCTCACTCAATTTGTCCAAACATTTGTTGAATTGCTTAATCTTCGTGTCACCATGCCAATTGGTACGTGATACTCAGAGTGATCTTGATATAACTGCTCTTTAATTCCTACTTTTCAATTTGATTACGACTGCTTTAAAATCCGTGCATTACCCCTGTCCCTTTTTCTGTCTCTGTCAATGACATTACCGGTGCCGTGACCTCTGGCGGTTCACACTGGCGCAAAATAATTCCCTGCAGCTTCCATGTGACATCCTTCACCCTTGCTCCAGTCAGGCAACATTTCATCCCCGGGTGACTGACACGGCCGCAACAATGGATGTCTGATCAACTAACAATGGTATTTCCAATTACTATAACGCTTCATTCCTTTCCCCTCCCTTCCTGTGCAGCTGATCCAACCATATGATAGGCGACCATGGCCTCTGTTACCAGTCCTCTGAGGATGCATCTCGCTCAACAACAGCCAAAATAGAAAAACGGATGGAGTGCGTGGAAGCCTCAGAGGCTTCGGGCACTCCTGTTTAGTTTTATTCGATAATATGGGCGTCACGCATTCACTCGCTGGCGGGGTGCTTCTCAGTTGCGGCGTGCCCATTGCTTTTGTCGAGTTGATCGCATAATATCCAGCCTTGCTGAATGCACTACAGGGAATCCAGGCACCGCTCGATTTCTGCAACCCGGGTTTCAGGTTATTTTAACTGGTGAAACATCCTCAAGATAAAATCATTGAGTGGCCTTTGGGTCAGACGGACCACCCGTATTTCGCAACCACAAACATATTTTGAAATGCTTGCAGAGTACACTGACCATATTGATGAGGAAGCACAACGTTATAGATCCACAAGGGGTCGCATTACATACGCAAAATTATTCTACGTGTATGAATGTTCGGCAGTTGAATGTTGGGCACAGGTCATGATTTGATTTCTCTCGTGGCAAATCGGCTTTATATATTTACAGGCATCGTTTAACATCAACTGCTCGGCTATTTCGTTGGTCACTTATCAGTGTCGTAGAAAATAGTTTTGCGCTGCGGTTCAGTCACACTAGATGAACTGATGGTTGAGCAATAACTTTACATTGCAACATTGGTTGTCTCCAACAGAGACGAGATTCCCTGGTGCCCCACCCGCCTGTTGCACTGCTGTGCAACGTTTGCTGGCACGGGAATTCTTCCTTCCCGCAGCTCTCCAATTAGTGTTCCCATTGAAGCTACGACACACCGTCGGTAAACCCACGGGCAGGGGTGCGCTGCCATTAGGAAAATTGAATCCAAAAAGCAGGAGAATTTCGATTTTAATTTGAAAGTAGTTGTATTTCTTTGATTGCTCATGTTGTACATGCTCCAATCTTGGTGGAACCATTTCAACGGCTTTTGCGGGCTAATTGCATTCCCTTCCAACTCTCCCTGTCCCATCCTTCCGGGAGCACCGTGACGCCCAAGGGGAAACAATCTTCGTAATCGGCTCCAGCCGTTGTGATTCTCTGATACCGCCGGCAGTGCTCTCCCGCCGGCAAGTTTCCGGCGTTGTGGGGTGACCTCAATGTGAAAAGCAATTGATATGTAGCAGGAAGGCGGAATCTGAGTCAAAAAAGGGGTGCCTCAGGGAAACACCTGGCTGGGGGACAGGAGAAATTCGCCATTCAGATTCAACTCTGATTATAGTTCCGTACCCTTCGTTAAATTGTATCTATGTCCCTGTGTCTGTCCAACTCCCTAACAGGTATACCGTTTTAGATACTGTTGGGGGGCGGGGGGAGGGGGGGCGTGTAGCCGATCAGGGGAAATCAACAAATGCAGCCTGAACAGTGGCACCAGAATTGGCTATGTTACTCAGCAGGGGAGGGAAAAGTGCAGGAGTGCGATAGTTGTAGGGGACTCTATAGGAATGTGCACATATAGGCTCTTCAGTGGATGGGAAATAGACTCCAGGGTAGTGTATTGCCTCCCTGATGCCAGGGCCAAGGATGTCTCTAAACGAATTTAGAAAATATTGAAAGGGAAGAGTGACCAGACAGAGGTCGGAGTACATGTATGTGCCAACGACATAGGCAGGAAGAGCGATGGGGTCCTGCAGAAGGATTTCAGTGAGTTAGGAGATAAACTAACAAGCAGGACCTCTGAGGTTGTAATCTCAGAATTATTCACTGTGCCACGTCCAGTTATGCTAGAAATAGGACGATAGGTCTGCTAAATACCTGGCGAAACTGGTAGTATAGGGGAGAATGTTTCATATTTCTGGAACACTGGGATCTCTTCCGGGGCAGGTGTGACATGTACACGAATGGCCGTTTGCATCAAAGGTGGAGGGGCACCAATACCATAGCTGGGACGTTTGCTAGAGTCATTCGAGAGAAATGTAAATTGGTATGGCAGGGGTGGGAACCAGAGCGCTATCGTTGAAAGTATAATAACTGAAGGGGAAATATGGAATAAAAATAACAGAACAACATCACCCTGTCTGCTCAAACGCAGTGATTTGAAGTTTATTTATTTGAACGCCAGAATTATAGCGGGTAAGGCAGGTGATCTTCGAGATTGGTACATGGAAATACCCTGTTGTGGCTATCACCGAATCATGATTAAAGGAAGGGCAGGATTGGCGACTGAACGTTGGAGGATATAGATGCTTCAGGAGAGATGGAGTTGGATATAAAACGGTTGGGGATGCAGCCTTACTGGGTAGGGAGAATATTATAGGCGTAATGCGGGAAGACATCTTGAAGTGCTCATGCAATGTTGCAATCTAGTAGAGCTCAGGATCAGGAAGGGGTCATTCACAATGTTGGTCATTTATTACATGCTCCCTAACTGCCAGCGAGAGATAGAGGAGCAGATAGGTAGGTGGATTTTGGATCGGTGGAAAACTAACAGGGTTGTTGTGTTAGGGGACTTTAATTTCCCCTATATTAACCAGGACGCATTTACTGCTCGGGGTTTGGATGGAATAGAGTTGTAAGGTGTATCCAGGAAGCCTTCTTGAATCAATGTGTTGATAGTCCAGCTCGGGGAGGGGCAGTATTGGATCTGGCGTTGGGAATGAGCCTGGACAGGTGGTTGAGATTTGAGTCTGGTAACATTTTGGGAGAAGTGATCACAATTCTGTAGGTTTTAGGGTACGTTTGTACAGGGATAAGGGTAACCCTCGCATTGAGGTGCTAAACTCGGGAAGTGCAAATCCCCACAACATTAGACACAAATTGAAGAATCTAGTTTGGGTGCGGCGGTTGGATTGTAAATCAGCATCGAACATGTGGGAGTCTTCCGAGTGACAGTTGATTAGCATTCGGGAATGTCACGTTTCTGACAGAACGAAGTATAACTATGGGAAGTTTAGGGAGCCTTGGATAACGAGGGATATTGTGAACCACGTAAAAATGAAAAAGGAGACGTTTGTATGGTCTAGAAAGGTCAGGACAATCGAAAACCTTGAGGATTATAAAAGAAGTAGCAAGGTTCTGAAGCGGTTAATTATGAGGGCTAGGAGGGACCATATACAGTCTTTGGCAAGTAGGATTAAGTTGAATTCGAAAACGTTTTATTCATTCGTAAAAAGCAAGACGGTGGTCCTGGAATTGATTTAACCACTTAAGGACAGTGGGGGAACCAATGTGTTAAACCAGAGATAATGGGCGAGGTACTAAATGAGTACTTTGTATCAGTGTTCACCAAATAATAATAATAATAATCGTTTTTGTCACAAGTAGGCTTCAATGAAGTTACTGCGAAAAGCCCCTATTCGGCACATTCCGGCGCCTGTTCTGGGAGGCCGGTACGGGAATTGAGAACGCGCTGCTGGCCTTGTTCTGCATTACAAGTCAGCTGTTTAGCCCACTGTGCTAAACCAGCCCCTCAAGGGACTTTGTGGAAGTTGATACTTGGGTAGGGTATGTGAACAGCCTGGATCATGTTAATGTCGAAAAGGAGGAGGTATTGGGTTTTGGAAAGATATTAAGATAGATATGTCTCCTGGGCCGGGTGTGATTTATCCCACAACACTGAGTGAAGCAAGGGAGGACATTTCTGGGGCCTCGACTGACATCATTGTATCCTCATTGGCTACAGATGAGATCACAGGGGACTGGGGGATAACTATTGTGGGACCACTGTTCAAGAAAGGTAGCAGGGGTAATCCTGGGAACTATAGGAGCTTGAGCCTCACGTCAATAGTAGGTAAATTATTGGAGAGAATTCTCAGTGACAGGATGTGTACATATTTGGAAACAATGGACGCATAAGCGATCGAGAGCATGGTTTTGTGAAGAGGGGGTCGCACCTCATTAACTGAATCGATTTTTTTGAAGAGGTGACAAATATGGTTAATGAGAGGAGGGCGATGGATGTTGTCTACGTGGACTTCAGTAAATCATTTGCAAGGCGACTGGCGGCAGACTGGTACAAAAAGTGAAGTCACCTAGGATCAGATGTGAGGTTGCAAGATGGATACAGAACAAGGTCAGTCATTGAAAGTAATGAGTAGCCGCAGAAGGGTGTGTTTTCTGAATGAATGGATCTGACTAGTCGTGTTCCACAGGAATCTGTGCTTGGGCCTCTGTAGTGTACATAAACGATTTGGAGGAAGATGTAGCTGGTCGGATTAGTCAGTTCGCAGATGGCCCGAAGGTTCGGGAATGTGGCAGATAGTGTTGAGGATTGTCAGAGGATACAGCAGAACACAGACAGGTTGGGGAATTGGGCAGAGAAATGCCAAACGGAGTTTAATCCGGACAGATGTGAGGTAATGCATTTTGGTGGGTCTAACAGAGAGGAGAAATGAAGGAATATGGAAAGTTAGAGAGATGTGGGCATCCCTTGCTGGGAGATATGTCACGTGCTGCTTATATTGTTTGTCATGCAAGTATGTCTGTAATCTAGCTTCACCAGATTTACACCTCATGTTTCGGTGTCGATGATGCTGTACCTGCATCTTAATTGCAGCAAGATTGATCCCCTGGTTTTGTGGCACTGGCGGAATGGAGACCATGACATTACAGTTTGGCGCTAATTACGTTTCTGTTGCTGCAGATGGTCCACGGCGCCTAAATGGATGCCCAATCCTGACTTGATCCATCCATCAGTAGTGTTGCGACTGAGCTGTGCTTGCTTGGCTTGAAGCCATGAAGCATTTTGGAGTCTAGGGCCGATAATGAGGACTCACAGCACAATTCCCTCCAGACTGTATGCCACTGTGCCACAATACCTGGTATCCCACCGGCAGGGCAGACCCAGGGTTGCAAATAGTGGTGTTGGGACGTTATTCGTAGTGTATGGTTCCGCAAGTATTTCAATATGAGGTGGTTGATTAACTGCCTGTGAGACAACTCTCCCAATTTTGCACATGCCCCAAGACAGCATGTTCGACAGGCCAGGGTTTGACAGCCTCGTCTCCAGTGGCTAAGTGGATGGCAGGTGGTCCATCCGGTTAACTTCCTTTTTGTAGACTTAGTGGCGGTTTGTTACAACTGAGTGCTTGCTAGGCCTGTTCAGAGCGCATTTAAGAGTCAACGATATTGCTGTGGACATTTAAGCGAGACCACAGTTCCATCCCCGAAGGGCATTTACGAACCAACTGGGATTTGTTTAGGAAAATCTGCAATGGTTTCATGCTTATCAATCGACATTTAATTCCAGACATTTATTGTATTCAATTTACACGACCTGTCGTGGGGGAAATTTGAACCAGTGTTCCCAGACTGTTTGAAATTGTTCCATTTTTTTCTTCTTAACTATGGCTGTAAGAATCATCCGAAGGGTAATTTCGGCTGGTGGACTGTGCTGGACAATTGCCGTGTGATCCTTAGCTTTGTGGTGTGGTGGCTGCCCCGTACGCATCGTTTAAGTTGTGCCAACCCCATACACTGCACTGGTGCTTCGAGATTACCGACTACTATTCTCAAACAGGAATTTCATTGAAACGGATGTAATCGATTTGCGCTGCTACTGTTCATGCTGTCTGCACGAATAGCGCTCGCGTTATCGAAGTTACCTGAGTATGTATTGAGTTTTCGTTTGATCTATCACGTCTCAATGCCGATATTGATCATTCTGTCAATTTATTTAATATTGAGTGCACGTGAGGTTGTATTGGGTAAAGAAAGAAAAATGCTTTTGCCCCATGCTAGCAACATTTTCTCTCTGGGCACTGCACCAGATTTTGGATGGAAATGTCGCTCGTCAAACATAAACAATTCAGTATGGAGACTGGCCTTTTGTCCCAGTTCAAAACTTTCCAAAGTATCCATTCTGAGCTTCACATCGTCTTTCTCATCGACTGCCATTGAAATAATATCCAAGTAATCCTGTCTTTCATAATGTTATCCAGGATCTTCCTAAATGTATCAATAGTTTTGTTCAGAACTGGCACACATGTGTTGAGTTTTACGTTCACACCACCATCTGGGAAAGTAAGTGTTCATTGAATATTGAAGGTGTGTCAGTGGCTATTTTGCATTGCTGATTCATCCTTACATGTAGATATACAGGGGCATGTATGCTTTTTGTAATCTCAGCACACATGGGCAGCGCGGTGGCGCAGTGCTAAGCATTGCTTCCTCATGGCAACCATGTCCCTGGTTCAATTCGGGCTCTGAGGCACTGTTGAATCCATGTGGAGTTTGGACATTCTCCCAGTGTTTGCATGGGTCTCACCCACATAACCTAAAGGTGTGCAGGGTAGTTTAATTGGCCACAGTAAATATCCCCTTAATTGGAAAAAAACTGAATTCTATGCTCTAAATTTAAAAAAAAACTGTCAGCACACATCATAATCCGTTAAATACCTCGGGTCAGGACAACAAACTAAAATAAACCTCGCAGTTCAAGTTCTTTGCTGATTCGGAATCAAATTAACTTTAAATGTTGAACCATGATCAAGTTCTTTTTGATCAGTTCCTTTTGATCAAGTAATTCCTCAATACTTCCGCATATACTCCCCATGTACTCCGACAAACGCACATTGCAAAACTATGCAAAGATATCTCTGAAAAAGAGTCGTTCACACTCGAAATGTTAACTCTGTTTCGGTCTCCACAGTTGCTGTCTGCTTTGTTCTTTCCAACATTTTCTATTTGTGTTTCATATTTCTAGCATCCGCAGTATTTTTCATTCAGTAATTTAGCAACAATATTGACTTGAGCCTCGGTGCCAATTTCATTTCATGCTACAAATCATTCTGTGTACATAGACAGAATCCATGTAATAATCCATATAATTTGAAATGTTTTATGATTGTCTAGCGTTTGTGAATTGGGTCATCGGACGGATTGGGGGCGAAGATTTATGTAACGTATGGTTACAATTAATGCAATTTCACGAGTGTTTCAGGATTCAGGGTAGTGGGTATCTGGAACCCGCTACCGGAGGAGGTGGTGGAAGCAGTGACGATAGAGACATTTAAGGGGCATCTTGACAAATACATGAATAGGATGGGAATATAGGGATACAGACACAGGAAGTGTAGAAGATTGTAGTTTAGTCGGGCAGCATGGTCGGCACGGGCTTGGGCCTGTTCCTGTGCTGTACATTCCTTTGTTCTTTGTTCTTGATTCAGGTTGGTAATGCGGTAAAACAATGAACCTCCTCAGCATATCTCCACCTGTATTTCGATCTATTTATCTGACTATTCGACTGACTATCTGCATGCATACAGTTCAATTGTCTGCGTCATTATCTATGCTTGTCTGCTTTTTATTTTGGTTGAGCAAGTCATATATTTCTTCATTTTCTTTTTGTACCTGAAGCGTTTGCTACCATGTATGGACTGGTGTGCGTGTGAAGGGGATCACACTAATTTTTAATTCTCAGAACAATGCAGTCATAGAAACACACACATTTATTGTCAGAGAAATGAAATGCTTACCAATGTCTTTCTGAATCGATTCTAATTGTTCTAATTCTAAAATAAAACAACCACATATTATAGTCTATGTTTGTAAGTTATATCACATTTTTTGTTTATTTAGAAAAGGATAATCGCAGTTTCACGGGCAAAATAAATACAGCACTCTCCAGATATTATGCTCCAGATCGCTGTAAAGTTTGATTTCGAAAGAACTTGACCGTCCATCAGCTTATTCTCTTGTTTAGTGGTTGATTAATTTTAGTGGGTAATACCCTTTACTTGTTATCACTATGGATCCTGTACGGGTCCTCCCTGTTCCTTCTTGTTTATTCCCTGCCTATTCCCTTGTAATCCTCGTTATTTCATTATTGCCGTTAACATTTTGATCCATGGATGATTGACGGCCATATGTCGTTTCGGCAGACTGCATTTCGAATTGAAGCAGGAAAAAGCAATGACATTTACCTTTCAATCAAACAACAGGATACTAGAGGCTGTGCGATTCCGACTGGTGATTGGATTTCCTCAGTGATAACTCAGTTTGAATGATGCGTCTGGGCATTGGCGGCAGGGTGGCACAGTGGTTAACGCTGCTGCTTCATAATACTTGGGTTCGATTCCCGCTTTCGGTGCGGAGCCTGCACGTTCTTCCCGTATCTGCGTGGTTTTCCTCTCGAAAGTCTTGCTTTTTGGGTGTATTTGATATTTTGAATTCTCCCTCAGTGTCCCTGAACAGGCGCCCTAGTGTGGCAACTGGAGAATGTTCACAGAAACCTAATTGCAGTGTTATGTAAACCTACTTGTGGTACTAGAAGGTTCTTATTATTAAAAGGCTGCACTCTGCCCGGTAACAGGTAGTGATTACGGCAATAATGAACCCCTGGAATGTTTTTGAGAGGCACGAGGTTCCATTTTCGTTTAAATTTTCGTTCTGGCAGCGGAGGGAAACGGTCTCTAAAAATCACCACCAGGAAACTGCTTCTGCGTATATTCAAATATGATCCAGTTTGTTCACTAACCAATTAGCATGTGGATGTTGAATTCCTGGAAGCAGAGCCTGAAGGCAGTTCTCGAACTGAGGGCAAAGCCTGCTAAAACAGGGTCTCCGAGCAGGACAATTGTGAGTAAAAACTAAAAGGACTGTGATTCCCAATTTTACTGTGCGGAAAGTCTGCAAGGACCAATTATCCGATGCAAAAACTATTTTGTCTTCCACACACATGTATTTGCCCTCCCCCTATATATATATGTTTGAATTTTGTGTGCGTGTAGAGTATAGGGGAGGAAGATTACAGGATGAATTAGGCATGTATTAATATTTAACTAACTGTAGCTGCTGGGAATGTCACCATTAATCCTGTTATAAACAAACAGTAATTGCGTTTCAACTTGCAACCTTGGTGATTGTCATTGTTTGGCAGCCACACCTGGAGTAGTATGTACAGTTTTGGTCCAAGTAAAATTATGCTGTATTCTGGAAAGCTATTTTGCCTTTCTCTTGCTTTGAACGCCGCTTTGATACTTGAATGCCTACAGAATATTTTTGGGAATTCTCTTTATGCTGGCTAACAGATTTTGTTAAAATCCCTCTTCTCTTACCCAACTTGATTTTTCACCTTCGCCAGAACCTTCTGAATTCTTGTTCGTTGTCGAAATATTTTAAACATTCAACCAGGAGAATGTCACGTTTTATGTATTACCTTAACAAATTTCATTTGTGTTTTCATCCTGGAATTTATGCGTTCACTTGCACCGCCGTTGAATGTAAGGACACAATCCAGACTATTTCCAGATCATTTCTGCCTCAACTTTATTCCATTATGCAGCGACAGTTTTTGTTTCACGCCACTGTTTCATTCCTATCTGAGAACACCAGCTCAGTTGCCTCTCCTGTAGTCCAACATATGTACTCTGAATTTCCCATGATCTTCTTCTATGAACGCCCTAAACATGGCAATAGAATGATTACTGTATCCTAAACACCACCCCCCCCCCCACACACACACACACACACCACTGGCAATTTATCTACTCGGCCCACCTATTTTCAGGAACCAGATTTATCCGTCCATCGTCGGAATTCCGGCAGTTGAGATTCATTGTTGCCGCCCGCAGCACACCTGGCCCCGTCGATTTCCTTGCAGGTTGGTTGGGTTCAATGGAAAACCCCATTGAAAAGAAGCAGGAGTCATGAATCCTGGCTCCATGAGCGGCACTTCGTCGAAAAACTCGCGGCTGTGCGAAAGGGATACACGAGCCAATCCTGCAGAAAAATTCCTGAATGCATATTAGGATTTTTCCCTCTCATCGTGCTTTAATTATGACTCCTAAATGTTCTTCTCAAGAAGAAATTATTCATGAAACGGCAGTGGCGTTGTCTTCTCACTGCAAAGTTTTATCGCTGAACAGATCAGCGAGCCAACTTCCCACTTCCCATGTTATGTACCGGCTCTTATATTTGTGCCAAGTCTATCAGATGGAATCATGTCAAAATATCTGCCAAAACACATGTGCAATTCAAAAAAACGAGCTAATTACATTAAATCTATCCTCCCCATTACTTCCTGAATCAGCCAATCCTGTTAAAAAGACACGCTGCATTCTCCGTTTCTCAGCTGCATGTTTCCCGTCAGCGCGTCCTTCGGTAGTGACGGGATTATATAATTCCATCACTGTTCAGTTGGATTTCCCATGGAAGTTACCCTCGGCCGCCAGGAACCAGCAGGTGGTGTTACGTTGTGGAGGGAAAAGTCAATGAGGCCAATGTTTCACTCTTATCAACTATTTTAACTAGTTGATCATCTTTTTTAATTGACTGTTTATATTATTCCACGGAGGTTAATGTTTACAATGAACATTCTGGCGCCCGTGAGGCAATATCGTGGTTTTTGCATCAAGTTCAGAAGCGTATACTACTGAGATCTTGGGAGGGATCTACCGAAGACCGCCAGCGGGGATCTACCGACCACGCTGTTGTAACGGTACTTCTCGAATAGAGCACGCCCCCCCCCCCCCCCCCCACACACACACACACGCACACACACACCTCGGCAAGAAAGCTCATTGCCAGGAAACCCCTGCCGGGATTCTAAATTGGCAGATATTGATTTTGTAATCGGCGATCAGATGAAATATCCACTCGGAAGACAATATAGGCCCGGCGGAGGTTTGACGCAGGTCAGCCATGCTCTGCCCGTAAGTGGCGTATTCGCATTGAGCTCTGCACGTCATTTCAACGGTGTTGGCGTGTCATTATCAGTCCCTCGCGCGATGCTTCACCTTCGATTGGCCGAGTTCCCGATGTGTGGTCTCAGTGGTCAGGAAGCCGGCGTGGCGGCTGAGGAATGTGGCCAACGCTGCGACACTCGGCCCGGATTCGTGCCGCTGGCCCGTGGGTCTTCCGCGTGAGTCGGTGGGACTGTTGCAGGGAGCCAGGGCGTGGCCTGAGGGGTCGCGACTGGTGGGTGGTGTACACCGAAGATGAAGTTAACTGAGTTTGGTTTGGGGTAAGACACTGATATAATAATTAATTGTTTGAAACCATGTATGTATTGGAAAAATAGGCACCGCAAAGATCGCCTAGATGAAGCGTTAACCGGGTGCATTCTAACAATATCACGGAGCAGCACACACTGTGGTTAATAAGAGGCCGTTCCAATTTAGATCTTCTAATGTAGGGTGAAAATAGTTTCATGGATGATGTCATCGGTAGGATAGCCTCCCTCCTCCAAATTGTAGTGTTCACAGCATCGATGAGTGTATTTACTTTGAGGAAGAGGAAGGAATACCGAAGAGTCGGGTATTCAACTGAAATACGGCCAATTATGAAGGCTTTGTGAGCTGGCTGGGAAATTGGAATTTAGGCGAAGGGATCAGTCCCAACAGTTGGAGACACTACAGTAGATGTATTGTAATGCGCAGTGCAAATATATTTCAGTGAGAACAAAAGACTTCGAGGCAAGGAGGTGCCATGTGTGATTAACGAAGGAATGAACGATAGCATCAAAGTGAAGGTAAATCCGTTCAATTCCGCGATGATTAGCGGAAGATTAAAATATTACTTGGAAGACATAAGTATAAACGAATGTGTGAACAACATAATGGATTGAGAATTTAAAGAGGTTGAAAAAGTTTGCAGCAAATATAAGATAAACGGTAAGTGTCCATGTTGGCAATTGAAGAGAAAAGAGTACGGCATCATGGATTGCTGCACAAAAGAGTAAGTACGGTGATCTAAATACGGTTGCATAGTGGTTAGCACTGTCTTTCACAGTGCCAGGGTCCCAGGTTCAATTCCCGCCTTGAGTCGGCGTCAGTGTCGAGTCTGCATATTCGCCCCATGTTTGCGTGGGTTTCCTCCGGGTGCGCCGGTTTCCTCCCACATGTCCCGAAAGGCATGCTAGTTCTCCATCGAAATGTCTGACCAGGCGCCGTAGTATGGTGACTCGGGGACTTTCACCGTAACTTCTTGCAATGTTCATGTCAGCCTACTTGTGGCACTAAAAACATTATTATTATTATAATAGAAAGTACGGAACTCGAATCTGGACCAGGAGTAGAGCATTCGGTGTGTCAACTGGAAATTAATTTTGAATCTGCATTTACTCCAGACGATACAAAGAGCTCTTTGAAATAGGAGGGCTTGAGGGCTTAAAGAGTTGAAAGGGACAAACTCAAGAAAGTCACAGTCGTCGGGGAACGAGGACAGAGGCAATTAGTGGAACTCAAAGGTGAACAGTCCCAAGGACGTGAAAGATTTAACCTAGAGACTTAACGATGTAACCGCTGAGAAAGTGTATGCTTTTATTTTATATTCCCAAAATTGTCTAGATTCAAGGAATGTCCCGTCAGATTAGAAATTAACTGATTCAACTCCTTTGTTCAAGATAGGAGGGGAATGTAATGCAGAGAACCGCAGGCCACTCAGCTTAACATATTTCATATGAAAACACGGGTATTTATTACATCTGAAGTTGTAACCCGGCTCTTATAAAAATCACCGTGTCAGCAAATTCAGCAGAGTTTTTTTGAAAAGATAATCGAGTTCGAATTACTAAATAGAATGTTATGATGAAATACAAATAAACTCGCTTAAAGGGACCATGTCGATCTCATCCACTTAGATTTGCATAAAGCATTTGACAATGGGCCGCATCCACGATTTCTGGACAAAATGTTGCAAAGGTCAACGTATTATTATGGAAAGGGCATTGGCTAGCTGTCGGAAAAAGAGCGTGGACAAAAATGTATCATTTTCGGGTTGGCAAATGGAGCGAGTGGTGTGATCCATTAATGCACGCTCCGACCATGTATATGCACAATAGATTCCAGCCAACTGTTGTTTATTCAAATTTATGTCGGAAAGTAAGTTTTAAAGAGGCAATACCCAGTCTGCAATGGGATAGTCAGCACAAAATTCACAGTTAATGTATACCGTCAGTAAATGTCGACTTTCCTCGTCCAGCATGAAGAATAAAACTAACATTTCACATTAAAGGGGAGTGATTGCACATTGCTGATGTTAAACGGGACGTGGCTGCATTTGTACAGATGCAGACAACACATGGCAAATAATCCAATTTAATGCTAATGATTATGGGAGGTCGAAGACAAAACACAATGAATAATACTTTGCGGACGCTGCACAGACTTTTGATGAGATGTTACCTGAAGTATTTTCAACAGTTTTACTCTCCCTCATTTCAATAGGGTATGCAAAGCGTTTTAGCGAAGGCTCTTTCATGGAATGAGTGGTTTATCCTATGATAAACGATCGGATTACTCGGAGGCTGTCGCTATTGGATTATGTAAGAATGATAGTCGATCTTATTGAAGCATATAAGGGGCCATACTTTCCACAAAGTGGCGATCAGTTTTGTTCGGCTAGAAATCTGAGAAAATCAGCCGTAATATTTCATGAACTCGCTTCGTGAAGCAGAGAAATTTAAAGATCCAATTCCAGATGACAAGTCCTTGAGCGGGTAAGCAACCAGGTTAATTGGATAACCTCGGTCTGGGCAGGAAACTGAACATTGTCTTCCTGGTGGATCCGACAGGGATGTGCGGGCTTCGGGAAACAGAGATGTGTGGGACGGACATCGAGGCCAGTGGCTGGGATTTGACATTGGACACGTGTAGGGGAGGGGGACATTTAGATAATGAAGGGTTGCTGCATGAATCATAGGTTGTTCGGGGGTCGGGCATCTGAGCTGGGGTGTCGCGTAACAATTGCGACGTTGGTCATTTGGCGTGTTTGGTTATTGTATGGCATGGGGTGTTCAATACTTGGCGATTGGATTTTCATCTGTTGGGTGGTGGTTCGAGTACAACGAATGTCAGACTTTCAGGGTATTGCTCGTCGGGATGGTTCGCGGGAGTCGGGAAATGGTGATCTTTTGTGGGGATGGGGACGAAAGAGAAAATGCTGGAAAATCTCAGCAGGTCTGGCAGCATCTGTAGGGTGACAAAAGAGCTAACGTTACAAGTCCAATGACTCTTTGTCAAAGCTGGCTGTAGCCTGCCTAACCGGAAGATGCGATGTTGTTCCTCCAGTTTGCGTTGAGCTTCACCTGAACACTGCAGCAGGCCCAGAACAGACATGTCTGCATGGGAGCAGGGTCATGTGTAAAAATGACAAGCAACGTGTATGTCAGGGTCCTGAATGCGCACAGACCGAAGGCGTGCAGCAAAACGATCACCCTGTCTGCGTCTGGTCTCTACGATATAGAGGAGACCACATTGGGAGCAGCGAATGCAATAGGCCAGATTGGAAGAGGTGCAAGTGAAACGCTGCTTAACCTGGAATGAGTGTTTTGAGCCTGGGATGTTAAGCATGGAAGAGGAAATAGGGCAGGTGTTACACCTTGCATGGGAAGGTGCAATGGATGATGGGAGAGGTACTGGGTATGGTGCAGGAGTGGACAAGATATTCTCGGAGGAAACGGTCTCGGCGGAATGCTGATGGAGATAATAAGGAGTGAAGGGAAGATGTGTTTGGTGCTGGGATCACGCTGAAGTTGGCGAAAATGCGGAGGATTATGCTTTGCATCTGGAGGCTGGTGGGAGAAAATGTGAGGACGAGGAGGACTCTATCCTTGTTCTGGAAGGGAGTGGCGCGGAAGATAGAGCTAACTCTGTTGAGTTGCCCTGTCAACAAATGTAGGTGGGAAATCACGGTTGGGTTGAGGAAGAAGGAACACATTTTCAAAGCACCGTTTTGTAAAGTGGCATCATCGGAACACATGCGACGGACGCGAAGGAGTTGAGAGAAAGGGATGGAGTCCTTACAGGGTGTAGGGTGCGAAGAGCTGTAGTCCAGACAGCGGTGGGAGTCAGTGGGCGTGTAGTGGATATTAGTGGAGAGTCTATTGCCGGAAATGGAGATAGAAAGATCAAGGAAGGGAGGGACGTGTCTTAGAAGGACCAGGTGAAAGCCATGGAGGGGTGGAAACTGGAAGCGAAGTTGATGAATTATTCCATGAATGAAGCGGAACCAATATAGTCATCAATGTATCGGTAAAGGAGTTGTGGGAGGGGACCGGGTAGGCCTGGAACAAGGAATATCCCACGAACCCCATCAAATTCAAGCGTAGCTGGGATCCATGCGGGTACCCATTGCTACACCTTTGATTTGGAGAAATTGGGATGAGTTAAAGGAGAAGTTGTTGAGAGATAGAACGAGCTCAGCCAGGCAGAGGGGAGTGGTGATGGATGGGAATTGGCGGGGTCTCTTCTCGATAAAGAAGCGAAGAGCTCACAGGCCATCCTGGTGTGGGATGGGGGTGTATAGAGATTGTACATCCATGGTGAATAGAATGCGGTTTGGGCCAGCGAAACGGAAGCTGTCAATATGACACAGTGCCTCAGAGGAATCCCAGATGAAGGTGGGGAGGGAATGGACCAGATGAGTGGGGATGGAGTGAAGATACAAGGAAATAAGTTCGGTGGGGCAGGAGCATACTGACACAATGGCCTGCCGTGACAGTCCCGTTTGTTGATTTTTGGGAAGTAGATAAAAGCGGGATGGGAGACTGTGAGGTTGCAGGCTGTGGGGGGAAGGCATCCGGAGGAAATGAGGTCACTGACGGTGTTGGAGATAATGGCTTGATGTTCAGTGGTCTGGTCATATTCCAGGGAGAGTTAGGAAGAAGTACCTGAGACTTGGCGCTCGGCCTCTGCGAGGTACACGTCAGTGTGCCAGACGACAACAGCACCCCCTTTGTCAACAGGTTTGCTGACAAAGTCTGGGTTAGACCTGACGGAGTGAAGAACAGAAACTTCTCAAGGAGAGAGGTTGGAATGGGTAAGGGGGGCAGAAAAATTAAGACGGCCAATGTCCCATCGACAGTTCTCAATGAAAAGATCAGGGGCTGGTAATTGTCCCGGCGGGGGGTGGGGTCCACTTGGAGGCAGATGAAAGGATCAGTGTAACGGGGGGAGTATTCTTGCCCAAAGTAGTGGGCACGGAGACGAAGGCAACGAAAGAAGAGTTCAACATCATGTCGAGCCCGGATTGATTGAGGTGGGGACGCAAGGGTACAAAGCTGTGTCCTTTGCTGAGAACAGCACACTCATCCTCAGAGAAGGGAAGGTCGGAGGTTATGGGGAACACGCGGCAACAGCTGGAGTTGGGAGAAATGGGGCAAGCGGGATTCGGACTGGTAGAGCGCCTTGAATGGGAAGGGGTGCTGATACTGGGAGAAATTGGGTGCGAGGGATTGGGACTGGTCGAGGGCATAGTCTGTGGTGTTGCTATATTGCTGATGCTCGCGTTCCTTAACATCTGCAAGAAACATGAAAAGATTCTTGTTAATACGTCGAATGATGCGAAGGATCAAATGAAACTGGGGACAGAGACAGATTTGAGGAAGAGTAAGACGGTGCTGCTGGAGAGACATGTCGAGGGTCTTCATTTGGCGGCGCATGACCCTGAGTGTGGCATTCAGGATGCAGCCAGAGCAGCAATTGGAAGAACGTTGTATATCGTGGAGGTACCTGTAATCCTGGAGGTTACATGCAGTGTGGAATTTAAGTTGAAATCTCCGTGGGGTCAGTCGGAGATTAAGTTAGTCACTGAGGAAGGAAATACCTGCTGAGACTTTCCCGCATTTTGTCTTTCGTTTCAGATTCCAACATCTGCAGTAATTTGCTTTGATATTATATAGGGATGGGGAGTCTAACATCGGGAGGGTAAGGGTACGTCGGTGTGGGAGTTGGAATAGACATCCTAAGTGGTTTCAAACATTGATCGGGTGGGGTGGCATATCTGTAGGAGCGCGCACATGCATGGGATTATGGCCATTGGGAGATGGTTGCGTCGAACAGTTTAAGCTCCCAGTGTTGGACATCGATGGGAGGAAAGGGGTTGGACATCCGACTGAACAAAGAACAAAGACATGTACAGCACAGGAACAGGCCCTTCGGCCCTCCAAGCCCGTGCCGACCATGCTGCCCGACTAAACTACAATCTTCTACACTTCCTGGGTCCGTATCCCTCTATTCCCATCCTATTCATGTATTTGTCAAGATGCCCCTTAAATGTCACTATCGTCCCTGCTTCCACCACCTCCTCCGGTAGCGAGTTCCAGGCACCCACTACCCCCTGCGTTAAAAACTTGCCTCGTACATCTACGATAAACCTTGCCCCTCTCACCTTAAACCTATGCCCCCTAGTAATTGACCCCCCTACCCTGGGGAAAAGCCTCTGACTATCCAAAAATGTAGAGTACCCAATTCATTTTTCTAATTAAGGGGCAATTTAGCATGACCAATCCACCTCCCCTCCACATCTTTGGGTTGTGGGGGTGAAACCCACGCAAACACAGGGAGAATATGCAAACTCCACATGGACAATGACCCAGGGCCGGGATTGAACCTGGGACCTCGGCACCGTGAGGCAGTAATGCTAACCACTGTGCCACCGTGCTGCCCTAAATGAAAGTGGAGAATGTGGGCATCGATCCCACTACCTCTCACATGCTAAGCTCGCGCTCTACCATTTGAGCTAATTCCCCCAATCTAACATTTAGCAACAGGATCGAGAGTGAATTAGCACAAAGAGCGCAAGGGAGCCTAGCAACTGCACCGAGGCACGGACGGGATTCGAACCCGCGATCTTTGGTTTACGAGACCAACGCATTTCCTCTTGGTGATAAGATAGGACACAATGGAGCTGTTGTTTCTTGTAAGGTGGCATCGGAGTGTGGGGATTAATCGGGTGGTGGTGGAACACATCCCGTTTGGGAATAGGCGTCGATTTACGTGGTTGGTGATTTTTTTTGGGGGCGGTTCATGTTTTCTCGGGGCTAGTTTACCAGTGGGTTCGGATGTTGACCTGGAAGACGCTCTTGCCCGAATGCACAAATTGGACGGGAGGAGTGTTTCACATATATATCGGGGCTTACGGCTAAAGAGGTGTGCCACATTGGTGAGGGAAATCCTGGAGATGTAGTCAGTGTAGGGATGGTGGGCATAGTGACACAAAATTTGGGTCCATATTTAGAGTCGTATACAAGGATCGGCCTGAGTTTCTAAAATAGTTACACAGAGATTAGGAAAGATTGCATTTTTCTAACTTTTCCTGAGTAACTGTTCATGCAACCCTGGCAGAACCATCCCAAGTCAAAGGTTTAAATCGCTTGTTTGGATGGTGCAGAGCACTTGCAAATAAATATTTACCTCTTCTGGGCAATTGCGGAGCAAATTCTTCTCTGGAAAGTTCCGAGGTGGAATATCCAGCGCAACCATGCCGCTACCTCTAAATGTAACCGTCCGAGCCCAGAATATATGGTCCAAGATCTGCAGATTTCCAGACAACGCGGTTGATAAATGTATATTTCAGTTCTGCTCCAGAATAGAACCAACGGATGCAATTCAAAAACAATCGCGCTCTCTCGGCAGAAATTGGCAGTATTTTTGACAGAGATCGTGAGGTTGTGGAACTCTCTTCCCTGTAAGTTTGGAGGGCGGTGTAATTAATATCTTAAGGCTGAATTTGAACATGGAGCTGGATTGTCCATCATGTGACGCAGGGATCGGGAAACACAAGTGGACAGAAAATTGAGCGTGAGCGCAAAATGGAAGACAGCGCCAGGCAACAGCCAGAATGCCATGCTCCAATGGTTCGACTGCAGCGTCAATCCATTCCACTCTGTACGCCAGCGTGCGCAAACAAATTGCACAATAAATTCCATTGGCATATCATTAACGTGCCCTCCCGGCAATTTAGCTGCCCCGTGATGCTCCACCTCATCTGGCGGTTTTTTAAACCGGGAAACAAACTCTGTGGCTGCTGATGGACGGAGAGGGGATACGAAAATTGTCCAACTTCGCTGAAGCATTCTGACAGTTATTCCGCTCGCCTGGTGGTTGCCAGGATGTGGGTCCCGGGCTATTTGTTTACGAGCACGGATTACCATTTCTACAGCCGCAAATACTGCCATGCGGCTTTGCACGCTTCAACAGTCCACTGTAATATTTGCACCTCGTGTCATAAGGCTGTCTCCACAGGCCACGCCCCCTCTCCAGGAACCCTCTTCGTAGCCCACCCAATAACCTGATGGCCATGCTACAGAGCAATCGGTCCATCTCCTTGGCTGGGATGAATGTGTGTGGGATGGAACACCAACATGCAGCTCCCGTTGGCTGGCTGTCCAGAGACCAATCCTGACCCCCAGTATATCACACTCCAGCGTTCTTCAGAATTGCACTCGTTCCACGTGATGCCTCTGCGAGCCTATTATGACGTCCTGAATCACTCAGTATCTTACACTGTTTCAGGGCGCTGAACTCACGCAGGTCTGAAACGATGAATCTGGCCCACTATCGGCAGCGTACACCCGCCAACAGATTTCCCATTGACAAGAAGCGAGAATATCTGGCTGGATTCTGCCATTCTGTGGTAATGTCCCCACACCGGACTGGGAATAAATATAGAACATAGAAAAATACAGCACAGAACAGGCCCTTCGGCCCATGATGGTGACGTTTTACGCCAGAACCAATGTCGCAAAACGACCACCGGTTCCCAAATTTGCGGGAAGCTAGCAGGACGGCAGCGTAGAGCAGGGCTCTAGCTGCCCATACACCCTGGAGAATTGCCAGGTCCGTGATCGTGCATGCACAATGGCCACGTCGTGCTACAGGGTACGGGCCGCATGCGGACCCAGCCTGCGAAATAGTGGCCTCCTTTGACCTGCACGCACACGACGGACCAACGCCCCCCCCCCCCCCCCCACACACACACACACGCACACACACGCCCAAACCATGTGCCCACAGCCCTGAATCATTTTGCCGATTACCGCGGACCGATCCTCCCCCAACTGCGGCGTCGCTGGACTGTGTCTGCAGCCGCCATGCCGAGTTCCCGAGGGGCGAGACTACGGGCTGCGTTCTTCGCACCCCAACGCCAAAAGCGCGTCCAGCGCCGGGTCGGAGAATCCTGTTCCACGCATGGATTCAGGTACGGCGTCAGTTCCTCTGTTACCCGGCCCCAGAGAAGGGGCATAACCAAGGAGTACGCCGTGCCACATATCACCTACCTGCGGCCATTGCCAGATGCCCGCCCCGACATTCCCCCCCACCCCTCCCCCCCATCCCCACCAGCCGAAGTACCGACGGCGTGGACCAGTCATGGTCCTACCATTTGGGATACTCGCGTGTTTGCTGTAGGCTCAGTCCACGGCACCCATGGTTGCGGACGAGCCGATCAGAAGGCAGGCAAGGTCCTCATATGGGACCAGGGTATTTTCGAGCGGACAGCTCGGGACGGCTGCATGGCTTATTGGGGACTGGGGGACGCAGTCATGTGCATGCGCAACTCTGACCTGGAAGTGCGCGGGCCACAAATATGTGGACATTTGAGGCCAGCTTTTCTGGAGAAAAAAGTCACAGTTTTTACGACGACGTGGGGATATACTCCCTGAAACGTAGAATCTAGCCCCACATATGTCCTACGCCGGCGGGAACTCGGGCGTTCGGGGGCGGATTTTCGGGGGCGGACCACGGGCAACGTCCTGACCCCGTCTATATGTGGTGCAGCGCACTCTGCGAGTGTGTCGTTTGGAGGAGGTAGAGCTTCAGAAAAGTGTCTGAATTTCTTCACTTTGTTCCAAACTCGAATTCTGCGGCCAATCGCCGAGCGCGGTTTCGGTATCAGCAACCGGCGAATTCAGTCCATAATATCCAGTCGCCAGGGACTGGCGCGTCCGATAATCCAGTCCAGGGCATGATCTTGTGTGCATTCATTGTTTTCACAATCAATTAGCACTGTGCATTCTCATAATGACAGATGAAAGGCTAATCAAAGGCAGGTATCTATTCTCACGTAGACTGCAATGAGAATAGCATTTCAAACATTGCAGCATTTGTTCTGATTGCCAGCTGCGTGAGAACAGGTGATAACAGGAGTCGCAAAACAATACTAACAATCCTTGTGAAATAGAATTTCCAAAATCAAAATGCAACCTCAAATATTCTGGACAACGGAAATAAATGGCGTACAGCAGACGACATAGAATAGAGAAAAACGAGCCGAAATAATAAAATGTTTAATCAGAAGCTCTATAATACTTACGGGAGACATCAGGGGTAGAATTGAGAAAATGGTAGGCCAAAAAGAATGATATTGACCATTCAATGCATTCAAGTTGGAGACAAAACAGAAAGTGGGGAAGCAACGGGGCATTGGAAAACTAAATGAGTATAAACGCCTTCAGCAGTCAATGAAAAGATGATTTTGATGCTATGAAAAATTCAGTTCCGGTTCGTAATCCCCTGGATGGTCGGAAATCCTACAACATAATGAGGATGTTTCTAAATGGTACAAGCAATTTTAGAAGTCATAATTTGCAGAAGAAAGGAAAAGCCATAACATATTTCGTTTTGAGTAGATATTTAATTGCGAATAGAACTGCATGGCTGACGTTTACAGCTCTGTAGACATTGTTGAACTCTTGCTTTTTTAAGTTGAGTAACATTTACTCCAAACGTCCTATTATTTTTGTAATTCTGCATTTTTTTTTCTTTGTGTTTTGGTTGTTGACGCGAGTGTGGCGGGTTTTAATCTGGCACAAATGGCAGTTGTTGGTGATGACGTTCATGCCAAAGTAGACCTCTTCTCGGCATATCATAATTTTTTTAAATTGCAATTTCCTATCTCTTTTCTTTTCCATTCACTTCCATAAATTTGTCATTTTCCACCTTCCTCCTAATCTCGGTCTTTGTATATCCTTCGCCTAATCCCCGCTCTTGACCATCTGTACTTTCTTGAAGCATATTATTTCTTCAACGCCTTTCCATTTCTGATGAATGCTGACCCGCCTGAACTGCTAACACTGTTTCTATCTGTTATGATACTGCAAGATCAAATGAAAAGCGTTCTCGATAATATTACGGAGGTGTCCAATTTTTTGGCGATTATTATTACCGTTTTTAAATTATTTCGGCAGAAGTATTCTCCGTCACTTACCAATTTGAGATTGCTTCACACGTTGTTCTGCAGTTAAGTAAATAATATCAAACAATTAGAACTGTATAATGCAAGAATGCTCTTGCAATTTAAAGTGTTACAATGCGAAGCACTGCGTCAGCAGAAATATGTATGTTTTAACATTTAATGCTGACTTGATCCTGATGTTTTTGCTTTCCACGAATCTGTAATTCTGTACACTTAGCTTATCATATGCACATGCTACGAAATTCCCTATCGCAGCACATTTTTTTCAGGTTAAACACACTCACTGCTGAATGTTGTCAGTGACGCTCGATAAGTTAATTTTCAAATGACGATCGATATTTCCTTCAGTGGTAAAAACAGCACCGGTTTTGTAATCAGAAACTTCAAATCCCATAAGTGAGTTTCCCCCAAAGCAAACCGGAGGGCCATCCTATTTCCCACAATGCACGACCTACCAACAACTGCCGCAGACCTATCCACCGTCCCTCAAGAGAACCCTTCAAACGGATGACACCCCCAGCGCCGCCTAAAGCGGTTGACACCCCCAGAAACCCCATATATATGGAGAATCCCCAGAGAGACACCTAGAGAGAGAGATTCGCGAAGGAATCCCACAAATAGGGAGACCGCACAAGACATCCAGAATGAGGAACCACTGGAGAGCCGCTACACAGGTGGGCCTGCGAAATCGGAAGACCTCTCATTAAAAGAGACGCTCATACAGCCCCCTTAATAAAAGCATCCCCGGCAGTAACGTCCTGGATAAAGGAAGCCCCCAGATAGGGATACTCACACCCCAGAGATCCCCTATATATGGAGACGCCTCACAGAGATCCCGTGTCTCGCGACACGCTCCGAGATCCCATCCATAGAGAACCCCCGAGACCGCTAATTAAAGGAGCCAGCCATGGAGACCAGCTAACTGAAGGAATGACTCCAAAAAGCAGACCAGCATCTGGAAGCTAGTATTTACTTACAGCAGGAGAGTAAAAATAAAACAACTACTGATGTAACTCTCACCTAAGGATACACCAGCTGCCTCAGCTGTCTGTTTTGTGGCGTCATTCCTTCAGTTAGCTGGTCTCCATGGCGGGCTTCTTTAATTAGCGGTCTCGGGGGTTCTCTATCGATGGGATCTCGGAGCGTGTCGCTAAACAGGGGATCTCTGTGAGGCGTCTCCATATATAGGGGATCTCTGGGATGTGAGTCTACCTATCTAGGGGGCTTCCTTTATTCAGGACGTTACTGCCGGGGATGCTTTTATTAAGGGGGCTGTTTGGGCGTCTCTTTTAATGGGAGTCGGGGTCTTTCGATTTCGCAGCTCCACCTGTGCAGCGGCTCTCCAGTGGTTCCTCATTGTGGGTGTCTTGTGCGGTCTCACTATTTGCGGGATTCTTTCGCGAATCTCTCTCTCTAGGGGTCTCTCTGGGGATTCTCCATATATATGGGTTTTCTTGGGGTGTCTACCGCTTTAGGCGGCGCTGGGGATATCATCCGTTTGAAGGGTTCTCTTGAGGGACGGTGGATAGGTCTGCGGGAGTTGTTGGTAGATCGTGCATTGTGGGAAATAGGATGGCCCTCCGGTTTGCTGTGCGGGAATCTCACTTCTGGGATAAGTTACAACCATGGCCAACGTCGTATCTGGCACGTCAGGGCCACGCTGTCACACATCTGCAGCAATCAGTGCCCATCTGACTCCTGGCCCGGAGAATCGGGAATGGTGAAAGCTTGGGATTTCTCGTGCCCGGCCCGCTAGATGGATGCAAATGATTCATAAGGATCTATTTCCATTCACTAGCTTCCTCCGGCTTGCATGCTGGCGGGAGCATGGATCCCAACTCCAGCAAAGGGCCGGAGCACAACGGTGGCTTTGGAGACTAGAGTTCGGCCGGTCGCCCTTTGCTCCGCGCATGCATAATCTCCGTTCCCGTTGGGGCGAGGCGCAGAATCCCCCCCCCCCCCATGTTTAGAGGTTCGTTTTATCGTTTAATGTGATGCCGGCATTTTTAATCTCTTTCAGCAGTTATTGTGGATTCCAAATGCCCTTTGACCTGAGCGTCATTTTAGAATTGACCAAATTGCTGTGGATCTGGAATCACATGTCGGCCAAACCATGCACTGAAAGAAGGTCTACGTATGGGACTTACTTTTTATTTGCATTATTCAAATTTCGCTATATACCGTGGTGGCATTCGAAAGGGCTTCCCGGAGCATCACCCTGGGTCTCTGCATTAGTCGTCCAATGAAAGTAATACAATTCCATATAGAAATGCGCAGATAATATTTACTTGCATGTGTCGATGATGGAGAAAGAATAATAAATAGATTTTCCATGTTAACATTGCATCAAACATCCGAGCCTGTGGTCTAAAAATAAATGCTGAAACCATGGAGTAGCTGTTAGATATGTACGGCACATGAAACTAAATTGTTTAATTGCGAATACAGATTGAAAACTTCAAATAGATTAAAGTATATGCTATTAATAGAATATCGCTCATTTCAAGCGCTGTATAAAATTAAGAATAAACGGCAAAATTCTGACTTAAAAGCTGGCCAGCTGCGGTTTTGGGGAAGGGGATAGTTTACTCTCTCGGAAGTTCCCAGGTCAGGCTTTCCCTAACAAGTTTCAAGAAGGGCTAATTTTCCCTGAACAATTGCACTGCGCTGGATAGTTCAGAAATGCAATCGAATATGTTAACTTCGATCATGTACTGCCAGCTTGATACCGATGCCATCCTGGATCTTCAGTGACGCATTTACTGGCACCCAGGTTTGATTCAAATATTCTACTCCGTTCATTCCTCTCCCCCCTCTCCCCAACACCATGCCGAACACAATACTGCTTCCGGGCCTGAATATGGCGTTCTACTTCATTCCGCCCCGGTCCGTCTCATGGTGTCCCAAAAGCTGTTTTTTGTAGATCACATGTCTCGACTCCGCCAACCATGTTACTACGTCTGCTGTCTGAACTCCCGCTTCTCATACTTTCTCACTGCAATTTGCCTTCTTCATAAATTGCATTGTGCAGCTCTTTCTGTTACAAAGAGGGCGAGCCTTACCTCAACTAGTTCAAGTGGTAGGTGGGGCTGCGTTTCGCTGCCCCTCTCTCACGCAGCCTGAGAGACGGATATTTGCCAGAGATGCTCAGCTCCCGGCAGCCTCGTGATTCTAAGCCGCCTGTCGTTCGCTGTGGTGGATTCTGTCTTCCCGCCGTTTGTCATTGGGAAATCCCACTGCAACGACACCACGAATGTGAACCCCAACTACCGGATAATTAACGGCCAGTGTTTTTGGAATTTAGACGAATATAAGCCCGTCCAGAGTTGCTATCCGGCAGTAAATTTTACCCCGGGGACCTTAAGGTTAACCAGCAATTTTCAAAACGAACAAAAGCACTTCTTACTCCAGCTTTACTATAAAAGAAAAAGATTGAGCTCAGCACAGGGCGTCCCTCAAACCATCGGAAGCGAGGTACCAAACACACGTTCCACATCGAATGGCCCCACCCTCCACCACGGACGACCCCACTCCTAATCCCGCCCACACCGGATTCCCCATTGACACCACAAGAGCTCCCGCGCACCCCGAATAAATCGATGCCCCCCCCCCCCAAAAAAAACAGCCTGTGCAAACTTGAGCTCATTCTACTGCACCAAATTAACTCCCCCCAATACACGCCAGCTTATACTCATGACCTCCAACACGCCCGTCAGAATTCCCTACCACAAAAAATAGCCACGTCCACCCACCAATCATTCGATGCCGGAACAGCCCACTTCAGAAATCAAGCACACAAACTCTCGATGTCGGAACCACCCACACTTTCGATGACCTACCTCCACCCGCACGTTTTCCCCGTTGTCCAAACCTCTAAACCTGCCATTGTCCACAGCCCTCGAACCCATGGATGAACGAAAATCTTACTCTGAACCTGCAAACTCTCAGAATACGCCCCTTGTCTGAATCTCTGAAGACACGACGCTCAGCCCCCGATGTCCATCTATTCAACCCCAATGTTCGAATCAACTTCCATGTCCGAACTGCCCAGACCACTGACGTTTGAACCCTTCGCACTGCCGGATTATCTGGCGATGTTTGAGAACCCCACCTCAGCCTGATGAACAAAACCTCAGCCAATCTTATAAACAAACCTCGCAGTGAAGTCCGAGCTCCCCAACACCGGGGCTGGGTTATCCAATGTTGAGACTAAGTGCTGACGCCGGCGTCAGGCAGTGGTGGTTTATGACAGCTCAAACACCAAAACAGTGCGCGGTTCAGAAAATCGAACTAGGCTAGCGACATCACCACGCGGAATGCAACTACCTCCAAGCGAAATGGCGCTGGGTTCGCCGGGTCCGTGATTGCCGCACATGACACTCATACGCCACAGCCACACTTAAATGATCCATCACTCCACACAAACCATCCCATTCAACAAGATGGCTGGAAGGAGAGCAGAGCCACGGTTCAGGGACGCTGAGCATGAGACCCTAGTGGAAGCGTGTACGTGAGAAGGATGGCCCTATACCCAGGCCAGGGATAAAGGACACCAGGCGCCGCCGTTCGCCGTGCCTCGCAGCAGGTGGCAGACACAGTCAGCACCGTGGGCAACGTCGTCCGGACTGACATCTAGTGCAGGAAGAGACTGCACGACCACCTCGGGGCGGCCAGGGTGAGAAGGCAAGGCTTTGCCACCAACCTCCCTACCCCCACACACATTTAACCCGTGTACCCCCCCCCCCCCCTGGGGACGGCCATAACCTCACCTGGTCCCACATGCCTGCACCCATGCCAGCTGCAATGGCCGGGTTCCCTGGCTACTGAGGCCATAATCTAACCAACCCCTGGGCTGCATGCGACGGACTATCTAACATTGTCAGTGTCTGTGTTTGCCCCCTCCCAGGAAAAGGCCACGTACAACCGCCAGGAACGGGAGAAGACCTCACCATGGGGAGCAGAGGGCACCGCACATGGTCTGTGCTAGGAGGAAATGGAGGTCCTCTACGTGGAGGTCGGTGGCGGCCGAGCAAGTGAGACCCCCTGTTTAGTTGCAGCTTATCGTGGCATCTGTGTGGATACCCCCCACATCCCGCTCACCCTCACTTTTCAACCGCACACTCCACACCCCTAAAACCTCAACACTTGCCCCTCACTCTCCACCCTTCACCCCCGTCCCCAGACACCAACCCCGCCCCAAGCCCTCTCCCGTCTGGCTATCCACCATATTGTCGTCCTGTTTCTTATAGGACCTGCCGGAGATGGGCCCGGTCCACTCGGAGACCCCCGCCAGTGCCAGGTCCGTTGTCCCCCGAGCAAAGACGGGGAGAACAGCCCGAACTTCAACCATCCACCGAGACTCAGGAGATCCTGGAGTTCGGATCGGAGATGGACACAAACTGTCTGTCACAGCTGTCTCCGACATCTTCCAACATTTCCTGGACTATGACGCCAGTTGGGCACAACAATGAGGAGGCTCATGGGACACTATCTGATGCGCACCACGCAGTCGGTACGCTACAGCAGGTGGAGGCAGGAGCAGACGAGGTGCCAGAAGCACGTGGGGCAGCCCGACCCCAGCAACCAGCTGCTGCCCTGGAACATCCAGTCCCATCTACAGTGGAAATGCAGGCAGGTGTCACTGAATAGAACCAGAGGCTGGGGTGGGTGTTCAGCAAGATGTCCACTGGAAAGGCGTTGGTGCCGGTGTACTGCCCCTGCTTCGCGTGCCCGCCCCCTCCACCCCTCTCTCCCTCCCCGTACCTCCCGCCGGCCCTATCAGGGACCCCCTCGCCGCACCCAGCACGTCCGGTGTTTGAGCCTGCAGCCCAAAGTCACTCTACGCCATTTCCTGCCTCCTCTCTCTTGCTCAGCAGCCAAGATACCAGATTCTCCATTTTTGTAACCACAGGCGAAGCACGCCGTCGGCAAATCGGCACATCAGAGGTGCTGAATATGGTAGCATGGTGATACAGTGTTTTACCATTGCTGCCTCGCGGCGCTGAGGTCCCAGGTTCGATCCCGGCTCTGGGTCACTGTCCATGTTGAGTTTGCACATTCTCCCCGTGTTCACGTGGGTTTCACCCGCACAACCCAAAGATGTGCTGGGTAGGTGGAGTCGTCCCGCTAAATTGCCCCTTAATTGAAACATATTTAATTGGGTACGCTAAATTTAAAAAACAAAAATCAGAGGTGGTAAGTTTTCCAAGATGGCGCCGGAGCGAGGCGACACTCTGCGAGCTCTCCCAAACAGATCCACTTTTTGACTGAACCGATACACGTTCTAATCTTTTAAAAATTAAGTCTATAACTAACATTATTACTAGCCTCTCTCTCTTATCTTCTCTTGCAGGCTTGAACATCCTGCGAGGCCCGTGGAGACCTTTTGACCCGACCCGACCTGACATCTGCGACCTGGAAGAAGATCGGGCCCAAATCGGAAGTGAAGCCCCGACCTCGATTTGGAGCCGACCCAGACCTCCGAGCTCCCATCCCGGTCTAACTACCGACGCCAGCCCCCGGATCACCTTGCCCAGTCCCCGGAGCTCCCAACCCGACCCTCGACGGCAAGACCCAGCCCAACGCGACCCCCAGAGATCCGCCCAGCGACCAGACCCGGAGAGGCCCGCCCAACAACCCGACCTACCTGATGATGGAAGAAAGAAAAATCCACGTGGAGGCTCGAATGGGCCTACTTCAAGATCCGACCCCAGGAGCGCCCAGGGAAGGAACAGACCACGGGACCCAGCCCAACCTGCCTCAGGATGCCCCTGCCCACGACCCAGGACCCCCGAAACGGCGGAGCCCGCGCACGAGAACCCGAAAGTGCTGCAAGGTATTCCCGCAGAACGCCGGGACCCATCCAGATCGCAAACATGCACCCCAAGCAAGCCCTCTACCTCAACCAGCGCCCTGCACCCTGTCAGACGCGGCCACAGATACGTAAATAGCGCCCTGTTTCCCGCCAGCGCCCTGGACCCCGCCAGACACAACCACACACCTTCCACAAGAGCTGACATCTGCCCTCGGATCCCAGGATCATCCAGAAGCAGCCACCGACCATGGAAGCTAGGGAAATGCGGCGGTCTGCAGCTTAGACTGAAGCAATGCGGTTTCAAGGCCGCTCTCCCCAGCATACTCCTGGCAAACGTCCAAGCGATCGAAAACATGCTGGATGAGCTTAACGCCAGACTTACCGCTCAGAGGGAAGTAAGAGACTGTTGTGTTCTCTGTTTCACAGAGACATGGCTCACCCCTGCCTCACCGGACTGTGCCATACAACCTGAAGGCTTCTCAATTCACCGGGCGGACCGCACTGCATTATTAGGCAAAGCGAAGAGTGGAGGGGCTTGCCTCCTCATCAGCTCCTCCTGGTGCTTGGATGTGGCGACTCTGGCAACCTACTGCTCCCCAGACGTGGAGTACCTGACTCTGAAGTACCGGCCATATTATCTTCGACGTGAGTTTACTTCAGCCATTATCACAGCAGTCTACATCCCACCCCAGACAGTAGTGAGGAAGGCGCTGGATAAACTATACACAGTAATAAACAACTACGAAACAGAACACCCAGAGGCCTTGTTCATCATGGCCAGAGACCGCACTTTGGGAAATCAGACCATAAGACAGTGCTCCTTCTCCTGGCATACAAGCAGAAACTCAAGCGGGAGAATCCAGCTAGGAAGGTTGTGCAGTGCTGGTCCGAGGAGACAGAAGAGCTCTTATGTGACTGCTTAGAGACAGTGGACTGGTCCATATTTAAGAACTCAGCGACCAACTTAAATGAGTATGCCACCACCGTCACAGACTTCATCAGCAAATGTGTGGACGACTGCGTGCCAAAGAAAGCAGTACGTGCATTCCCCAACCGGAAACCATGACTCAATCGCGAGATTGACTCCCTACTGAAGGACAGACCTGAGGCGTTCAAGGCAGACGACGCTGACCTATACAAGAAATCCAGGTACGACCTCTGCAAAGCCATCAGAGATGCCAAGAGAGAATATCAAACCAAGCTAAAGTCGCAGACAGACTCTCGGCGGTTGTGGCAAGGACTAAAGAACATAACGGGCTACAAGGCGAAGCCGAACAGTATCTCTGGCAGCAGCGCACCCCTCCCCGATGAACTCAATGCATTCTATGTTCGGTTCCAGCAGGTAACCAACAATGCACTGCCGAGTGCCCCAGCAGCCCAAAATTCACCCATACCCACCAGCACAGCTTCCGAAGACAGATTGGCCTTCCTGAAAGTGAACCCTCGGAAGGCGACGGGCCCAGGTGGGAATCCCTGGCCGTGCACTCAGAGCCTGCGTGGACCAACTGGCAGAGGTATTCACGGACATCTTTAACCTGTCCCTACTCCACTCCGAGGTCCCCACCTGCTTCAAGAAGACCACCATCATACCGGTACCAAAGAAGAACCAGGCAACGTGCCTCAGTGACTACCGACCAGTGGCCCTGACATCAGTCGTAATTAAGTGCTTCGAGAGGTTGATCATGAAGCGCATCTCCTCCATACTCCCAGAACGCCTTGATCCACTGCAATTCGCATACCGCTGCAACCGGTCCACATCAGACACCATTTCCCTGGCCCTACACCTATCCCTAGACCATCTCAAAAACAAGCACTCCTACATTAGACTCATATTTATTGACTACAGCTCCGTCTTCAACACCATAATCCCAGCCAAGCTCATATCAAAGCACCAAAACCTAGGACTTGGCTCCCCACTCTGCAACTGGATCCTCGATTTTCTGACCAACAGACCACAATCAGTAAGAATGAACAACAACACCTCCTCCACAATAGTCCTCAACACTGGCGCCCCACAAGGCTGCAAACTCAGCCCCCTACTCTACTCCCCGTACATGCACGACTGCGTGTCAAAACTTGGTTCCAATTCCATCTACAAGTTTGCTGACGATACGAACATAGTGGGCCGGATCTCGAATAATGATGAGTCCGAATACAGGAGGGAGATAGAGAACCTAGTGGAGTGGTGTAGCGACAACAATCTCCCCCTCAATGCCAGCAAAACTAAAGAGCTGGTAATTGACTTCAGGAAACAAAGTACTGTACACACCCCTGTCAGCGTCAACGGGGCCGAGGTGGAGATGGTTAGCAGTTTTAAATTCCTAGGGGTGCACATCTCCAAAAATATGTCCTGGTCCATCCACGTTGATGCTACCACCAAGAAAGCACAACAGCGCCTATACTTCCTCAGGAAACTAAGGAAATTCGGCATGTCCACATTGACTCTTACCAACTTTTACAGATGCACCATAGAAAGCATCCTACCGGGCTCCATCACAGCCTGGTATGGCAACTGCTCAGCCCAGGACTGCAAGAAACTTCAGAGAGTTGTGAACACCACCCAGTCCATCACACGAACCTGACTCCCATCCATTGACTCCATCTACATCTTTCGCTGCCTGGGGAAAGCAGTATAATCACAGATCCCTCCCACCCGGCTTACTGATTCTTCCAACTTCTTCCATCGGGCAGGAGATACAGAAGTCTGAGAACACACACGAACAGACTCAAAAACAGGTTTTTCCCCACTGTCACCAGACTCCTAAATGACCCTCTTATGGACTGATTTCATGAACACGACACCCAGTATGCTTCATCCGATGCCAGTGCTTATGTAGTTACATTGTATATGTTGTGTTGCCCTATTATGTATTTTCTTTTATTCCCTTTTCTTCTCATGTACTTAATGATCTGTTGAGCTGCTCGCAGAAATAAACTTTTCACTGTACCTCGGTACACGTGACAATAAACAAATCCAATCCATTCCAATCCAAATGGAGGCCCGGGAGCAATAGCCGTCACGTCCGCTAACCATATGCCCACTGATCTTTAGGGCCGTGCAGAGAGTGCTGTATTTACGCCACTTTGTCGATGCTGGAGCATCCCGATTTGGCGTCAAACCGGCGTCTGCCGCAATTTGGGGGGAGGAAACTATTCAACGCCCAATCGCATTTCCCGATTTCGGCGTCAGCAAATGGAGAATCCAACCCCCGATGTCTAACTAGCCGATCATCGTTTCCCGAATCCCCCTGATGTATTTAACAGCCCCTCCCCCACAGATATTCACATTATCACATACTGTGTCCGAACCATCAGGCTGTCCATTCCCGAAAGCCTCATACCAAGCCAGCCGCCCACCCCCCTCTCCGATATTGGAATCCAAGATTGCTTTCAACATTTGGCGAGTTTCTACAGCCCACCAGATGTTTGTCTGGACCGCGCGTCATTCACTGGCTGCCGGGTTCTACTTTTCTCGCAGTTTATCAATAAGTATTCTCCATGGGGTGCAATTCCCTGGAAAAATGTCCAAGTGCTGTAGTGAGCGAGAATTGCCGAAGGTTTCCTGGCCCTCGTCCCAGCGAGGCGAACAACAGTATTCAACGTTAATTGGTCCACTTAACGTGGCCTGACGGGACTCCCGCCCCGATTTCGGGCTCGCCAGCTGATTCGCTCGCCCCGCGTTAACAATGTCACGCAGCACTTCAGCTGCATTTGCTCAGCCAACCGCATCAAGCTGGCAACAATTGCGCCAAGGAGACCAGTTGCAACACTCGGGGATGCTGACCTGGGGTAGCCCCTGCGCGCAATTGAGGCCGTTAGGAATGTCGTGTTACCCCGACGGTCCCAGGGCGTGAGCCACAAGGTAGCCAGTGCGGCCCGGGACGAGGTGGCGGCGGGTGTTATCTGAAGCAGTGTGACAAAGAGGACTGGCGTCCAGTGCCAGAAGAAGTTCAAGAACCTGCTACCGGCAGCACGAGTGAGCAGACACCAACGTTCCACCACCCACTCCCACCAATGGAGAACCGCTCCAGACGATCACCAACCTTCCTTACACACGTGCCCATACGTGTGGCTAACGATCCCCTCTCTGTGTCCTCTCAGAGTAGGTTTTCCCATAATCAGGGAGAGAGAGTCCTGACTGTAAGGGGGGGGGGGGGCATTGCGAACCGTCACCCCCTTCGAGGAGCGGCCCTGGAAGTGATGTACGTGGTGAACAACAGGGTGTTCACCATTGCGGACTCTGTGGAACGCCTTACTAACTGATGCATCCCTCCCACTGAAATATGTCCATTTTGCCGCAAGTTCAGCAGCCGATGGCGGCGGTCCATCCTGGATTGCCCCCTTTCCTGACTCAGGATATAACACCTCGCAGGAGATCTCTTAGGATGCAACTGTTATTGTCGACGAACAGCTGCCATCCCCACCCTCCAGCACCGTAGATGCACACACATCGGTGGGAAACGTTAGTTGTCAGTCTTTTGGGGCAAAATCTTTTGACCACCACACTGCTACTGATGAAAAGCTGGTTGAAGCAGGAACCCCCTGGCCAGACAGCAGTTGGAGGCCTACTCGATGTCTTGACCCAGCTGGGTCCCAGTCTTATGCTGAGCCTCTGGGCCAGAGTGATCCAAGGGTGATAAACGATGGGGATCGCCTGAAAGTCCACAGGGAGATGTCAGTGTCACTCCAGTATATCCATAGCGGATTGGAGGAGTCCTAGAAGGTACGGGCGCAGGGCTGGCGCCGCAAATGGTTGGCATAGAAGCCAGTACTGCTAGGATGGTGCCCGCAATGGAGACCCGTATGCATGGCATCGGCACCATGCGCGTAGTTGTCCAATGCGTCAGTGCATTGCAGAGCGACTCGGCAGTATGTCTGTCTCACTGGGCGATGGCACCCAGGCTGACCTTTATGGGGTAGTGAGGGACATGTCCTGCTCTGACATGGGAATGTCCGAGGTGCTGCAGACTTTGTCCAAGTCGCAGGTAGGCATGGCTGAGACACTGCAGAGCATGGGCCGCTCACTGGGGCATGTTTCCCAGTCACTGAGGAGCATCGCAGTGGGCGACGACACGATGTGCGGACATGGTGAACCACCAGGACTGGCAGAGCAATATGATGCAGGGGAACCTAGGTCCCGAACCAGCTGCCTCTCCTTCCCAAGGAGAACCACAGAGCCAAATGGGCTCCGACCGGCAGGAGGGGGGCCAGATGTAGCAAACCTAACCCGTTCCTTTGGGCGGTGACAGAGACCAACAGCAGTCCCGAGTTCCACCCCTCTGATGAGGCCGCACCTCGTGTTCAGCACATGGGACAGGGCGGACGGCTGTGTATGTGCGTTCGACAAATGAGCCGGGGCCCACGTCCCCGGAGATCCCAGGGGACGCCCGCCAGGCATCGTGAAGGTCACGGGATGAGGTAATTAGCTGGCTGCCTCCAACTCAGATGTGCATCCTGGGGAAACACCAACACGTAGTGGTAAAGCTAGCAAAGCTTGCACGTTGAGCACCACTGAGGGCATTGGGTAGAAGGGAGCGGTTGGACAGGGGGTAGGGAAGGTGGGTTTGGAGGCCGGAGTGTTTGGGCTGTTACACTATCGGAAAATGGTTATTGTGAAGCACATTGAACAACTCTTTGTACAAGCTTCATGAGGCCTCTGTGGCTTTCGTCCGCAATGCGAACAGGTCTCCAAACTCTTTGCCTGTCTCTCCAGGCACCCCTTCCCTGTGCCACACACCCAACGTCCCGGCCGTTGTCATGCCTAGGAGCTGTATTGCATCCCTTGGGTGTACGGATGTTGGCTGCTGTGTGTGTGGTGTTGACTCCCACACAGTATCCAGTCGTCTAGGTGCGATCAAAATGCTAGGCATTGACTCTCAAATGCTACATGGCATTCCTACCCACGGGATCACATGTGACATGTGTTGTGTGCTCCCTTAATCACGATTGTCAATTCCCTATTAGCCATTGCCCTTTGCCACGCAGTCTCAGCAGTCGATAGGGGTTATCGGTGATTGGTGTAGCAGTTGGGCAGGGTTAGGCGTTGCCCCTGGAATGGGGTTGGGATTCAAGAGATGGCATGCTTGTGCCAAGAGCTATCGCCCCCTTTTTTTCCTCCCCCAGCACCTCCCCGCTATCCTCTCATGGCGGCCCACCACTGCAGAGCCTCTCCCCACGCCAGCCGAGGTCCCCATCCCCCACCAAGCCACTGGGCAGCAATCCCAGCGTCCCGGGCTCTTTTCCTGAAAGTGAAGATAGCAACGCACACCTTTGGCTCCCAACAGAAGCCCTTCCATCAGGTTACGCTGTTAAAAATGATTACTAATTGATGCCTGCGTGAGCACTTGCTTTGGAGGCCGGCGAAAAGCTGGAGGCTGTTGGATGACGGGTGGCTCTCGTTAATTTTAGGGAAATGGGGCTTAAGTGCTGATAATTGGTTTCTCACATTGCTGCAATGAGATTCCGAGCAGGCCCGTTGCATTTTAAACCATTTGGCCATGGCACCTTTCTAGTTTTTGTCCTCTCCTGCTATTCAACGGACTCGTTATGTTTGAGAGCGTGTGTCGGCCTGAAATTACTTGAAATGTAAATCAAATTGCAAGAATCAGTTGTCCGCTGTTTGTCCGAAGTGGAATTTACAAAAACAGATTTTTTCAGGTGTGCACAGGAAGGATTCCTGACTCAATATGTAGATAGGCCGACTAGTGGGGAGGCCACATTGGACTTGGTGCTCGGCAACGAACCAGGCCAAGTGTCCGATGTCTCGGTTGGAGAGAATTTCGGTGACAGTGACCAAAACTCCTTGACTTTTATCATAGTGATGGAGAGGGATAGGGACACACAGTATGCGAAGGTATTTAATTGGGGGAGGGGAAATTATACTGCTATTAGGCAGGAGCTGAGGTGCATAAAGTGGGACAATTGTTCTTGGGAAAATGCACAACAGTAACGTGGGGATTTTTTAAGGAGAACATGCTGCGGGTGCTGAATTATTTTGTCCCACTGAGACGAGGTAGTAATGGTAAGATGAAGGCACCTTGGATGACAAGAGAAGTGGAACTTCGAGTCAAGAGGGAGAAGGAAGCTTACGTAAGGTTTGGAAAGCAAGGATCTGAATCGGCTCTAGAGGGTTACAAGGTAGCCAGGAAGGAACTCAGAAATGGACCGAGGAGAGCTCGAAGGGGGCATTAAGAAGCCCAGGCGGGAAGGATTAGGTTAAACCCCAAGGCGTCCTGCACATATGTGAGAAATTAGAGGACGATCAGAGTGAGAGTAGTGTTGATCAGGGCTAGTGGAGGAAAAGTGTGCGTAGAGTCTGAAGAGATGGAGGAGGCCCTAAATGAATACTTTCCTTCAGTATTCACTAGAGCGAGGGAACTTCTTGCCCATGAGAACAGTGTGAACCAGGTTAATAGACTCGAACAGATTGATATTAAGAAGCAGGATGTGCTGGAATTTTGAAAAGCATCAGGATATATAAATCCCCTGGGCCTGACGGGATATACCCAAGGTTACTACGGGAAGAGAGAGAGGAGATTGCTGCGTCGTTGGCGATGATCCTTGCGTCCTCACTCTCCACTGGAGTAGTACCAGATGATTGGAGGGAGAGAAATGTTGTTCCCCTATTCAAGAAAAGGAATAGGGAAATCCCTGGGAATTAAAGACCCATCAGTCTTAATTCTGTGGTGAGCAAAATGTTGGAAAGGATTCTGAGAGATAGGATTTGTGAGTATTTGGAAAAACACAGTTTAATTCAAGATAGTCAGCAGGGCTTTGTGAGGGGCAGGTCATGCCTCACGAGCCTCATTGAATTCTTTGAGGAAGTGACCAGATGCATTCATGAATGTCGGTCAGTAGATGCGGTGTATATGGATTTCAGTAAGGCATTTGATAAAGTTCCCCATGGTAGGCTCATTCAGAAAGTTAGGGGGCATGGAATATAGGGACATTTGGCTGTCTCGATACAGAATTGACTGGCCGAAATAAGACAGCGAGTGATAGTGGGTGGAAAGTATTCCGCCTGGAGATCGGTGACCAGCGGTGTCCCACAAGGATCTGTTCTGGGACCTCTGCTCTTCGTCTGCTTTATAAATGACTTGGATGAGGAAGTGGAAGGGTGGGTTAGTAAGTTTGCCGACGACACGAAGATTGGGGGAGTTGTAGGTAGTGTTCAGGGTTGTTGCAGCTTACAACAGGGCATTGACAGGATGCAGAGCTGGGCTGAAAATTGGCAGATGGAATTCAACCTTCATAAATGTGAAGTAATTCATTTTGGAAGGACAAATTTGAATGCTGAATACAGGGTTAAAGGCAGGATTCTTGGAAGTGTGGAGGAACACAGGGATCTTGGGGTCCACGTACATAGATCCCTCAAAGTTGCCACCCAGGTTGATACGGTTGTTAATAAGGCTATGTTGGCTTTCAATAACAGGGTGGTTGAGATTAAGAGCCGCAAGGTTTTCCTGCAGATTTATAAAACTCTAGTTAGGCCACATTTGGAATATTGTGTCCAGTTCTGGTCGCCTAATTATCGGAAAGATGTGGATGCTTTGGAAAGGGTACAGAGGATATTTACCAGGATGCTGTCTGGACTGGAGGACATGTCTTATGAAGAAAGGTTGAGGGAGCGAGGTTTTTTTTCACTGGAGCAAAGAATGCAGAGAGGTGACTTGATATAGGTGTACAAGGTGATGAGAGGCATGGATAGGGAGGATAGCAAGAGATTTTTCTGCAGGGTTGAAATGGCTGTCACGGGGCGACATATTTTAAGGTGAATGGAGGAAGGTGTACGGGAGATGTCAGAGGCAGGTTCTTTACACAGAGAATGGTGAGTGTGTGGAATGCACTGCCAGCAGACGTGGTGGAGTCAGAGTCATTAGCGACATTTACGTGACTCTTAGACAGCCACATGTACAGCAGTAAATTGAAGGGGTGTAGGTTAGGTTGATCTTAGATTAGGGTAAATGGTCGGAACAACATCGTGGGCTGAAGGGCCTGTACTGTGCTGTACTGTTCTATATTCTATGTTCTATGTTCTAAAAAGAAGCCTTTGTGCATGACAGATAAAAATGGCTGCTCTTCAATGTATCAGAAGTTCATATCTATAAGACGTTGATTTATTTTTCTTACATTGTTTCAGATAAAGTTGTGAGATAAGTAGCAACTGACACAACCGTAGGTAAATATCAAACAGCAGTGGTTATGTGCTTTTGCTTGGTATTTCTGGTCATTATGGAATTTTTCCTCATTTTTCTTTATTTAAATCAATTACAGGTGAACATCACTTAATGCAGATTTTGTGAACCAGCTAACATAGATAATTGTCTTCTATTCTTACTTGCATATTTGCCATTGTTACTCACCATCTACTTTAATATGGACAAAAAAATCTAGAAGTAATTGTTGAAAAAATGTCAATAAAGATCGGCTTGTCAAGGTTGTAATTACGAATTTTCTTCAGGTAACTCAATCTTCGAATATTATAGTGATCAAATTACACACTGCAGAATGGACGAAGTATGAGTTATAAAGATCATAACATATGACAATACACTTTACCTGACTCCTTCTTCTTTAGTTCTGTTTCTGTATTTAAATATGTATTTTGTTATAGTTAAATATTGAAGCTATGCACAAACATGGTACCAATTTTCACTGTTTTTAGCTGTTTCAAGCAATGAACAGAATAATCATTTTGGAAAAACATAGTTTTCACTAAATATATTGGAAGGTTTCCTAGAACACTTGGCTGTCATAATCGATAATATTTGTTCAGGCAGGGATTACAAACTAATTGCAGCGCCTTGGTGACTATTACTGTTTCCACAGAAACTAACTTACTATTGCCCAAGAATCCGATAATTAAATTCCATGGATATGAAAGGGTTTGAAGGAAATATAGCTGTCCTGTGTTGGTTTTTTTCCAGAACCATTAAATAAGTTCAGTCCAACATTATTATTTTTTTACCTGCTTCAGTCAAAGCTTCATTGGCTTGGTTTAGTTCTGAAAATGAAAATCCAATGTTTTGTGAAATTGTAAAGTAAAATCAATCACATAATGTTTGCTTCACCATTACATTTATTTGTATTTCCTTTTTCTAAACTCAATCATTCTCTTTTTATAACAGAGAACAATGTAATCGCCATAGATGTAGAAGAATTTTTCACACATGCAGCCGATGGGCTGACTTGTTCTGTGAAATAAATTGTACTTCCTATTTTCTATCGTCTATTTTTCAATGTACTTTGGGTGTTAGAAAGTCATTTAGAATATCAAATTGCATGATGGTTGAATGACCATTATCAACGCTTCCAATTCAAGAAGTTTTACGTGCCTGCGTTCTGTGCATGGCGCCCGAGCATAAAGGAGGAAAATTATTTTTCCTCTGGCATGGTAGAAATAACTGTTGATATAGACATACGAGCAATTGAAAACTGATGTAACACGATTACGCAAGGGAGCTCGCCAAGATAATATCCTAGGGCTGTTGAAATGACAGTGCTAGAGCAAACAAATTTAGAGAAACATATTTTAGGAATATGTGTTCTGGATGTTCGTTTTCAAAGTCACTATTAACGGTTTGCCATGCAACAATGGAACTAAAGTAGAACTAAAAATGATGAGGAATAATTGGAAATACTTGACTCAGCGTGAACCTGGGCAAGTTGTGTGGAATTTGAACCTATGAACGCGCAATTTTGGATTAATTAATTGAAGTAAAAAGACTGAATGATTAAAAATGGAATAACAGCATAAATTTCCCTGCGCCTTTAAATTCATGACGAACAATGCAACAAAACATCAAATGCGGCGAAACTTCCCAGTGCCCGTATTTTAGAATTCAAAATATGAGACTGATTTAAAGACAAGATAATAGGTTGGATGACGATTTTTTTTCTCCATCGGTTTTTCAAAAGAATCTGAAATTAAGGACGTAAGCTAGAAACGTAGAGGATGATAAGCATTGGACCTGGTCAACGAATGTCTATGTCAGCAATGTTGCAACAATGAAAATACGGCAATTGCTTGTGATCTGAATTAGATGAACGACAATACTTCTAGAATCCATTATCAAATATGTGATAGAAGTGCACTTAGAAAACAATGGCAGAATCGAAGAACGTCAGCATGAATTTATGAGGGGGAAATCAGTCTTCACAAATACATGAAAGGGAGCCAGTGAATGTGGGGTATTTGGACCTTCAGACTGCTCTTGACAAAGTCTTCCATAAAAGATCAGCGTGTAAAATTAAAGTGCATGGGATTGGGAGTATTTTTTGTTTAAATAAACGTAGAGTACCCAATTCGTTTTTTTGCAATTAAGGGGAAGTTTGGTGTGGGCAATGTACCTACCCTGCATAACGTGTTGGGTTGTGGGAGAAACACCCACGCAGATACGCGAAGAATGTGCAAATTCCACACAGACAGTGACCGGTGGCTGGGATAGAACCCGGGTCCTCGGCAACGTGCCGCCCAGAGGCTTGGCGGGGGGGGATTATTGAGATGATAGAAAGCTGATTGGCAGACAGGAAACAAAAAGTAGAAATTGACGATTCTTTTTTTAAATTAGCAGGAGGTGACGAATTGAGTACCACAGATATCGACGCTCGGACCCTAGCTATTCCTAATATTTATTGATGATTTAGGTAAGGGAACAAAATATCAGCAATCCACATTTGCAGATGACACCAAGTTGGAAGGGAAGGCGAGCTACGATGATAATGCCGTGACCCTTCAGTGTGATTTGGACAAGTTGAGTAAATGAATGGCAGATGCAGTATAAACTGTATACATCATAGATTATCATAGAATTTACAGTGCAGAAGGAGGCCACTAGGTCCGTCGATCCCGCACCGGCTCTTGGAAATAGCACCCACCCAAGGTCAACATCCCCATCCCATCCCCACAACCCAGCAACCCCGCCCAACACTAAGGGCAATTTGGACACTAAAGGCAATTCATCATGGCCAATCCACCTAGCCTGCACATCTTTGGACTGTGGGAGGAAACCGGAGCACCCGGAGGAAACCCACGTACACACGGGGAGGATGTGCAGACTAAGCACAGACAGTGACCCAAGCCAGAATCGACCTGGGACCCTGGAGCTGTGAAACAATTGTGCTATCCACAATGTTACAGTGCTGTCCCAATCTCTTCTAGATGATAGCCGTCGTGTGTTAAGAAGATGCTGTCTAATTAATTTTGGCGTGTTACTGCAGTGCATCTGGTAGATAGTACACACGGATGCCACTGTTCGTCCGTGGTGGATGGGTTGCATATTTTTTGAAGAGGGAGCATGAAAGCTGGTCGCTGTTTCATGCAGTGTGCCGCGATTCTTTCCTCATGTTGGAGATGCACTCATCCAGGCAAATAGATGGTGGACAGACTATGGTGGGTCAAGAGGTGAGTTACTTGCCGCATTATTCCTAGTCTCTTACCTGCTCTCATGTGCTGGTATCCACACTACTAATATGACGAGTACAGTTCAGTTTCTGATCGATGGTACCACCCCTCCCTCAAATAATGTTGATTATCATAGATTATCATAGAATTTACAGTGCAGAAGGAGGCCATTCGGCCCATCGAGTCTGCACCGTTTCTTGGAAAGAGCATCCTACCCAAGGTCAACACCTCCACCCTATCCCCATAACCCAGTAACCCCATCCAACACTAAGGTCAATTTTGGACACTAAGGGTAATTTATCATGGCCAATCCACCTAACCTGCACATCTTTGGACTGTGGGAGGAAACCGGAGCACCTGGAGGAAACCCACGCACACACGGGGAGGATGTGCAGACTCCGCACAGACAGTGACCCAAGCCGGAATCGAACCTGGGACCCTGGAACTGTGAAGCAATTGTGCTATACATAATGCTACTGTGCTGCCTGATTGTGGGGGCTTCAGCAATGGTAGTGTAATTGAATGTCAAGGGGCGGCCGTGAGATAAGATAATCATTGCCTGGCACTTGCCTGGTGCGAATGTAAGTTGCCACTTGTCAGTCCAAGCCTACATATTGTCCCTGTCTTGAAGCATTTGAACATGGACTGCCTCATTATCTGAGGAGGAGCGATTGTGCAAGTTTCCACAAACATTCCTACGTGCGACCTTCTGTTGAAAAGGAAGTAATTAATGATGCAGCTGAAGATGGTTGGGCCAAGGACACTACTCTGAGGAACTCCTGCACTGATGTCCTGGAGATGTTATGATTGATCTCCAAACACCACAACCATCTTCATTTGTGCCAGGTATACCTCCAACCAGGAGAATGTTCCCCCTAATTCCCGTTGACTTCAGTTTAGCAAGGATTCCTTGATGCCATACTTAGTGCAAATCTGTCTTGATGACAAGAGCAGTCACTCTCACCTCACCTCTGGTATTCAGCTCTTTGTCCATGTTTGGACCAAGGTAATCAGGTCAGGAGCTTAGTCACCATGGCAGAACCCAAAAGCAGCGTCCATGAGCAATAATTGCGAAGGAAGTGTGCTTGGTAGCACTGTTGAAGACTGCGTCAATCACTTTGCTGATGATAGCCAGCAGACTGGTCGGACGATGAGTAATTGGATTCAGTGCGTCCTGGTTCTTATGTACAGGACGCACTTGGGCAATTTTACATGCTTCCCAATAGATACCAGTGTTGTCACTCTACTGGAACAGCTTGGCTTGGGGTGTGAGAAGATTTGGTGCAAAGTCTTCAGTTCTATTTCCGGGACATTGTCAGAGCAATAGTCTTTGCAGTATCCGGTGCCTTAAAACGTTGCTTCATATCACTTGGAGTGAATCGAATTGGCTGAAGACTGACCTCTGTGATAATGGATTATGAGATGGATCGCACACCAGGAACCTCGGGCTGAAGTGTTTTCGTTTTGCACGTATGTGCTGGTCTCCGCCATAATTCCGGGTTGCGATATTTGTGCAGTCTCCCCAGTGAGTTGCTTCATGTCCGACGAATATGCATGGCTGGATGTGTGAGGACTGCGGAGCTTACAACTGGTGCGTACGTAGTGGTGTCGTGTAGCTCTGTCAATTAGTTTCTGCATATGCTGTTTGGCAGACAATTAGCCCCATGTTGCAGCTTGAGCAGTTTAACTCTCATTTTTTGGCATGCCTGCATTTGATACTGACCAACCCCGTAACACAGTCAGCCCACCTAACCTTTTGGGACACTAAGGGAAATGTAGCATGACCAATCACCGAAACTGCACATCTTTCGACTGTGGGAGGAAACCGGAGCAACCGGCCGAAGCCCACGCAGACACGGGGGAGAACAAGCCTATCCAAGCCGGGAATCGAATCTTGGACCCTGGAGCTCTGAAGCAACTGTGCTAACCACTGTTCCTCCGTGCTGCCCTCAAATACACTCCCACACTCCCGCACTCTGCATTGATTCCCTGGCTTGGTTTTAATGGAAAAGGTGGGGGGGCGGAGGGAATATGCCGGGTCATGAGATTCCAGGTTGTGCATGGATACCATTCTACTGCTGTTGATGGCCCACAGCGTATTCTGGATGCCCAGTCTGCAGTTGCTAGATCTGTTCCGATTCGATCTCATTTAGATGTTGGTATTGCCCGCAATGCGATTGAGTGAATCCTGAATATGACTACAAGGACTACACGGTGGTCACTTCTCCTGAGACTTTCGTGGATCCGAAAATGTATCTGCAGCAGGAAGGTTGGTGAAGATGAATTCAAGAATATTTTCCCACTTGATCCCTCCGTCACCACCTGCTACAGGCCCAGTCTCGCAAGCATGTCCGTTAGGATCCGGCCTATTTGGTCTGCACCACTCTTGATAATTGGCATTGAAATTACCGCCACCCCCAACGCATATTCTGTGCCCTTGCCACCGCTTGACAATCTGCAGGAAATTTCGTTGCCCCCGTTTAGCCTGAAGCCAAGAGAATTCATGGGATACAGAGTCGATGTTGAGGACTCCAAGGCACCTTCTTCCCGATTGTACGCAACTGAGCTCCTAATCTGCTGGTATGTCACACTGGTGGGACAGAAATGGTAATAGTGGTGCTCAACACTGTGAGACAGCTCTCCAACTTTAGCCCGTGGCCACAGATGTGAGTAAAGAGTATTTTGCAAGTCTGGGTTTGCCGTTGTTGTTTCCGGTTCCTGGTTGGATGCCAGGTGGTCCATCCGGTTTCATTCATTTTTTGTGTTTTATATATGAATCAACTGGGTGGCTTGCGAGGAAACGTATGTGGGTCTGCAGTCAAGTGCAGGCCAGTCCAGGTAAGGAATGGCAGATTTCCTTCCACGAGCCCCGATTTTCGACAATCGTTTCATGGTCTATACCATGCTTTTTATTCCAGATATTAAATTCCTCCCGCAATGGATCCGAATCCGGGTTCGTAGATCATTATCCAGAATATCTGTATTACTCGTCCAGCGACAAGACTTCTTGCGACTAGACTGCCACTGTCTCCCCTGTCCAGCCTACTGAGATAACCCAGACAACTGATCAAAGCCAAGTAATAGTACAAAGAATAAAAAGGTAGGCCACATTTTCAGCTAATTGTCGAGCAAGCACCGAGAATAAGGCGCGAAGCTACGATCTACTTACAAAAAGAAGGGCATACTCATGCTAAGGAGAGTCCACGGAAGATTCACGCCCCAGAATTATGAGATGAATGAGTTGTTTAATGTGGTCTTTTTCGGTAGAATAGAGCTAAGCTCATCGTAATTTTGAATAACGATATGCCAGCTTGTTAAAACTTATACCAATTTGAGGAATGTTGCCTGTGCAGGGACTCAGACGATAGTTCCACTCGCTTGGGCATCTATAATGAGAGGTGGGGCACAGTTTTGTAAACGGGATGGTCCATATAAAAGAGTGTGCTTTCGCCTTTGGAAATCTGTGCCACACAAAATAGTTTCTGCGAGCTGCTGAAATACGTTCAATGCTGAAATATACAATATTTTAGTCTATAAGGATGTCATGACACATGCGAGGTACAATGTGTGCATGTCTGTTGAATGGTGGGATAGCGGGAGGGGGCGACGAGGTGACAAGAAGTGGCCTTACGACCATCTTAGATCATATGTGATTTCAATCAAGGAGGAAGCAATTATAAGTTACAGAAATCTTACAGTTGATTGTTTCTTATCATTTTTATGCTGTGGGAAATCTTTTATTGCCATTATGTTAGCTACAGTCAATTTTCTCTTGTATTTTGTGCTTTAAAGAAAATGCGCAAAGTGCTGGAGTTTTAATTGGAGGAAACCTCCAAAGATAGTTGTCTTAATGAGAATGTAATTGTTCCTAAGAACTGGCTGTCTATACATACCACGGGGAGGATTCATCATGAACCTGCACAAGAGTAGTTATACGAAATGGAATACAGCTGTGCAACAAAGTTTTGAATTAACTTGTGTCTCGCCATTTTCTCTCATCGCAAATCATGTGATGGTGGCGAAAGAATTAAAAGTAAAGTAGCCATGAACTTCAAGATGGTTGGCACATTGACTACTAGTCTCTCAAACAAGGTCAAATTTCAAAAGTGTAAATATTTCATAACGGAAGTCACCATCATGGCTGCAGCTGGAATATATTATGTTTTGGAATCACATAACTTTTGCAGAACAGACATAATTTATTCGGCCGTAATTGAAAATACTTTCTTGTTTTCTTGACCTAAAGAGGCTATTGGTGCGCCTTCGGAACTACTTTCGAAGTTTAAGGTCTCTACCAGATCAGCTCCAAATATTTTGTCCGTACGAGTTGAGTCTTTAAATTTCTGCTGTTTTAACTCCTATTAAACTCCAATTCACCCGAGGAAGGAGCAGTGCTCCGAAATCTAGTGTTTTAAACAAACCTGTTGGACTTTAACCTAGTGTTCTAAGACTTCTTACTGTAAACTCCTGTTGTTCTATTATCGGGGTTGGGCCATTATATCAGAGACGGAAGTGTGTCTACGTATCCCAATGACACTGGTTCATTGAGAATTCTCCAATAATCGTGTGAAATTATATTTGATGCTTCCCATAGATTATATTGTTATCACATAGTCAACAAAAATTCTGGCACAAAAGCATCCAGATCGTAAAAATCAATGCTATGCTCCTACATTTTCTCAATAAATATTCCACCATATCAAAACAAGTACATTGGTATGATAACTCGACAAATTTCATGCGCATTCTAATAATGGCACGACGAATTGACAACGTGCTGATGTTAATAGATCAGAGAGATTAATTCAGACTTCAATCAGGATGGAGAGACTTGCTGTTGGACTGGATCAAAGGTCAAAACAGCACAGGAACAGGCCTTTCGGCCCTCCAAGCCTGTATCAGACATGATAACAACCTTGGCCAAAACACTCAGCACTTCCTTGTGCCATATCCCTCTATAAATTGTAAATATGCATATTATTCCGCCTTATGACCCAATCGATCATTAAATCAAATTAACTGACGCGATCGGGACCATTTTGACGTTGCTGCCAAGCATTCATGGTTTTACTGATTTTTTTAAAACTCACCTAGAACAACATTAAAGCTGGCTATCTGCATGTATAGATAATGTTTCGCAAGCTCTCACACTATTTCTGAGAAAAGTGGTACTGCTTTGCATCACGTAAACTAAGTTGTGAAGAAACGCGGGAATATTGAAAGCTGTCAAAGTCACTCGCCTGTTGTTTTTTTACGCAGATTTTGGTCTACGTTGAAGGAATAAATTAAAGTAATATCAGAAACATGAATGACAATTTAAATAAAAAGTTCTAATAAAATGAACATTAGAACAACATCCGGTAGAAATAAAGGATGAATGATCCACTGTGTTAAACAAAGAATTCTATTTTTTATTGCAATGTTTGGAGAAAGGAAACAAGCAAGTTCAGATTTTATTCCGCAGTTATTTCAATTAAAATTATCCACTGTCCATTTAGGACTTGATAACGAAAACATTTTCATCTCAATAATATCAAGGTCTGCCTATGTGGATTATGTTCTTCCTACGTAAAGTTCATATCCCTCTGATCGACGTTTCCTCCACTCATGTAAATTCACCATTCGCATTTAAGCCAGACCCTTGCCTCTGCCATCACAAGTGACCAAATATTTACTTATCAGGTAATATACTGATTAATCACAAATATGTTCTTCTCTGAAAACGTCCCGATTCTGCATTAAGCATTTGTTATAAATTGGGTGAAATAACAGCACAAATATAAATGCGTGAGTTTGGTAATATGGCATTAACAGAGATGCGGTTGTAAGGTGACCTTATTATTCAAGTCAGTCTGAATTTTCGGATAAACACACGGAAAATAAATCGATGTTGCAAAGCTCCGGAAGTAAAGGGTGAGGTTAGTACAACATTAAAAAATTATCTTGGTTCGGATCATATTTATGACGAATAGCTTTGTGTGAAGAGCGAAATAACGAAGGAAACAGCTCAATGGTCGACGCATTTAATGTTCCCATAACTGTAACAGCACAGCAATGTCGACCACACATCAATACATAATATGCTATTATCATATGCAACAATGAACTTCACATTAATTTGACAAAGCACATTGATAAGTTCTAACTTGATAATGAGTGCAAATATTGTTTTTAGACACATTAACACTCCATTGGAATAATGAGTCCGAGATGGTATTAATAGAGACGTGATTCAAGGTGACCTGGGATATTGGACCTGATTATGTGTAGTAGGTATGGTAAATTAAATACATTATCATAAAGGGTCTTACTTTCCCGACGGATAACAACATGATACAGTTTGGTGGGAAATAGAGAAATGTGGGTCTTTAATAAGTGTCTAATATTTTTTAAAATATGTGAAGACAGAGCTGTTTCTGGTGACCACAGTGATACATTAAACGGATCTGGTTCAAATGTTATGTCGGACATTTATGGAGAATTTATAAGTCCCATCAATAATATAATCCACTGATGAAGAAAGCTACCATTGGGCGTATTCAATATCAATGGCTAAACAAAGAAGGTTCAACTGCCATTAAAGGAAAATGAAAGCCGCATAAGACTGGACAGATACTCGTTGGCCATATCATTGCAAAACATTCATAAGCCAATAAATAATCACTGTAAATGTAATAACAATAGATACATTTGAGAATGGGAGCAATGTAGAAAGAAATATTAAAACGTACGTTAAAAATGTACAAATACAAGTTATGATGAGGATACAGAGTCTGCAGACACTGCGATAGATTAGCCGAGTAGACAAAATTATGGCAGGTAGATTATATGTTGTGTAAATGTGAGACTGCCCATTTATCCAGAAATAAATAAATAAATAGAACATAGAATCATAGAACGTACAATGCACAAGGAGGCCATTCAGCCCATCGGGTCAGCACTAACCCACTTAAGCACCCACTCCCACCCTATCCCCGGAACTCAATCAGCCCTCCTAACCTTTTTGGACACCAAGGGCAATTTAACATGACCAATCCACCTAGCCTGGACGTCTTTGGATTGTGGGAGGAAACTGGAGCACCCGGAGGAAACCCACGCAGATACGGGGAGAACACGCAGAGTCTGCAAAGACAGTGCCCCAGCGGGGTATTCGAACCTGCAACCCTGGCGCTGTGAAGCAACAGTGCTAGCCACGTGTGCTACCGTGCTGCCCTATAAAATGTTATTTATTTGCAATGACTGCAGAGAGATAAAATCAAAAATAACTCTGTTTTCATGTTCATGAGTCACGAAAAATTAGTGTGCAGATACAAAAAGAAATTTGAACACTAAACAAACTATTGGCATGCCTTGAAAGTGGTGAGCACTGGGCGTCCAAAGCTGAGGACCAAGTTGGAATCCCGGCCCTGGGTCACTGTCCGTGTGGAGTTTGCACATTCCCCCCGTGTTTACGTGGGTTTCGCCCTCACAACCCAAAGATGTGCAGGCTCGATGGATTGGCCATGATAAATTGTCCTTTTATTGGAAAAAAATGAATTGGGTAGCTAAATTTTTAAAAAGCGGGTGTCGTCGATAAAGATAAAAAGCAAAGTGCTGCTCCATACATACAGCGCGTATTGGTCGGCACTCTGCACAATATTGGTCAACATAGGTAAGAAGCGAAATGCTCCGAATTGAAGCAATGCAACGCAGATTTAAGCGGTTATTATTTAGTATGAACTCATATCTTACGAGGCAGGTTCGAGCTATTTGTGAAATTATGCACTGGGTTTCGGAAAATGCTTTTTCGACAAAGCAAAATATACGATTCAGTGTCGACTTGGGAGAGTCTGGCAGTGAACGTGTTCCTTCTTATTGCTGGTAAGACCCAGAACTGTGGGGAGATTAAGGCGCGAGAACAGTAGCATTTCCCTCCTTTGGTGTTTCATTTTAGTGTTTGGAATTTTCTATCGAAATTATTAATGGAGATATTATGATGTAATCGTGGCTGCGTTCTGCATATTTTTAATTGAAAAAGATTGAACTATCCTGGGGTTGAGTGAAATGGGGGGTTGATGGTAAGTTCATGCGTATACATGCTCTGAACGTATTCAAGGGAGGATCAGGATTGAGTGGGCGAACGACTTAATTCAATTCGTATTTTTAATGCACTTATTGTTGTCCAGCTGACTGTTGCTGCACGTATTTGGTGTCGTTCTTTGCTCTGTAGCTTTCTCTCGTTGATCCCTATTAAATAAGTCGCATTCTGGTTCCAGCTGGTAACCTATGATGTATGTCATGCATTTCTAATTTATTTATGTTTTGATTATGCCACGTTTCCGCCATGGGAACCTCTACAAAAATCGAAAATAACCACACGTAATAAAGGAAGCAATACTTCGTCGGTGCATCCGTGAGTTCGCTGAAAAATTAAGTTTACTATTGGCGAGGCCCTGCGTTAGGTCTTTGGTACAGCAATATACTTTCGATCCTCAGTCTCACCTTTATCCTCGAGACTTTCTTTCAGTTGCTTTATTTCTTTTAAAACGAGGAAAGAAAATGAGGACTACGGGTCACAGATAAAATAGGTGTCCGGGTCTGAAGATAATACATTTTTGACAACATAACGCAATGTGATGTTGGGTTCAAGATTAAACTTGTTAACCGGGCCTAAAATTGGATTTGTTATGAAACTTTCCAATGTATTACAGGCAATGACTTACTAATGTACACGTTTCTCAACTGGAAACAATTAAGCTCAAGCTTAAGGACATAACCCAGACCGCGGCGCCGGAAACAGCTTTGTTTTGAATCACGATTTGCTTATTGCAAAATACGGATATTCGATCATATATTGTAGCTCAATAAATATTTTCAAGACAGTAACTGAAAAAAAGGCCTTTGAATATTTTCGTGTCATTTTCAGTCATAATAATCTTCCAGTTGGTAAAATTAAATATTTCTACATAACCATGTAACATGTTTGTACACATGTTTTACGTGTGTCTGTAATCTTGAGCATTTCCGCTATAAGACAGAGATCGATTCGTTTAAGTGTGTAAAGAAGAAAAGCCACCACACCAGGTTAGAGATATTTGTGACAATATGCACTGGGTTTCGGAAAATGATTTTGCGCTGAAGAAAAATGTACAATTCGGTGTGGACTTGGCAGAGTCTGGCAGTGAAGGTATTCCTTCTCATTGGTGGTGAGACCTAGAACAGTGGGGAGATTAGGGCGCGGGATCAGTAGCATTTCCCGCCTTTGGTGTTTTATTTTGGTATGTGGAATTTTCTGTCGAAATTATCACTGAAGGTATTATTATGTATTCGTGGCTGCATTCTGCGTCGACACCAGAAAATGCACTAAAATATAAAATACTCATAAAATATATATGTTTAATTTTCAAAGACGAACAACACAAAAGACTTTATCGTGGCACACAACTTTACGTGTGGAATAGTTATAGAGCCTGGGGAAATTTTTACCACATTTGTAATATCAAGATAATATGATTTGCATTGCAGGCAGTTGTGTCGCTCACGCATGCAGATAAGTATATACAAAAAAGAGTGAATATGCGCAAGTTACGTTGATTGGATAGGGTAAATTGTCCATTTTGGATAAAGACTTGTTGGGCTTCTGGGATTACGGAGATTTGATGGAAATTGTACTCAGGTAGGCTGTTCTTTTCAATGTTCGGTATGGACACGATTGGCCTCAAAACCTGCTTCTGCACTGTCGTGATTCAATGAAACGTGATCTACATTGAGATTTGTTTTGTTTACCAAAATAAATTGTTTAATCGAGAACAATTTATATTTCTCTGACTCAACAAGGACTTGCTGCAGAATTGGATGGAGGTAGAAACAAGCAAAATTATTTCTGAAGTACAACGTAGCTATTGAATAACATAATGTGCACGAGTGAATAATGTTTTGTTTCACGATTAAGAACTTTAAGAAACAGGATAGGTGTCAGTAGATATGGTGGATCAGCTTCTGCTGCATAGCATAGAATATAGATTGAACATACAGTGCAGAAGGAGGCCATTCGGCCCATCGCGACTGCACCGATCACTTAAGCCCTCACTTCCACCCTATCCCCGCAACCCAATAACCTCTCCTAACCTTTTTGGTCACTAAAGGCAATTTAGCAATGGCCAATCCACCTAACCTGCATGTTCCTTGGAATGTGTGAGGAAACCAGAGCGCCCAGAGGAAACTCACGCAGATACGGGGAGAACGTGCAGACTCCGCACAGACAGTGAGCCAGCAGGGAATCGACCCTACGACCGTGGCGCTGTGAAGCCACAGTGCTATCCACTTGTGCTACCGTGCTGCCCAGCGGTTCTTGAATAGAACATTTGAAAATACTGAACTATGGTCAGAGGTACCAGGGCTATGAAGAAGGCAGATAAAACTTCAATAAATCGCCGATTTCTTTTGGACGGGAAATGGAAAGCTTGCTCTACAGGAGGCGTACGACTCTAGTTATATTTTCTGAACCTAAAGGTTCCTAGAAGGAACGAATGTGCCCTGCCTCTGAACTATGTTCATAGTGCAACAGAAACAGGTTTATTGGCAGTCCATTGAAACTGATGGGAGAATATCTCGGTGGATTTTGTACATTTGATACTCCTGCTTACTGTGCTTCACCAGTGACTGATGCAGATGGATGAATTGAATTGCGTCAATGGTTTGAATATCAGTGATCATGTCCCCAGTCGTGCCAACACATGGCGGCCATACCTTTCCTGCCGCGGCATATAATAATAATTTTTTTTCGATGTGCCGCCGGCCCCCAAAAATTGTGTTTTTCATTCCGATACAAAGTGTAAAGCACTGACAATTGTTCATGATTACCCAAGGTTTGTTCCACCTCGCATTTATCTGAAAAGATAAAAATAGCATGAGCAATGTAAGTGTCAAACTATATCGCAGCTTGATCGAATCAATTGGTATAAACTCAGACATTTGTAGATGACACGAAATTCGAAGAATATTGTGCAGAAAAATAATTGCCCGATACAATTATCAATAGAATATCCGAAATGCATTTCAACAGTAGTTTTGACATATGTTTCTTTCACAAACACCGAAACATCAAATATTTTCTCGAGATTAGAAGTTATAACTTTTAGTCTCAAATTTCCATCAACAAATCTATGAAGTAATACATTGAAAGTTCTCGCCAGCAAACAATTGAATGCAACTTGAACGCATAGAACATTGGTTCATTTAAAATTCTGCTAACCCTTTTCATCAAGACGACTTTTCAAAATTTCTATTTCTGAAATGGAATAGAAGTATGTTTTAAGTAGCCGCAACTTTACTCATATCTCTGGTTTTGTAAAGTTCATGCTATTGTTTTCTGTTATTGTTAATGTTGTACGCCGACTTGCAAATAAGCTGCGTTGTCTTTCCATGGTAATTACTTATGAAACAGAGATTGGCGAACTTTCGAAAGGAAAGAGTAACCTTGAAGTCAAAGCGCCCTGATCAAATGATGATTAGATATTCAACGTGAATGATTTTGCAGAGTAACATGTCTGAACCCATGTAACAATAAAGATAGAAAAATCGAATTTATACAAATACATTCATTGCCAGATAAACAGTTAAGGCCAGTCGAGCTGTTATTGACAGGCCTGATAGTATTTCTGGCAGCTGACTGAGATGAGGCGTAATGATACTTATATAAACGACTCGTAATTGTTGGATCCAATGTTCAGGAACGGAAGAAGCATTTAGTAACAAATAGAACCAAGCCACAGCGCGAGGAGCTGGCAGAACACGACGCTCATAAGCAACTGTAAATATCTTGCAGGTCATGGAAATCGTGACTTCAGGCACAAAAAAGCAATTGCAATTTTAACATCAAACCGCTTGGAGGGCTACGACTACTAATTATCATTACGAATTTGTATAATTGCACATGTTGTTGGTCAATGTAAGCACAAACTGGCAGAGGAATGAAATTGAGCTCTGCCGTGTAAGTATCAATCGGGAAATGCTGCATTCCTGCATGATGGTTCAGACCTCGTCACTGTCTTCCAGATTGACTTGTCCAGCGATTCTGTTAATTTTGACGTCAACTGGAGGAATTGGGATGGCTTGAAAATTAGCATGCTGTCTGCTCTTCGTAATTTTGTGCTACAAACAAAGGCAAATATTGCTTTTGGGCATAGTTGAAACAATAAAGACTTGCGTCAGATGACATAAAAGAGAGATTACTTGTGTTTAAATGTGTCTGTCGTGGGAAGGGTAGGGGGTGTTCCCCGGTTGCGATGGTCAGGTAGGTTTGTGTGATGGTTTGGCTGAATCAAGGACATGAACCTGCGCCGACCAAGCACGCAAAAGGATAAGAAGTGGAATGCACTGGAAATTTAGAGTTAATAATTATGGCAAGACTGGAAGTTTGTCCATCTGAACTCGATCATTAGTTTTTAAAGAAAAAAACCTGATCATTAGTGTTGCCGTGGACGTTAGGTTTTGCGAAAGAAACCATTCATGAAATAACCTCATCTGAAATGTCTTACGCTTATCTTTTTCATACAGGTTCGTTTCTGTAAGAGAAAGTGTTTAAATTTGAACATTCAGATGGTTGTGATGTGCAGGCGTCAGGAATCCCTCGTGCGCACAGGTGCAGTACTGATGTTCAAACTTCAACCTTGTCAAGGGCTGAGATATATTTTCCTGCACCCCACTGCGGATTCTTCCGACGCTGATTCTGCCAGAGGTTTGGGTTTAATACATTAAAGGACCCAAAATTATACATCACTCTCCCTTGTGCCTTTCAGCATTTGGAGCTTGGGAAACGGGTGCTCCTCGCTGAATCTATTGGAAATATCGATGTCTTGTGCAAAACATAATGCAGCATTATTGCTCCATGAGGTAACGCCTTTCATACCAACTTAAGATGTACCTCGAGGGACACTTTTTCGGCAAATTGATGGCACATCTCAGAACGTGCCTTGGTGCCTACATTTGGTTTCCTGATCTTCTACCGTTCATTGGCAGGGTGCACCGTTGGATACGACATTCAAATAGAAATCGTACACTATACACCATACTTCGTTCGTTCATTCGCTGGCTGAAATTTCCTTTGTTTTGAGGAGAAACATAGCAGCAAGAGCCGATAGCAAAATGAGCCTGTTCCTCTCCCCAACCCAAAGCAAGCCTCCCATTACATTTCCCACCCAACCAACGGCTACTCACACCCATGACCTCCAACGTAGCAGTCCTTCGATGCTGGAATAGCCTGCGCTCAATATCTAATTCCCCACGTCTCGGTGGACGAGCCGCCCACAGTGCAGGTGTCCTACCTTCAGCCTGGCGCCCCCCTCCCTTGTCCGATGTCCAAAGCCCCAAATCTGCCACTTGTCCTGCACACAATGCACGTATGGGTCAAAGATGATTTAATGTGAACTGCAAACTGCCGAAAGACTCCCCTTTATCCGAATCCGTCAAAATAAGACCCCCACAGCTCCCAAAGTCTAACTATCCAACACAAATGTTTTGAATCCTCCTCCATGAACGAACTGACGCCTGAGCCCTCCGCACTGCAGATGTTCCGGCGATATCTGAAACCCAACCTCATCCAGATGTCCAAAACTCCAGCCCATGTTCCACACACCGCTCCCACCGCCGTGCAAGTCCCAAATTCCGGGGCGGGATTCTCTCACCCCTGGCCGGGCTGGAGAATCGCCAGGACTGGTGCAAATCGCACCACGCCCCGATGCCGGTCCACCGATACTCCGAGGAATGGAGAATCAGCGCGATTGGCGCCGGCATGGCCGCGCCGTCCCTGGCGAATCTCGGACCGGCTTGGGCCCAGCAGCCACGTTAAAAATGCCTGAACCCGCCAACGCCATCAACACCTACTCTTACCCGGCGGGACCTCGGCGTGGATGCATCTGAGGGGGGGGGGGGGTGGCTGCTGGGGAGAGAACGGGGCACATCCTAGAGGGCTAGGATCTGGCGGGGCACCTCCACTGTGGCCCGGCCCACGAACGTGCTCTATCGATCGGCGTGTCGGCCTCTTGGGCTGGGAATCCTTTTTGTCCGGGGATCAGCAGCGGGAGCGGAGTGGGTCGCTTCGGCCAGAATTGCTGCTCCTGGGTAAGCGCGACGCCATTTACGCCGGCGTCAACAATTAGTCTCAGGATCAGAGAATCCCGCCCCCAAACGAGTGAAACGGCCGTTTTCCGAAAAGCTTTCGTATTTTTAACCGTCCCTCCCTCCATAGGTATTTTAATTGTCGCTCAGCCTATGTCCGAATCACCAGCACCAAGCAACTCCATTCCAGAAATCCTCTATGATTTTCCAATCGCGCCCCAACCCTCTTCCGATGTGCGACTCCATAAACTCAAGGCCAATTCACGAAGGTCAGACACTAACCTTCTCGGTTTCTTCGGGATTCTGCGGTCAGCCAGATGATCTCTTTTAGTCAGAGGCTTTTGCCAAGGATAGAGGGGTCAATTACTAGGGGGCATAGGTTTAAGGTGCGAGGGGCAAGGTTTAGTGGAGATGTACGAGGCAAGTTTTTTACACAGAGGGTAATGGGTGCCTGGAACTCGCTGTCGGACGAGGTGGTAGAAGCAGGGATGATGGTGACATTTAAGGGGCATCTTGACAAATACATGAATAGGATGGGAACAGAGGGTTACAGACCCAGGAAGTGTAGAAGGTTTTAGTTTAGACGGGTAGCATGGTCAGCACGGGCTTGCAGGAACGAATGGCCTGGTACGGTGCTGTACTTTATTTTGCTGTTTGTTCTCTTTGTTATTTGATTGTTTTTAGGCCGCGTGACATTCTCTGGCGGCGGGATTCTATTTCTTCCGCTGCTTCATAGAATCATAGAATTGTCAGAAGGATCCAGCGCCCCCCTCACCACCCCCCCCCCCTCCCCACCCCGCGCCCCAACCACCCCACGCCACTGTGAAACACGCTTGCGGGGGTGCGCTGCCTGTCGCAAACCTGAAGCCCAAACAACCGCGATATTTAAACGCCCTGAATCATGGCAGCTCTCCCCGTGAAAACAGTTTGTGTTCCGTTTATACCTCACAGCTGGAATTGCAGACGTGCTTTGGTCGCTGACTCTCATTCTATCTGAGTCAGGAAGCACAAACATGACAGGCATTCGAGAAAGAAGTCGCAGGCAATTTGGTTTGGAACTCGCAATCCGCCCCTGATTGCCACGCCGAAACCGTTAGAGACCGTATAAATTACTAAACTACAATTCCTGTCAGCATCAACGTGTCAGAATTGAGCATATCCGGGAATAAACGTGCAAAAATTCGACCTTCAACCACGAATGGAAAATTTGTGTATGCCAATGCGGACATCGCCCGTGATAGTCCAGGCGTCCTTCATTGGATTATTCGACTTTACTTGTAACATATCATGGAAGAGAAATAAAATTACACGGATTTATTTGTCTGTGAATCGTGCGAAGTGGAATTTTCAAAAAAAGCCCTTGAATTTTGTACATGACAGTAAGAAGGTCTATTCTTTAATGTACCTGAAATTCATATTTATAAGACATTGGTTTATTTTTCGTACGTTGTTTCAGATAAAGATATGTACTAATTAGCGACTAATATGGTCGGATGTCAATGTCCGATATCATAGATGAAACCGTTTGCTTGGTACTTCTGTTCATCATGAGATTTTCGTAACTTGTTCGTTATTTAAATCAATTCCAGGTCAACATCACTTAACGTAGATTTAGTGTACCAGCCAACATAAATAATTGTCTTCTGTTCTGACCTGCATTTTTGCCATGGTTACTCACCAATTACTTTAATATGGGCAAATAAATCTGAAGATAATTGTTGAATAATTGTCAAAAAGAATAGATTCATGAAGCTTATAATTTCATATTTTCTTTTCGAGAATTCAATCATTGTATATTGTAGTTAAGAAATTACACACTGCAACTTGACGGAAAATGAATTATGAAGATCAGAACCCGAGACAACACACTTTACCTGACTCCTTCTTCTTTAGTTCTGTCTCTGGATTTAAATATTGATGTTGTGATTGTTAACGAATGATACTGCGCACAAATCTAGTACTGATAATCAATGTTTCAAGCAACACAGAGAAAAATTATTTTGGAAAAACAATTGGTCATTCAATATATTGGAAAGCTGCTGATAACCATTGGCTAAACTAATCGCTAATATTATTTGTTCAGCTAGGATTACCGATTGAATTGCCGCAACTTGGTGAACATTACTGTTTCCACAGAAACTAAGTCAGTTTGGCCCAAGAACCCGAATATTAAATTCCGTGGGCATGAATGAGTTTGAAGGAAATATACCTCCCATGTATTGCGTTGATTTCCAAAACAATTTAATAAATTAAATACCGCAGTTGATGGCACTGCTGACTCAAGGCGCTGAGGATGCGAGTTCGATCCGGGCACCGGTTTTTGCTGACCATGTGGAGTTTGCACATTTTCACGAATCTGCTTGGGCCGCAGCCTCACAGCCCTAGAAATGTGAGGGTCGGTGAATTCGGTACGGAAAATTGTCCCGTCATTGGAAAACAATTGCGTACTTTAAGTTAATAAGTAAATAATAAATTCAGTCCAACATTTCATTGTTTTACCTGCACCAATCAAAGCTTCATTGGCTTGCTTTAGTTCTGAAAAAAAAATCCAATGTGTTTTGGGAAAGGGCAATATAAAATAAACCGTACACTGATCGTTTAACCATTACCTTTATTTTTGTTTGTTTCTAAAAAAAGTATTTCTTATTTGAGCAAAGAACTGTGCATTCGCAAGAGATGCAGAACCAATTCCCAGATATGGAGACGATGGACTGGACGAGGTTTTGTAAAAGTGCTTGTCTATTTTGTAACTTGTATTTTTTCAAGGTACTTTGGGTGCCAGATGATCGTTTAGAATATGAAATTCAATGATGTTTGAATGGCCACATTAAGTCTGAAACAAAATCCTGTGGCGTGGTAGAGATAACGTTGAAATACAGCCACAAGAACAATTCAAAACCATTGCAAAATGATGAAGGGGAAGAGCTGGCGAAGACAATATCCTATAGCCATTTAAATGATATTGCTAGCGCAAACTAATTTACAGAAACATATTTGAGAATATGTGTTCCAGAAATATTTTTTTAAAGTCACTATTCACGATCAGCAATGCGACAATGAAACGAAAGGACTGAATGTAATGAGAAAACATTGTGATGAAACCTTAATAGATTTCGTACCCATTACCTATGCTTGTGACTCCCATTTGAACGAGACAGAAAGGATTATTTGCATCTCTGATTTACTCTTCCCAACACATTTCGAAGTTCAACATCTCTACCAGGCTACCTCCAAATATTTTCCACGCACGTTTACATTTTTTTGATTTTTGCTGCGTGAACTCCTGCTGTTGGACGATCGGCATTGGGACAATTATATCAGAAACCAAACTGTTTCTATGTGCTCCAACTGACACTGGTTCATTGCGAATTTTGCAATAACCCTGTGAACTTACAAATATACTTTGTCATAGATGATATCGTTTTTACAAGCTTTATTAAACCATATCAACAAAGATTCGGGAAAAATAGCATCCAGAGTGTAAGAATATACTATTCTGCTCCTACCTTTTTTTCAATAAATATTTCACGATATGCAAAGCAGTACATTGGTACGATAAATTGCCAAATGTTCAATCACATTCCAAACATGACTCGAGGAATTGTCAAAATGTTGACATTAACAGATTAAAGAGATTGATTCTCACTTCAACCAGGATGGCGAGACTTGATGTTGAGTTCATCAAAATGTCATAAATAAGATGGGTGGCAATCAAAATGCATCGCGTTTCCCTCGATAAGCCATGCCGTTCATTCAAATTAAATGCTGTGATTGGAACCATTTTGACATTGCCGCCAAGCACTCACAGTTACTCTGAAGGAAATATTGTTTAAAACATGATCTGGAAGAACATTACATTGTCAGCTCTATGCAAGCATATTGTTTCGCAAGATCTAATAACATTTCTGGGGAAAGGTGCTACTGAGTTGCTTCACATAAACTAAGTGGTGAGCAAACCAGGGAATATTGAAATTTGCCAAATTCACTTGCCTGTTATATATTTACTCAGATTTTGGTCGAAGTTGAACGAATGTATTGCAATAATGTCAGAAACATAGATGTCCATTTACAGTAAAAAGTTCTCAATCAATAAACATTGGAACTACATATGGTGAAAATATAGGATTAATGTTCCATTGTGGGAAACTGCGAATTATATGTTTTACTGGATTGTTTGGAGGAAGGAAACAATCATACTGAGTCTGTGTTTCGTAGTTCTTGAAATTAAAATTTTCCACTCTTTGATACCTTGATAAGGAACACTTTTTCATCTTAATAATTTCAAACTCAACCTACATGGATTATTTCCTCCCTACGCAGAGCTCTCTCCGATCCACGGTTCCTCTCCCTATGTTGAAACATCATTCATATTTATGTCAGACCTTTGCATGCACCAGCTCACGGAGCCAAATATTTAATTGTCATGTCATATACTGATAACGAGAAATGTGTTGTTCGCCAAAATTGTCCATATCCCGCACTCCGCATTGGTTCTAAATTGTGTGAAAAAACTGCACAAATATAAATGCATGAATGTTAGTAACATGGCATTTAGAGATGCGCATTTGCACGGCGACCGTATTATTCAAGGTTATCTGATATTTCGAATAAACATTGGGAATGTAATTGGACAACATAAAGCACTGTGAGTAAAGGGTGAGGTGAGTACAAGAGTAAGAAATTACCTTGCTTCAGATAATATTTATGGAGAAAAAGTTTTGAAGGGAATCCGAGATAACGGGAAAAAAGGCTTAATGGCCGACGTTTTTGACGTCCCCTCAACAGTAACAGTCGCCCACATATCAACAGATAATATGGGTTTGAAAGCGATTTACTACAATATTGAAGTGCGACATTCAACATCACTTTAATTTGACGATGGACCTGGGCAAAGCCTAACCTGATAATGAGTGCAACAATAATTTTTGAGACACCTTAACATCTTATTGGAACAGTGCGCCTTTGGATTTCGGCCGGAAGTTGATTCAGGATCTGGTTATGTGTAATGAGTCAGGGTACATTCAATAATGTATAATACCTGCCAGAGGGATCACAATGTGACACAGCTTTGCAGAAAATCTGAACTTGAGAACTGAGCCCTTTAACTAGTGCCTGAAACGTTCAAAAATACGTGAAGACATAGTTGGCTCATGATGACTGCAGAGATATGTCAAATGGAATCTGTTGAAAATTAAGTATCGGACATTTAATGTGATATCATAAGTCCCAACAAGGAAACAATCCACTGATGAAGAACGTTTCTGCCAGATCTGTTCAATATCAATGGCTAACTGAGGAAGTTTAAACTGTCATGAAAGTGCTGAACTTGTGTGCATTAGAGTGTTAAAGTGAGAGTTTGGTAACTGAGAGATATTAAGGGTATATTTTTGTCCAAAGTCTAGTCTTTCTTTTATTTTCGTAAATTAACTTAAAAGTTGTTATTTGGGTTAGAAGAAAGTGAGTTTTCAATCAGCTTTAAACAGATGTTCTATTTGCAGCTACTTGCAGCTGCAGCTTGTTAATTAGTTTATTGGATCAACACAGTTTTCAGAGGCTCGATTCAGGCAGTATAAAGGTGAGCCAGCTTAAATAGAACATACAATTCAGACCGAGGCCATTCAGTCCAGCGAGTCTGCACCAACGCACTTAAGCCCTCACTTCCACCTTATCCACATCACACAATAACTCCTCCTTTTTTGGGGGCCTCTATGGACAATTTATCCTGGCCAATCCACCTAACCTGCACGTCTTTGGACTGTGGGAGGAAACCGGAGCACCCAGCGGAAACCCACGTAGACATGGGGAGAACTTGCAGACTCTACTCAGGCAGTGACCCAGCGGGGAATCGAACCTGGGAGACTGACGCTGTGAAGCCACAGTGCTAGCCACGTATGCTACTGTGCTGCCCAAAAGTGCTGACAAAAGTTACAGTGCTGTCTTTGTTTGCATTTGAGTGCTGAATGTGTGTGTATTAGAGTGTTAAAGTGAGAGTTTGATGACTGAGGGAGTTAGCAGAGGACGGAGCAAGGTGCTCCTTTCATTTTAGTTTCTACATTTCATCAAAGACCGTGAAGGGAGCCGGGAGTTTGCAGTGAGTGCAGCTGACTGGGAGTAGAGGCAGAGGGCGGAGTTCCAGTTGGTTAACAGGGCAGCTACATTCTGTAACGTAAGAGTTGTTTGCTGTTGTTTTCTTTTTATTTTCTATTTTTATTATTTGTGTTTGTTTTGTTTTTGGGTGGGCAACAATCTATCTTTGTACCATTTCGCAGAATCAGCAGGTTTAGAGGGTTCACGTGGGAAAGTAGTAGCAGTATATCTATATATTTTAAGGGGCGAAGGGTTGTTTAATCTTTTCTTCTTTTTGCCTTTAAATCTCTTTGGGAGTTCAGATCAGAGGAGATGGAGGGTACGGCAGTTGAATGCTCTTCCTGTAGGATGGTTGTGGTTAGGGGCATCACCGGTGCCACCACTGACGACACCTGCGGGAAGTGCACCCAAATCCAGCTCCTCAGAGACCGCGTTCGGGAACTGGTGCAGGAGCTGGATGAACTTCGGATCATTCGGGATGCAGAGCAGATGATAGAGAGAAGTTACAGGGAGGTAGTCACACGCAAGGTGTAGGACAAGAGTAGCTGTGTTTCAATCTGGGGCAGGAAAAGGAACGGGCAGACCGTGCAGGGATCCCTCGTGGCCGTTCTCCTTCAAAACAAGTGTACCGTTTTGGATGCCGTGGGAGGTGGGGGGGATGACCTACCGGGAGAATGTCCTTGCGGCCTGGTCTCTAGCACTGAGCCTGGCTCTGCGGCTCAGAGGGAAGGGGGAGAAGAGAAAATAAATAGTGATAGGAGACTCACCGGTTATGGGAATGGATAGGAGATTCTGCGGTCGCGAACGAGAGTCCAGGAAGGTATGTTGCCTCCAGGGCCAGGGATGTCTCAGGTCGAGTATACCGGATTCTCAAGGGGCAGGGGGAGCAACCAGAGGTCGAGGTGAACATAGGCACACACGACATCGCAAAGAAAAGGGATGAGGACCTAAAGGTGATTTTTGGGAGTTAGTTTGGAAGCAAAAGCGCAGGACAAGCAGAGTAGTGATTTCAGGATTGCTACCGGTGCCACGTGCAAGTGAAGCAAGTAACAGAGAGCGTGTGCAGCTGAACACGTGGCTACAGGGCTGGTGCAGGTTTCAAGGCTACAGATATGTGGATCATTAAAGTATCTTCTGGGGAAGGTGGGACCTGCATAGGAAGGACGGATTGCACCTAAACTGGAGGGGCACCAGTATCCTGGGTGGGGAATTTGCAAGAGCTCTTCCGGAGGGTTTAAACTAATTTGGCAAGGGGACGGGAAACAGAGCTATGGATGAGAGGATACGGCGGCTGTTGAACAGATAGAAGCAGTATGCAGCGAGTCTGTGAGGAAGGATAGACAGTTAATTAGGGGAAGTTTCACTCAGTGGAATGGGTCAAAGTGTGTCTGTTTCAATGCAAGGAATGTCAGGAATAGTGGGATGAACTTAGAGCATGGATGAATACTTGGAACTGCGATGCTGTGACTATTACGAAGACATGTACTTCACATGGGGCAGGAATGGTTGTCAGATGTTCCGGAGTTTAGATGTTTTCAGAAGAATACGGAGGGAGGCAAAAGAGGAGGGGACGTGTCACTGTTAATTATGGAATGCATCACAGCTACAGAAAAGGAGTATGGGTGGAAATCAGAAACAGGAAAGGAGCAGTCACTTTATTGGGTGCTTTCTATCGACCCGCCCCCCCCCCCGGCCCACCCCCCCCCCCCCCCCAATAGCAGCAGAGAGGTAGAGGTACAGATTGGACGGCATTTCTTGGAAAGGTGCGGAAGGAGCAGAGTTCTTGTCATGGGTGACTTCAACTTCCCTGATATTGACTTGAACCTCCTTACTGCAAATGGTTTGCATGGCGCAGATTTTTTCAGATTGTTCAGGAAGGCTTCCTGACACAATATGTAGATAGGCTGACGAGAGTGGAGGACATATTGGACTTGGTGCGCGGCAACAAACCACGCCAGGTATCAGATGTCTCGGTGGAGTGACAGTGACCACAACTCCTTGACTTTCACCGTTGTCATGGATGGGGATATCATTATGGGAATTTATTTACTTGGGGGAGGGGAAATTATGCTGCTACAAGTCAGGAGGTGAGGAGCATGAAGTGAGAACGATCGTCCTTGGGGAAATGCAAAACAGTAATGTGGGGGTTGTTTAAGGTGCACTTGCTGCGAGTGCCGGATAACAATGTCCCACTGACACGAGGAAGGAATGGTGAGGTGAAGGAGCCTTGGATGACAAGAGGAAGAAGGAAACTTACTAAGGTTGCGGAAGCAAGAATCTGCACGACTCTCGAGGGTTACAAGCTAGCCAGGAAGGAACTACAAAACTGGACTGCAGAGAGCAAGAAGGGGGCATGAAAAAGACTTGACGGGCAGGATTTGGAAAACGCCCAGGGCATTCTACACTTACGTTAGAACTAAGAGGATGATCAGAGTGAGAGTAGGGTCGATCAGGGTTATCGGGGGGGGGGGGGGGGGGGGGGGGGGACTTGTGCCCGGAGTCTGAGGAGATGGGAGAGGCCCTAAATTTTGCTTCAGCATGCACTAGGGAGATGGACCTTGTTGCTCATGAGAACAATGTAAACCAGGTTAGTAGACTCCAACAGGTTGATATTAAGAAGGAGGATGTGCTGGAAATTTTGAAAAGCATCCAAATAGATATGTCCCCTGGTCCTGACGGATATAATCAAGGTTACTACAGGAAGCGAGGGCGGAGATTGCTGCGCCGTTGGCGATTACCTTTATGTCCTCACTCTCCACTGGCGTAGTACCGGATGATTGGAGGGAGGCTGATGTTCCCCTTTTCAAGAAAAGGAATAGGGAAATCTCTGGGAATTACAAACCGACCTGTCCTCCGCCTATGGTGAGAAAAATATTGGAAAGGATTCTGAGAGATAGGATTTACGATTATTTCGAAAAGCATAGTTTGATTAAAGATAGTCAGCATGGCTTTGTGAGGGTCAGGTTATGCTTCACAAGCCTCATTGAATTCTTTGAGGATGTGACGAGACACATTGATGAATGTCGGACAGTCCATGTGGTGTATATGGATTTCACTAAGGCACTTGAGAATTTTCCCAATGGTAGACTCATTCAGATCGTTAGGGCACACGGGACACAGGGACATTTGGTTGTCTGGGTACAATTCCCTGTGCGAAATAAGAAGGCGAGTGGTAGTGGATGGAAAGTATTCAGCCTGGTGTTCGCTGACCAGTGGTGTCCCGCAGGAACATATTGTGTCAGGAAAACTTCCTGTACAATCTGAAAATATCTGCGCCATCCAAACCATTTGCAGTAAGGAGTTTCAAGTCAATATTCGGGAAGTTGAAGTCATCCATCTGTTCTGGGACCTCTGCTCTTTGTGTTTTTGGATGAGGAAGTGGAAGGGTGGGTTAGTACGTTTGCCGATGACACGAATGTTGGGGAAGTTGTAGATAGCGTTGAGGGCTGTTGCAGATTACAACAGGTCATTGAAAGGATGCAGGCCAGGGCTGAGAAGTGGCAGATGGAGTTCAACCTGGATAGATGTGAAGTGATTTATTTTGGACGGTCGAATTTGAATGCTGAATACAGGGTTAAAGGCAGCATTCTTGGAAGTGGGGAGGAAAAAGTGGTAAATCTCGTCTGTACCCTCTCCAAAGCATGCACATCATTCCTATAATAAGGCGACCAGAACTGGGCACAATATTCCAAGTGTGGGTTTTATAAAGCTGCAAAAAAAAAAAAAAATTGCGGCTCTTAAACTCAATTACCTGTTAATGAAAGCCAACTTAACTCAATTACCCTGTTAATGAAAGCATTCTTTGAAGTGGGGAGGAACAAGTGGTAAATCTCGTCTGTACCCTCTCCAAAGCATGCACATCCTTCCTATAATAAGGCGACCAGAACTGGGCACAATATTCCAAGTGTGGGTTTTATAAAGCTGCAAAAAAAAATTGCGGCTCTTAAACTCAATTACCCTGTTAATGAAAGCCAACACTGCATACAATTGAGGGTAATTGAGTATAAGAGCCGCAATTTTTTTTTGCAGCTTTATAAAACCCACACTTGGAATATTGTGCCCAGTTCTGGTCGCCATATTATAGGAAGGATGTGCATGCTTTGGAGAGGGTACAGACGAGATTCACCAGGAGGAACAGAGGGATCTTGGGGTCCACGCAAATAGATCCCTCAAAATTGCCACCCAGGTTGATAGGGTTGTTAAGAAGGTGTATGCTCTGTTGGCTTTCATTAACAGGGTAATTGAGTTTAAGAGCCGCAATTTTTTTTTTTTGCAGCTTTATAAAACCCACACTTGGAATATTGTGCCCAGTTCTGGTCGCCTTATTATAGGAAGGATGTGCATGCTTCGGAGAGGGTACAGACGAGATTTACCAGGATGCTGCCTGGAATGGAGGGCATGTCTTATGAAGAAAAATTGAGGGAGCTTTGGCTTTTCTTACTGCAAAGAAGAAGGAAGAGAGGTGACTCGATAGAGATGTGCAAGGTGACGAGAGGCATGGATGGAGTGGATAGCCAGATCATTTTCCCCAGGGCGAAAATGGCTGTCACGAGGGTACATAGTTTTAAGGTGATTAGAGGAAGGTATGGGGAGATATCAGAGGTACTTTCTGTACACTGTAGTGGTGGGTGCATGGAATGCACTGCCAGCAGATGTGGTGTAGTCAGAGTCACAGAACATAGACCATAGAGAAATACAGCACAGAACAGGCCCTTCAGCCCACAATGTTGTGCCGAACTTTTGTCCTAGATTAATCATAGATTATCATTGAATTTACAGTGCAGAAGGAGGCCATTCGGCCCTTTGAGCCTGCACCGGCTCTTGGAAAGAGCACCCTGCCCAAACTCAACACCTCCACCCAACACCAAGGGCAATTTTGGACACTAAGGGCAATTTATCATGGCCAATCCACCTAACCTGCACATCGTTGGACTGTGGGAGTAAACCGGAGCACCGGGAGGAAACCCACGCAGACACGGGGAGGATGTGAAGACTCCGCACAGACACTGGTCCAAGCCGGAATCGAACCTGGGACCCTGGAGCTGTGAAGCAATTGTGCTTCCACAATGCTACCGTGCTGCCCTTAAGAACAAATAAATCTACACTATATCATTTTACCGTAATCCATGTACCTATCCAATAGCTTCTTGAAGGTCCCTAATGTTTCCGACTCAACTACTTCCACAGGCAGTGCATTCCATGCCCCCACTACTCTCTGGGAAAAGAACCTACCTCCTATATCGTCCACCTTTCACCTTAAATTTATGTCCCCTTGTAATGGTTTGTTCCACCCGGGAAAAAAAGTCTCTGACTGTCTACTCTATCTATTCCCCTGATCATCTTATAAACCTCTATCATGTCGTCCCTCATCCTTCTCCGTTCTAGTGAGAAATGGCCTAGCACCCTCACCCTTTCCTCGTAAGACTTACTCTCCATTCCAGGCAACATCCTGGTAAATCTCCTTTGCACCTTTTCCAAAGCTTCCGCATCCTTCCTAAAATGAGGCGACTAGAACTGTACACAGTACTCCAAATGTGGCCTGACCAAAATTTTGTACAGCTGCATCATCACCTCACGGCCCTTAAATTGAATCCCTCTGTTAATGAACGCGAGCACACCATAGGCCTTCTTCACAGCTCTATGCACTTGAGTGGCAACTTTCAAAGATGTATGAACATAGACCCCCAAGATCTCTCTGCTCCTCCACATTGCCACAACTCTACCGTTACCCCTGTATTCCGCATTCATATTTGTCCTTCCAAAATGGACAACCTCACACTTTTCAGGGTTAAACTCCATCTGCCACTTCTCAGCCCAGCTCTGCATCCTATCGTTGTCTCTTTGCAGCAGACAACAGCCCTCCTTACTATCCACAACTCCACCAATCTTCGTATCGTCTGCAAATTTACTGACCCACCCTTCAACTCCCTCATCCAAGTCATTAATGAAACTCACAAACAGCAGAGGACCCAGAAATGATCCCTGCGGTAGTCCACCGGTAACTGGGATCCAGGCTGAATATTTGCCATTCACCACCACTCTCTGACTTCTATCGGTTAGCCAGTTCGTTATCCAACTGGCCAAATTTCCCACTATCCCATGCCTCCTTACTTTCTGCAGAAGCCTACCATGGGGAACCTTATCAAATGCCTTACTAAAATCCATGTACACTACATCCACTGTTTTACCTTCATCCACATGCTTGGTCACCTCCTCAAAGAATTCAACAAGACTTGTAAGGCAAGACCTACCCCTCACAAATCCGTGCTGACTATCCCTAATCAAGCAGTGTCTTTCCAGATGCTCAGAAATCCTATTCTTCAGTACCCTTTCCATTACGTTGCCTGCCACCGAAGTAAGACTAACTGGCCTGTAATTCGCAGGGTTATCCCTAGTCCCTTTTTTCAACAGGGGCACGACATTCGCCACTCTCCAATCCCCTGGTACCACCCCTGTTGACAGTGAGGACGAAAAGCTCATTGCCAACGGCTCTGCAATTTCATCTCTTGCTTCCCATAGAATCCTTGGATATATCCCGCCAGGCCCGGGGGACTTGTCCAACCTCAGGTTTTTCAAAATGCCCAACACATCTTCCTTCCTAACAAGTATTTCCTCGAGCTTACCAATCTGTTTCACACTGTCCTCTCCAACAATATCGCCCCTCTCATTTGTAAATACAGAAGAAAAGTACTCGTTGAAGAGCTCTCCTATCTCTTCAGACTCAATGCACAATCTCCCGCTACAGTCCTTGATCGGACCTACCCTCGCTCTGGTCATTCTCATATTTATCACATATGTGTAAAAGGCCTTGGAGTTTTCCTTGATCCTACCCGCCAAAGATTGTTCATGCCCTCTCTTAGCTCTCCTAATCCCTTTCTTCAGTTCCCTCCTGGCTATCTTGTATCCCTCCAATGTCTGAACCTTGTTTCCTCAGCCTTACATAAGTCACCTTTTTCCTCTTAACAAGACATTCAACCTCTCTTGTCAACCATGGTTCCCTCACTCGACCATCTCTTCCCTGCCTGACAGGGACATACATATCAAGGACACGTAGTACCTGTTCCTTGAACAAGTTCCACATTTCACTTGTGTCCTTCCCTGACAGCCTATGTTCCCAACTTATGCACTTCAATTCTTGTCTGACAACATCGTATTTACTCTTCCCCCAATTGTAAACCTTGCCCTGTTGCACGCACCTATCCCTCTCCATTACTAATGTGAAAGTCGCAGAATTGTGGTCACTATCTCCAAAATGCTCCCGTACTAACACATCTATCACTTGCCCTGGTTCATTACCAAGTACCAAATCCAATATTTCCCCTCCCCTGGTCGGACAATCTACATGCTGTGTTAGAAACGCTTCCGGGACACACTGCACAGACACCACCCCATCCAAACTATTTGATCTAAAGAGTTTCCACTCAATATTTGGGAAGTTAAAGTCACCCATGACTACTACCCTGTGACTTCGGCACCGTTCCAAAATCTGTTTCCCAATCTGTTCCTCCACATCTCTGCTACTATTGGGGGGAGGGGGGGGCTATAGAAAACTCCTAACAAGGCGACTGCTCCTTTCCTATTTCTGACTTCAATCCATACTACCTCAGTAGGGTGATACACGTCGAACTGCCTTTCTGCAGCTGTTATACTATCTCTAATTAACAATGCCGCCCCCCCCCCCACCTCTTTTACAACCCTCCCTAATCTTATTGAAACATCTATAACCAGGGACCTCCAACAACCATTTCTGCCCCTCTTCTATCCAAGTTTCCGTGATGGCCACCACATCGTATTCCCAAGTACCGATCCATGCCTTAAGTTCACCCATCTTATTCCTGATGCTTCTTGCATTTAAGTATACACGCTTCAACACATCTCCGTGCCTGCAAGTGCTCTCCTTTGTCAGTGTTCCCTTCCCCAGTGCCTCATTACACGCTTTGGCGTCCTGCATATGGGCTACCTTAGTTGCTGGACTACAAATCCGTTCCCATTCCCCTGCCAAATTAGTTTAAACCCTCCCGAAGAGTACTAGGAAACCTTCCTCCCAGGATATCGGTGCCCCTCTGGTTGAGATGCAACCCGTCCTGCTTGTACAGGTCCTACCTTCCCCAGAATGCGCTCAATTATCCAAATACCTGAAGCCCTCCCTCCTACACCATTCCTGCAGCCACGTGTTCAGCTGCAGTCTCTCCCTATTCCTAGCTTCGCTATCACGTGGCACCGTCAACAAACCAGAGATGACAAGTCTGTCTGTCCTGGTTCTTAACTTCCAGCCTGACTCCCTAAACTTGTTTATTACCTCCACCCCCCTTTTCCTACCTATGTCGTTGGTACCAATATGCACCACGAATTCTGGCTGCTCCCCCTCCCCCTTTAGGATCCTGAAGACACGATCCAAGACATCCCTGGCCCTGGCACCCGGGAGGCAACATACCTTCCGGGAGTCTCGCTCGCGACCACAGAATCTCCTATCTATTCCCCTAACCATTGAATCTCCTACAACTATTGCTTTTCTATTCTCCCCCCTTCCCTACTGAGCCCCAGAGCCAGACTCAGTGCCAGAGAACTGGCCGCTAGGGCCTTCTCCCTGTAGGTCACCCCCCCCCCCCCCCCCAACAGCATGCAAAACGGTATACTTGTTTTGAAGGGGAACGGCCACGAGGGATCCCTGCACTGTTTGCCTGTTTGTTTTTTTCCACCTGACTGTAACCCAGATATTCTTGTCCTGTACCTTGGATGTGGTTACCTCCCTGTAACTCTTCTCAATTACCCCCTCTGCCTCCCGGATGATCAGAAGTTCATCCAGCTTCAGCTCCAGTTCCCTAACACGGTCTTTGAGGAGCTGAAGTTGGGTGCAATTCCTGCAGGTATAGTCAGCGGGGACACCGGTGGTATCCCTCACCACCCACATCCTACAGGAGGAGCATGCAACTGGCCTAGCCTCCATCCCCTCTTACCTGACAGAATATAGCTGCCCTGTGGACTAACTAGATCTCCGCCCTCCGACTCTGCTCCCAGTCAGCTACACTTTCTGTAAACTCCTGGCTCTCTTCTCACTCTTTACGGAAATGTCGGAAACAAAATGAAAGGAGCACCTTACTCCCTCCTCACCTAACTCCCTCGGTCACCAAACTCTTACTATAGCACTCAAATGCACCAAATTCAGCACTCAGTGCAAACAAAGTCTGCACTGTAGGCGATCACTTTTATACTGTGAATCTAGCCTCTGAAATCTGGCCTAATCCAATTAACTAATTCACAAGCTCCAGCTGCAAGTTCCTACAAGTCATTTGGCACGTTTAACCGTGTCTTGGACAGGCACATGGACAGCAGTCAATTGAAGGAGTATGTTAGGTTAACCTAAGATTAGGATAAATGGTCGGCACAACATCGTGGGCCAAACTGCCTGTACTGTGCTGTACTGTTCTATGTTCTATGTTCGAAAGTAAAATAAATGACTCATAATAGTGTACACGTTACTTGTTTGCTAAATCATTGGAACACTTTCAGGAAACCATTAAGGAACCACTGAAAATGTAATAATAATACTGGGTGAATTGGAGTCTGGAAGCAAATTAGTAAGCAACATAAAACGTACGTTAAGATGACTCTTCCAACTTCTTCCATCGGGCAGGAGACACAGAAGTCTGAGAACACGCACGAACAGACTCAAAAACAGCTTCTTCCCCACTGTCACCAGACTCCTAAATGACCCTCGTATGGACTGATTTCATTAACACTACACCCTGTATGCTTCATCCGATGCCAGTGCTTTTGCAGTTACATTGTATATGTTGTGTTGCCCTATTATGTATTTTCTTGTATTCCCTTTTCTTCTCATGTACTTAATGATCTGTTGAGCTGCTCGCAGAAAAATACTTTTCACTGTACCTCGGTACACGTGACAATAAACAAATCCAATCCAATCCAATCCAACAAAGGCATATTGTGATGAGGATAAATAAGCTGCAGAGACCGATAGATTAGCCGAGTCGATGAAATGATGGCAGGTGGATTATATGGTGTAAAAATGTGCGATTGCTCATTTCGGACAGGATAAATTAAATGCAGAATAATAATAACATTCACAGACCGCAGAGAGCTGCAAATACAAGTAATTCCGTTTTCATGTTCATTACCAGTAAAGGTAAGCATGCAGATATAACAAGAACATTGATAGCTAAATGGAACATTTGGCATGCATTGCAAGTGGCGTGGTCGTAAAGACAAAAACACGTTCTGCTCGATACACACACCTCATATTTTCGGGAACTCTATATAAAATGGGTCAACATAGTTCAGAATGGAAATGCTTCGATTTGAAGCAGTGCGGAGCATATTCACTCGCCTAATATTGGCCATGGCCAGTTATCTTACGAGGCACATTAGAGCAGATTGGGCTAAAATACATTGCTGTTCCGTCAAATGATTTTTCGCTCCTGCCAAATATAAGACGCGGAATGGCCCTAGCAGCGACTTCCAGTGATTATGCTCGTTCAATAATCTGGTGAGATCGAGTACGCGTAGGGGGCGGTGATTTAGCCAAATATGAGGCGCATTTTGGTGTTTTTAAATTGAGATTTGGAACTTTCTATCCAAATCTCCAATGAGAATATTATTATATAATGTAAGCGTGATTGTATTGTTAATATTTTTGTTTGAAAACTGATTGACCTATTCTGGGGTTGAGAGGAACGGAGGTTTGATGGGGAAATCATAATCATATCAACCGTCATCGCATTCAATGGAGGAACAGTTTGGGTGGCCGAATGACCTACTTTTATTCATACATTTATGTTCTTATTGTGTTTTTTTAAATAAATTTAGAATACTCAATTAATTTTTTCCAATTAAGAGGCAATTTAGCGTGGCCAATTCAACTACCTTGCACGTAATTGGGTTGTGGGGGCGAAGCCCACGCAAACACAAGGAGAATGTGCAAACTCCACACGGTCAGTGCCCAGGGTCGAATCCGAAATCGGGACCACGGCGCCGTGAGGCATCAATGCTGACCACTGCGCCACCGTGCTGCCTTTATGCACTTATTGTTGTGTCGCTGACTTGGATTGCACGTATTTTCGTTCTAAGCGAGGTAACTTTATCCCTAAGATCCCGATCGAAGGGGCAGAACAGTGGCACAGTGGTTGGCAGAGCTGCCTTACGGCGCCGAGGTCCCAGGTTCGATCTGGGCCCTGGGTCACTGTCCATGTGGATTTTGCACATTCTCCCCTAGTTTGCGTGGCTTTCGCCCTCACAACCCAAAGATGTCCAAGGTAGGTGGATTGGCCACGCTAAATTGTCCCTTAATTTAAAAAATGAGTTGGGTACTCTAGATTTATTTTTTAAAAGATCCCTATTAAAGACGTCGCTTTCTGCTTCCAAATCGTCACCTAAGATGTGTGGCGTGCATATCGAATGGATTAACTTTTTCAATATTCTACTTTTCGACCATACAAACGTCTCAGATAATATATCACCAATCGTACAGAATCCACACACTCGGGCAATCTTATGACACCGTCATCACATTCACATATCTCAGACGGTTTATTTTACAACTATTGACGTGCACTGGATTCCATTAATCATACAATCGAAATAGAGGCTTGAATATTTCACCGGTGCATCCGTGGGTGTCCGAAGTCGTTCGCTGCAAGAACGAGCTTGCCATTGTCGAGGGACTGCGTGAGGTCGTTGATACAAGAAAGAACTTTCGATTCTCACTCTCACCTTTATCCACGAGACTTTCATTCAGTTTCTTTATTTCTTTCAAAAAAACACAGGCAAATACAATGAGGCCTCGGGTCACATTTAAAATATGAGTCCGGATCTCAAAATTCTACACTTTTGATAACATCATGGAAAGTGAGGTTGGGGGTAAATATCAAACTAGAGAACTGGCCTAAAACGGGATTTGGTATGAAACTTTCCAATGTATTACGGGCAGTGGTTTACTAATGTACACGCTTCTCGCCTGAAAATTATTACGCCTATGTTCTGAGCCAGACTGCAGCGCTGGAAACAGCTTAAATTTGAATCACGACTTATTTCTAGAAAATATTCTTATTCATTCAAATATTGCCGCTCAATAAGATATTTCAGGAGAGCAACTGAAAGATTGCTCTCTTGTCTTGTTCAATCAGGCCAAGCTTCCAGGGGATAAAATTATTTTTGTAAATAACCATGTCACATATTTGTTGAAATGTTTCACCTTCGTCTGATTTCTTGATCTGTTCCGCTACAAGACAAAGATCGATGAGTGTTAGTATGGAAAGAAGAAAAACCATCACACTACAAAGTACAGATAAACGGAAAATATTCAAAAAACATAAAAGTCTGACCTTCAAACAATCATCAGGAGAAAGACATTACAGAAGCAGAAAACGTCATGTGTGTAATGATTGTAAAACCTGTGTACAAGTCCTCCCCATCCCCATACACATTTATAATATCAAGATAATACGATTTTGTACGTGCATAATTACTGCAGGCAGTTGTGCAGTTTAGGCAAACAGGTAAGTATATGGAGAAACAGTCCATCGGTGTGCAAGTTAGGTTGACTGGACATGTTAAATTGCCATTCGTGGCCAAAACTTAGTTGGGGTTCAGGGGTTACATAGATTAATTCAGTTTAGCTAGGCGACTCTTTCGGTGCACAATGCAGACTCGATTGGCTGAATCGGTACCAAATAGAGCTGTTTTTTGTTTCACAAAACAATGTATTGATTCAAAACAATTAAAACGTTCTGAGACAGCAAACACTGCATTCAGAATTGGATGCATGTGGTAACAAGCAAAACTCTTTCACGTGAATAGAATACGAGAATGCAGAAGACGCCCATCGGCCCATCGAATCATTACCGACGCATAAAAGGCGCTGGCCTTGCCCACTTCCCAGCACTAGGCCCATGACGTTAAATGTTATAATAGAATCATAGAAGTTACAGTGCAGAAGGAGGCCATTCGGCCCATCGAGTCTCAACCGTCCCATGAAAGAAACACCCTAATTAAGCCCACGCCTCCACACAATCCCCGTTACCCAGTCACCTCACCTAACCGTTTTGGACACTAAAGGCACTTGCTCATGGCCAATCCACCTAACCTGCACATCTTTGGACCGTGTGAGGAAACCGGAGCACTCGGAGCAAACCCAGGCACACACGGGGAGAACATGAAGATTCCGCACAGTCCGTGACCCAAGCCAGGATTCGAACACGGGACCCTGGAGCTGTGAACCACAGTGCTATCGTGCTGTCCGTGGCAAGTGATCATCCAGGTATATTTTAAAGGATGTGATTCATTCTTCATTTACCACCCTCCCAGGATGTACTAAAAAGAGTTCTCCATCAATCCCTCTTAAACCTCTCACCCCTCACTTTGAACTTGTTTCCTCCTTTTGACGTATAACGTAGCCACAGAATGACATAATGTTGCCGATAGTTGAAAAACGTGATGGTTCACTGAGACGAATTTGAAGGAACAGCGTAATTATTAGGAGATATGGTGAATCTGATTCTGCTGCAAACGAACTGCTGTTCTTATACCATTCACGTAACTAAACTTAAATATACTGATCTGTTGTCAGACCTACCGGGAGTATAAAAGGAAGGCAGATAAGTCTTAATCAACCGCTGATTTCGATTGGGAGCAAAATAGAAAGCTTGCCCTCCAAGGGAGGTGCGCGACTCAAGTTATGTTTTCTTAACCTCAAGGTAAGGAAAATAAAACCGTTCTAAGAAAGAAAGAAAGAGTGTGCCCTGACGATAAAGTCTGTTTTAAAAGATGCTACATGCTGTAACAGAAACAATTTGGTCGCTAGTACATTGATTTTAATGGGAGAATATTTCAGTGGATTATTTTAGTTATGTACACCTCCTTTCACTGTTTTAGCAGTGTTTTATGCAGAGAGATTGATCCAATTGATCCAAAACTCTGAGTATCATTCATAATCACCCCAGTCGCGCCGTTACATGGTGGCCACAGTTTTCCTACCATGCTATATAATAATTATATTGCTTGGATGCGCTTCCAGCAAAAAAAATCGTTCATTCCGGTGTTAGACATGCAAAGCACTGAGAGTCGTTCATCCTTACGTAAGATTTGTCCCAACTGGTATTTCGCTGAAACGATTAAAAAAATACAGCATTAGCAGAGTAGGTCTATTTCCCCTGACTGCTGATTGGATTAATTTCTGAAAACTCAAAAAATTGTAGATGAGGCAAGTAGCGAAAAATGTTGTGCAACAAAATAACTGCCGAAATAAATACGCGATACAATTCTGAAATGCAATTCAACTGTTGGGTTGGCATTTGTTTCTTTCACTTATACCTATATATAACGCATTTTAGCGAAGTTACACGTTTTAACTTTTCGTGCCAAATTTGTCAGGGGGATGGGAAAACGAGCTGTAGTCCAGAAGCCAGGGTTGAGAGTAGTGAGGTACTGAGGATGGTATCAAGGTCGCAGGAGTGTACCGGCAGACAGGAAGGCGGATTGAAGTGTGTCTACCTCAATGCAAGGAGCATCCGGAATAAGGTCAGTGAACTTGAAGCGTGGGTTGGTACTTGGGACGACGATGTTGTGGGCATGACGGAGACATTGTTAGAACAGGGACAGGAATGGTTGTTGGAAGTCCCGGGGTATAGATGTTTCAGTAAGAGTAGAGAGGGTGGTAAAAGAGGTCGAGGAGTAGCATTGTTAATCAAGGACAGTTCAACGGCTGCAGAAAGGCAGTTCGAGGTTTTTCGAAATTGCTAATACATCCTTCCTCAGAACATCTACCTCCTCCAGCTTACCCGCCTGTTTCACACTCTCATCCTCAAAAACATGGCCGCTCTCCTTGGTCAGATGGGATACATCCTAGGATTTGGGAGGCAAGGGATGCAATTGCAGAGCCTTTGGCTTTCATCTTTGGGTCCTCACTGTCCACGGAGATAGTGCCAGAGGACTGGAGAGTGGCGAATGTTGTTCCTCTGTTCAAGAAAGGGAATAGCAATGACCCTGGTCATTAGAGGCCGGTTAGTCTTACTTCGGTGCTCGGTAAGTTCATGGAAAAGGTCCTGAAGGATAGGATTCATGACCATTTGGAAAGATGCAGCTTACTCCGGGATAGTCAACACGAATTCGTGAAGGGTGAGTCTTGCCTTAAAAATGTGATTGAATTCTTTGAGGAGGTAACTAAGTGTGTAGATGAAGGTAGAACAGTTGATGTCGTCACCATGGATTTTAGTAAGGCGTTTGATAAGGTTCCCCAAGGTCGGCTCAAGAAGAAAGTAAGGATGTGTGGGATAGAGGGAAATGTGGCCAATTGGATAAGTAACTGGCTAGCACATAGAATACAGAGGGTGGTGGTGGATGGAAAATTTTCAGACTGGAGACCAGTAACAAATTTGGCCAATTGGATAAGTAACTGGCTATCACATAGAAGCCAGAGGGTGGTGGTGGATGGAAAATTTTCAGACACCACAGGGATCAGTGCTGCGTCCTCTGCTATTAGTGATTTTTATCAATGACCTGGAGGAGGGGGCTGAAGGGTGGGTCAGTAAATTTGTTGATGACACTAAGATTGGTGGAGTATTGGATGAGGTGGAGGGCTGTTGTAGGCTCCAAAGAGACATTGGTAGAATGCAGAGCTGGGCCGAAAAATGGCAGATGGACTTGAACCCTGATAAGTGCGAGGAGATTCATTTTGGTAGGAAAAATTTGAATGCGGATTACAGGTTCAACGGCAGGGTTATGAGGAATATGGAGGAATATGGAGGAACAGAGAGATCTTGGGGTTCATGTCCACAGATCCCTGAAGGTTGCCACTCAAGTGGATAGAACCGTGAAGAAGGCCTGTAGTGTGTTAGCGTTTATTAACAGAGGGCTTGAGTTGAAGAGCAATGGGGTTCTGCTCCAACTGTACATGGCCTTGGTGAGACCACATTTGGACTAATATATGCAGTTCTGATCACCTCACTATAGGAAGGACCTGAAAGCATTGGAAAGCGTGCAAATGAGATTTAACAGGAAGCTGCCTGGTTTGGAGGATAGGTCTTATGAGGAAAGGTTCAGCGAGCGAGGACTTTTCTCTTTGGAGCGGAGGAGGATGAGAGGCGACTTAATATAGGTTCATCAGATGATGAGGGGGATAGATAGAGTGGACGTTCAGAGACTATTTCCTCGGGTGGATGTAGCTGTTACAAGGGGGCATAACTATAATGTTCAGCGTGGGAGTTATAGGAGGGATGTCCGAGATAGGTTCTTTACTCAGAGAGTGGTTAGGGTGTGGAATGGACTGCCTGTTGGGATAGTGGAGTCGGACACTTTAGGAACTTTCAATCGGTTATTGGATAGGCACGTGGAGCACGCCAGAATGACAGGGAGTGAGCTAGCTTGTTCTTGGTTTCGGACAACGCTCGGCACAACATCGAGTGCCGAAGGGCCTGTTCTGTGCTGTACTATTTCCACGTGAAAGTTACTGAAGTAACACATTGAATTTTATTTTCCCCATCAAACTAAATCTACCTGTGCTGACCAATTGTAATTCGGCAAAAATAATGTGATGCATCTTTACGACATACAATATTGGTTCAGTTAAAATTCCGCTAACCCTTTTCATCAAGACGATTGTTCAAAGCTTCTGTTTCTGAAAAGGAATAAAACTACGTTTTAAGTAGCTCCAACTTTGCTCATTTCTTTCTGGTTTAGTATGATATTTTTAAATTGTCTGCTTTCGTTTTTGTTGTTGCTATGTTGTACGTAGATATGCAAAATCGATGTGTTGTCTTTGACTTACATTGACTTTCGAAAGAAACAGTGTTAACCTAACGACAGAAAGAAGAATCTTAAATTCAAAGCACCCTGATAGAATGTGACTAAGATATTGAACGTGAATTGCATTGGAGGAAAACGAAACTGAACACCTGAAAGAATAAAGAGAGATCATGCAGATTTATATGAATAAATTCAAAGCCAAATAAACAATTAAGACTAGTAGAGCTATTATTGATGAAGCTGACAGTGTTCCTGGCGAAAAATTGAGATGAGAAGTAACGATCCTTTTATAAACGATTCCTACCTGCTTGATGCAATGCTCAGGAACGCAAGAAGCATTCAGTAACAAATATTGCAATGAAAACAGGCAGAACCCGGCGCTCGCATGCAACTGTAAGTATTTAGATACATTTAAATCAATTACATTTTTAACATCATTCCACTTAGTGGGATATGAGTACTAATTATCGATCCGTAATTGTGTGTTGATTTTTGAACATAGTGTTGGTCAATATGAGCACCAACTGGCGGAGGGGATGAACTGGAAGACTGCAGCGTAAGAATCTTTCGGGAAGTAATGTCTTCCTGACAATTGAATCAAGAGATGGGTCAGACTTCGTTTTCAGTACTCCCCATTGATTTGTCCCCCGATTCCGCTCATTATTTGACGTCATTTGGGGGAACTGAGATGGTTTGAGAAACAGATTTGTGCTGGGTCTTCGCAATTTACTGCTACACGTAACGGCAACCTTTTGCACTGAGTTGAAACAGTAAAGACTGGAGCCGGAAGAAATAAAAGGGAGAATAGGTGTGTGAATGTGCGACTATGTCTGAGTGTGCCGTGGTAAGGTCGGGGAATGTTCCATGGGAGCGGTTTTTGGGATAGTGTTGCTTAAACTAGGAGCTGAAAGTGGAACGACAAATGCAAGTAGTGATGTATGCCGCAAAAAGAATAAAACGTTTGACAATAGCCCATGATAAAATCTGATCATGTCCTCTACATTTTGCCATCAACGTGCAGTTTTCTCTCCTCGCAACATTTTCCAGGTAGTTTATCCGCGGCCACGCTGAAGTCAATATAGTACCCAAGAGGAAACAATAATTGGAAAGCACCGAAATTTTTGAGTTGATAATTACGGCAACACAGAACGTTTCCAACTCTGAAATCAGTTAATAATTTTTAAAGGAAAAATCATCCTCAGTGTGGGCGTGGACGTTGGATTTTACGGGGGGGTGGGGGTAAACACACAGGGAATAAGCACATGGAAAATGTCGTACGGTTATTTGTATCATGCAGAATCATTTCCGGAAGGGAATGTGTTTAAAATTGTGCTTTCTTTCTTTTTCTTAAACATTTAGAGCACCCAATTATTTTTTTCCAAATAAGGGGCAATTTAACGCGGCCATTCCACCCACCGTGCACATCTTTGGGTTGTGGGGGTGAAACCCACGAAGACACGGGGAGAATATGCAAACTCCTCACGGACAGTAACCCAGGTCAGGGATTCGAAGCCAGGTCCTCAGCGCCGCAGGCAGTAATGCTACCCACTGTGCCATCGTGCTGCCCTATTTGTACTTTCAAATGTACATGGTATGTGCGTAATTAACCAAGGATTGTCCCCACGTGCCGACCGCTGCCGTACGTCATTGTCTGGACCCCTCCATGCATTCTTCCCGAATTGATTCTGTTGTCCGAGATTCGGGTTGAAAACACTAAAGGACCCCAAATTGTACATCGCTTACATCGTGCCTTTACGTATTGGAAACTTTGGAAAAGAGTGGTTCCTCATTGAATGTATCGGAAATATATATGCTTTGAAGAAAAAGTAGTGAAGCATGCCTTGCAAAATGAGGAAACTCAACAAATACCAATCATAAAATCTACCTCGAGGAGCACATTGCTAGGAATTTGTCCGAATATCTTAGAAAGTACCTTGTTGCCTACATTTCGTTTCCTTATCAACTACGATTTAGTGGTTCGGTCTGTCGCATTAAATACATATGAAATCAAATGAAAATCGCTTATTGTCACAAGCAGGCTTCAAATGAAGTTACTGCGAAAAGCCCCTTGTCGCCACATTCCGGCGCCTTTTCGGGGAGGCTGGTACGGGAATTGAACAATGCTGCTGGCCTGCCTTGGTCTGCTTTCAAAGCCAACCCTAGTCGCCACATTCCGACGGCTGTTCGGGGAGGCTGGTACGGGAATTGAACCATGCTGCTGGCCTGCCTTGGTCTGCTTTCAAAGCCAACCCTAGTCGCCACATTCCCGCGCCTGTTCGGGGAGGCTGGTACGGGAATTGAACCGTGCTGCTGGCCTGCCGAGGTCTGCTTTCAAAGCCAGCGATTGAGCCCTGTGTGCTAGATTTAGACCTGTGCTAAGTCACCCCCTTTTTAAGTAGAAACCACATACAACACGCATTACAAAGGAGAACCAGTGGATGTGATTTACTTATATTTCCAGAAGGCCTTAAACAAGGTGCCTCATTGGAGACTGTTAAATAGGTTAAACGCCCATTGTGTTAAGGGTAAGATCCTGGCATGGATAGAGGATTGGCTGACTGGCAGAAGGCAAAGAGTGGCGTCTTTTTCAGGGTGGCAGCCGGTGACTAGTGGTGTGCCTCAGGGGCTATAACGTTCCGCAATATACATTAATGATCTGGAAGAAGGAAATTAAGGCACTATTGCTAAGTTTGCAGATGATACGAGGTCCCCGGTTCGATTCCAGCTCCGGGTCACTGTCCGTGTGGTGTTTGCACAATCTCCCCGTGTTTGCGTGAGTTTCGCCCCCTCAACCCAAAAAAATATGCAGGGTAGGTGGCTTGGCTATGCTAAAATTGCCCCATAATTTGAAAAAAATAATTGGGTAATCTAAATTTAAATTAAAAAAAAAACAGTTTGCAGATTATACAAAGATCTGTAGAGGGACAGATAGTATTGAGGAAGCAAGGGGGCTGCGGGAGGAGTTGGACAAGCTAGGAGAGTGGGCAATGAAGTGGAAAATGAAATACAATGTGGAAAAGTGTGTGATTGTGCACTTTGGAAGGAGGAACTTGGGCATAGACAATCTTCTAAACGGGGAAATGCTTACGAAATCAGAAGCACAAAGGGACTTGGGAGTCCTTGTTCACGATTCTCTTCAGGTTAACATGCAGGTTCAGTTGGCAGTTCAGAAGGCAAATGCAATTCTGGCATTCATGTCAAGAGGGTTAGAATACAAGAGCTGGGAGGTACTTCTGAGCCTGTACAATACTCTGGTCAGACCCTATTTGGAATATTGTGAGCAGTTTAGGGCCCGTATCAAAGGAAGGATCTGTTGGCCTTGGAAAGGCTCCAGAGGAGGTTGCAGAATTGCCTAATTCTGCTCCTATGTCTCATTGTCTTATGGTCTATCACACTATTTTTAAATTTTAATATATCTTCGTTTTTTCATTCACTGTCTATTCATTTTTTGATGGAAGCGTAGCAACATAAGCCGGTTCTACTGCACCCAAACTCAAACCACCCACTTCTCGCCGCCGTTCCCTCCCACCCGCCCTCTTTTCACTCCTCATTCCCTCGTCTGAATTCCATACGTCGCCATGTCTAGAGAGCACCCACATCCCCATCCATGCCGGAAGAGCCCCTTCGCAATATCAAATCCCTCATCTCGGATGTCCGAACAGCACTTACTGCAGGTGTTTCCACCTTCCTGCTCGCCGCGCTCTCCCACATGTCCAAACCCCCCAAAACCTGTCGTGTATCCAAACCCCCACACACCCAGGGCAGAAATAAAATGTTCACAACCTGTAAAACAGGATCACCGTGTCCGAATTCCTCAAAATACTATCCCCAGCTGCCGACGTCCAACAACCAACCGCAAAGTCCGATCCACTTTCATGTCCACACTGCATACCACTGAAGACTGAACCCTCCGCAGCGCCAGGTGTTATAGCGGTGTCTGAAAACCCCATTTCACTCAGATGTCCAAAACCTTAGCCCAGGTTCTGCACACACCTCCCACCGATGTGCGATCCACCCCCTCCAAATAGATGTCAAACCACCATGTTCTGCATACCAGTGATATGGTAACCGCCCTCCCCCCCCCCCCCCCTTCCAACACACACACATATCCATATCTTCACTCATCCTGTGTTCGAACCACCAGACCCTGAATCTCCTAAGGTCTCGCCGCCTATCCCTCCTGGTATTCGAATACTCATACCCTCCTCTGATGCAGGAATGCATGAACTCAAATCCTATTAGCTTGAGTCAGATACTAAGCTTATCGCTTTAATTATGCGGCGGGATCCTCCTGTCCGCCAGAAGCGTGTTTTTGGGCTGCGTGCCATTCGCCAGCGGCAGGGTGGTATCTTTTCTTCGCCGGGTAAACATCACTGCAGCAGTGTAATCTGCTGGATGAAATTCATATTTAAAATACATTGACTGTCCTCGTACATCGTTTCAATTAAAACTGTGGACTAATTAACAACTAACATGGTCAAGGGTAAACGATGCAAACAAGGTGCAAACAGCAGATGTCGTAAGCTTTTGGTTGGTAATTCTGGTCATCACGGGAAATTGGATAATCTGTTTTTTATTTAAATTAATTCCAGTTAAAGTAGATTTGGTGCACCAGCCAACATAGATAATTGGCTTCTGTTCTCATCTTCATTTTAGCCATGGATATTCACCGTTTATTTTGACATGGGCAAAGAAATCTGAAGATAATTGTTGAAAAAGTGTCTCGAATGATAAATTCATGAAGGTTATAATTGAAGATGATCGTTCAGGGAATTCAGTCATCGTGCATTATAGTTATGAAATTGCACACTGCAATTTTGCGAAAAATTCGTTATGAAAATCAGAACCACTTTACCTGACTCCTTCTTCTTTAGTTCTCTCTCTGGATTCAAATATTGATTTTGTTATTGTTAACTAATGAAGCTGCGCCCAAATTTCGCACTGATTATCAATGTTTCAATCAAGTTACAGAAAAAAGATTTTGGAAAAACAAATGTGTCATTCAATACGTTGGAAACCTGCTGACAACTATTGGCTGCACATTAATAGTATAATTTTGTTCAGATAGGATTAACGATTGCATTGCCGCAACTTGGTGATAGGAACTGTTTCCACAGAAACTAAGTTACTTTTGTCCAAGAACCCGATTATTACATTCCATCAATGGTTTTCAAGGGAATAAAGCTCCCTGTGTTGCGTTGCTTTCCAAAATAATTTAATACATTGAATAACGCATTGTTTAGCACTGCTGTTTCACGGCACTGAGGATCCATGTTCGACCCAGGCCCAGGATGCTGTCCGTTTGAAGTTTGCACATTTTTGCACGTGTCTGATTGGGCTCAACCTCAAAAACCGAGATAAGTGAGGGTCGTTGCGCTCGCCACGGGAAATTGCCCCTTCATTGAAAAAAAGAAGAATTGCGTACTTTAAATTAATTAATAAAAATATTTAGTCCAAAATGTGTTTCACCTGCACCAATCAAAGCTTCATTGGCTTGCTTTAATTCTGAAAAAAATCAAACATGTTTGCAAAAGTGCAAAGTAAGTCAATTTGCATGACCATTAATTGTCTTCTTATTGTTGTTTCTCAAAGAAAAATGTTTCTCCTATTGGAGCAAAGAGCTATGCACATCGCAAGTGGGTGCCAGAAGATCGTTTAGGATATAAAATTCCATGATGTTTGAATGACCGCATGCATTATCAAAGCTTCCAATTCAAGACATTTCTAAATGGCCCCCAGCAGTAAGTCTGCAACAAAGTGGGAGAGATAACAGTTAAAAAAATGGCCATATTAACAATTCAAAACCATTCCAAAACGGTTACGGAGGAGAGTTGGCCAAGACATTATAGTTTAGCCGCTGAATTCATATTGCTAGAGCAAACAAGTTCGCAGAAATATTTCTGAAGTATATGTGTTTTAGAAATACGGTGTTAGTGTCACTATTCACGATCAGCAATGCGACAACAAATCGAAGGAAGAACTGAAAGTAATGAGAATAAATAGTCATGAATGCTTATTTGTTTTCACACCCATTACCTATGCTTCTGATTAACTTTTGGACGAGGCAGAAAGGATTATTTGCATCTGTGATTTACTCTTCCCAACTAATTTCGAAGTTTAAAGTCTGTACCAGATTACCTCGAATGATTTTCTACGTACTATTTGAGTATTTTTAATTTTTACTGCGTAAGGTGCAGCTGTTCTACGATCGGCGTTGGGACCATTATATCAGAGGCAAAATTGTTTCTACTTACTCCAACTGACACTGGTTCATTGAGAATTCCACCATAATCATGTCAAATTATAATTAAACTTTCTCATATATTTGCCGCCAAGCAATCTAATTTATTCTGAAGGAAGTAAAAAAAACATATTTGGAACAATATTACAGCTTGTTATATGTAGAGATATTGCTTCGCAAGTTCACATAATATTTCTAGGAAAGGTGAAACTGAGTTGATTCACAGAAACTAAGTCGTGAGCAAACGAAGGAATATTGAAATTTGCCAAATTCACTTGCCTGTCATATATTTACTCAGATTTCGGACTAAGTTCAAGGAATGAATTACAACAATGTCAGAAACATAGATGGCAATTTAAAGTAAAACGTTCTCAATCAATAAGCATTGAAACTACATATGGTGAAAACAGAGGATGAAGGTTCCATTGCGGAAAACCACGCACTATCAATTTAACAGCATTGATTGAGCAAGGTACCAATGAGGTAGACATTTTGTTTCGTAGTTCTTTCAAGTAAAAAATAAATCCCTTTTTTATACCTTGATAATGAACAGATTTTCATCTCAATAATTTAAAACTCCAACCTGACATTTACAGGCACGCTTGCAAGGAGACCTAATTATTCAAGGTTATCTGATATATAATGACTGCAGAGATGGGCAAAAAGGAATTTGGTGAAAATGAAGTGTCGGACATTTAATGCCATTTCATTGCTGCCAACAAATATATAATTTACTGATGAAGAAAGCTTCTGCCATACAGATTCTATCTGATTGTCAAGCAAAGGAAGTTTAAAGTGCCGTGATAGTAATATAATGGACTTATAATACCATGATACTTGATAAACTCAGCTCATATTTGCGGGACTTTTGTACAAAATTGCCAGCATAGGCGAGAAGGGACATGCTTCTTTTTGAAGCAGTGCAGAGCAGATTCACTCGCCTAATATTTGGCATGAACTGTTGTCTTACGAGGCAAGTTAGAGAAGTTTGTGCTAAAATACACTGTTGTTTCGCAAAATGATTTTTCGCTCGTGACAAATGTAAGATTCGGAATGGACTTGGAAGCGATTAGCAGTGATAACGTTCCTTCTATTGGGTAGTGAAACCTGGTACGGGGGTGGGTGGGGGGGGGGGGGGGTATTAACGCAGAGATGAGGCGCATTGCCCTCATTTGGTGTTGTTAATTTGTCACTGGAATTTTCTGTCCAAATGTGCAATGTGAATATTATTACGTAATGTACTTGTGTCTGTGTTATGCATATTTTAGATTGAAGAATGATTGATCTATTCAGGGATTGAGAGGAACGGGGGTTGATGGTAAAACCATCATCATTTCAGCAATGGTCGTATTTAATGGAGGAACGGCATGGGTGGCCGAATGCCTCACTTCTTTTCGTATGTTTATGTTCTGATTGTTGTGCAACTTGGTATATTTGTTAGCTATGTAACCATATCTCGAAGGTCCCCAGCAAAGACGTCGTAGTATGCTTCAAAATCGAAACCTAATATTTGTGTCATGCATTTCGAATTGATTGACTTTTTTTCAATACTCTACTTTGTCGCCATACAAACGTCTCGGATAATCCATCAACGCACACATTCCAGACCCCACGGCGATCTTCTGACCCCGTCCTCACGCTCATATTTTCCAGACGGTTCATTTTACAAATATTGGCGTGCACTGGATTCCATTAATCGTACGAAAGAAATAGAGGCTGGATATATGTCGCTCCTGCATCCGTGGGTGTCTGGAATCGTTCACTGAATGAATAAGCTTACCATTGGCGAGGGTCTGCGTTCGGCCCTTGGTGCAGCAATAAACGTTCGATTCTCACTCTCACCTTTATCGACGAGATTTTCATTCAGTTTCTTTATTTCTTTAAATAAATGAGGAAAGACAATCGGGTCACAGTTGAAATATGTGTTCGGATCTGACAATGCTACATTTTTGACAAAATAATGGAACGTGAGTTTGGCATAAAGATCAAACTTTATAACTGGCCCAAAATTGGATTTTATATGAAACTTTCCAATGTACTACCGGCAGTGATTTAATAATTTGCACGCTTCCCGCCAGCAAATAATTACGCCGATGCTTAAGATCCTCAGCCAGGCCGGGGCACAGAAAACAGCTTAGATTTGAATCACGATTTAATTGTTGCAAAATATTGATATTTATTCAAATATTGCCGCTCAATAAAAAAAATTCAGGAGAGCAACTGGAAGACTTTCCTTCTTGCCTTGTTCAATAAGGATACGCTTTATTTTTGTGAATTACATGTTACATGTTTGTTGAAATGTTTCACCTTCCTCTGCTTTCTTGAGCTCTTCCGCTATTAGTTAAAGATGGATGAGTGTAATTATGTGAAGAAGAAATGCCAACACAACAGAAAACGCAGAATTACGAAAATATTCAAAAAACATAGATGCCCGATCTTCAAAAAAATGAATAGGAGAAAATACATGATAGAGGCACAACACCTGGCATGTGGAATGTTTGTAAATCCTGGATACAAATTTGTTTTCCCACATTTATAATATAAAGGTAATACGATTTTGTAGCTGCACAACAACTGGAGGCAGTTGTGTAGTTCTGGCAAGCAATTAGGTATACAACAGCAACTATCCATAGGTGTGTATGTCAGATTGATTCGATGTGCTAAATTGCCCTAAATGGCCAAAATTGATTTGAGGGTCTAAGGCATCACGGTAGCACAAGTGGATAGCACCGTGGCTTCACAGCGCCAGGGTCCCAGATTCGATTCCCCGCTGGTTCACTGTCTCTCTGTGTGTATGGGTATCCTTCGTGTGCTCCGATATCCTCCCACAGTCCAAAGACGTGCAGATTAGGTGGATTGGCCATGCTAAATTGCCCTGAGTGTCCAAAAAGCTTAGGAGGGGTTATTGGGTTACGGGGATAGGGTGGAAGTTAGGTCTTAAGTTGTTGGGTGCAAATTCGATGGCCCGAATGGCCTCCTTCTGCACTGTGTGTTCTGTGTTACATAGATAGGGCGGGAAGTTGAGTTTCGGTCGGGTGCTCTTTTGGCTTGTCAATGCAGACTGGCCTCTTCCTGCACTGTCGCGATTCTGTGAAATGAGACTAAATTGAGCTTGTTTTTGTTTCACAAAAACTGTATTGAATCCAGAAGAATTACAATTTCCTGAGTCAACAAACACTGAATTCAGAATTGGATGCATGTAGAAACAAGCAAAACACTTTCATCGAATCAAGAATACGACAGTGAAGAAGAGGCCCTTGTACCCATCGAAACAAAACCGACGCATAAAAGGCCCTGACCTACCACATAATCCCAATTTCCAGGACGTGACCCAGAGCCTTATATGCTATGGCGTCGCAAGTACTCAGCCAGGTATATTTTTTTTAAATACATTTTGAGTCGCCAATTATTGTTTTTCAATTAAGGAGCAATTTAGCGTGGCCAATCCTCATAACATGCACATTTTGGGGTTGTGGGGATGAAACCCACGCAGTCACGGTGAGAATATGCAAACTCCACACGGACAGAGACCCAGGGCTGCGACTCGAAACTTGATCCTCAGGGCCGTAGTCCCAGTGCTAATCACTGCGCCACGTGCAGCCAGGTCCAGGTACTTTTCAAAGGATGTGAGGAATTCCGCCTCTTCCACCCTCCTAGGCAGTGCATTACGGACCATCACCACCCTGCTAAAAATCCTCAAATCCCTCATAAACCTCCCACCCCTCACTTTGAACGTGTTCACTTTCTGCCGTACACTGTAGCCAGAGAATGACGTAATCCTGACGAGAGATGAAAAATGTGATGGTTCGCTGACATGAATTTTAAGAAACAGAATAAGTATTAGTAAATATGGTGGGGCGATCAATGCAGCATAACAACAGCTCTACTTACACAGGATAAAAGAACGCGAGGAGAGCGGCAGGGACACAGCTGCCGGAGAATCGGCCTTCAGATTTGTGGCGGGAGCAGTGGCCAGGGGCCTGTCGGGAAGGTAAGTTTTCCTCTTTAAAAACTTACCTTTAAGAGTGACATCGCAGCAAAGCAGTGACCTGATTGGCTGGTAAGGAAAGTGCTCCATTTGGCAGTAGCTGGGAGAAATTTAACTCTTCGTGTGTTGGTAAGCATTGTGATTGGTAAGTAAAATCTTTATTCCTTTGTCTTATTCATTATTTGATATTATATTTGTAATCAGTTAACTTAAAGTGTAAAAATGGCAGGAGATCCCAGATCCATGTTATGCTCCTCGTGCTCAATGTGGGAGTTCAGGGACGCGGCCGATGCCCCTGACTCCTTCATGTGCAGGAAGTGTGTCCAGCTGCAGCTCCTGTTAGACCGCATAGCGGCCCTGGAGCTGCGGATGGACTCATTTTGGCGCATCCGCGATGCTGAGGAGGTCGTGGATAGCACGTTCAGTGAGTTGGCCACACCGCAGATTACTATTGTTGAGGGAGACAGGGAATGGGTGACCAAAAGGCAGAGAAAGAGCAGGAAGGCAGTGCAGGTGCCCCCTGCGGTCGTCTCCCTCCAAAACAGGTATACCGTTTTGGATATTGTTGGGGGAGATGACTCACCAGGGGAAGGCAGGAGTAGCCAGGCTCATGGCACGTGGCTGGCGCTGCTGCACAGAAGGGCGGGAAAAAGACTGGAAGGGCTATAGTTACAGGGGATTCAATCGTAAGGGGAGTTTCTGTGGTCGAAAACGAGACTCCCCAATGGTGTGTTCCCTCCCAGGTGCACGGGTCAGGGATGTCTCAGATCGGCTGCAGGACACACTGAAGGAGGAGGGTGAACAGCCAGTTATCGTGGTGCATAGAAGCACCAACGATATAGATCAAAAAAACGGGATGAGATCCTACAATCAGAATTTAGGGAGTTAGGAGATAAGTTAAAAAGTAGGACCTCAAAGGTACTAATCTCAGGATTGCTACCAGTGCCACGAGACAGTCAGAGTAGGAATTCAAGAATAGTCAGAATGAATATGTGGCTTGACAGATGGTGCAGGAGGGAGGGGTTCAGATTTTTGGCACATTGGAACCGGTTCTGGGGGCGGTGGGACCATTACAAATCAGATGGCCTTCACCTGAGCAGGAATGGAACCAATATCCTAAGGGGTGCTTTTGCTAATACTGTTGGGAGGTTTGAAACTAATGTGGCAGGGGGGTGGGAACCAGATTAGGAAGTTAGAGGTCAGTAAAGAGACAGCAATTAAAGCCAGTAAGGAACTAGATAATACACTCAATGTGACTAAGGGGAAGAGTAGACAGGGAAGAGATATTGAACGCAAAGGGACAAGTGGTCTGAGGTGCAGTTGTTTCAATGCGAGAAGTGTAGCAGGTAAGGCAGATGAACCTAGGGCTTGGATTAGTACCTGGGAATATGATGTTACTGGTATTACTGAGACTTGATTGAGGGAAGAGCAAGACTGGCAACTAAATATCCCAGGGTATGGATGCTTCAGGAGGGATAGAGAGGGCGGTAAAAGGGGTGGAGGAGTTGGATTACTGGTCAGAGATGATATCACAGCTGTAATTAAGGAGGGCACGATGGAGGAGTCGAGCACTGAGGCAATATGGGTAGAGCTAAGAAATAGGAAGGGTGCAGTAACATTTACTACAGGCCTCCCAAAAGCGAGCGTGAAGTAGAGGTACAAATATGTAGACAGATTATAGAAAAATGTAGGAGCAATAGGGTCGTCGTGATGGGAGATTCTAACGTCCCCAACATTGAATGGGACTCATGTAGTGTTGGAGGCGTAGATGGAGCAGAATTTCTAAGGAGCATCCAGGAGAGTTTTTTTAGAGAAGCATGTAAATAGTCCAACTCGGGAAGGGGCCGTACTGGACCAGATATTGGGGAATTATCACAGCCAGGTAGTTGAAGTGTCAGTCGGTGATTACTTTGGGAATAGCCATCACAATTCTGTAAGTTCTAGAATTCTCATGGACAAAGGCGAGTGGCCCGAAAGGAAGAGTGCTAAATTGGGGAAAGGCCAAGTATAGCAAAATTCGGCAGGAGCTATGGGATGTGGATTGGGAGCAGCTGTTTAAGGGTAAATCCACAATTGAAATGTGGGAATCTTTAAAGGAAAGGTTGAGTGGAGTGCAGGACAGACAAGTCCCCGTGAAAGTAAGGGATAGAAATTGCAAGATTAGGGAACCATGGATGACGGGTGGAATTGTGAGACGGAGGTTGAGGGGGGGGACCTGATTGAGGTCTAGAAAATTATAAGAGGTATGGACAGGCTGGATAGCAGGAAGCTTTTTCTGAGAATGGAGGTGTCAAATACAAGGGGGTCACGATTTCAAGGTGAGAGGGAGAAAGTTTAAGGGAGATGTGCGTGGACAGTGTTTTATGCAGAGGGTGGTGGGTGCCTGGAACGCTTTGCCAGCGCAGATGATAGAGGCGGGCACGATAGCATCATTTAAGATGCATCTAGACAGATATATAAACGGGAGGGGAACAGAGGGAAGTGGATCCTTGGAAAATAGAAGACAGGTTTAGATAAATGATCTGGATCGGCGCCGGCTGGGAGGGTGGAAGGGCCTGTTCCTGTGCTGTAAATGTCTTTGTTCTTTGTTCTTGTTCTATGCCTGTCAGGTAACGAAACGAAGGTAATTATCTGTGATCTGATCTACCGGGAGTATAAAAGGAAGTCAGATAACTCTTTTAAAAAGTACGTATTTCTATTGGAAGCACTGCAGGGCAGGTGCGCCATTCAAGTAATGTTTCCTGAACCTAAAGGTAAGGAAAATAAAACCATTCTTAGAAAGAAAGAATGTGCCCTGCCGATCAGGTATGTTTCCAAATATGCTACATTAAGTCAGAGAAACTATTTGGTCGCAAGTCCATTAAAATTAATATTTCAATATTTCAGTGGCTTCTTTAAGTTTCATACACCTCCTGCCTGTGCTTAAGCAGTGATTTGCGCACAGTGATAAATCCAATTGATCCAACGGTTTGAGTATCATTCATCATCTCCCCAGTCATGACATCACATGGAGACCAGAGTTTTCCTGCGTCATATATTGGCATTATTTTGCCTCCATGTACTGCCACAAAAAAGATTGTTTTTATACATTCAGGTATTAGACATGCAAAGCACTGATAGTCATTCATGTTTACCTAAGGTTTGTTCCACCTCGCATTTCGCTGAAACGGTCAAAAAAAAACACCATGAGTAGAGTAGATGTCAAACTACGATGTTTTCTCCTGATTGCTTGATTGGGTTAACTTCTTTAAACTCACAAATTTGTACATGAGACAAATAGCGAAATGTATTCAGCAAAATACTGCCCGATATAATAAGCGATACAATTCTGAACAAAACTGCAGGTTTGTCATTTGTGTCTTTCATCTTTTATCGAGGTTACAAGTTATAACTTTCAGTGTCAAATTTCCACCAGCAAATTGATGAAGTAACACATTGGATTTTATTTTCCCCGCTAAACTAAATCTAACTGTGCCAAACAATTGTAATTGGGCAAAAATAATATAATGCATCTTAACTGTGTACAACGTTGTCCATTTAAAATTCCGCTAACCCTTTTCATCAGGACGAATTTTCAAAGATTCTATTTCTGAAAAGGAATAGAATTATGTTTTAAGTTGCGGTAACTTTATCATTTATTTCTGGCTCAGCATCATATTTTTTAATTATCTGCTCTTCGTTGATGTTGTTGCTATGTTGTACATAGACATTCACATTCGGTGCGTTGTCTTCAACTGGCATTGTCTGACGACAGAGCCTTCGGAAGGAAAGAATAATCTAAAAGACGAAGTGCCCTGATAGAATATGACTAAGATATTGAGCGTGAATTGTATTTGAGGAAAACAAAGCAGATCACCTGAAAGAATAAATATAGATCAGGCAAATTTATGTAAATACATTCATAGAACATAGAACATACAGTGCAGAAGGAAGCCATTCGGTCCATCGAGTCTGCACCGACCAATTTAAACCCTCACTCCCACCTTATCCCCGTAATCCAATAACCCCTCCTCACATTTTTTGGTCACGAAGGGCAATTTATCATCGCCAATCCACCTAACCTGTACGTCTTTGGACTGTGGGAGGAACACCGGAGCACCCGGAGGAAACCCACGCAGACACGGGGAGAACGTGCAGACTCCGCACAGACAGTGACCCAGCAGGTAATCGAACCTGGGACCCCGGCGCTGTGAAGCCACATTGCTAATCACTTGTGCTACCGTGCTGCCCTAATAGCCAAATAAACAATGAAGACCAGTATAGCTGTTATTGCCTGACCTGTCAGGGTTCCAGGCGACAAACGGAGATGGGAATTAATGATTCGTTCAGAAACGATTCCTAACTGTTGGATGTAATGCTTCGGAACGCAAGACGTATTCAGAAACAAATATTGCAACTTGAGCCGTCAGAACCCGGCGCTCATATGCAACTGTAAATACTTTGCTGGTCATGGGGAGCGCGGCATTGCATACATTTTAATCAATTATATTTTTAACATAAGTCCACATTGTGCGTCAGGAGTACTAATTATCGTTCCGAATTTGTATCTGTTTCTTGAAGTCAGTGTTTGTCAACATGAAGACGAACTGGCAGTGGAATCAAATGGAAGACTGCAATGCAGGTAGCTGTCAGGAAATAATATCTTCTTGACAGTTGAATTGAAAGTTGGTTCAGACATCGTTTACAGGACTCCAGCGTGATTTGTTGCCCGATTCTGTTCATTATTTGACGTTATTTTGAGCTACTGACACGGCTTGATAAACTGCATGCTGTTGGGGCTTCGCAATTTCGGGCTGCAAGTAAGGTTAATGTTAACTTTTGGACTTTGTTTCAACAATAATGACAGGATAGAGGTTCTTGTATGACTGAATATGCCGAGGTAAATGCAACGGGTGTTTTATGGGAGCGGTATTGCGGTAGGGGGCGGTTTGTGGGACGGTGTGGCTGAATATAGGACATCAACACGGGAGGACAATTGCAAGTAGTGACGTCGGCCGCAAGAAGAAGAAAGGTTTTCACAAGAGCCCCTGCCAAAATCTGGTCATGTGCACTTATATTTAGCAATCAACGTGCAGTATTCGCCCTGAATGGTATTGTTTCAGGTAGTTTATCCGTGGCACCACCAACGCCAATATGGCACGCAAGAGGAAACACGAATTGGAAAGCACCGGCAATTGTGAGTTAATAATTATGGAAACACAGAACGTTTCCATGTCTGAAATCATAGAACCATAGAATCGTAGAATCATAGAATCATAGAATCATAGAATCTTAGAATCTGAGAATCATTGAATCATTGAATCATAGAATCATAGAATTTACAGTGCAGAAGGAGGCCATTCGGCACGTCGAGTCTGCACCGGCCCTTGGAAAGAGCAAGCTACATAAGCTCCACGCCTCCAACCTATCCCGTTATCCCCATAAACCAGTAAACCCACCTAACCTGTTTGGACATTGAGGGCAATTTAGAATGCCAATCATTTGGACTGTGGAGGGAAACCGGAGCACCCGGAGGAAACCCACATTCCAAAAATGTACAGGTTAGGTGGATTGGCCATTCTAAATTGCCCTTAGTGTCCAAAACGTTTAGGTGGGCTTACTGGGTTATGGGGATAAAGGGGATAGGGTGGAGGCATGGGGCTTAAGTAGGGTACTCTTTCCAAGGGCGGCTGCAGACTCGATGGGCCGAATGGCCTCCTTCTGCACTGCAAGTTCTATGATTCTATGATTCCATTATCTCAGAGACTGAAATGTTCTGTGTTGCCAGAATTATTAACTGAAAATTGCCGGTGTTTTCCAATTTGTTTTCCTCTTGCGTGCCATATTGGCTTCGGTGATGCCACGGATAATCAATTAATATTAACAAATTACAAAGGAAAAATCATCCTTAGTGTGAACGGCGACGTTAGGTTTTGCGGAGAACAACATAAGAAATAACCCCATGGAAAATGTCTGACGCATATGTTTTTCATGTAGGTTAATTTCTGGAAGAGAAAATGTTTACATTTCCACTTTCAAATGTTCATGGTATGCACGCGGAAGTAACCAGAGAATGTCCCCTCGTGCCGACCGGTGCAGTATTTTATTGAAATCAACCCTCCGTGCATTCTTCCGACATTGATTCTGTCATCTGAGTTAAGAGTTGAATATATTAAAGTACCCAAAATTATACATCGCTTTACATCGTGCCATTGACTATTGGGAACTTCGGGAAAGAATGGTTCCTCATTGATATATATAGAAAACATAGTGAAACATGCCTTCCAGAATGAGAAACCCCTCTAATATTAACCATGAACTCTACGCCCAGGAGCACTTTTGTGGGAATCTGTCCGAGTATCTCAGAAAGTGCCTCGTTGCCCATATTTCGTTTCCTGATCAAGCACGGTTCATAATATGGTAGAATTCAATCTCCACTTTGAAAGAAAGAAGGTAGAATCACATGTAAAGGTGTTACAGTTAAATAAAGGTAACTACAGGGGCATGAGGGATGAACTGACGAAAGTCGACTGGGAACAGAGCCTAGTGGGAAAGACAGTAGAACAGCAATGGCAGGAGTTTCTGTGAGTAATTGAGGACACAGTACAGAGGTTCATCCCAAAGAAAAGAAAGGTTATCAGAGAGGGGATTAGGCAGCGATGGCTGACAAAGGAAGTTCGGGAATGCATTAAAGCAAAAGAGAAAGCCTATAATGTGGCAAAGAGTAGTGGGAAGTCGGAAAATTGGGAAGGCTACAAAAACAAACAGAGGATAACAAAGAGAGAAATAAAGAAAGAGAGGATCAATTATGAAGGTAGGCTAGCCAGTAACATTAGGAATGATAGTAAAAGTTTATTTAAATACATTAAAAACAAACAAGAGGCGGGCGCTACAAAATGACGCTGGTAATCTAGTGATGGGAGACAAGGAAATAGCTGAGGAACTAAATAAGTACTTTGCGTCAGTCTTCACAGTAGAATACATGAGTAATATCCCAACAATTCAGGTGAGTCAGGGGTCAGAGTTGAATATGGTACCCATCACAGAGGAGAAAGTGCGAGAGAAACTAAGAGGTATAAAAATTGATAAATCTCCGGGCCCAGGTGGGCTACATCCTAGAGTTCTAAAGGAGATAGCTGAAGAAATAGTGAAGGCGTTAGTTATGATCTTTCAAAAGTCACTCGAGTCAGGGAAAGTCCCAGAGGATTGGAAAATCGCTGTTCAAGAAGGGAAGAAGGAAAGAGATGGAAAATTATAGGCCAATTAGCCTAACCTCGGTTGTTGGCAAGATTCTAGAATCCATTGTTAAGGATGAGATTTCTAAATTCTTGGAAGTGCAGTGTCGGATTAGGACAAGTCAGCATGGATTTAGTAAGGGGAGGATGTGCCTGACAAACCTGTTAGGGTTCTTTGAAGAGATAACAAATAGGTTAGACCAAGTAGAGGCAATGGATGTTATCTATCTTGACTTCCAAAAGGCCTTTGATAAGGTGCCTCACAGGAGACTGCTGAGTAAAATAAGGGCCCATGGTATTCGAGGCAAGGTACTAACATGGATTGACGACTGTCTATCAGGCAGAAGGCAGAAAGTTGGGATAAAAGGTTCTTTTTCGGAATGGCAACCGGTGACGAGTGGTGTCCCGCAGGGTTCAGTGTTGGGGCCACAGCTGTTCTCTTTATATATTAACGATCTAGATGACGGGACTGAGGGCATTCTGGCTAAGTTTGCCGAAGATACAAAGATAGATGGAGGGGCAGGTAGTATGGAGGAGGTGGGAAGGCTGCAGAAAGATTTAGACAGTTCAGGAGAGTGGTCTAAGAAATGGCTGATGAAATTCAACGTGGGCAAGTGCGAGGTCTTGCCCTTTGGAAAAACGAATAGAGGCATGGACTATTTTCTAAACGGTGACAAAATTCATAATGCTGAAGTGCTAAGGGACTTGGGAGTCCTAGTCCGGGATTCTCTAAATGTAAACGTGCAGGTTGAGGCCGTAATTAAGAAAGCAAATGCAATGTTGTCATTTATCTCAAGAGGCTTGGAATATAAAAACAGGGATGTACTTCTGAAGCTTTATAAAGCATTAGTTAGGCCCCATTTAGAATACTGTGAGCAAGTGTGGGCCCCACACCTCAGGAAGGACATACTGGGACTGGAGCGGGTCCAGCGGAGATTCACATGGATGATCCCAGGAATGGTAGGCCTTACATACGATGGCCGTCTGAGGTTCCTGGGATTATATTCATTGGAGTTTAGGAGGTTAAGGGGAGATCTAATAGAAACTTACAAGATAATGAATGGCTTAGATATGGTGGACGGAGGGAAGTTGTTTCCATTAGCAGGGGAGACTAGGACCCGGGGGCACAGCCTTAGAATACAAGTTTTGAACAGTGATGAGGAGAAAGTTCTTCAGCCAGAGAGTGGTGGGTCTGTGGAATTCATTGCCACGGAGGGCGGTGAAGGCCGGGTCGTTGAGTGTGCTTAAGACAGAAGTTGATAAATTCTTGACTTCTCGAGGAATTAAAGGCTATGGAGAGAGAGCGGGTAAATGGAGTTGAAATCAGCCATGATTGAATGGTGAAATGGACTCGATGGGCCGAATGGCCTTACTTCCGCTCCTATGTCTTATGGTCTTATTGTCAGAGTGTGCCGCATTAAACACAACATTTAAGTAGAAACCGCAAACTACACACCATTCTGAATTCCGAATATATCATCATTCGTTCATTCGCTGACTCAAATTTCGTGGGGCGAAACTGCTGTGTTTTGAGGTGAAACGTACCAACATGAGCCGGTTTTACTGCACCCAAACCCAAACCACCAACCTCCACCTCCCCCAACGCCGGCCGTCACCCCCCCCCCCCACCCCACCCCCCGCCCTGCGTCTATTTCCATCATTATATCCATGCTTGCCTGAATAGCATCTTTCCAATGTCAAATTCCCCACTTCGTGATCTCCGAACCGCTCTCACTGCAGATGTCTCCACCTGCCTGCTCGCCCCACCCCCAGATGTCCCCAAACCTGCCGTCTGTCCAAAACCCCACGCACATGTGGCTGAAAACAATCATACCCAGACAGCTAAACTGAAACACACGCCCTCTTGTCCGAATACCGTAAAATACGATCGCCAGCTTCCGATGTCCAACTGTCAAAACCCAATGTCCGAATCCCCTTTCATGTCTGAACTGTGCATACCAATGACGTCTCAAACCTCTGCAGAAGCAGATGTTCCGAGATCTGAAAACCCCACCCCAACATGATGACTATACCTTAGCTCATGTTCTACACAACTCTACCACAGATTGGCGATCACCCTCATAAAAAAATACTTCCGCATTCAAGGGCATTCAGCCTCTGATCTGCGGGTAAGCGTTCTCCAAGGCGGCCTTCAGGACGCGCAACAATGCAAAATCGCCGAGCAGAAAATTACAGCCAAGTTCCATACACATGAGTACGGCCGAAACCAGGACCTTGGGTTCATGTCGCAATACAATCATCACCCACCATCTGGCCTGGGCTTGCGAAATCCTACCAACTGCCCTGGCTTGAGACAATTCACACCTCTTTAACTTGGGGTTACCCATTTCTCTGGATCTGTAAAGACTTAATTACCTGCAAATGCTCGCATTCAAAGCATTGACTTTGGCCATATATATGTTTCTGGAACATACCTCTTCATTCGCCTGAGGAAGGAGCATTGCTTCGAAAGCTAGAGATTTGAAACAAACCTGTTGGACTTTAACCTAGTGTTGTAAGCCTTCTTACTGTGATCACCACAGTCCGACGCCTGCATCGCCACATCAAAATGAAATAAGCCGATGTATCATGAGACAAGCCATCGTTTTACGAATACCCGTGATACCGCACCCGCCCCCGCCCCCCAACACACACATATCCATATCTTCACTCATCCTGTGTCAGAACAACCAGTGCCTCCATTTCCTAATGCGTCCTATTCATCCCCGATATTTTTGATACTCATACCCTCCTCTGATGTACAAATACATTAACTCAAAGTCCATTAGCTTGCATCAAATACTAAACTTCTCGCATTTAATGTGGGGCGGCATTCTCCTGTTCTCGGCCGCATGTCATTCACTGGTGGTGGGATGGTATTTTGTTTCGCCAAATGGCGATAGGATTTCCCCCGGGTAAACACAACCGCAGCAGCGAAAGCCGCTGGATGAAGTTAATATTTATAAGACATTGATTCTTCTCAATACTTTGTTTCAGGTAAAGCTGTGAACTAATTAACAACTAGCATGGTCTAAGATAAATGTGCAACCAGCAGAGGTCATAAGCTTTTGGTTGGTACTTCTGGCCATCGCACAAATGTTCATAACTTTTAAAAATTTAAATAAATTCCAGGTAAACATCACTGAATGTCGAATTGGTAAACCGACCAACATTGCTAATTGTTTTCTGTTCTCACCTGCAATTTTCTAATGGCTACTCACCATTTATTTTAATGCGGGCAAAAAAATCTGAAGATATTTGTTGAAACATTGTCCATAAGGATAGATTCTTCAAGGTTATAATTTTAGATGACAGGTCAGGGACTTCAAATATCGGATATTAGAGTTAGGAAATTACATACTGCAATTTGGCGGAAAATTCTTTATGAATATCACAGCCCGTGACAGCACACTTTACCTGACTCCTTCTTCTTTAGTTCTGACTCTGGATTTAAATATTCATTTTGTTATTGTTAACTACTCAAGCTGCACATAAATCTAGTACTGATTATCAATGTTTGAAGCAACGCGTAGAAAACTGATTTTGGAAAAACAAATTTGGCATTCAACATATTGGAAGGCTTCTGCCAAGTATTAGCTGCACTCGTCACTAATAACTCGTGCTGCCTCATGGCGCAGAGGCTCCTGATTCGATCCAGGCCCCAGACTGCTGACCTTGTGGAATTTCCACATTTTACACGTGTCTGCCTGGGCCCCAGCCTCAAAATACAAGAGATGTGAGGGTCGGCGAACTCACCACTGAAAATTGCCCCGTCATTGGACAAAAAAGAATTGCGTACTGTAAATAAATAATAATATCGCAATGCAAATTTTATTTACCTGCACCAATCAAAGCTTTGTTGACTTGTTTTAATTCTGAAACACAAATCCAATTTTTTGGCGAAAGTGCAAAGTCAATGATTGTTTAGCCATGACTATTATTCTTTATTTCTTTCACCAAAAATGTTTATCTTATTGGAGCAAAGATCTATACAAATCACAATAGAGGCAGGACAACTTCCTCGGCATGTAGACGATGGACTAGACTCAGTTCTATAAAAGTGCTTGTCTATTTTGTAACGTCTATTTTAGCAATGTATTGTGGGCGCCAGAAGATCGTTTATGATATAAAACTCCATGTTGTTTGGACGATTGCATGCTTATCAATGTTTTCAATTTCAGACGTTTTATGAATTGCGCCCCAACATTACGTCTGAAACAAAGCCCTCTGGAATGGGAGAGATAACAGTTGAAATACAGCCATAAGAATAATTCAAAACCAATGCAAAACGATTAAGGCGGAGATGTGGCCAAGACAATATCCTGTAGCCACTGAAATGATATTGCTCGAGCCACCGAATTTACAGAAACATTTCCGAAGAATATGTGTTGTACAGCCAGGTTTTTAAAGTCACTATTCGCGACAATGAATCGAACGAAGAACTAAAAGTAATGAGAACAAGTTGATATGCATGCTTGTTCGATTTCCCACACATTACCAAGGTTGTGACTCCCATTTGGATTAGACAAAAAGGCTCATTTGCACCTCTGATTTACTCTTTCCAACTAATTTCGAAGTTTAACTTCTCCATCGGATTACCTCCAAATATTTTCCACGTAATAGTTGACTTTTTAGTGATTTGCTGCATCAACTCCGGCTGTTGGACGATCGGTTTTGGTACCATAATATCAGCTGTGAAGGTGATTGCACGTACTCCAACTGACACTGGTTCATTAAAAAAAATTCAATAATCCTGTGAAATTATAATTATACTTTCTCATAGATCCTATCATTATCACAACCTTCACTAAACCATGTCAACTAAAATTCGAGCATAATAGCATCCAGAGAGTAAGAATGTAATGTTCTGTTCCTACTTTCTTTTCAATAAGTATTTCACCATATGCTAAGCAGTCCATTGGCGCGATAAATTGCCAAATGTCCATGCACATTCCAAATATTGCATGAGGAATTGGCAAAGTGCTGATATTGATAGAATAAAGAGACTCATTCACACTTCAATCAGAATGGCTAGATTTCATGTCGAGTTTATCAAAATGTTGTAATTAAGCTGGATCGGCACTGTAAAATGCATCGTCTTTCCTTGATACACCATTCGATCGTTGATCCGATTTAACTGACGCGACGGGACCATTTTGTCATTGCCGCCAATCAATCATGGTTTTCTTGCAGGAAATATTTTTTCAAAATTTAGCTGGAACATTCCAACTTGTTACCTGTATGCGGAGATATTGCTTCGTAAGTTCTATTAACATTTCGAGGAAAAGTGACACCGAGTTGCTTCACATTAACAAAGCCGTGAGCAAACGAGGGAATATTTAAATTTGGCAAATTTACTTGCCTGTCATATATTTACTCAGAGTTCGGTCTATATTGAACGAATGTATTACAATAATGTCAGAAACATTGATGTCTATTTTAAGTAAAACGTTATCAATCAAGAGACATTGAAACAACATATGGTGAAAATATAGAATGAAGGATCAATTGCGGAAAGCTACGAACTGTATGTTTTACTGCATTGTTTGGAGCAAGGAAAACATCAGGCTGAGTCTTTGTTTCGCAGTTTTTCAATTAAAATATTCTCCTGTTTTATACCTTGATAACGAACACATTTTCATCTCAATAATTTGGAACACTGCATATAAGTATTATTTTCTCCCAACGCAGAGCACACTTCCATCTGATCCACGCTTCCTTTTCTCATGTAAATACCCCTTTCACATTTATGCCAAATTCCACGCTTGCAATCTCGTGACCAAATATTTACATATCATGTCATATACTGATTAACAAAAAATGTGTTGTGCTCTGAAAATGTCCTCATTCCGTCCGCAGAATTTGGTCTAAATTGGGTAAAATAACTGAACAAATATAAATCCATTAATATTGGGAACATGACATTTATACAGGCCCACGTTTGCAAGGAGACCATGTTATTCAAGGTTATCTGATATGTTGGATAAACATTGGGAATGTAAATGGACATCATGATGCTCTGTGAGCAAAGGATGTGGTTAACACAACAGTGAGAAATAACCTTAATTCAGATAATATTTATGGAGAAAAAACTTCGACGGGGATACGAGATAACGGAGGAAATAGAATAGTGGTCGACGTATTTAACACATGTCAACTACATATCAATAGATAACATGTGTTTGGAAGGACTTTACTGCAGTTATCACGTGCGACATTCAACTTTACATTAATTTGACGAAGCATATTCACAAAGTCTAACACGAAAATGCATGCAAAAGTACTTTGGGACACCCTAACACGCTTTTGGAACAGTTCATCTTAGATTTTTGTCCGGAAGTTGATATTGGATCAGGTTCTGTAATGAGGCAGGATAAATTCAATAATTTGTAATAAAGGGTCGTACCTGCCCGAGGGATCACAATATGATATAATTTGGCAGTGAGTCGAAATTTGAGACCTGGCGTCTTTACTAGTGCTAAAACATTCAAAAATACGTGAAAACTCGCTCATAATGACTTCAGTGATATCTTAAAAGAAATCTGGTGAAAATCAAGTGTCGGACATTTAATGTAATTTTATAACTCCCAACATGTGTATAATCCACTGATGAAGAAAGCTCCTGCCAAATATATTCAATAATAATGACAAACTGAGGAAGTCAAAAGTGTCATGAAAGTAAAATAAAAGACGGATAATACTGTGCACGTTTCTTGGACGGGGAACACTTCAGCAGTCAAGGGTATTCAGCCTGTGATCTCCGGGTAAGCGTTCTCCAAGGCGGCCTTCAACGCAAAATCACCGAGCAGAAACTTATAGCCAAGTTCCCCACACATGTGTACGGCCTCAACCGGGACCTTGGATTCATTTCGCATTACATTTATCCCCACCATCTGGCCTGGGCTTGCGAAATCCTATCAATTGTCCTGGCTTGAGACAATTCAAACATCTTTAACCTGGAGTTACCCCTATCTCTGGACCTGTAAAGACTTAATTACCTGCAAATGCTCGCATTCAAAGCATTGTCTTGCATCTTTGACTTTGTCCATATAGATATTTCTGGAACACTCCTATTCATCCACCTGAGGAAGGAGCAGTGCTGCGAAAGCTAGTGCTTTGAAACAAACCTGTTGTACTTCAACCTCGTGTTGTAAGACATCTTACTGTGCTCATCCCAGTCCAACGCCAGCATTTCCACATTAATGCATGTTAGCACGTACAATATTGGCCGATTTAAAATTTCACTCACCCTTTTCATCAAGGCGATTTTTCAATGTTTCTATTTCTGAAAAGTACAGAGATATGTTTTAAGTATGCGTAACGTTACTCGTGTCGTTTCTATTTATTATGTTATTGTTCAATTGTCTGCTTTTCGCTCGTGTTGTAGTTATTGCTGTACATAGACATGCAAATTCGGTGCGCTTTCTTTAACTGGCATTGACTTACGAAAGAGACAGTGGTGAAACTTTGGAAGGAAAGAATAATCTGAAGGACAACGCGCCCTGATAGAATGTGACTAAGATGTTGCACATAAATTAGATTGGATGAAACAAAGCTGAACACCCGAAAGAATAAAGATGGATCAAGCAAATTTATATGAATACATTCATAGCCAAATAAAAAATTAAGACCAGTAAAGCTGTTATTGACGGAACTGAAAGTATTCCTAGCGACAAATTGAGATGGGAAATAATGATCCTTGTATTAACTATTCTTAACTTTTACGCAATGCTCAGGAACGCAAGAAGCATTCAGTAACAAATAGTGCAATGAGACCCGTCAGAACCCGGCGCTCATATGCAAATATAGATATTTTGCAGGTCATGGAAAGCGCGATTTTAGATACATTAAAAGCAATGACATTTTTCACAAAAATCCGTTTGGTGAGATAGGAGTACTAGGTATAATTAAGAATTTGTCTCTGTTTGATGAAGATAGCGTTGGTCAGTATTATAACGAACTCGCAGATGAATAAAATGGAAGAATGCAGCGTAAGTATCTGTCGAGAAATATTGCCTTCCTGACAGTTGAACCGAAAGATGGGTCAGACATCGCTTACAGTACAGATCCCCCCCCCCTCCCGGATTCTGTTCATTATTTGACGTCATGTGGAGGAAATGAGATGGCCCGAGAAACAGTTTGGTGTCAGGTTTTCGCAATTTAGTGCTCCAAGTAAAGACAAATATTGCCTTTTGGACAAAGTTCACACAAGAAAGACAGGAGCCAGAAGAAATAAAAGGGAGAGTAGGAGTGTGTGTGTGTGCGTGTGTCGGTGTGTGTCGCGGGAAGAGCAGAGGGTATTCCGTGGGAGTGCTGGCCCGGTACGGAGCTGTTTGTGGCATGGTGTGGTTGAATATAGAACTTGAAAGCGGGACAACAAATGCAAGTCGTGATGTAGGCCGCAAAATGAATGAAGCGTGTGACAATAACCCATCCTTAAATCTGGGCACATTCTGTTATATTTAGCAATCAACATGCAGTTTTTGTTGCTAACGACTTTGTTCCAGGTAGTTTATCCGCGGCTGCACCGAAGCCAATATGGTACCAGAGGAAAGAAAATTGGCAAAGCACCGACAATTTTGAGTTAAAACTTACAGCAACGCAGCACATTTCTAACTCTGAAATTAATGAATAGTTTTTAAAGAAAAAAATGACCTTAGTGTGGATGTCGACGTTAGGTGTTGCGGGGAAAAAACATACACGAAATAGCCCCATGGAAAATGTCTTACGCTTATCTCTTTCATGCAGGGTTATTTCTGTAAGAGAAAGTGTTTAAACTTGAACTTTCGAATACTCATTGCATGTGCGCGTAATTAACCAAAGGATATCCCCACGTGCGTATCGTGTCGTACATATGCTCAAACTTCCGTCGGGCTAAGTACATTTCTGGAACCCTCCGCGCATTCTTCCGACATTGATTCAATCGTCCGAGATTCGGGTTGAATACATTAAAGGACAGAAAATTATACATCGCTGTACATCGTGCCTTTAAGAATTGGGTACTTTGGAATAGAGTGGTACTTCATTGCAACTATCCGAAATATCTCTTATCAAAACATAGTGAAGCATGTCTTGCAGAATGAGGAAACCCTTCTAATATCAACCTAAAAATCCAGCTCGAGGACCACGTTTCCGGGAATTTGTCCGAATATCTCAGAAAGTGCTTTATTGACGACATTTCGTTTCCTGATTCAGTACGATTCATTGGTAGGGTATGCCGCATTAATTATTACATTTAAGTAGAAACCGCATACAACACACGATTCTGAATTCTGAATAAATCTTTGCTTTTTCATTCGCTGACTGAAATTTCATAGGGCCAACTATTTTTTTGACCGGAAGCGTAGCAACGTGAGACGGTTCTACTGCACCCAAGCACCCCCCACCGCCCGCGCACCGCCCCCCCCCCCAGCTCTAGCGCCTGTCTGCATCCACTTATATCCTCCAGTTTCCTCGGCTGTATACTACACAACATCATGCCCAAGGCCCACCAATATCTTCATCCATGGCCTGAAGAGCGTCTTCCCAATATAACATTTGTAGGATGCCAAAACCTCTCGATGCCAGAACCGCAATCACTGCAGAAGTCTCCACCCTCGCGCTCGGTACGCCCCCAGATGCCCTAAACACCCAAAGCTAACTAAATAAAAACCGCCTCGTAACAATGGCTGCAACCATTTTACCCCAACCTGCAAAACATCAAAAGCCGCCCCCGTTTTCCGAGTTCTTCTAGTTCGATTCCCAGCTTCCGATGTCCAATATCCAACCACAATGTCCGAATCCCCTTTCACGTCTGAACTGCCCATACCACTGACGACTGACCACTCCGCAGCGCCAGATGTTCTGGCGATGTCTGAAAACCCCACCTCACCCTGATGTCCAAAATCATACCCCAGGTTCTACAGACCAATGTGCACCCACGCGTCAAAACGATATCTCACGTGCAAAACCGCCGTTCTTCGATTACCCGTGATGTCGTAACTGTCCTCCGTTCCACACAGATATCCATATCTTCACTATCCTGTATCCGAACCACCAGCCCGTCCTTGTCCGAAAGCATCGAACCCCACCACTCCCCGATATTCGAATCCTGAAACTCTCCTCTGATGTTCGATTGTATATTCCCAAAGCCCATTCACTTGTGTCAGAGACTGAACTTCTCGCAGTCAATATGGGTCGGGATTCTCCTGTCCGCCAGAAGCGTGTTTCTGGGCCGCATGTGATTCGCTGGCGGCGGGATGGTATTTCATTTACTGTTTGTTGACAGGATTTTCCCCAGGTAAACACCAACGCAGCAGCGAAAACCGCTGGCTGAATTTCAGATTTATAAGACATTGATTCTTCTTTGAACTTTCTTTCAGGCTAAGCTGTGAACTATTTAGAAACTAACATGTTCTCAGCAAAATCTGCAACGAACAGAGGTCATAAGCTTTTGTTTGCGACTGCTGCAATTCTCAAAAAATTTCAAAACCTGCTTTCTATTTAAATCAATTCCAGGTAAACATTACTTAATGTAGATTTAGTGAACCAGCCATCAGAGATAATTGTCTGCTATTCTCACGTGCATTTTTGCAAAGGATACTCACCATTTTCTTTAATATGGGAAAACAAATCTGAAGATAATTGTTGAAAATTGTCAATAAGCATAGATTCATGAAAGTCATTATATCACATTTTAGTTCAGGGAATTCAATTATTGTATATTATAGTTATGAAATTTGGCGGAATATTCGTTACGTAGTTCAGAACCCGTGACAGCACACTTTACCTGACTCCTTCTTCTTTAGTTCTGACTCTGGATTTAAATATAGCGTTTGTTATTGTTAACAAATGAAGCTGCGCACAAATCTGGTACTGATTATCAATGGTTCAAGAAACGCCCAGAAAAATGTTTTTTGGGAAAACAAATTTGTCATTCAATATATTGGAAAGCTTCCGGCCACCATTGGCTGCACTAATTGACAATATAATGTGTTCAGGTAGGATTAACGATTTAATTACCGCAACATGGTGAACATTTGCTGTTTCCACAGAAACTAAACTACTATTATCCAAAACACGATTATTATATTCCATGGGCATGAATGGGTTTCAAAAAAAATGTACCATCCCTGAGTTGCTTTGCTTTTCAAAGTACTTTAATAAACTCAGCACTGCAGTGAATAGCACAGCTGCTTCACGACGCTGAGGATCCGGGTTCGATCACTGCGCTGAGGATCAGGGTTGCATGCCGGCCCCAGACTGCTGTCCATGTGGAGTTTTCACATTTTCCAAGTGTCTGCTTGGGACTCAGCCACACTATTCTAGAGATGTGAGGGTCGGTGAATTCGCCACGGAAAATTGCCCTTTGATTGGTATAAAAAATAACGGCGTACCATAAATTAATAAATAAGTAAAAATATATTCAGACCAATTTTGTTTACCTGCACCAATCAAAGTTTCATTGACTTGCTTCAATTCTGAAAAAAGAAATCCAGTTTGTTTGCGAAAGTGCAAAGTATAAACAACCGCACAATGATTGTTTAACCATGACTTTCATATTTTTTGCTCTCCCTAAAAAAAAAGATTTATCTTATTGGAGCAAAGAGCTATGCAATCGCAATAGATGCAGACCAACGTCCTCGGTATGGAAACGATGGTCTAGACAAAGTTCTGTAAAATTGCTTGTCTATTTTGTAACGTCTATTTTTGCAATGTACGGCGTGTGCCATAAGATCATTTGGAATATAAAATTCCATGATGTTTGAATGATTGCATGTATTATTAATGCTTCTAATTCAAGACGTTTGATGACTGGCGCCCCACCATTAAGTCTGAGTCAAAGTCCTCCAGCGAGGGAGTGTTAAAAATGAAATACAGCAATAACAATAATTCAAAACCATTGCAGTACATTTAAGGAGGACAGCTGGCCAAGACATTATCCTATAGCCACTGAAATTATATTGCTAGAGGAAACTAATTTTCAATATTCACGATCAGCAATGCAACAATGAAACGAAAGAAGAACTGAAAGTAATGAGAACAAATAGTTATGAATGCTTATTAGATGTCCTACCCATGATCTCAGCTGATGACTCCCATTTTGACTTCACAAAAAGGATTATTTGCCCCTATGATTAACTCTTTCCAAATAATTTCGCAGTTTCAGGTCTTTGCTGGATTAACTCCAAATATTTAACCGTCCTACCTTAGTTTTTTTATATTTGCTACGTAAATTCCTGCTGTTGGACGATCGGCTTTCGGACCATTATACCATTTGGGAAACTGTTTCTATGTACTCCAACTGACACTAGTTCATTGAGAGTTTTGGAATAATCGTGTGAAATTTTAATTATAATGTCTCATTAATTATATCGTTATCGCAAGATTTACTAAATAATGTAAACAAAAAATCGAACAGAAGAGCATCCAGAGAGTAAGAATGTAATGTTCTTCTCCACCATGTTTCGCAATAAATATTTGACCAGAAGCAAAGCAGTTCATTGGTGCGATAAGTTGCCAAATGTTCATGTACATTCCAAATATGGCATAAGGAATTGGCAAAGTGTTAATGGTGATCGATGAAAGAGATTAATTCTCACTTCAACAGGATACCGTGAACTGATGTTGAGTTTATCAAATGTCGAAATTGAACTGATCCCGCAATGTGAAATGCATAGTGTTTCTCTTGATACATCATTCGATCGCTATTTCGATTTAATTAACGTGATTGGGACCATTTTGACAGTGTCGCCAATAAATCACGGTTATTCTGAAGGAATTTTAAAAAAAAAAATTAACTGGAACAACATTACAGCTGGTTATCTGTATGCAGAGATAATGCTTCGCAAGTTCTCAGAACATTTCTCGGAAAGGTGCTACTTAGATGCTTCACATAAACTAAGTCGTGAGCAAAGGCCGGAATATGAACATTTGCCAAATTCACTTGCCTGTTGTACATTTACTCAGATTTCGGTCTATGTTAATGGATTGAATTACAACGATGTCAGAAAAATAAGTGTAAATTTCAATCAAAACTTTCTCAATCTATAAACATTGAAACCACAGATGGCGACAATATAGGATGAAGGATCCATTGCGGCAAACTACGAACTATATGTTTTATGCATTTTCTCGAGAAAGGAAACAATCATGTTGAGTTTTTGTTTCGTACTTCTTTCAAGTAACATCCCCTATTTTATATTTCTTGATAACGAACACATTTTTAGCTCAACAAACCTCTGATCCACACTTCCTCTCCTCATGTAAATAGTGCTTTTATATTTATGCCAAACACTTGCCATCTCAAGTGGCCAAATCTATATTATCATGTTATGCACTGTTCAACCAAAAATATGTTGTTCTCTGGAAATGTCCTTATTACGCACTTAGCATTTCCTCTAAGTTGAGTGAAATAACAGCACAAATATAAATGCATGAAAGTTGGTAACATGGTATTTATACAGGCGCGTCTGCAACATGACCATATTATTCAAGGTTATCTGATTTTTCGGACAAACACTGGGAATGTAAATGCACGTCGTGTAGCTCTGTGAGTAAAGGGTGAGGTCTGTAAAATAGTATGATATAACTTTGTTTCAGATAATATTTATGTCGAAACATTTTGGACGGATATACGAAATAAAGGAGGAAATAACTTAATGATCGATGAATTTAAATCTCCATAACAGTAGCAACACAGCGTTGTCGAACACAAATCAATGGATAATATGTGTTTCAAAGCATTTTGCTGTAATTATCATGTGAAACATGCAACTTCACATGGATTTGACGAAGCACATTGGCAAAGCCGAACTCGATAATGAGTGCAAACATTATTTTTGAGACACCTTAACATCCTATTGGAACAGTGCGTCTTAGAATTTCGACCAGATATTGGATCTGGTTATGTGTAATGAAGCAGGATATATTCAATGATTTATCATACCTGAGATCGGAGAGTATTATAGTTAGCTATCGCATTTCTATTAGAAATCTAGTGCTAGGAAACAGATAGTTGACAGTAACTTTGAAATTTAAAAAAAAAGTATTTAAAAAAGTTTTAATTAATTGAAGCAATGTCAGTTAGAGGGGTGTTGTGCTCTGACTGTGAGATGTGGCAGGTCCGGGAGGCTTCCAGCGTCCCGGATGGCTTCATCTGCAGAAAGTTCACCCAACTGGAGCTCCTCACAGACCGCATGGTTCGGTTGGAGCGGCAATTGGATGCACTTAGGAGCATGCAGGTGGCGGAAAGCGTCATAGATCGCAGTTATGTAAATGTGGTCACACCCAAGGTGCAGGCAGAGAAATGGGTGACCACCAGAAAGGGCAGGCAGTCAGTGCAGGAATCCCCTCTGTTGTCCCCCTCTCGAACAGGTATACCCCTTTGGATACTGTCGGGGGGGATAGCCTATCAGGGGAAAACAGCAGCAGCCAGAGCAGTGGCACCACGGCTGGCTCTGATGTTCAGAAGGGAGGGTCAAAGCGCAGAAGAGTAATAGTAATAGGGGACTCTATAGTCAGGGGCACAGATAGGCGCTTCTGTGGACGTGAAAGAGACTCCAGGATGGTATGTTGCCTCCCTGGTGCCAGGGTCCAGGATGTCTCCGAACGGGTAGAGGGAATCCTCAAGGGGAAGGGCAAACAGGCAGAGGTCGTTGTACATATTGGTACTAACGACATAGGCAGGAAGGGGCATGAGGTCCTGCAGCAGGAGTTCAGGGAGCTAGGCAGAAAGATAAAAGACAGGACCTCGAGGGTTGTAATCTCGGGATTACTCCCTGTGCCACGTGCCAGTGAGGCTAGAAATAGGAAGATAGAGCAGATAAACACGTGGCTAAACAGCTGGTGTAGGAGGGAGGGTTTCCATTATCTGGACCACTGGGAGCTCTTCCGGGGCAGGTGTGACCTGTATAAGAAGGACGGGTTGCATCTAAACCGGAGAGGCATAAATATCCTGGCCGCGAGGTTTGCTAGTGTCACACGGGAGGGTTTAAACTAGTATGGCAGGGGGGTGGGCACGGGGGCAATAGGTCAGTAGGTGAGAGCATTGAGGGAGAAGTAGGGAATAGGGACAGTGTGGCTCTGAGGCAGAGCAGACGGGGAGAAGTTGCTGAACACAGCAGGTCTGGTGGCCTGAAGTGCATATGTTTTAATGCAAGGAGCATTACGGGTAAGGCAGATGAACTTAGAGCTTGGATTAGTACTTGGAACTATGATGTTGTTGCCATTACAGAGACCTGGTTGAGGGAAGGGCAGGATTGGCAGCTAAACGTTCCAGGATTTAGATGTTTCAGGCGGGATCGAGGGGGATGTAAAAGGGAGGTGGATTTGCGCTACTTGTTCGGGAGACTATCACAGCTATACTGCGAGAGGACAGTGAGGCTATATGGGTAGAGATCAGGAATAAGAAGGGTGCAGTCACAATGTTGGGGGTATACTACAGGCCTCCCAACAGCCAGCGGGAGATAGAGGAGCAGATAGGTAGACAGATTTTGGAAAAGAGTAAAAACAACAGGGTTGTGGTGATGGGAGACTTCAACTTCCCCAATATTGACTGGGACTCACTTAGTGCCAGGGGTTTAGACGGGGCGGAGTTTGTAAGGAGCATCCAGGAGGGCTTCTTAAAACAATATGTAAGCAGTCCAACTAGGGAAGGGGCGGTACTGGACCTGGTATTGGGGAATGAGCCCGGCCAGGTGGTAGATGTTTCAGTAGGGGAGCATTTCGGTAACAGTGACCACAATTCAGTAAGTTTTAAAGTACTGGTGGACAAGGATAAGAGTGGTCCGAGGATGAATGTGCTAAATTGGGGGAAGGCTAATTATAACAATATTAGGCGGGAACTGAAGAACATAGATTGGGGGCGGATGTTTGAGGGCAAATCAACATCTGACATGTGGGAGGCTTTAAAGTGTCAGTTGAAAGGAATACAGGACCGGCATGTTCCTGTGAGGAAGAAAGATAAATACGGCAATTTTCGGGAACCTTGGATGACGAGTGATATTGTATGCCTCGTCAAAAAGAAAAAGGAGGCATTTGTCAGGGCTAAAAGGCTGGGAACAGACGAAGGCTGTGTGGCATATAAGGAAAGCAGGAAGGAACTTAAGCAAGGAGTCAGGAGGGCTAGAAGGGGGTCACGAAAAGTCATTAGCAAATAGGGTTAAGGAAAATCCCAAGGCTTTTTACACGTACATAAAAAGCAAGAGGGTAGCCAGGGAAAGGGTTGGCCCACTGAAGGATAGGCAAGGGAATCTATGTGTGGAGCCAGAGGAAATGGGCGAGGTACTGAATGAATACTTTGCATCAGTATTCACCAAAGAGAAGGAATTGGTAGATGTTGAGTCTGGAGAAGGGGGTGTAGATAGCCTGGGTCACATTGTGATCCAAAAAGACGAGGTGTTGGGTGTCTTAAAAAATATTAAGGTAGATAAGTCCCCAGGGCCTGATGGGATCTACCCCAGAATACTGAAGGAGGCTGGAGAGGAAATTGCTGAGGCCTTGACAGAAATCTTTGGATCCTCGCTGTCTTCAGGGGATGTCCCGGAGGACTGGAGAATAGCCAATGTTGTTCCTCTGTTTAAGAAGGGTAGCAAGGATAATCCCGGGAACTACAGGCCGGTGAGCCTTACGTCAGTGGTAGGGAAATTACTGGAGAGAATTCTTAGAGACAGGATCTACTCCGATTTGGAAGCAAATGGACGTATTAGTGAGAGGCAGCACGGTTTTGTGAAGGGGAGGTCGTGTCTCACTAACTTGATAGAGTTTTTCGAGGAGGTCACTAAGATGATTGATGCAGGTAGGGCAGTAGATGTTGTCTATATGGACTTCAGTAAGGACTTTGACAAGGTCCCTCATGGTAGACTAGTACAAAAGGTGAAGTCACACGGGATCAGGGGTGAACTGGCAAGGTGGATACAGAACTGGCTAGGCCATAGACGGCAGAGGGTAGCAATGGAGGGATGCTTTTCTAATTGGAGGGCTGTGACCAGTGGTGTTCCGCAGGGATCAGTGCTGGGACCTTTGCTCTTTGTAGTATATATATATGATTTGGAGGAAAATGTAACTGGTCTGATTAGTAAGTTTGCAGACGACACAAAGGTTGGTGGAATTGCGGATAGCGATGAGGACTGTCTGAGGATACAGCAGGATTTAGATTGTCTGGAGACTTGGGCGGAGAGATGGCAGATGGAGTTTAATCCGGAAAATGTGAGGTAATGCATTTTGGAAGGTCTAATGCAGGTAGGGAATATACAGTGAATGGTAGAACCCTCAAGAGTATTGAAAGTCAAAGAGATCTAGGAGTACAGGTCCACAGGTCATTGAAAGGGGCAACACAGGTGGAGAAGGTAGTCAAGAAGGCATACGGCATGCTTGCCTTCATTGGCCGGGGCATTGAGTATAAGAATTGGCAAGTCATGTTGCAGCTGTATAGAACCTTAGTTAGGCCACACTTGGAGTATAGTGTTCAATTCTGGTCGCCACACTACCAGAAGGATGTGGAGGCTTTAGAGAGGGTGCAGAAGAGATTTACCAGAATGTTGCCTGGTATGGAGGGCATAAGCTATGAGGAGCGGTTGAATAAACTCAGTTTGTTCTCACTGGAAGGAAGGAGGTTGAGGGGAGACCTGATAGAGGTATACAAAATTATGAGGGGCATAGACAGAGTGGATAGTCAGAGGCTTTTCCCCAGGGTAGAAGGGTCAATTACTAGGGGGCATAGGTTTAAGGTGAGAGGGGCAAGGTTTAGAGTAGATGTACGAGGCAAGTTTTTTACGTTGAGGGAGTCGGTACCTGTAACTCGCTACCGGAGGAGGTAGTGGAAGCAGGGACGATAGGGACATTTAAGGCGCATCTTGACAAATATATGAATAGGATGGGAATAGAAGGATACGGACCCAGGAAGTGGAGAAGATTGTAGTTTAGTCGGGGAGTATGGTCGGCACGGGCTTGGAGGGCCGAAGGGCCTGTTCCTGTGCTGTACATTTCTTTGTTCTTTGTTCTTTGTTCTTTGAAGTATCGATAGTTAATATGATTTCATAAGTCTCAACAAGGATATAATCCACTGATGGAGAAATCTACTGCCAGATATATTCAATATCAATGGCTAGTTGAGGAAGTTCAAAGTGCCACGAAAGTAAAATAAATGCGTCATAATACTGTGCACGTTACTTATTTGCCAAATCAATGGAACACTTTCAGAAAACCAATACATAATCATTGACAATGTAGTAATAACACTGGATGAAATGGAGTATGAAGCAAATTAGTAAGCAATAAAAAACGTACTTCAGGATGTACAAATGCAACTTGTGATGAGGATAAATATCTGCAAACACTACGATCGGTTCCCCGAGTAGAGAAAATGATCGCACGAGGATTATGGCGTTTGAAAATATCAGATTGTTCATTTCGCATGGGATAAATTAACAGCAGAATGATATTAAAATGCAACCACTGCAATGAGATGCAAATTGAAGTAACTCAGTTTTCAAGTGCATGGGTCAGTAAAGATAAGCATGCAAATAAAGCAAGGAATTTGAAAGCTAAACGAAATCGCAGCATGCATTGCAAGTGGCATGGTCCATAAAGTTGAAAAATCGTGCTTCTCGATACACACAGCTCACAGTTGCGAGCATCCTGTACAATATTTGTCAACATAAGGAATAAGGGAAATGCTTATATTTGAAACAGTGCAGAGCAGATTTACTCGGTTAATATTTGGCATGGACTATTTTCTTAGGAGGCAAGTTAGCGCGGTTCGGGCTCATATATATTGGTGTTCCGTAAAGTGATTTTTCGCTCATGACAAATATAACATTCAAAATGGATTTGACAGCAACTGACAGTGATCACGTTCCTTCCATTGGGTGGTGAGACAGAGAACTGGGGGGGGGGGGGGGGGGGTTTAAGGCGGTGCATTCTCCTCGTTCTGTGTTTTTATTTTGGTATTTGGAACTTTCTATCAAATGTGCAACGAGAACATCATTATGTAATGAAATCGTGGCTGTGTTATGCATATTTTTGATTGAGAAATCATTGCCCAGGGCAGCACGTTGGCGCCCTGGATTAGCCCTGCTGCCTCACGGCGCTGAGGTCCCAGCTTCGATGCCGGCTCTGGGTCACTGTCCATGTGGAGTTTGCACATTCTTCCTGTGTTTGCGTGGGTCTCACCCCCACAACCCAAAGATGTGCAGGCTAAGTGGATTAGCCACGCTAAATTGCCCCTTCATTGGAAAAAATGAATTGGGGAGTCTAAATTTGTTTTTTTTTAAAGAAAAAGCATTGAGCTATTTTGGGGTTGAGAGGAACGGGGGATGATGGTACAATCATAACCATATCAGTGGTGATCGTTTTCCATTAAAAACGGCTTGGTGGCCGGATGGCCTCCTTCTGTTCGTATTTTTGGGTTCTTATTGTTGTGCTGGTGCCTGGGACTGCACGTATTTGGTGTCGTTATTAGCTATGTGTTTATCTCGAACATCTCTGTCAAAGACGTTGCATTCTGCTTCCAAATCGTAACCTATGATGTGCGTCGTGCATCTATAACTGAATAACGTTTTCAATATTCTACCTTGCGCCATATAGACGTCTTGGATAATCTATCAACAACTGCACATATTCGACACACGAGGGCAATTTTGCCACATCTGTATCACGCTCATATTTTCCCGAGAGTTTATTTCACAAATATTGGCGTGCACTGGATTCCATTCATCGGACAAACAAAATAGAGGCTGCAATATTTCGCCGGTGCATCCATGGATGTCAGGATTCATTCGCTGCCAGAATGAGCTTTCCATTCGCGAAAGGTCTGCGGTCAGTCCTTGCTCCTTGCTACAGCAAATCATTTTCTTTTTTTTTCTTTTGTTTAATATATTTAGAGTATCCAATTATTCTCATTTGCCAATTAAGGGGCAATTTAGCGTGGACAATCCACCTATCCAGCACATCTTTGAGTTGTGGGGGTGAAACCCACGCAGACATGTGGAGAATGTGCAAACTCCACACGGCCAGTGACCCGGGTCGGGGATTCGAACCCAGGTCCTCAGCGCCGCAGTCCTACAGCAAATAATTTTCGATTCTTACTCTCACCTTTATCCACGAGACTTTCATTCAGTTTTTTTATTTCTTTGAACAAGGAGGAAAAACAATGGGGCCTTCAGGTCACAGTTGAAATATGTGTCCGGATCAGAAAAATATTTTTGACAACATAATGAAAATTCAGTTTGGAGTGTCCAGCAAACTTGATAACTGGCCAAAAGTTGGATTTGATAAGAAACTTTCCAATGAATTACGGCCAGTGATTTACTAATTTACACACTTCTCACCTGAAAATAATTGCGCCAAGCTTAAGGATCTCACCCAGATTGCGGCGCAGGAAACAGCTTCAATCTGAATCATAATTTACTTATTGAAAAATATTTTTATTCATTCAAATATTGTCGCCCAACAAAAAAATTCAGGAGCAACTGAAATAATCTGCTTTTTGCCTTGTTCAATACGGACAAGATTCCAGCGGCAAAATAGATTTGTGTAAACAATCATGTTACATGTTTGTTCAAATATTTCACCTTCTTCTGCTTTCTTGATCTCTTCCGCTGGAAGACAAAGATCGATGAGTGTAAATATGTAATAAAGAATAGCTACCACACCGGAAAATGCAGAAAAACTGAAAATACTCAACAAAGGTTAATGTCCGATCTTCGAACAATGAACAGGAGAAAATGCATTGCAGAGGCACAAAGCATTACGTGTGGAACGGCTGGAAATCCTGGGTAAAATCCTTTCCTCCACACTTGTAATATCAAGATAATACGATATTGTCGCTACACTGTAACTGCAGGCAGTTGTGTAGTTCACGCAAGCAGATAGATATACAACAGAAACAATCCATAGGTGTGCATATTAGGTTGATTGGATATGCTAAATTGCCCTTCCTGGTCAAACGTTAGTTGGGGTTCTGGGGTTACACAGATATTTGATTCGATTTCATTTAATTTTATTTGATTGATTGTCACCCATACCGAAGTATAGTCAAAGGTATTTTTCTGCAGCCAGATACTATGTATACTATGTACAGGACGTACATAGTATACAAAAGGAATAATGAACAAAATACATTGACAACTGGTACATCGACGCACAGTGATTGGTTACAGCAGGGAACAAGGGGCCAAACAAAGAAAATACATGACAAGAGTAGCATTGGGCGTCATGAATAGTGTTCTTCCAGCGAACAGATCAGTCCGAGGGGGTATCGTCGAATAGTCTTGTAGCTGTGGTGAACAAGCTGTCCATATGTCTGAATTTGCGGATCTTTAGACTTTTGTCTGATGAAAGGGTCTGGAAGCAGGCAATGCCTGTGTGTTAGGGGCTTCTGAAAATGTTGCCTGCCTTCCCGAGGCAGCGGGAGGTGTATACAGAATAAATGTGAGGGAGGCAAGCTTGTGTAATGCGTTGGGTTGAGTTCACCACGCTCTGCAGCTTCTTGACACCTTGGAGCATGCTGTGCCATCCCAAGCGGTGATGCAGCTGGAGAGGATGCTCTCTGTCGCACATCTGTAGAAGTTTGTGAGAGTCGATGCAGGCATGCCGAATCTCTTTAACTTCTGTGGGAAGTAAAGACGTTGATGCGTTTTCTTTAGTGTTGCAGCAAGGTGTGGACCAGGACAGACTGTTGGTGATGGTGACTTCCAGGAACTTCAAGCTATCGACATCTCCATTTCGGAGCCATTGATTCAGGCGGGAGTGTGTGTCGTGCTACGCTTCCTGAGTCGATGATCAGTTCCTTGGTCTTTCCGACATTTAGAGAGTGGTTGTTTTCGGTACACCATCCAGCCAAGTCATTTATCTCTGTTATGTAGTGTGATTCGTCGTTGTTTGAGATACTGCCCACCACAGTCTTATCATCTGCAAACTTATAGATTGAGTTGGAGTTAAATCTTGCCACACAGTCATGTGCGTATTGGGAGTACAGTGGAGGGCAGAGCAGACATCCTTGCGGGGCCCCGGTGTTGAGGACTCCTATGGAGGATGTGTTGTCACCTATCCTGACAGATTGCGGTCTGTTGGTCAGGAAGTAAAGGATCCAGCTGAACAGGGAGGGGTCAAGTCCAAGATTGCGGAGTTTGGTTAGCAATCTTGTCGGGAATATGGGGTTGAAGGCGGATCTGTTGTCTATGAACAACATCTTACATTGGTATCCTTGTTGTCGAGGCGTTCGCGCGTTGATTGTGGAGCCAGATAGAGCGGAAAAATTAGTTTCGTTATGATGTTCTTTCCGTTGGTCAATGCAGACTTCAGTGACCGAATGGCCTCCTTATCCACTGCAAGGATTCTATGAAACGAAATCCAAAATGAGCTTGATTTTGTTTCACAAAAATGTATTTAATCCAAAACAATTAATATGCTCTAAGTCAACACGGGCAGCACGGAGCATAGTGGTTAGCACAAATGCTTCACAGCTCCAGGGTCCCAGGTTCGATTCCCGGCTTGGGTCACTGTCTGTGCGGAGTCTGCACGTTCTCGCCGTGTGTGTGTGTGGGTTTCCTGCGCGTGCTCCGGTTTCCTCCCACAGTTCAAATATGTGCAGGTTAGATGGATTAGCCATGCTAAATTGCCCTTAGTGCCCAAATTGCCCTTACTATTAGGTGGGGTTACTGGGCTTTGGGGATGGGTGGAGGTATGGGCTTGGGCGGGGTGCTATTTCCAAGATCCGGTGCGGGCTCGATGGGCCGAATGGCCTCCTTCTGCACTGTGAATTGTATAAAATCTATGAAACAAACACTCCGTTCAGAAACATGCCAAACTCTTTCACAGAATCACAGAATACTACAGTGCAGAAGAGGCCATTCGGACCATCGAGTCAATACCGACGCATGAAAGTCATCTCCTGTCAGGTATCTAAACGTGATGATAATGATCTGCGCTCCGATCTACCGGCAGTGTAAAAGTGTGGCTGGTAAGTGTTTTAAAAATCGCCGAAATCCATTGGAAGCAAAATGGAAATCTAGCCCTGCAATGTAGGTGCGCGACTCAAGTTACGTTTTCTGGACCTGAAGGTAAAGGAAATCAACCCGTTCTTAGAAATTAACAATGTGCCCTGACTATCAAGTATGTATCCAAAGATGCTAAGTGGTGTAAGAGAAACTATTTAGTCGCAAGTCCATTGAAATTAATTGGAGAATACTTCAGTGGATTATTTAAGTTTGATTGACCTCCTTACTGTGCTTATCGAGCGTTTGCAGTATAATGTATTATTCCCGTCATATGGTGGCCACAGTTTCCCTGCCGTCCTATACAGTCAATATTTTGTTTCGATGTGGTGCCGGTACAAAATGCTCGTTTTTCATTCCAGTACTAGAGATGCAAAGCTCTGACAGACGTTTATGTTTACCTAAGGTTTGTTCCACCGCGTGTTTCGCTGAAACAACAAAAGAACAGCATCAGTAGAGCAGGTGTTAAACTACGATGTTTTCCCTCACTGCTTCATTAGATGAATTGCTTTAAACTGAAAAATGTGTGGATGAGACAAATAGCGAAATATATTGTTCAACAAGCAACTGCCGATTAAATAAGCGAGAAAATTCTGAAATGCATTTCAACTGTAGGTTATCTATGTGTTTCTTTTACTGATACCTAAATGAAAAACATTTTCTGGAAGTTACAAGTTATAACTTTCAGTCTCAAATTTGCACAAGCAAATTGATGATGTAGCACATAGAATTTTATTTTCACCACCAACCTAAATGTGCAAAAGAATTGTTTTGGGGCAAAAATAATTCAAGCATCATAACTGCATGTTGCATTGGGTCATTTAAAATTCCGCTAACCCCTTTCATCAAGACCTTTTTTCACGGTTTCTATTTCTGAAAAGGAATAGAAATATTTTTTCAGTAGACATAAGTTTACTGATATCTGACAAAAACTGACAATTACTTAGGGATGTGACAGTGGTTATCTTTTGGAAAGAAAGACTAACCCAAAACTCAAAGCGCCCTGAAAAAATGTTACTAAGGTATTGCATGTAAATTACATCAGAGAAAACCAAAGCTGAACACAAGAAGTAACATAGATAGAACAAACAAATGAAAAAATATTCAGAAAGCCAAACAAAGAATGAATACCCGATGAGTTCTTATTGACGGACCTGATGTTGTTTTTTCCGACAAATTGAAATGGAAAGTAATGATACTTCTTGAAATTATTGCTAACTGTTAGATGCAATGCTCAGGAACGCAGGAAACATTCGGTAATAAATAGTGCCAAGGCACAGAAATAAGAGCAGGCAAAACCCGGCGCTCATATGCAACTGTTCATAACTTACAGACCAAGGAAAGAACGACTTTAGGTATATGCAAAACAATTACAGTTTGAACATCAATCTGCTTGTTCGGATACGATTACTAATTGTCATTTCGAGGTGGTATCAATGTTTTGCAGATAGCGTTGGTCAATATGAACACGAAACGGCAGAGAAATGAAATTGAAGACTGCCGTATGTCTGTCACAAAATGTTGCATTCCTGACAGCTCAATCGAAAACTGGGTGAAACCTCATATACAGTATTCCAGATTGATTTGTGCCCGATTCTGTACATCACTTGACATCTAGTTGAGGAACTAGATGGTATTGGATTGGAACTTTCAAAATTTGATTGGGGGGGGGGGGGGGCGGGGGGTCCTTTGGCACGCAAGGGGACGGCTGGTAAGTGGGAGGATTTCAAAAGTGAGTAACCCAGGATTCAGGGTAAGCACATTACTTTTAGAGTGAAGGGCAAGGCTGGTAGAATTAGCGTACACTAGATGACTGGTCACACTGCGGCCCCGGTCAAACACAAGGAGGCATCTGACATGCTTCGGCAACTGGAATCAAGTAGATCCGTTGATTGTATAGAGGACATCGGAGTAGAGTTGAGAGAGAGGCCAGGAGGGCAAAAAGGGGCCATCATTTCATTTTAGCAGATAAGGCAAAGGAGAATCCAAAGAGCTTCTACAAGTACATAGCGGGTAGACGGGTTACGAGGGAGAGAGTAGGACGTCTAAAAGAGCGACAAGGGAATCTATGTGTGGATCCACAAGAGATGGGTGGGATCCAAAATGAATACTTATAATCGGTATTTACTATTGAGAAAGGTATGGAAGCTGGGGGAACGAATAAATAAATAGTGTAAATATTACAGAGAAGTGGCTGCTGCAAGTCTGAAAGCACATGAAGGTAGATCAATCCCCGGGACATGAAGAAATGTATTCCAAGACGTTCTGGGAGGGTAGAGAGGAGGCTGTGGGACCGGGCAGATATATTTGAATGACTGACAACCACAGGCGAGAGGTCTGAAGATTGGAGGGTAGCAAATGTTGTGCCTGTGTTTCAGAAGGGCCGCAGGGAAAAGCCTGGAACTGCTCGCTGGTGAGCCTAACGTCTGTGGTGGATACGTTGTTCGAAGATCTTCTGAGACAGCATCGACAGGCATTTAGAGAGGGAGGACTGATTAGGGACAGTCAGCATGGCTTTGGCAGTGGATAGCCATGTCTGACGAATTTGTTTAAGTTCTTGCAAGGGGTAAGCAAGAAGGTAGATGAGGGCAGTGCAGTTGACATTGTGTACATTGACTTTAGCAAGGCCTTTGATAAGGTTCCTCGTGATAAGTTGTTGCATAAGGTTAAGTCTCATACGATCCAGTGTGAGGTAGACAATTGGATACAAAAATGGCTTGACGACAGAAGACACAGGGTGACTGTAGATGGTTGCTCTTCAAACTGGAGGGCTGTGGCCAGTGGTATGCCGCACAGATCAGTGATGGGTCTGCTGTTACTTGTTATTTGTTTTAATGATTTGGATGAACGTTTCGGAGACATGGTTAGTATGTTTCCAGATGATGCCAAGATTGGTGGATTAGTGGACAATGAAGAAGGTTTCCTGGGATTGCAACGCGAACTTCACGATTGGGCTAGTAGACCTGTAAATAGTAGATGGAGTTTAATTTATATGAATGTGAGGTGATGTATTTTGGGAGTTCGTATCGGTGCAGTACCTACTCAGTTAGTGATAGGGTGTTGGGGAAAGTTATAGAACAAAGATACGTAGAAGTACAGGTTCATAGTTCCTGAAACGTGGAGGCAGTGGTGGACAGGATGGTGAAGAAGGCATTCAGCATGCTTCGTTTCACTGATCAGAACATTGAATACAGGAGTTGGGATATCTTTCTGAAGTTGTACAACACATTAGGAGGTCCACACCTGGAATACTGTGTACAGTTCTGGTCACCTTAGTATAGAAATAATATTATTAAACTAGAAAGAGAGCAGCAAATATTTACTAAGTTGCTAGCGGGATTTGATGGTTTGGGTGGAAAGGAGAGGCTGGATAGACTGGGAGTTTTTTTCCTGAAGAGTAGGAGGCTTATGGCTGACCTTACAGAGGTCTATAAAAGTTTGAGGGGCTTAGGTTAGGTAGATGGTCAACATCTTTTCCCAAATGTAAGGGAGTATAAAACTAGTCTGCACAGATTTAAGTTGAGGGTGGGAGAGATAGAAACGTGTACAAAGGGCAATATTTTCATACTAGCGTGGTGACTATCTGGAAGGAGCTCCCAGGGGCAGCATTAGAGGCAGTTACAATTTTCTGTTCTAAAAATAATTTAAGCAGATAAATGGGAAAGATGAGTACAGAGCGATATGAGCCAAATGCCGGCAATTGAGACTAGCTTAGTGGTTAAAAACTGGGAGGCATGAGCAAGTTGGGTCGAAGGGCCTGTGTTCATGCTGTAAAGCTTTTTGATTATACGACTCCATGACTCTAACCAAGAAAGCGTGTGAAACAGCACGTTGCCTGTTCTTTGCAATGTTATGCGAAAAGTAAAGGCAAATATTGCCTTTTGGACTTACTTGAAACAATAAAGTCTGGCGCCAGAAGAAATAAAAGATAGAGTACTTGTGTTTATGTGTGAGTGTGTGTTTGTGTGTGTGGTGCGGGAAGGGCAAGGGATGTTCCGCGATTGTGGTGGTCGGATGACGGCGGTTTGTGGCATGGTGTGGCTGAATGTAGGACATTAACGCGGGATGACCAATGCAAATGGCGATGTAGGCTTCAAAAAGAATACCGCGCTTGATACTAACACTCGCTAAAATCTGGTCATGTGCTCTTAGATGTAGGCATCAACGTGCAATTCCCTCTATTAACGGCATTTCTGCAGGTAGTTTATCCTCGGCAGCACTAAATCCAATGTGGTACCAAAGTGGAAATAAAAGTGGAATGCATCGACACTTTTGAGTTCATAATTACGGTACTATAGAAAGCATCCCACTCTGAACACGATCATTAGGTTTTTTTAAAAATAATTCGTTACTGTGCATGTGGAGGTAATGTGTCGCAGAAAGAAAAGATGCATGGAAACCCCCATGGAGAATGTCTCACGCTCATCCATTTCATGCAGGTTCGTTTCTGAAAGGAAAAGTTTTAAAATCTGCACTTTGAAATCTTCATGGTATGTGTGCGTCCAAAGCTTATCTCCATCTGCGCAATGGGGAAGTACTTATGTTCAAATTCCAAACTTCTGATAGGCTGAGATACATTCCTGAACCCCGCTGTGCATTCCTCTGACACTGATTCTGTCGTCCGAAAGTTTGGTTCAATACATTCAAGGACCCAGAAGTCTATATCACTTTACATCGTTAAGCTCTGGGAACTTTCGAATTGTCAGGTTCCTCATTGAATCTATCCGAAATATCTCTGCCTTACATACAATACAGTGACGCATGTCTTTCAGAATGAGGAAACTCCTCTAATACCAACCTTAAAGCCTACCTCGAGGAGCAAGTTTCCGTAATTTTGCCCGAATATCTCAGAAAGTGTCTGCTGTCTAAATTTGGTTTCCTGATAATGTATGGTTCATTGGCAGATGCACTACATTACATACGACATTTAAGTAGACACCGCGCATGATGCACTATTCTGAATTAAGAATATAGCTTCCTTCTTTAATTGACTGGCTGTCATTGCCCTGGGGATAACTACATAATTCTGAGCAGAAATAAAGTAACATGATGTGACCAATACAGTAAGTCAGAGGGTAGTAAAGTGGGGACAGAAACAAAATCTTGTAAGAAGATCAGTGGAAGGAAGAGAAACAGATTCAACTGCCCTGTATGGCAGGGGATGGGAACCAGACCAATAGGTGAGCGGGAGGAATAATTGAGGGAGAGCTACAGACAAAGGCCAGTAAGATTAAGAAGAAGAGCAGGCAGGGAGTGGTTGGTCACCGCAGGGGGGCTGGTGGGCTGAAGTGCATTAGTTTCAATGAGAGGAGGATTTCAGGTAAGACAGGTGAACTTCGAGCTTGGATTAGTACGTGTAACTATGATGTTTTTGGCTGTTACAGAAACCTGATTGAAAGAGGGACTGGATTGGCAATTAAAAATTCCAAGATTTAGATGATTCAGGCAGGATTGAGCGGGATGCAAAAGGGGTGGGGTCGTTGTACGAATTATTATGAATACTACAGCTGCGCTGAGGTAGGACACCTTTAAGGGTTCAGGCAACGAGGCAATCTGGGTAGAACTCAGGAATACGAAGTGTGCTGTCACAATGTTGGGGGTTTACTACAGACCTTGTAACAGCCAGTGGGAGATAGATGAGCGATATTAGACCTGGTGCTGGGAAATCAGCCCGGCCAGGTGATCGATGTTTCAGTGGGTGATCATTTCGGGATCAGTGATCATAATTCTGTACGTTTTAAACTGCTGATGGAAAACGACAAGAGTGGTCCTCAGGTGAAGGTGTTAGACTGGGGCAAGGGTAATTAAAACAGCTGGATCTAGAGAGTGTTCACTGGGCGAGTCTGTTTGGGGGAAGATTAACATCCGACATGCGGGACGCTTTCAAATGCCAGTTGATTAGAATTCAGGACCGGCATATGCCTGTGATAACGAAAGATAAGGACGGTAATGATAGGAAGCCCTGGATAACTAGGAATAATATGAATCTTGTCACAAGGAAAAATAAAGCATCCGTAAGCTTTAAAAGGCTTAGGACAGATGAAGCCCTTGAAGAATATAAAGCAAGTAGGAAGGAACTTAAGGGAGGTGTTAGGAAGGCTAAAAGGGGTCATGAAATGCCATTGGGAAACAGGATTAAGGGAAATCCTAAAGCGTTTTATGTAAAGAGCAAGAGGCTAGCCAGCGAAAGGATTGCCCCATTCAAGGATATTGGAGGGAATCTATGTATGGAACCAGAGGAAATGGGAGAAATACGAAGTGAATATTTTGTTCCGTATTCACCAAAGAAAACTATTTGGTGGATGAGGAGTAAAGGGTAGTGTGTGTGGATGTTCTGAGTCAGGTCCTGACAGGATCTACCCCAGAAGACTGAGGGAGGCATGGGAGGAAATTGCTGGGGTCCTGACAGCAATGAAATGAAAAAAAAAAGAAATGCAAATTGCTTATTTTCACAAGTAGGCTTCATATGAAGTTACTGTGAAAAGCCCCTTGTCGCCACAACCGTGCAGTTCGCCTGCCTTGGTCTGCTTTAAAAGCCAGCGACGTAGCCCTGTGCTAAACCAGCCCCAGGGATATTCCAGGAAGTGAGGCTTACGTCAGTGGAAGGGAAACTATTGGAAAATATTCTTCGAGATAGGATTTACTCACATTTGGAAACAACCGTACTTATTAGTGAAAGGCAGCATGGTTTTGTCAAGGGGAGGCCGTGCCGCACTAATTTCATCGAGGTTTTCGAGGTAGTGACAAAGATGATCGATTGAGAACGGTAACACATCTTGTATACATGGACTTCAGTAAAGCATTTCAGAATGTGCCTATGGTAGACTGGTACAAAAGGTGAAGTCACATTGGATCAGTGGAGCGCTGGCAAGTTTGATGCAGAACTGGCTTGGGCACAGAAGACAGAGGGAAGCAGTAAAAGTGCTCTTTTCTGAATGGAAAGCTGTGACTAGCGGCATTCCACACGGATTAGTTAGGGGCCTTTGTTGTTTGTGGTGCTTATCACATTTTGGGAAGAACGTGGTTTGATTAGTAAGTTCGCAGACGACACAGAAATTGGTGGAGTTCCGGATAATGAAGAGGATTGCCAGAGGATTCAGCAGGATATAAACTGGTCGGAGTCTTGGGCAGTGAAATGGCAGATAGAGTTTAATTCAGACAACTGAAGGAAAATGCACCTTGGAAGGTCCAATGCATGTAGGAATTACACAATAAATGGTAGAACTCTTGCGAGTACTGACAGGCAGAGAGATCTGCTCGTGCATGCATTTCGATCACTGAAAGTGGCAACGCATGTGGATAAAGTGGTTAAGAAGGCCTCCAGAATTTGGGCCTTCATCGGTTGGGGCATTGAATATAAAAATTTGAAGTCATTTTGCAGCTCTACAGGACCTTAATAGGCCTCATTTGGAATATTGTGTACAATTCTGGTCGCCACACTGCCAGAAGGATGTGGATGCTTTGGAGAGGGCACAGAACCGGTTTACTAAGATGTTGTCTGGTATGCAGGGCATTATATATGAAGAGAGGTTAAAAAAAACTTGGCCTGTTCTCACTGGACTGACATCTTATAGAGTTCTACACGATTATGAATGGCGCGGACAGAGTGGCTAGTCATATGCTCTTTCCAAGGTTAGGAGAGTTAAGTACAGGGGAAATAGGTTTAAAGTGAGTGGTGAAAAGTTTCCAAACGATGTGCGCAGCAGGTATTTTATACAGAGGGTGGTAAATATATGGAATGCACTGCCTGGGGAGGTAATGGGAGCAGGTACAATAGCGGCATTTAAAGGGCATCTAGCCAAATATATGAATAGGATGGGAATGGAAGAATATGGAGTCTGTACGTGCAGACGATTTTAGTTTAGGCAGGTACCATGGCCGGCGCCGGCTCACATGGCCGAAGTGTCTGTACCTGTGCTATATTGATTTGTTCTTTTGTTCTTTGTTCCTCCCCCCTCCCACCCCCCCCCCCCCCCCCCTCTGGCTACTTACAATCATGAACTCCAACTTCTCCGTCTGAATTCCACATCACCCAATACCGAGGGCCCACTCACCTCAGCTCCGCTGCCGGAATAGTACCATCCCAATATAAAACTCTCCACCTCTCGATGTCCGAATCTCCGACAGTGCTGATGTGTTATCCCACACCCTCCTCCCGCACGGCCGCCCCATCCCCTCTCTTCAAAATTCCAAACCTGCTAAATGTTCAACTTCCCACGAACCCATGGCGAGAACAGAGCTTACTGCGACCACCAAACCCCAAAACATGTCACTTCTATGAACCACTCAAACTACGGCCCCCAGCTCCCGATTTCCAAGTATCCAACCCCAATATATGAACCCCCTTCAATGCCAGATATGTACATACCGCTGACGGCTGAAACATCCGTACTGCCGGATATTTTGTCGATGTCTGAAAACTCTAATGTCCAGTTTCCCTGCCCAGATTTTAGACACCCCTCCAACTGGCGTTTCAGCCCCCAAACCAGATGTTTAACGAGATAATCCACGTTTTCGAATCCACGTGATTTTTGTAACCGTCGCTCCCCCAAAGATATACTTGTCCTCACTCATCTTCTTGCCGAACCAACAGACGCTCCGTGTACAAAAGACCGGCCCATACCGCTCTGGTGAATGAATCCCCCCCTTCTCGCCCCCCCCCCCACCTCCCTCTGATGTCCTAATCTATAAACCCAAAGCTCATTCACTGGGGTCAGATGCGAAACTTCTCGCTTTCAATATGAGGCCTGATACCCGAGTCAGCATGATGCTTGTTTCTGGGCCGGGCGCCATTTGCTGGGGGTGGAATTCTACATCTTCCACCATTTGTCAGGAGGATTACCCCCACCACCACCACAAACACCAACCACCACACTCCGTCACGGAATCCGCTACCATAAGACCATAAGACATAGGAGTGGAAGTAAGGCCATTCGGCCCATCGAGTCCACTCCACCATTCAATCATGGCTGATTTCAACTCCATTTACCCGCTCTCTCTCCATAGCCCTTAATTCCTCGAGAAATCAAGAATTTATCAACTTCTGTCTGAAAGACATTCAACGTCCCGGCCTCCATCGCCCTCTGTGGCAATGAATTCCACAGACCCACCACTCTCTGGCTGAATAAATTTCTCCTCATCTCTGTTCTAAAGTGACTCACTTTTATTCTAAGGCTGTGCCCCCTGGTCCTAGTCTCCCCTGTTAATAGAAACAACTTCCCTACATCCACCCTATCTAAGCCATTCATTATCTTGTATGTTTCTATTAGATCTCCCCTCAACCTCCTGAACTCCAATGAATATAATCCCAGGATCCTCAGGCGTTCATCGTATGTTAGGCCTACCATTCCTGGGATCATCCGTGTGAATCTCCGCTGGACCCGCTCCAGTGCCAGTATGTCCTTCCTGAGGTGTCGGTCCAAAATTGCTCACAGTATTCTAAATGGTGCCTAACTAATGCTTTATAAAGCTTCAGAAGTACATCCCTGCTTGTATATTCCAAGCCTCTTGAGATGAATGACAACATTGCATTTGCTTTCTTAATTACGGACTCAACCTGCAAGTTTACCTTTAGAGAATCCTGGACTAGGACTCCCAAGTCCCTTTGCACTTCAGCGTTATGAATTTTGTCACCGTTTAGAAAATAGTCCACGCCTCTATTCGTTTTTCCAAAGTGCAAGACCTCGCAAATGCCCACGTTGAATTTCATCAGCCGTTTCTTGGACCACTCTCCTAAACTGTCTAAATTTTTCTGCAGCCTCCCCACCTCCTCCATACTACCTGCCCCTCCACCTATCTTTGTATCTTCGGCAAACCTAGCCAGAATGCCCTCAGTGCCGTCATCTAGATCGTTAATATATAAAGAGAACAGCTGTGGACCCAACACTGAACCCTGCGGGACACCACTCGTCACCAGTTGCCATTCCGAAAAAGAACCATTTATCCCAACTTTATGCCTTCTGCCTGATAGACAGACGTCAATCCATGTTAGTACCTTGCCTCGAATACCATGGGCCCTTATTTTACTCAGCAGTCTCCCGTGAGGCACCTTATCAAAGGCCGTTTGGAAGTCAAGATAGATAACATCCATTGGCTCTCCTTGGTCTAACCTATTTGTTATCTCTTCAAAGAACACTAACAGGTTTGTCAGGCAAGACCTCCCCTTACTAAATCCATGCTGACTTGTCCTATTCCGACCCTGCACTTCCAAGAATTTAGAAATCTCATCCTTAGCAATGGATTCTAGAATCTTGCCAACAACCGAGGTTAGGCTAATTGGCCTATAATTTTCCATCTTTTTCCTTGTTCCCTTCTTGAACAGGGGGGTTACAACAGCGATTTTCCAATCATCTGGTACTTTCCCTGACTCCAGTGACTTTTGAAACATCATCACCAACGCCTCCACTATTTCTTCAGCTATCTCCTTTAGAACTCTAGGATGTAGTCCATCTGGGCCCGGAGATTTACCAATTCATAGACCTCTTAGTTTCTCTAGCATTTCTACTTTGTGATGGCTACCATATTCAACTCTGTCCCCTGACTCTCCGGAATTGTTGGGATATTACTCATGTCTTCTACTGTGACGACTGAGGGAAAGTACTTATTCAGTTCCTCGGCTATTTCCTTGTCTCCCATCACAAAATTACCAGCGTCATTTTGGAGCGTCCTCATGTCAACTTTTGCCTCCCGTTTGTTTTTAATGTATTTAAATAAACTTTTACTATCATTCCTAATGTTACTGGCGAGCCTACCTTCATACTTGATCCTCTCTTTCCTTATTTCTCTCTTTATTATCCTCTGTTTGTTTTGTAGCCTTCCCAATCTTCTGACTTCCCACTACTCTTTGCCACATTATAGGCTTTCTCTTTTGCTTTGATGCATTCCCTAACTTCCTTTGTCAGCCATGGCTGCCTAATCCCCCCTCTGATAACCTTTCTTTTCTTTGGGATGAACCTCTATACTGTGTCCTCAATTATTCCCAGAAACTCCTGCCATTGCTGTTCTACTGTCTTTCCCACTAGGCTCTGCTCCCAGTCGATTTTCGTCAGTTCCTCCCTCATGCCCCTGTAGTTACCTTTATTTAACTGTAAAACCTTTACATCTGATTCGACCTTCTTTCTTTCAAATTGGAGATTGAATTCGACCATATTATGATCACTGCCTCCTAAGTGCTCCCTTACTTTAAGATCTTTAATCAAGTCTGGCTCATTACATAACACTAAGTCCAGAATGGCCTGTCCCCTCGTGGGCTCCATCACAAGCTGTTCCAAAAAGCCCTCCTGTAAACATTCAATGAATTCCCTTTCCTTGGGTCCACTGGCAGTATTATTTACCCAGTCCACCTGCATATTAAAGTCCCCCATGATCACTGTGACCTTGCCTTTCTGACATGCACTTTCTATTTCGTGGTGCATCTTGTGCCCCTGGTCCTGACCACTGTTAAGAGGCCTGTACATAACTCCCATTATGGTTTTTTTGCCTTTGTCGTTCCTCAACTCTACCCACACAGACTCCACATCATCCGACCCCATGTCGTTTAGTGCTATTGATTTAATTTCATTCCTAATTAACAAGGCAACCCCACCCCCTCTGCCCACCTCTCTGTCTTTTCGATAGGTTGTGAATTCCTGGATGTTTAAATGCCAGTCCTAAACCCCCTGCAACCATGTCTCTGTGATGCCTACCACATCATACCTGCCAGTCACAATCTGGGCCACAAGCTCATCTACCCTGTTCCTTACACTGCGCGCATTTAAATATAGCATCTTTAATTCTCTATTGACTGTCACTTTTTGTTTTCTTAGTGTGGTGGACCTTGGTTTACTGAGCCTTTCCATACACTGTGTCATATTTTGTGGGATGGGGACTATCGTAGCCTCTCCTGAGTTCTGTCTTTTCGTGCTTTTTTGTATTCCTAAGCAGCTACACTTCCCACTGATTACTTCACCTCTTGGCTCCCTGACTTTCCCTCCCCCCCCCCCCCAATCTCGAGTTTAAAGTCCTATTGACCTCCCTATTTACTGTTTTCGCCAGAAAACTGGTCCCAGCTCGGTTCAGGTTGAGACCATCCCAACGGTATAGGTCCCCCCCTGTCCCAAAACTGATGCCAGTGTCCCATGAAAAGGAACCCCTCATTCCCACACCACTCTTTCAGCCACGTGTTAACTTCCCTTATTCTTGCCTCCCTATGCCAATTTGCACGTGGCTCGGGCAGTAATCCGGAGGTTATGACCCTTGAGGACCTGTTTTTTAATTTGAATCCTAGCTCTTTATAACCTCTAAACAGGTCCTCTTTCCTAGACTTGCCTATGTTGTTGGTACCAACAAGGACCACAACAACTGGATTATCCCCCTCCCTCTCCAGTATCCTTTCAAGCTGGTCAGAGATGTCCTGCACCCTCGCACCGGGCAGGCAACATACCATGCGGGACTCTTTATCCTGCTCACAAAGGATACTATCTATCTCCCTGATAATAGAATCCCCTACAACTACAACTTGCCTATTTACTCCCTCCCCTTGAATGGCCTGCTGAACCATGGTGCCTTGGTCAGCTGACTTATCCTTCCTGCAACCCTGTTCGCCATCCACACAGGGAGCAAGTGCCTCATACCTGTTGGACAGAGTCAAGGGCTGAGGCTCATGAGTTCCTGACTGCTGGTTCCCTTTACCTGTCTGATTTGCAGTCACACCCTGCTGTCCCTGGCCACTAGCAGGATTTAAACTACTTACTCTGACAGGTGTAACTGCCTCCTGAAACACAGTGTCCAGGTAAGTGGGTGCTAGTCGGCGGGAAAATGTAATCGCAACCCGCCGTGAACTTTGAACCCCCCTGATTCATGGCTGCTCGTGCCGTAATAATGGAGCGCATTCCGTTTACCCCGGAGTTGCCGCCGTGCTTCTCTCCTTGACTCTCATCCAACCTGACTCAGGGGTCACGAACAAAACAGGCACTTCAGAAGAACGGGCAGGCGAGTAGGTTCGGGTGTGCCAATCCGCCACGGGTTGCCATACCGAACAGGTTACAGCCCGTACTCAATATTGAATTTCAATTATTGTCAGCATTTATGAGGACATTACACGAAGTAAGTGTCAGAATTAGGGGGAAAGTGTGTGAATCATTCTAACTGCCACCAGGAACGGACTATTAGTGAATGTGAATTTGGGCATTGCCAAAAATCATCCATGCGTTATTCATTGGATTATTCGAATTTACGAGTTACATATCTTGAAAGAGAAAGCAAATTACAATGAATCATCTGTCTGCTGATTGACAACGTAGCATTTACAACAGTAGGCCTTAAAATTTGGACATGACAGGAAAAAATGTTTGTCTATTAGTGCATCTGACATTCATATTCATAAGACATTGATTTATTTTTTGTATGTTGTTTCAAATAAAGTTGTGAACTAATTAGCAACTAGCATTTTCTACCATAAATGCTCAATTAGCATAATTCATAAGTTTTTGCTTGGTACTTCTGGTCATCACAGAAATACTCGCACTTGTTTTTTTATTTAAGTCAATTGCAGGTCAAAATCACGGAATGTACATTTTGTGAATCAGCCAACGTAGATAATTGTCTTCTGTTCTCACCTGCATTTTGCCATGGTTACTCACCATTTGCTTTAATATGGGCGAGTAAATCTGGAAATAATTGTTGAAAAATTGTCATTGAAATTTGATTTATTAAGGTTGTAATTTCAATTTAAGTTATTTCAACTCAAGTTACACACTGCAAATTGGCGGAAAATTGTTATGAAGATCAGATAGCGTGACGAAACACTTTACCTGACTTCTTCTTTAGTTCTGTCTCTAGATTTAAATATTTAATTTATTATTGTTAAATAATGAAGCAGTGCACACATATGGTACAGATTTGCACTGTTTCAAGCAACGCATAGAGAAATGACTTGGGGAAAACAAAATTGTCATGCAATATATGGGAACGCTTCCGAGAATCAGTGGTTGCACGAATCGATAATATTATTTTTTCAAGCAGGATTCCCGAATTATTTGCCGCAACTTCGTGCACATTACTGTGTCCACAGAAACTAAGTTACTATTGCCCAGTAACCCGATTATTAGATTAACTGGATTTCTAAGATTTTGAAGGAAATATAGCTCCACATTGTTTCATTATTTTCGAAAACAATTTCATGATTTTAGTCCAACATTATTATTTTACCTGCAACATTGAAAGCTTCATTGGCTTGCTTTAACTCTGGAAACAAATACCGAAAGTGTAAAGTAAATTCAAGCACAGAACGCTTGCAAAACCCTCACTTTAATTTTTATTTGATGTTTCGAAAAAAACATGTTTTTCTGAATATATCAGAGAGATCTGCAATCCGATTTGATGCAGAACACATTCCCAGGTATAGAGACGATGCACTCGACTAAGGTCTGCAAAATTGCTTTCATTGCCTATTTTGTATCCTCCATTTTTGCAATGTACTTTATGCAAGAAAATTGTTTAGAATTTCAAATTCCTTGATGGTTGAATGAATGCATGCATTATCAACGCTTCCAATTCAAGATGTATCACATGCCTGTGTTTTATGAATGGTGCCGCAGCATTAAGCCGAAAAGTAAATTCTCTGGAGCGGGAGAAATAACAGCTGTAATACAGCTAACGAGCAAGTGAAAACCATTGCAAAATGCTTAAGGAAGATAGTTTGGTACGACAGTATGCTCGGGCCGCGGAACAGACATTGCTGGAACAAACTAATTTACAGATGCATATTTGAAGAATATGTGTTCTCGATATATTTTTTAAAAGTCACTATTTACTATCTGCAATGCAACAATGAAAAAAAGTAGAACAGAAAATAATGAGGAATAAAGTCTTGACTCAGCGTGAACTTCGATAAAATGGTGGAATTTGTACCTTGTGAACATGCAATATTCGATTAATTCATGGAGGTAACAAGGCTGATTCGTTAAAAATGGAACAATCGCATGAATGCCTCTGCGCCTTTAAATGTATTAGGAACAATGGAACAAAAGATATAATGTGACGAAACCACTCAGTGCGCTTACATTAGATTACAAAATATGAGACTACATTAAAGATAATATAATAGGCGCGATTACCCCTCTTTTCTCCAACGGTTTTTTAAAAACAATCTGAAATGAAGAATGTAAGGTTGGGGACGAAGTGGATGATAAGCTTGGGACCTCGACAACTGATGTCTCTGTCAGCAAGTTTCCAAAAATGTAAATTCGGCATTTGCTCGTGATCTAAATTAGACGAATGCAAATAATTTGGGCGGTGCTGGTTCTGGCCGTGGTGAGGAGGTGAGGAATGAAGGGGTCACCTCAGACAAATTAGCAAGATAACAACGTTGTTGTGCTTCCTGGCCTGTGATAATGTAATTTTGCGATCAAAGGGCTCATGGATGGAAGGAACCCGCTCAGAGGTACGGCACTGCAATGCAATCTGCGCTATCGAAATTTGCAATTGTTTGCCTGATTAACCATGCTGGAATCATAATCTGAAGGAGGACCCTTAGAGAGACGCAGAAAATGGATATCACCCACACTTTTTTAAAGGAATAAAAACTGAAACCAACGTATGAAGCAATGTAATGGCAGACTGAAACTGATTCAAATTATCTAAAGTTAGAGAACGATGAAGCTTAGAGTAGAGCTCATGACCGTTTATACAAAGAAGCTAAAGAAGAAGGTATCCAAAAACAGAGATTTGAATTATTTTATGCAGGTAATTCATTAACAGGCGTTTGCTTCAATCGCTTCGGAGAGGATACATGCTTAACAGGCTCAAGGGGCTGAATTGCTTCCTCCTGCTTATCCCTCAGTTGTTCAAACCGAACTGTGCAGAAGGCAGTACTTTGAACGAATGTGTGATTAACTGTGTAAGTCAACGCTGTGGGGACCGCTGAACCAATTCATAAACTCTCTGCAAACAGCATGTGTCAAATAATATACAAATTGCGATGGTCCCTTGCGGATTAATTCGTGTTTAAAGTATGTGAAATTTAGATGTTGGAATATACCGGATCATCGGCCAACTTTGCGCGATCTGACTTAAACGTCTACTTTCAGCCCATTGGCGGGACAGTTGGTGTTTGATAAGGAATAAAGCCGACAGCCGCAATCAATCCCGTGACGGTGAAAGGTATTCGTGAAAACCTCCCTTCTCCACGTTACCCTGCCCCTGAGGTGTGATGATTCTCAGGTTAAATCGCCAACAGTCAATGTTGTCCACTCAACGAGGAAAGAGGCCGATGGTTATCTCGAACTACGACTTTACTTTGCAGGTATCAATAGTTCAACGGCCATGCGATTTTACTTTTAATTGCCATCGAGTGCGCCACTCAGCGCATGGCGTATAAAGGATAGTAAACAAATTATGACCTCCAATTTGATTCCCACCTTCCATGAAACAATAAATGAAACAGAACGAGGGGAGCATTTGTATTTTTCTTCTTCGTGACTTTTGGTAGTAAACATTCCTTTCTAAAACATGTAATATTGTGGCTTCGTTACATTTAGTAGGTAACTGTGACTTTAGATGTTTTTATTTCATGTTATTACTCTCTAGACACATCGTAAACCAGGCACTGCCATGGTTCTGGACAATAGTATTTGGGCGCTTAATCATATTAATTTGGAATATTTGAGCCTCGAGATAGTATAGACATTAATTTTTTTTACAAATGTAGTTACCTTTTTTTTTCAGTTAAAGGGCAATTTAGCGTGACCAATCCACCTAACCTGCACATATTTGGGTTGCGGGGGTGAAACTCGCAGACATGGGGATAATGTGCAAACTCCACACGGATAGTTACCCAGGGCCAGTATTCGAACTCAGCGCCGCAGTCCCAGTGAGTGCAGACATTATTAACGGTTTTTAAAATGTATCAGTTAAGACTGGCTGAAAGTCAAGCGAAGCTGTGGAGTTGGATATTGATTGTCTTATTGATGCAGTGAACACGATTTGCAAACTCATGCTGAAAACAAAATGTAGCACGAATATTCCCTACATGATAATTTACTCTCAGATAGTTTCCTCGAAAAATAACGTACCAATGTTGGCAAGTTAACCGAATTTAGAGTGGGGACATTACCGTTAATTGCTTCTAACAATATTTATTTGGAATAACATAACATTTGTCAAGTTAAGGCAACGGCTTAATATCTTGTCTATTTTTCAGAAATTTAGAGAGCAGGTGTTGAGGTGAAACTGGAAACCATCACTGTACTTGGAAATTAATTATAATTCCTTTGACTGGTGATGATGCTGCTGCAAAATAATTGAGGATGCAAAGAATATATCCGGCCGACAGCGCACCCCCGCCCATGGGTTTACCGACTACGTGGCTGGCTTCAACATCGCAAATACAGAATCCCGCCTCCTAGAAACACACGATCGGGAACCACAAAAATGCAGCCCATTGATTTCATTAATCATCTGCTCATGGTAAAATGGATACAAATGCAACATTATGGGAGAAGTTAAAATTTGCTTTACGATAATGCAGAGCTGTTTGAGGGAAATTGTGTTGAATCCTTTTCGACCCATTACCTAAACTTACGAGTCCCAGTTGAACGAGCGAAAAATGATTATTTGCACCTCTGATGTACCCAGCCAAACTAATTTCGAAGTTTAAGGCCTCGACTAGATTAGCTCCAAATATTTTCCATGTACTCCTTGAGTCTTTTAACTTTTGTTGCTTAAAATCCCGCTGTTGGCCGAACGCTTTAGGACAACAATATCAGAGGCGAAACTGTTTATCTGCACTCCAACTGAAACTGTTCCATTGCTAATTCTGCAATAATCGTGTGAAATTATATTTGACGTCCTATTTTCCATTAGATTATATCGTTATCACATGCTTTACTGAACCATGTCAATAAAAAATCGAACATAACTGCAGCCAGAGAATAAGAATGTAATGCTCTGCTCCTACATTGTCTCATTACATATTTCGCCATATGTAAAACAGTACATTGGTTAGATATGTTTTCGTGTTTCACTACATTCCAAATATGGCTTGGGGAATTGGCATCTACTTTGAAAGATTAAAGAGATTAATTCTGACTTCGATCAGGATAACGAAACTTGACGGTGCATTGATCGTAATTAAGTTGGATCGGCGTTTTCCATTGTAGGCTGTTCGATCGCTAATTCGGTTTAACTCATGTAAACAAGACTATTTTGACATTTGTGCCAAGCAATCACTTATTGGGAATGAAATCGTTTTTTGTTTAACGTATCTGGAACACCATTACAGCTGGCTATGTGTATGCACAGATAACGTTTTGTACGTTCTCACACCATTTCTTGGAAAAGCGATACTGATTTACTCCACGTAAACTACGTCTTGAGCAAACGAAGGAATTTTGAAATTTGTCAAATTTACTTACCTGTTAAACACTTCCGCAGATTTTGGTCTATGTTGAAGGAATAAATTTAAACAATATCAGACACAGAAATGCTAATTTAAATAAAATGTTCTCATACAATATTCATTAAACCTACATACGGTGAAAATACAGATTGAAGAATCCATTGCAGAATCCATTGTTGTATTGCATTGTTTGTAGCAAAAAAACAATCAAGTTGAGTTTCAGTTTCGTCGTTACTTATATTAAATTTTTCAACTTTTAATGCTATGATAGGGAACACGTTTTCGGCTCCATAATTATAAACTCTACCTCTATGGATTAATTCCTCCCCATGAAGAGCTCACACTCTGATCCACGCTTGCTCTCCTCGTGTAAATTCCCCATTTGTATTAAAGCCAGACCCATGCACTTGCCATCTCAAGTGACCAAATATTTAATTATCGTGTAATATACTGATTAATCACAAATATGTTCTTCTCTGAAAATATCCTTATTTTGCACTCAACATTTGTTGTAGGATGGGTGAAATAACTGCACGAATATAAATTCATGTGTTTGGTGATATGGAATTTATAGAGGCGTGGTTGCAAGGTGACCTTATTATTTAAGGTTATCAGATATTTTGGGTGAACCCTGGGAGGATTAACGGATATCATGTAGCTCTGTGAGTAAATGATGAGACTAGTACAACAGTGAGAAAAAAAATCTTGTTTCAGTTAATATTGAGACAGAATAATTTTGGGTGGAGGTGTGAATTAACTAAGGAAATAGCTTAATTGTCGACGTATTTAAAGTCCCAATAACAGTAACAACACAGCTCTTCCGACCGCACATCGACACATACCATGGATTTCGAAGCACATTACAGCAATTATCACGTGCTACATTGAACTTCACATTAATTTGACTAAGTAAATTATCAAAGTGTTACTGGATAATGAATGCAGATATTTTCTTGTGACACCTTAACATCCTCCAGGAACAATGAGTCCTGGATTTTAGGCCGGAACTCGATATCGCACCTCCCTATGTCTAATGAGGTGGTATAAATTAAATACTTTAAAATAAAGGATCTTATCTCCACGAGGGATCACAACATGATACAAATTGGCAGGCAGATTAAAAATGAGAAATGTGGGTCTTTAACTAGTGTCTTAGACGTTCGAAAATATGTGAAGACTCATGAAGACTGCAGAGACAGGTTAAAATTAACCTGGTCGAAATTAATGGTCGGACATTTGCGAACATGTCATGAGTGCTAAAGATAAATACAATCCACTGAAGATGAAAGCTTTCACCAGAATTCTTCAACACCAATGACTAGCTAAGGACGTTCAAAGTGTCATTAAAGTAAACAAAAAGGTTCATGATATTATGCACGTTAGTTCTTGGCCAAATCATTGGAACACATTCACAAACCAATATATAATCCATGAAAATGTAATAATAACACTGGATAAATTGGAGTATGGAATCAAAATAGCATGCAACATATAAGAAATACGTCAAAAATGCACAAATGCAAGTCGTGATTAGGATACATAGTCTGCAGATAGATTACCTGAGATGAGAAATAATGGCAGGAGGTTTATAGGGTGTGCAAATGTGAGAATAAATTAAATACAGAATTTCATTCTGTGCAAAGACTGCAGATTACTGCAAATAGAAATAACTCAATTATGATAGAATTTACAGTGCAGAAGGAGTTCATTCCGCACATCAAGTTTGCACCGGCTCTTGGAAAGAGCACCCTGCCTATCCCCATAACCCAGTAACCCCACCCAACACTAAGGGCAGTCTTGGACACCAAGGACAATTTATCATGGCCAAACCACCTACCTTTTACAGCTTTGGACTGTGGGAGGGAACCGGAGCACGCAGAGAACCCCACGCACACACTGGGAGGACGTGCAGACTCCGCACAGACAGTGACCCAAGCCGGAATCGAACCTGGGACCCTGGATCTGTGAAGCAATTGTGCGATCCACAATGCTACCGTGCTGCCCTTTTGTCAATTTTCATAACCATGAGCCACTAAATATCAGCATGCCGAATCAGGAATAAATTTGAAAGCTAAACGAAATGTTGGTATGCCTTGCAGGTGAATAAATTTCTATTAATATTAAAACTAGGTGCTGCTCAAGACACATGGCATAGGTAAGGAGCGATATGATTGCGCTGGAAGCACTGTATAACAGAGTCATTCCGCTAATACTTGGCGTGGACCCTTATCTTCCGAGGCATGTCAAGTAGTTTGGGTCAACACACAGTGGTTTTCCGGAAAATGATTCTACTGACCAATAATATAAGATTCGGAGTGGATTTGGCAGCGAATGGCAGTGACGACATTCTTCGTGCGCGTGGTGAGACCTAGAACTAGTGGGACATTAAGGCGGAGATGAGGGGCTTTCCCTCCTTTGGTAATTGTATTTATTTGGTATTTTAGTATTTGGAATTTCCTATCCAAATGATCATTGTGAATGTAATTATATCGTCACCATGTAACGCATAATTTTGATTGAAAAGGGAATAAACTATTCTTGACTTGAGATGATCGGGGGGGGGGGTGGATGATAGTGAATCATAATCTTATCAGCCGTGATCGCATTCCATGGAGGAGCAGGCTTGTGTGGCCTACTTGTCGTCGTATTTTGATGTCCTTATTGTTGTCCAGCTGACAGGACTGCACATATTTGGTTTCGTCCTTAGGTACGTAACGTTATCTGGAGAATCACTATCAAAAATCGCATTCTGCTTCCAACTCGTAACCTCTGATGTATGTCTCGTTTATTATTTATTGAATATTCAATTTTTCCGCCGTAGGAACTTCCCGGGAAATCCATAAACAACCGCGTATGTTCCACACAGTATGATAATCTTCTGACACCATTCTCACGTTCACATTTGCCATACGGTTTGTTTCACAAATACTGGCGTGCGCTGGATTTGGTTCATCGTGTCAACGAAATTGAGCCTGCAATATGTTGCAGGTCCATCCATGGGCGTATGAAGTCGTTAACTTACAAGAATGAGCTTACCACTGACGAGGGTCTACGTTCGGTCCTTGATACAACAATGAACTTTTGGTCCTCAATCTCACCTTTAGCCTCCAGACTTTCTTTCAGTTGCTTTATTTCTTTAAAAAATGTGGACATAAAATGAGGACACTGAGTCACAGATAAAACATGAGTTCGAATCCGAAGATTAAACATTGTTGACAATATAATAGAAAGTGATGTTGGGATAAAAGTTAATCTTGATTACCGATCCAAAATTAAATTTGGTATGAAATTTTCCAATTCATCACTTGATGTGGAGGTCCCGCCGTTGGACTGGGTGGGCACAATTGATTCATCTGATGAAGGAACTACGGCGCAAAATCTAGTGGTTCCAAAAGAACATGTTGGACTTTAACCGGTTGTCGTCAGAATTGTTACAATGTATTACGGGCAGCGAGGTACGAATCTACACATTTCTCGTCTGAAAATAATTCAGCCAATGCTTAAGAATATAACCCAGACCGCAGGAAACAGCTTAGTTTTGAATCACGATTTAAGGCTTGCAAAATATTGTAATTCATTCACATATTTTCGCTCAATAAAACATTTCTACAGATCATCTGTAAGACAATCCTTTCAATATATTCTTGCCGTGCTCAATTCAAAAGGATAAGTTTCCAGGGGCTAAAATTGGTTTTAGTATGTGATCAAGATAAATGCGTGTTGAAAATGTTTCACCTTCGTCTGCGATCTTGAGCTGTTCTGCTATAATACGACGCTCGATGAGTTTAGGTATGTAAAGAAGAAAAGCTAAGACACCAGAAAATAGAGAAAAATAGAATATACTCAAAACACATAAATGTTCGGTTTTAATCAATCAATATTCCAAAATACTTTATAGAGGCATGGAATTTTATGTGTGGAAATGTTGTAAATCCTGGGTATATTTGATTTTGCAAGATTTGTTAAAACAAGATAATATGATGTTGTAGCTACACAATAATTGCTGGCAACCGTGCAGTTCGGCCAGGCAAATGTGTATGTAGCAGAAAAACTCCAAATATGTGCAGGTTAGTTTGATTTGATATTCTAAATATCCCGTAGTGGCCACAGGTTAGTTGTGTTCTGGCGTAGAAAATTGAACTGTTCTTTCGGAGAGCCGGTGCAGACTCGATTAGCTGCATGACCTCCTGCTGCACGGTCGGGATTCTGTGAATTGGAACGTTTTCAGTTTGCAAACCAATTGTTTAATGCACAACAATTTAGATTTCTCCGACTAAACAAATACTGCATTCAGAATTGGATGCAGGTAGAAACAAGTAAAACACTTTCTGAAGTACAGCGAGGCCTGTCAGGTACCTAAACATGAAGGGAACATATAAAAATAATGATCTATCGTCAGATATGCTCGTAATATAAGATGAAGGCAATAAAGTCCACAGATATTGCTGATATTTTTCGAACCAAAATGGACAGCTTGCCCTGCAGGCGTTTTGCACGATTCAAGTTGTGTTTACTGAATCTAAAGGTAATGACAATAAAACCTTTCTTGGAAATAAATAATGTTCGTGCCCATGAAGTATTTTTCCAGAGGCTTTACCTTTTTTCAGGGCGGCACGGTAGCATTGTTGTTAGCACAGTTGCTTCACAGCTCCAGGGGCCCAGGATCGATTACCGGCCTCGGTCACTGTCGGACTCTGCACGCTATGCCGTGTCTGCATGTGTTTCCTCCCACAATCCAAAGATGTGCAGGTTAGGTGGATTGGCCACGATAAAAAAAAAAAGATTGTCGTGTCCAAAAAGATTAGGTAGGGTTACTGGGTACTGTGCATCGAGTCAAGGTGTGGGCTTGAATAGGGTACTCTTTCCGAGGGCCAATGCAGACTCGATGGGCCCAATAGCCTCCTTCTGCACTGTAAATTGTATGATTCTATGATAGTCCAACAGAAGCAATTTGGTCGCCAGTTCATCGAAATGAATGGTTAAATATTTCAGTGGATTTTGTTAGTTTGAAAACTTCCTTACTGTGCACAGGGATGAATTCAACGAGTTGACTATCATTCACAATCTCCTCAATTGCGCCTACCGCTGCACATGATCGTTATTTAGTTTCGATGTGCTCCCAGCAGAAAAAAAAACTAGTTTTTCATTCCAGTACCAGACATGGAAATCACTGACAATCGTTCATCTTTACCTAAAATTTGTTCTGCATCGCGTTTATCTGAAATGATAAAAGGAGGATTATCAGATTATGTGTCAGACTACGTTTTTTTCCCCTGACTGGATGATCGGATAGATTGTTTGAAACTCAGAATGTTAAATTACGCAAATATCGAAATGTATTCTGCAGAAAAATAATTACCCGATAAAACAAGGGGTATAATATCTGAAATGCATTTCAACAGTAGTTTTGTCATTTATTTATTTTACTAATACCTAAATGTTAAACATGTTCTCGAGGTTACATACGTATCAAGTTTAGTTTCAAACTTCCATCAGCAAATCGATCAACATTGACATTTATTTTCATCAGCAAACTAAATCTATCTGTGCTGAAAAATTGCTATTAGACAAAAATGATATAATGCATCTTAACCGCATACAACATTGGCCTATATAAAATTCCACTAACCCTTTTCATCAACACGTTTTTTCAAAGTTTCTATTTCTGTAAAGGAATAGAAACATGTTTTAATTTGCAGTAACTTTACTCATATATTTCTGGTTTAGTTATGATTTTATTGTATGCTATTGTTTTATGTTATTGCTGGACGGAGACATGCCGATTCGGTGCGTGGTCTTTAACTGGCATTGAGTTAAGAAAGAAACAGTGTTGAACTTTCGGAAGGAAAAATATCTTATTAAGTCAAAGCGCCCTGAAGAGATGGTACTAAAACAGTGAACGTGAAATATATTAGAGGAAAGCTGAACACATGAAACAATCAACACAGACCAACCAAATTTATCCGGATACATTCATAGACAAATACACAATTGAGATCAATAGAGCTGTTATTGACGGAATTTGTAGTGTTCCTGGAGACATCTGGGATGTGATGTTATGAAACTTTTACAAAACGAGTTTTAACTGTTGGATGCAATCTTCAAGCAGGCAAAAAAGCATCAGTAACAAATAGTGCCAAGCCACAGCAATAAGAGCTGGATGAATCTGTGAACATCTTGCAGGATATGGGAAGCGCGACTTCTGGCACATGTAAAACATTTAAAATGTTATTATCAAATCACGTGGCGGGATGCAACTAGTAAATACCATTAGGAATTTGTATCAATCTGTTGCAAATAATGTTGGTCAATATGAGCACGAGCTGGCAGAGGAATGAAATTGAAGACTACAATGTACGGATCAGCCCGTAAATGTTGCATTCCTGATAATTGAATCAAAAGATGGGTGGGACCTCGCTTCCAGTACTCCAGATTGATGAGTCTTCCGATTCTGTCCATTGTTTGACGCTAGTTGGAGAAAATGAGATGGCTTGGGAAACAATTTGTTGTCTATTCTTTGCAATTGTATGCTACAAATAAAGGCAAATATTGCGTTTGGACTTATTTGTGTAGCCATGTAAAATGTCCACCTGCAAAGGACCATGGGTACTGTGGTCATTTTGGGACACAGGCAGGTACACAGCCTCTGTGTATCGTGCAAAGAAACCAGACTTGGCAGAAACTTGCATCCATTGAGAAGCAATTACCATTTTCCCCAAGGCAATAGCATTTGCATTATGGACCATCAATGATAGCAGACTAACCGACGCCACCCCCCATTATTTGGAAAGGTCTACGTGCCTGGGACAATGATAGATAGAACCCGACCGACCATCGAGGTATCCGCCCCTACTTGGCTAAGATCGATGAGGGTGATCGAAACCCTATCGATCCATTGGACCTGGAGTAAGGACCACCCAAAAGGGCGTGAAAGAGACGAAGGAAAAAAAGCCCTGCACACTAGAGATCGGTCTGTTTTAGACCGGCCTGTGTGTGACCAATTGCAGCATATCAACTGGCTAAGCTAAAGGACCCGCGATCACTACCTGAAGGACGAGACCAGCCGAGACGAATCTGAAGACGTCCAACCGACCACGTGGACCCGGATAAAGGCCTTGTCTCGCACAGTGCCGGTCACTCGAAGTGAAGTAAAGGTCATCTTAGATATTAGGTGTCGTTTAGTATGGAGCCACGTGTATAATTCCATGGAGATACAAGTCTTGTCTTATTAATAAACTGTGCTTTTGAGCTAACGTTATGGTTGTGTGATCATTTGGTCAATATAAGACACCGCTTCTGGTTCACATGAAGGGTAAAAAGGCAACATTGATTGGCGACTCTGGTGGGACTAGATTCGATGTGACTTTGTTACTCCGAGAGATCCCACAACTTTGAATTAAATTGGAGAAGTTAGAACGAACCACAAGAGTATGTTTCATATCGACCAAATAATGGAATTTCAGAAGTGTGCGCTTACTGCATGCGTAACTAACAGGGAAGGGTAAGGTAAACTCGTCAGACTTGCATGCAAATCTGGAGGGATTGTGAACCGGAATATAGCCGTAAGACGTACCCGTTTTTCGATCGACTCCTTATTCCCCACTGTTCCAAATTTTAAGCAGAAAACAGATGGCGGCGCAGGTGATGGAGAAGATGATGAACCCGCTGCAGCAACCTGAGGTCGCAGTAGTCGACGTATCAGAGCAGTGCCCCATATGGGAGGATGTGTTGAGAAAGTATTTAAAAGGGAAAGGACGGCCGCTTTGGTAGAAGTTTTGTGCAAACACCGAGACAGGTCCACGAAAGATAGGACAGACTTGGTGGGAGAATCGTTGTGAGATATATAAGGAAAATGCAGCAAAGTTTTGAAAGCCAATGGAAATAATGTCCTGCTTGATAAAGTTGTGAGGCACTGAGGAGGTCGTCGAGACGCACCACAGACAGTTAATAGAAAAAGAAGAGGAGAATGACGGAAAAAGTGAGGAATGCGAGAAAAGTATTTAGGAATTGCGGGCGAGGTTAGCCGCTAAAGACATGGAACTCGTCGATGCTAAACACGCCCACCAGTCTGAATAGTACACCTGAGCAGCTTCCAAACCCAGTACGACAAGTTTTATCAAGTCACACAGCGCACAGTCTAGGTAAGAGAGGAGACTGAACACCAGGTCACCCAGTTAACAAAAAAATGCGCCGATTTACAGGCAGGTTTAAGAGCGCTCCACCAGTCCAGTAATTAATGAAGGCAAAGCACCGTTGACAACGTTAAATGCCAGCGGAAGATAGATAAGCTCCAGTCGTTACTTACAGTACAGAATGGTGTTATGTGTACCTTCGAGACAGATGAGGAAGAGATGGCAGATTGGGAAAAGTTAACTGAAAACGCGCAAATGTATGTTAAAGGAACGGAAAGTCAAAAGCAGCCGCCACCCTTCCCAAAACGAAAGGCACTGGCAGCACCAGCTGCACAGGTCACACCAACCCCCACAGCTGCCCGACAACCATGAATCCGATAACCACAGAGAGAAGGATTAGAGACCAAGCAAGTGCAGATATCACCTACACCAACCCACTTTTGGTAACCCAGCTTGCGGTAAGATTACTCAATTTCAGCCCACCGCAGACCCACATAGCTTCTTCGAGGAGGTGCGCCAGCAAAAGGTCATGTACGGAGTAGATGAAAGGGAGGAAGTAAAATTGATTGTAATAAATCTCAGCCAGGCAGTACGATCAGCTTTGCCAGAACCCGAAAACATAGGAGGAGGAACCCTAGAGGAAATGAAGGCCCCAATATTAGATGCTATCGGATACAACATAGTGAAACAGTTAGAGGGTTTGAACAAAGGCAGGCAAAATAAAGGGAAACATCCCTCTGCCTTTTCCGTTCGCCTCTGGACACATTTCAATGTAGTATACGGAAATTTAAACCGCACTCAACTAGATAAGGAAGAAAACACAATCTGATCCCGTACCTTAGTTTTCCTTGCCACGGAAGCCGGTAAATGGGCCTGCGCATATTATGACCCGGCAGATATCACACAAAATGTGATTTGTGTACTTAGACGCCTATCCAGGGCGTGGGAACAGTTACTTCAGGATCAGATGGATCAGAACGGATTAGAAGCCACAATGTACCCAGTCACAACTAGCTAGGAAACCGCATGAATAAATGAGGGCAGAAGAGAGGAACATTACCCCCCAGAATAGTATCCCAGAGTACAAGCTCCAAACCACGCACCGCAAGGTTTATCTTACAAGTTTGGACAAGTAGGATATTTCACCCGAGGTTTCAGACAAAATCCCCCATACCACCAACGACCCCAACAGCCCAACCCCACCCCCCTGCCCTCCCAGACAACAATCGCCAGCCTTGACAGCTAGAAGGCAACGCTCGCCCCATGCATACTGTAAACACGCACTCAGATAATCTCGCTTATGACTCCCTAGATTGACAGTGTCTAGAGTCTCCTCCATGGGTATGTGACACGCGCAGGGATAATGTCGAAGACCGGTAGTCACAGCCACAGTCCAGGGACAAGCAGATTTTCTTTAGGACACAGAATGATCCTGAACCACACTAAACTCCGCAAACCTATTCTAAAAAACACCCCGGAAAACCGCAGATACCATCACACTCAATTGATGCACAGGCTACATGCAAGAGGGGTACATCACAGCCCCTATATCCGTCCAAATAGGAAACGTAGCCACCATCAACCCCGTTGCTCTAGTAGACCTACCTCCGACTGCAGAACCCATCCTAGGCATAGTCATTATGAACTTCCATAACCTCTCCTTCGACCCCGTAAACAAGTGTGTCTGGCGAATTCCCAACACAGATAGAGCCCCCTCCACGCCCTCAGTAGGATATTACGAAAACAGCAGTATTTGCTCAGGAGGGCACTATTAGCTTAACCCATCGAGTGGCAGAGGAATGAAATTGAAGACTCCATGTACGTGTCTGTCCCTGACTGTTGCATTCCGGATAAATGAATCGAAAGATGGGTGGAACCTCGTTTACAGTACTCCAGATTGATTAGTCTCCCGAATCTGTACATTGTTGGACGTTCGTTGTAGAAAATGAGATGGCTTGGGAAACAATTTGTTGTCTGATCTTCGCAATTGAATGCTACAAATAAAGGTAAATATTCCTTTTTGGACTTATTTATGTAGCCATGTAACATGCCCGCCTGCAAAGAACAATGGGAATTCTGGTCAATTTGGAACACAGGCAGGTAATTGGCCTCTGTGTATTGTGCAACGAAACCAGACTTGGTTGAAACTTTCATCCATTGAGAATCAATAACCATTTTCCACAAGACAACAGAATTTGCATTAAGGACCATCAACGATAGCAGACTAATCGGCGACGCCCCCCCCCCCCCCCATTATTTGGAAAGGCCAAAGTGCCTGTGATAAAGATGGCTAGGTCCCGCCCAGCCATAGATGTATCGCTGGTACTTGGCTAAGATCGATGAGGGTGATCGGAAGCCTATCGATCCATTGGACCTGGAGTAAGGACCACACAAAAGGGCGCAAAAGAGATGAAGGAAAAATAGCCCTGCGCACTAGAGATAGGTATCTTTTGGGTCGGCCTATGTGCGACCAATGGCAGCATATCAACTAGTCAAGTCCAAGTTCCCGCGATCGCTACCTGAAGGACGAGCCCAGCCGAGGCGAACCTGAAGACTTCCAACCGACCACGTGGAAACGGATAAAGGCCTTATCTCGCACAGTGCCAGTCACTCGAAGTTAAGTAAAAGTTATCTTAGTTGTTTGTTTTAGTTTAGTACGGAGCCGCGTGTATTATTGCATACAGATACAAGTTTGTGTTATTAATAAACTGTGTTTTGAGCGAATATACTGCGTGTGTGTTGATTTGGTCAACATAAGAAACAACTTGCGGTTCACATAAAGTGTAAAAAGGCAACATTTGATACAATAAAGACTGGCGCCGCAAGAAATAAAACGGAGAGCACTTATCCTTAATGCTGTGTGAGTTTTTCGCGGAAAAGGCAAGGGGTGTTCCGCGGTCGCAGTGGTTGGGTAGATGGTGGTTTGTGGGATGGTGTGGCTGAACCTAGGACATCAATGCGGGACAAACAATGCATGTAGCGATGTCGCCCGCAAACAGAATATCGCTTTTGACACTATACACTCGCTCCAACCTGTTCATGTGCTATTAGATTTAGTCATCAGCATGCAGTTCACTCTATTAACGATATTTTTCCAGGAGATTTATCTTCGGCAGCATCGATCTCAATGCGGTACCTAACGGGGATAAGAATGAAATGCACCGACAATTTTGAGTTAATAATAACGGCAACGCTGAAAGTTTCCCGCTCTGAACTCGATCGTTAGGTTTTTAAGAACAATTGTACATGGACTTCAGATTTTTCGGAAAGGAAACATGCATGAAATAACCCCATGGACAATGCCTTAGGCATATTCTATTCATGCAAATTCGTTTCCGAAAGGGAACGTTTATAATCTGACGCGCATCAGGAACCTGCGAATGTCCCCACAGGCACACAGTTGCAATACTTATAGTCAAATCTCAAACTTCCGATTGGCAGAGATATATTGTCTGGACGCCTCCATGCATTCCTCGGACTTTGATTTTGTGGTCCAAGAATTGTGACAAATACACTAGAGGGCCCAGAATCTTACATTACCTTACCGCATGCCTTTAAACATTGGGAACTTTGGAGATGGGCGGTTCCTCATTGAATTGATTGGAAATATCTCTGACTTTCAATATGGGGTGGAATTCTTCGGTCCGCCAGACGCAAGTTTCTGGACCGAGCGTCATCCGCCGGTGGCGGGATTATATTTTATTCACCATTTGTCAATTGGATTTCCCTGCCACACCCCATCACCAATCCCCCGCCTTGTTAACAAACGCACTCCTCCACGAAATAGGCTAGCGGCGGGAGCTGCTGGCGGGAACATTGAATTGCTACCGACTTCATTCTTTAAACTCTACTGATTCATTGTAGCACGTGCCGAATAAAAAGGTGCGTGTTCCGTTTGCTCCTCGCCTATGGAGATGCGGACCTGATTCACTCTCTGATTCTCATGCAATCTGAGTCATGCAGCACGGACAAGAGGGGCGCTTCAGAAAGAAAGCGCAGGTAAGTAGGTTCGGGAGTGGCAATTAGCCACTGATTGCAAGTGCAAGGAAGTTACAGCCTATATCCAATATTGAATTACAATTGTTGTCAGCATCTATGAAGACATAATGCAAAGTACGTATAAGAATTGACTAAATTCGGTGAAAAATGTGTTAAGAATTCAAAACTTCCTCCATGAACGGCTAATTAATGAATCTCAGTGTGGCCACCGCCCATAAACATCCAGGCGTTGTTCATTGGATTATTCGGATTAATGAGATAAATACTTGGAAGAGAAATAAAATTACCCTGAATCATTTGTCTGCTGGTTGACCAACGTGGAATTGACAAACAGAGGCCTTGAATTTGTACAGACAGAAAATATGTATCTTCGTTAATTTATCTAAAATTGATATTTATAAGACATTGGTTTGTTTTTGCCGGCTGTTTCAAATAAAGTTGTGAACTAATTCGCAACTAACATGGTCGATCGTAATTGTCCAACTGTCATAGTTCATAATCTTTTACTTGGTACTTCTAGTCATCACAGTAATGTTTGTAACTTGTTAGCACAGTGGGCTAAACAGCTAGCTTGTAATGCAGAACAGGGCCAGCAGAGCAGGTTTAATTCCGGTACCAGCCCCCGAACAGTGGAATAAATCCACTTGGGGCTTTCCACAATAAATTCATTGAAGGCTACTTGTGACAATCAGCGATTCTTATTATTTGTATTGAAATCAATTCCAGGTCAACATCACTTAATGTAAATTTTGAGAACCAGTCACAATTGCCCTTAGTGTTGTGTGGCATTATTGGGTAATAGGGATAGGGTGGAGATGTGGGCTTGGGTAGGGTGCGCCTTCCAACAGCCGGTGCAGGCCTCGTTCTGCACTATAAGTTCTATGATTCTATGATAATGGTTGACTGACCGCATGCACTATCAATGCTTCCAATTCAAGATGTATTATACGCCTGCATTTTATGAATGGCGTCGAGCATTATGTCGGAAAAAAGTTCCTCTGCAATGGCAGAAATAACAGTTGAAATACAGCCATACTAGCAATTGAAAACCATTGCAAAACAATGAGGAAATTGAGTACGCCAAGGCAATATCCTGGGCCCCCAGACCTAACATTGCTAGAGCAAACTAATTTGCAGAGACATATTTGATAAATATCTATTCTTGATATGCGGTTTTATTGTTAAGATTTACGAATTGTAATGCAGCAATGAATTGAATGAAAAACTGACAATAATGAGGAATAATTGGAAAGACGTGACTCAGCGTGAACCTCGATAGGATGTGTGGAATTTCAAAATTCTGAACATATAATTATGGATTAATTAATGGATGTAAAAGACTGAATGATTAAAAATTGAACAACAGCATATGCCCCTGCGCCTTTGAATGCATTAGGAACTAGAGAACAAAACATATAGTGTGATGAGACAATCCAGTTAGCTTACTTCAGAACACAAAATATGGGAGTGAATTAAAGAGAAGGTAATACATTGGTGACGATGCTTTTGTCCAAAGGTTTTTGAAAAAAAGTTAAATGCAGAACGGAGGGACCGGAGAGGATGATAAGCTTGGGACCTGCGCAACTAGTGTCTATTATAGAATTTATAGTGCAGAAGGACTCTGCACCGGCCGTTGGAAAGACCACCACTTAGCCCAAGCCTCCACCCTATCCCCGGAGCCCAGTTAACCCAGCTAACCTTTTGGAATCTAAAGGTCAATTTAGCATGGCCAATCCATCTAGCATGCACATCTTGGGGCCGGAGCACACGGCGGAAATCCACAGAGACATGCCGAGGAAGACCAAACACAACACAGATAGTCACCCGAGGCCAGAATTGAACCCAGCTCCCTGGGGCTGTGAGGCAGCAGCGCTAACTCAAGGCGGCAAAGCAGAAACAATGAAGCATCTGGAATAACTCGTGAAGCGAGTTGGATGAACACCAATTGGATAAACATCCCCACTACTTGCCTTCAAATAACCACGGAACCTCATTGCTGGCAGCAAACTACCCAGCCTTCAGAACAGCAACCGCGCCACCACGCAAACCGTCCATTGGAATCTCTGCAAGACGTGCCAGAGCATGGACAGGGGCATCACCATTGTCCGTCAGAACACCATCCACCAAGTGTTTGGTGCATATTCGTCCAACTCGGCCAACGTTGTCTACCTCATACGCTGCAAGAAAGGATATCCCGAAGCGTGGTACATTGGTGAGACCATGCAGACGCTGCGACAACGGACGAACGGACATTGCACGACAATCTCCAGGCAGGAATGTTCCCTTCCAGTAGGGGAACACTTCTGCAGTCAAGGGTATTTAGCCTTTGATCTTCGGGTAAGCATTTCCAAGGTGGCTTTGAGGATGCACGACAACGCAGAATCATCGAGCAAAAACTTATAGCCAAGTTCCGCACACATAAGTATAGCCTGAACAGGGACATTGGATCCATGTTGCATTACATTCAACCCCCACTATCTGACCTGGGCTTGCGAAATCGTACCAATTATCCTGGCTTGAGACAATTCACACCTCTTTAACCTGGGATTGTCCCTCTCTCCAGTTACTCCGTCTGGACCTGTAGACCTAATTACATGCAAAGACCTGCAATCAAAGTATCGTATTGCATCTTTGACTTTGTCCATACATATGTTTCTGGAACCCATTTCTTCATTCACCTGAGGAAGGAGCAGTGCTCCGAAAGCTAGTGATTCGGAACAAACATGTTGAACTTTAGCCTGGTTTTGTAAGGCTTCTTATGTTGCTCACGCCAGTGCAACGCCGACATCTCCACATCACGGATGATTTGGGCGGTGCTGGTTCTGGGGTGGTGACGAGGAGAGGAATGAAGGGGTAACACCGGAATTTCAGCAAGAAAGGAAACTTTAAATCATAGTGTTGCCTGGCCAGGCAATAATGTAATTTTGCGAGAAGCGGGCTCATAACTGGAATGCACTTACTGCGACAAGGCATTACGATGGAATCTGTGCCTTTGAAGCTTGTAGTATTCTCTCCAATAAACCGAGCTGGAAAAATAACCTGAAGGGAGACCTTCAAGAGATGCAGACAGTGTGTACGTCTCATTCTTTGTTCTGAGGAGGAAAACCTTAAAAAGAAATCTGCAACAATATAAGGACAGGCTGAAACTGATTTAAGCTATCTAAAGTTACAGAGAACGATGAAGCTTGAATAGAGCTGATGATCATGTATACAAACAAACTGAATAAGAATATATCTGTTTCGCACAGTGGGCTAAATAGCTGGCTTGCAATTCAAAATAGTGCCAGCAGCGCGGGTTCAATTCCTGTCGTGGCCTCCCCGAAACAGGCACCGGAATGTGGTAATGAGGGGATTTTCACAGTATCATAATTGAGGTGTACTTGTGACATTGAGTGATTATTATTATCTAAACACAGAGATTTTGAAAACAACTATGCAGCCAATCAATTACCTTGCAAATAAGGGTGTGGGTCCGAAAGGACTGTCCCAAATTCAGGAGCCTCTTTCGATGCTTGCGGTTCTTTGTGAGGTTGTGCTCTTGGAACTCGTGTTCGCCTCAACCTGGAGATCAGGCTGCTACCGAGATGAGGAAACAGGTATACGAGGCTCAAAGTGCTGAACTACAACCTCCTGCTACTACCGAAATTGTTCCTATGAAATGATATTTCTCGTGTGGAAGGCATTACTTTGAATGAGTGTGCGATTGAGATCGTGGAAGTAAACGTTATGTAGACAGCTGAACCAATTCATAAGCCATGTCCAGACTGCATCTGTCAAATAATGTGCAAATTGCGGTGACCCATTTTGCATAAATGAGTGAGAAAATGCTGGAAAGTCTTAGCAGATCTGGTAACGTCTGTCGGGACAGAAAAGAGCAAACGTTTCGATCCGGATGACCCTTTGTCAAAATGTTTCATTTATGTAGAATTTAGATGTTGGAAAATACCTAGATCATCTGGAAAATGCAAGATTGCGTAATCTGATTTATATGTATAGTTTTAAGTCCTATGGCTGGACAGCGGGTTTGCGATACAGAATAAAATCCCATATCAGCTGAGGTTATGCGTGCAAGCCCATCTTTTCAACTTGCTGCGTGTCTGAGGTGTCCTCATTATAAGGCAGAATCACCACCAGTTATTTATCCCCTTCAAAGGGGATAACATGTGTCAGCAAAACAACTGCAAAGTGGTTTCACTTCTAAATGTCATCGAGTAGCGACTCAGCTCAAGAAGACTTCGGATGGTAAACAAATTATGGCACCAAAGTAGTCTTCCATATTACATGAAACAATAAAAGAAAGTGTTCTGGGAAGTGTGAGCCGGATTCTCGGCCAGCTGGATCCTGCATTTCGCCATAGCGCACTAACGCCAGTTCCCGACGGCGTGTGTGTGCCCACAATGTGTAGCTACCATTCGGCGGCCGGCGAGACGCAGGATCTGCTGCCGGCTGGGACGCGCCGCAGCAGTAAACGGGTGAAGCTGGATGGAGAATCCTTTTAGAAAAATTATTTTTGACCTTTGGTAGCAAACATTCTTTTTTAAAACGATCAGTATTGTGGGTTCGTTACTATCAGCAAGTACTGCGACTTTCGATGTTTTTATTTAATGTTACAACTCTGTACACAAATCGTAAAAGATGCACCGCCACGGTTTGGGATGGCGCCAATTTGAAGGGGAATAAGTGGCTGGTGTTGATTTAACCTGAGAATCATTACACCGTAGGCGAGGGGCAAGGTTGAGTGGGTGGGCTTTCACTTTTCAGAAATGTACAGAGCATGTGTTGAGGTGAAATTGGAAACGATCACCGTATTTGGAAATCAATTATATTCCTTCAAGAGGTGATTCTGCTACGGGTAGCGTGTTTCCAAGCGACTTGGGGTGGATTCAACGGAGGAAAGTCAAAATGTCGCCGCCAACGAACGGCGCAACCCCTACAAACACACAGCTTTGGAGCCTAAAAATCCAGCCCGTTGATTTCAATAATCATCTGCCCATGATAGAATGCAAACATGCAACATTATAAGAGAAGACCAAGCTTGCTTGAAGATAGTCGAGAGGTGTTTGAGAGAAAGTGTGTGCTGAACCATTTTAAATGTCAAAAACATATCAATGAATCTCGGGAGGATGTATTCACATGCACAGAGAGGGTGAGTAGTGAGATTGGTTTGATCTGCACTCGGTAGATTGATTGCAAAGCTTCAAGAATGTAATTCCAGTCGATATGGGAATTGACGTTGAATACAATCCAACGTTTAGGAAGGTTTAGAGAAAACACTATATATTGTTAACTCGTGTACATGGACGGTCTGGGTCAAGGTTTAATTTGTGAATGGGATGATAATAACTTTCCAACAACTGGAATGAGAATACCAGGCGGGATGGTGGCCCGTTTTAACTGTCAACTGAAAGAAAGCTGACAAATTTGGTGGGAGTTCGATCTAACAAAACAGATGTAGGTAGCGTTCAGAAGGTGAGTTGAAGGAGAGAAGGTGACAATGTGGGCTGTACAAACAATATACGACTTCACAGATACTTGACGAATAGTATTGCATACAAGTTGGCCACATATATTGATAGAGATAGCAGTTGAAGCAGCAATTTATTGGATTGTAGGAATACATTTGAGAAATTAATAAGAGCACAGGGACGAAATATAGCTTGTTCGTTGAGGGAACAGGGGTCAAGGACTTAAAAGCCGATCGAAAATGGAGTAATGAAGACTGGCTGCTGTACTTGCGTTACCAAATTATTATATGAACGGAACCCGATAATGGTTCAAGTAATCCAGCCAGTCTGGGAGTAAGCAGTAATTTCCTTACACATTACTGTCAATTTATCACCAAATGAAGGGCAGCAGCAATGATTAAAACAAACCTTCATGGGGCACGTATGGTCTATTGTGAATCATTATGTTTTGTAGATTTGTTCAACAGAGTATTGGGAATTATCATAAACAATTATTATTTGTATTTGGCACGTCCCGAGTCGGACAGATAACATGTTTTAAAAGCACTGGGTCGGAGGATCGGTGTCAGGCTAATGAAACACGCATATCAATGAACAATCATATCAGTTGTGAAAAGGATGAGATAACTCACAGCAGAGTTGTGATCAATATTATATTTTCAGATAGACATGAATTAACAACTAGATGCCCATGTGTTCATCTATTTATGGTCCATAACTATGATTTGAATAAAACCTCTAACTGCACTGGAGCAACATTTGTAGATAGAAGAGAAATTCGGAGGAAAGCACTCTGTGAAAAGTATTCAAGATATCTGAATTGGTGAAGTCAGTGGGGGAATGGAATATAAGATGAGAAAGTATGAACACGTCCACTTTGACAGTAAAATAGGAAAGCCGAAACATGTCCAAAGGGAGAGAAAGTGTAAAATGCAGCAATACAGGGCAGTCGCTGTGAACTGCAAGTGAAGCACAAAAAATAAACTTGAATGCGCAGCGAGCACTTAGCAAAGAAATTGAAATTCTGGTTATTTCGGGAATATTAAAGAAATGTCGCCACCGTCCCAGATGACGTCGACTGCTTTCACCTTGGAAGGGGAAGCTGACTGATGGTAATTTAATCTGACGATCGCCACATCTCAGACGAGAGGCAACATTAAAAATACAAGCCTTCATAAATAACCTCAGCCAGAATTAGATTGGACCCATGCTGTTGACCACGCTCTGCATCACCAAACAGCCAACCAGCCACCTGAGATAACCAGACAACTGAACAAAACTATGTAATATTAAACAGAATATAAAAGTAGGGAGGTCTTACCACAAATATTCAGAGCATTGACGTGCAAGCTTCGAGAATCGACTGCTCAGCTATGGTCTTCTTACCGAAGGAGGGGTAACTCATGCTGAGTATGATAGACGCACGCTCATCGGAACATTGAAGAATAATATGCAATCTGGTTAAAAATTAGACCATTTTGAGGAATGTTGGATGTACAGATGCTCAGACGATTGTATGGGCGTGGTGGCACAGTCGTGAGCACTGCTGCCTCACAGCTTGAGGGTCCTGGGTGAATTCCGGTGTGAATGAGTGCCCGTGTGGCGTCTTCACTTTCTCCCATATGTCTGCGAGCATTTCCTTCGGGTGCTCGGTTTCCTTACACAATCCAAAGATGTGCAGGTAGATAGATTGGCCATGCTAATTTGCCACTTCTTGTCCAAAACATTAGATGGGATTGCTGGATACGGGGATAGGGTGGACTTAAGTACAGTGCTCTTTCCAAAGGTAGGCAGAGACTCGATGGGATAATGGCCTCCTTCTGCACTGTAACTTCTATGATTCTCCGATTGTTCTACTCGCTTGGGAATCGAGAATGAGGCGGCTGATCCCGGTTTTGAAATAAGGGATGCTCCATTTAAGACACGGGGCGGAATTTTCCACTTCTGAAAATAAATGTTGATGCTGGTGCAGGATTCGTGCAGTTCCTCGATATGAAAACTGGTGCTGTATCTGGACCGATCCAGATACTCTTAAGGGATGAGCATCTGCGCCACGTGGGACACAATCGAACCAAAGCAGAAACAGTACTGGATTGTCTGTTTTCGCGATTGATAACTCAGTAGGTTGACAAGTTGTAGCCGCATATACAAAGGTCATTCCCCACACACACCACACCATCCAACAAGATGGCAGCAAGGATAGGGGCCCCGAGACTCGCAGCCGACTAGCTGGAGACCCTCTTGGACGCAGTGGGGGAAAAGTGGTTGACCCTGCACCTCGGCCCGGGAGAGAGGCTGTCAGCCGCCACCATTCATTTACGTGGGCACACGTGGCAGCATCAGTGAGAGCCGGTAGCAAAACTGTCCGGATCGACCGGCAGTGTCGGAAGAAAACTTCACGAACTCCTCAGGGCAGCGAGGCCAGTAGGCAGTACTGTTCCCCTGGCACCATCCAGCGTCCCGCACACCCGTAACACAACTACCTACCCCACAACACCCTGGGCGGCCGAACCCAATCTGTACCATATGCCCGCAACATACCGGCCGCCATGGCCAGATGCCGTGGCCTCTGAGGCCACCATCTATCTCCTGGGCTGAATGTGTCATACTGTCCGACACTGTCATTTCCTGTTCCCCGTCCCCCGCAAAGATAAAGCCGCTCGTATCCAGCGGGAGATGGAGAAAACTGGAGGAGGACCGTCGGTCCTGCAGTCCATGACTGTGGCAGAGCAGAGGGCCCTGGATGCGGTCGGCGGCCCGCAGGAAATGGAGTTAGCCGGGCTGGAGGTCGGCCATGTGCAAGGAAGTGAGATACTGCTGAATTGCGGTTCCCAATGTCACGTGCGTCACCCCCCCCCCCCCCCGCCCCCATACCAGCCTTTCTCTCAATCTCACCACACCTCCACACAGCACTCTCACGCTCACATCTATCCTCACTCTCACCCCAACCACAACTCCATAACAGTGGAACACACACCACCCCCACCACTGCAACCCCCCACCCCCACCCCCACCCCCACTCCGGTCCTCGGCTTTGTAAGAACAAAGAACAGTACAGCACATGAACAGGGCCGTCGGACCTCCAAGCCTCAGCCGGTCATGATACCGCCCGTGGCCAATGCCCTCAGCATTTCCGAGTGCTGTGTCCCTCCACACCCATCCTATCCATGTATTTGTCGAGATGTCTTTTGAACGCCGTTACTTTGTCTGCTTCAGAAACCTCCCCTGGGCGTGCATTCCAGGCACTCAACACCCTGTGGACTATCAGAGCGCAATAAACCTGCTTCACACATCTCTAAATATTGACCGACGGACCTTAAACGTATCCCACTGACAGACTGACACCTTCACCGTGGGAAAGCGAGCTTGCCCATCCAGTCTATCCATGCCTCTCAGAATCCAGTAGACCTCTGTCAGGTTGCACCTCAACCTCCGATGTTCCAATTAACAAAGTCCGTGTCTGTTCAGCCTCTCCGCGTAGGTAAAACACTCCAGATCAGGCAACATACTGGTAAACCGCCGCTGCATCCTCTGCAAAGCATCCACATCCTTCTGGTAGTGTGGCGAACAGAATTTTGCACAATATTCCAAGTTACTAAGTTTCGGTACGACTGTGGCATGACTGGCCAATTTTGATACACAATGTCCTGTCCAGTGAAGACAATATGCATTCTTGACTCCCATGTCTCCTTGTGTTGCCACTGATCTGTGGACCTGTACGGACAGATCACTCTGACTTTCTATATTCCTGAGAGATTTGCCATTTACTGTTCATTTCCCCTCTTTGTTAGACATACCTAAATGCATTACCTCACATTTGTCCGGATTAACCTCCATTTGCCATTTTCCTGTCCAGGTCTTCAAACTATCTATGTCCTGCTGTATACTCTGACAATCCTGAGCACTATCTGATACTCCACCAATCTTGGTCTCATTCTTGCACTTACGAATCAGACCAGATACATTTCCCTCCAAACCGTTTATGCATTCTGTGGAACGTCACTAGTCACAACCTTTCATTCAGACAATAACACCCTTTTACTGCTACCCTTTGCCTTCTATGATAGAGCCAGTTCTGTTTCCACTTTGTCACCTCACGTCTGATCCCCGATGACTTCAAATTTTGTACCAGTCTGCCATGAAGCACCTTGGCAACCTCTTGACTGAAGTCATGTTAATAAGAGCCAACGCCCTCCCCTCAACAATCATCTTTGTCACAGCCTCTAAAATCGTTCTTTAGTTAATGAGACACGACCACCCCTTCACAAAACCATGCTGTCTATAGCACAGGAGTCCATTTGTTTCAAAACGGGTTATGAATCCTGTCCCTGAGAATTCTCGCCAATAATTAACCTACCACCGTGAGGCTCACTGTCCTATAGTTTCCTGGATTATCACAGCTACCTTTCTTAACCAGCGATACCACATTAGATTTTCTCCAGTCCTCTGGGTCCTCATATGTAGTCAATGAAGATGCAAAGATGTCAGTCAAGTCCCCAGCAATTTGCTGTCCTCAGTATTCTGGGGTAAGTGTCACCATGACCAGGAGACATATCCACCTTAATGTATTTCGAAACACTCAAAGTCTCCTCTTTTTTTATGCCAACCTGACCCAGACTAACCGCACACTCTAACCAGCAATTATCTTTCACAAAGTCATTTTCGTTGGTGAACACTGATGCTAAGTACTCATTTAACACTCGCCCATTTCCTCTGGCTCAACATAGAGATTCACTCCACTGACCTTAAGTGGTCGTAGTCATGTGCCTTATTTGAGCTCCCCCCCCACCCTCCGAGTGAGCTGACCACTGAAGAGAAGAGCAGAGCAGCTTGGACGGCAGACGTCTACCCGAGATGGAAGACACCCAGGAGCTCGTTTGAGGATGTTACAGCTCTCTCGTCACAGCTGTCTGCAACGCCCTCCGCCATCCCGGAGACACTAAGCTCCGTTGGGCACTTTAGTAAAGAGGCACCTGAGATACTATCTGGTGCACACCACACTGCTGATCCGGTACATCATGTGGAGGTAGGCAATCTTGAAGAGGCTAACAGTCGGAGGGCCGACCCCAGGGACTAGCTGCCGTCCAAATGGATTTCAAACCTCTGGAACAGACAGTCCTATCGATTATGGAGAGACCAAAGAGTACATGAGGGGTTGTTGGCGAGCATTAAGCACCTGCATGTGCAGGTAAAGTAGTTCAACCACGTGCAGGATCAGGATGTTGTGTCCACAACGCATGCCATCCAAGTCAACACCACACAGATGGCATCTGTGTTGGAGGCAGAGGGGACGACGGTTTGTGCTATGGATCAGCATGTTGAAGGTCTGGCAATTCCTGCAGGCACTGGCCAAGGCCCAGGACAGGGTTGCCACCTCCCAGCAGCCATATTCCAAACCCTCTTGGACATTGCAGCAGCCATCTGAGGATGGCCCAGGCACAGCAGACCATGGCTGGGAACGTCGGCGCTGGTCGATGTGGCACACGCACAGAGAGAGGTGGCCCAATCCCAGAGGGAGCTGCACAGTCACTGGCTCATGTGATACTAATTAAGAAGGTGGTGGCACAGTCAATGGGTGATGTTCCCTATCCCTGAGGGAGATCATCCGCTCTCTGTGCTCCATGCCTACGAACAAACTTACCCAGGACGTGACCCGAGCGCGCCTCCGGGATTGGCAGCGCCAGTGGCCGTGAAGCATAGGGGTTAGCTCCGCTCGCTCCCCCATCCCACGAGGTATCCTGGAGGCCATCAGCCACGCCGAGGGGTAGGAGCTAATGGGGCTTGTTCCGCTGAATCCTGTAGGGTGGTGCTAGAACACCGCAGCATCCCTTACTGCCCCTCTACTGTCCCTGGTGCATCTATTGGGCAGCGGGAAAAACAGGTGGCAACACGCCACCTGGAACAGCCGAGCAGCAACTGTGCCCATCCAAGCCAGGTCTCCCTGGACGACGGCTTCCAATGTGGACCCAGGTCTCAGGGCGAGAATAATAGCAGGCCACACCTACTCCTGATGTACCGGCTGGGGAACCATCAATATGGAATGGCAGTGCTTGTAACGCCAGAGCGATAGACACCATTTAAGTTGGTATGTGTGCAGAGCACTGTTTAGTCGGAAGGGAGGGACATAAATCTGTATATGCGTTGTCACATCAAAATCTGTTGACACTGTCACGATCTGACTTGGTGCTTTGCCAGATGAGTTTGAGGGGTGGGCTGATGCTGGCTAGCCAGAGAGGAGGTGGACAGTTCAAAGGGGGACCATGGGCAGGAGTCAGACGTTGACAAACGATGTGCTGCAGTTTCCAATATTGTGGCAGGTATGTTTCACGGAGGTGGTGGCCAAGGGGTAGTCAGGGGGGAAGATCAGTGGTATGGTGGTGGGATGAGGTGTCTGTGCCCATTGGCCAATCCCGCCACTAACGAGGAGGTGAACCAGGAGTCGATAAGAGCGTCTGGTAATTGCTGCTTCAAGCTACACGCTGTGCAAGTTCCCATGCCTGACTGGGACCCATGGCCTGCCATTTCCGCCCCGCGCCGCATTCTCCTTGACAGACGAGGACTGCCGATCATGCTCCTCCCTCCAGCACATCGCCCATGTGCTGCGCGATGTTGTAGTGGACGCAGCAGGCCAGCAAGTTGTGCAAAGTTAGAATTTAATTGTTATTCAGAACAGGTTGTGTGGACAATCCAGAGGTAGGTTTAATATTTGGTTATAAAAATAATTTAAAGCTACGTAGTTGGGGTTTGAAACAATATAGGCAATATACCCATTGGCTGATTCCACAATCGTGAAATGCGAAAGGGCAGGGGATTTGGTACGAACTGCAAAATCGTGGAGGTGCTGATTTAACAGTAAATATCAATTCTCCGTCACCTGGACAGCTATCTTCAATGCAGCCGCGAACGCATGTACAGTGAACACCATTTGCACATCATAAGTGGGACAGACACGTAATTTTCCGGGGCCCTCGCGCTTCTCCACCTCCCATGGGTTGAGTCCCTGATGGCACGGTCCAGTTGTGCTGTTAAAAATCGTCGAAACGGAATCATGGTTGATGCGGGAGTGAGAGTTCGGACATAGAGAGGTACGACTCTGGGCTGCTGGGCCTTACACTGGCCTGGCAGGGTGGTCTGGGGAGTCTCTGCCAGGGCCGAGGTGGGGGGGGGGGGGGGGGGGAAGGGGAATGTCAGGAGAATGGACCGAGTGACCGTGGTGACGCTCCATGCAACTGGGGCGGTGACCAGGCACGGACCACCATTGTGGCGGACTGCAAGGCAGACGTCTTGCAGCGCTCACCACTAACCACCCAACCTAAACCCTAGTTCTGCAGAGTGATACCTGCCATATCGGTTCCCCTAACCCCCTCCACACCGCACAATACGCCATATACCCACCGCACCTGGCCCCAACCCATTTGGCGGGGCATCAGGCGGCCCAGCGATGGCTATGCCCTCCGTAGCCCCACCAGGGAGGCTGAAAGGCAGCTTCATGAGCACTGCGAGCCGATGATAACCCTGGCATCAGAGTCTTCACGGTGCCGGGCAAAGATGAGCCGGGCGGCGGGATTGCGGGGGGGGGAGGGAGGCGGCAACTTGCCAGGGCAGAGTCCTTCGTGCTAACCGGAGACACAATGTTTCCCATTGCACTTGGTTGGGCACGCCATGCTAACCTGACAGCCTTTCACCCCTTGCAGACAATAGTTATTGGAATTCAATCAGTGATGGCAGCATTCCTGCTTGTCGCCGCAGAACTGAGGGATGCTCTGCAGCTGTACAAACTTGAGTGACTCGAGGAGGGGGAAGCTGTAGCAGTGGATCATGCAGATGGGGAGGGTGCAGCAACGGAGCCTCCCCAGGGGCAGAGGAGGCAGCCGCCCTGGATGACGAGCCGGCTGATCAACAAGCCGAGGAGGGTGATGTGTGCACGGAAGTGCCTCGCGTCTACCGACAGTGCCTGTCATTCGACAACTCACTGGGCATGTCATCAAAGACGCTGGCTGAGCTAGATCATGGCCACCTGGTTATGCAGGGATCTGCGGCAGTACACCCACTCCAGATTGCCGTCAAGATGACTGTTGCCCTGAACCATTTGGAGGTCGAGTCCATATGTGCGCCAAGTATGACGTGTCCGGGATCCTTGCATTCGTGCTCGCCATTCCATCACACGGTCTCATTGAATCACTGGGGTCACAGGGATCGGGATAGTTGGGGTGTCGTAGCGGTTGGGGAGCCAAGGCCATCCACAGCTTCTGCCCATTTCCCCCATCCGCCCACCGCACACCCTCTCTCAACAGCCTAGACCAGCCCATCCCTCGCACCATTTGACAGATCACTGAGGCAGGTTGCAACAGTGTGTACAGGCGTTTAATATGACAACGAATTTGTTCCCGAGCTCCTATCACTAAACTATTCACTTCAGCCGTGAAAACTAACTGGTGTGAAACTTTCTGGCCTTAGGAGTCTGCTGTGGTCCCGCCCTGTGACATGGGTCGCCATTGGTGACCATCGTCTGGGACGACCGGGCCTGGGTGGTCCGTCTGCTGCTCAGGTTTCCTAGGTAGCGTGGTGCCTCCCTACTCTGCCCACTGCCCAGCAGATGCATCAGCGATAGGAAGGAGGAGCCGGTGGTGCACCTGTGTTCAGGTAGTTCTCCTGCGGGAGTCACTGGCATGGGTGCTATCACCTCCTACTCCATAGGGTGACCGATGGTCGCTGGGTGTTCCATGGGATGCGTATGCGAGTGGAGCCATCCTCTGGGAATCACACCCATATGGCACTGCCAGTCCTGGAGCGGCTGGTTTAGCACACTGGGCTAAATCGCTGACTTTTAAATCAGACCAAGCAGGCCAGCAGCACGGTTCAATTCTCGTACCAGCCTCCCCGAACAGGCGCCGGAATGTGGCGATGAGGGGCTTTTCACAGTAACTTCATTTGAAGCCTACTCGTGACAATAAGTGATTTTTTTTGGAGGCCGGGTCGCGTCCCGACCAGAGTCTGCATGTTCGCAACAATGGAGCACAGGAAATGCACCATCTCCATCTGTGACTACGCCATGTCACCCATTGAGTGTGCCACCACCTTCTGTGTCTTTGTCACATGAGCCAGTGACGGCAGCACGGTGGCAAAGTGGTTAGCACTGCAGTCTCACGATGTCGCCTTTCAGGTTCGATTCGAGCTCTGGGTCACTTTCCCTGTGGACTTGCACATTCTCCCCGTGGTTGCGTGGGTTTCGCCTCCACAACAATAAAGATGTGCAAGGTAGGTGGATTGAACACGCTAAATTGCCCCTTAATTGGCAACCCTGAATTGGGTACCCTAAATTGATAAGAACAAAAGCAAACAGAAAAGCATTAGCCAGTGACTGTGGCATCTCCTTCTCGGACTGGCCCCTCTCCCTCTGTGTCTACGCCACATCATTCAGCGCCTGGGAAATGCCGTTGACGTTCCCAGCCAATGCGTGTTGTGACGAGGCCATGCTCTGCACATGGCTGTCTGGGAGGCGGAAAACCTGTCCTGGTCAGGACCAGCATCTGCACAGAATGCCCCAGGCATTGGACATGCTTATCCATTGCCAAAAACATTGCCCTCGATGCCTCCACCATGGACGCCACCCGTGCAGTGTTGGCCTGCGTGGCACGTATGGTTGGACTCCTCTTTGTGCACCGGCACGGACTGAATGCTTGCCGACAACCCGACATAGTTTCTGTCTTTGTACTGCATATCCGTAATCGATGTGACTGTCCTTTCCAGAAGCCCGAACCCCATCTGGACGTGAGCTACTCCCTGGGGTTGGCCCGTCATCCGACAGTCCGCTCTCTCTGGAGTGCCTACATCCAGATCATCAACAACGGTGCGCCCCAGATTGTGCCCCAGGAGCCCAATCGAGGGGAGTGTCTCTGTGATGGTGAATAGTTTTGGAGGCAGCTGTGACGGGAAGCCCTAGCCATTCTCATCTCTACCTCCAGCGGGTCCTGCGTATCGGCTCGAGGGGTGCTGTTCAAGCTGGTCTCTTCGTCAGTGCACGGCTCACATCTGGCTCCGGTTGTGACATTGCCTTGGGGCGAGGGACACTGCATGGAACCACCCCATCACTGGTAGGTCTTGCAAGACGCAAGTTAAGATGCATGATTACACCACTGGCCATGGGAGACTGGATGTGGTGGGGGGTGCGAGTAGTGTGGGGGTGAGGGTCGGGGTGAGGGTAAGAGAGGTGTGAGAGGTGGTGGAATGATGTAGGGGGCCTGGTGAGCGTGTTGGGGGGGGGGGGGGTGAGGGTGAGTGAGGAGAGGGTGGGAATGTGGGTGGAGTGGTGGTCAGGGTGGTGTGTGGGCAGTGTTGGGGGGTTGACATGCGCTTCACTGGGGACGGAAACTCAACAACGTCTAACTTGCTCGCCCACGCCGACCACCCAGGTGACCTATTTCCTTCCTGCCTGCCAAACACGTCCAGGACCATCTGCTCTGCTATAGTAAGGGCCGCAGGTCCAGCGGTCCATCTCTAATTTTCTGCTACTCCTGGCGGTTATGAGCGACCTTCTCCTGGGGGGGGGGGGGGGGGGGGGAGGAACTGAAAATGACAGTGTTACACAATCCGACGCATGGCGACTGAGGGTTGGGTAGCTAGTTGTCTCAATAGCCAAGTCACTGGGCTATGCTGGGTATGGTTGCTGACATGTGGTGCAGGATGGGGGTTCGGCCGCCCCCCTTGTGAAGGGGTTCATCATTTCATAGGTGTGTGGGATGGAGGTTCGTGTCAGGGGCACAGTGCTGCTCTAAGAATGTTGTGCAGTTCTTTTCAGTTACTGCTGGCTGGTCCAGATGGTGTTGCTGATGGCACTCACTGCCTCTATACCTGCGACGAGACATGGCAAATGACAGGGGCTCGCAGCCTCCTTCCCAGGCCGAGGTACAGGGTCATGCTCCTCTCCTCCACCGTTTCCAAGAGGGTCTCCACCTCAGTGTATGTGGATCTCGGAGCCGCTTTCCTTGCTGGCATCCTTTTGGCTGGGATGATGTGTGTGGGGACTGAAGTGTGTATCTTCGGCTTCAGGTTGTCAGCCTCCTGAGTGTCAATTGCGAAACCAGCGAGTCCGACACTGGAATGTCATTGGAACCGATTGTGTTCCATACGGCGCCGGTGCTAGCCACTTAAAAATAGCTGAATCGGTCCAATTGTGGCGTTGATTTTGTGTCGTGAAAACCTACGAATCCTGCGCTGGCATCAACACTTAGTCTCACAAATAGAGAATTATGCATCTTATAGCTGGCCATTTTCAATCATCACAAATGCTGTGATGTGCTCCAAAGAATGAAAGCTAAATTAGTCATGAATTTCAAGGCGGTTGTCCACATTGACTTCGACTCTCTCAAACAAGGCCAAATTCCAAAATTGTAAGTGGCTGAATATAGTGTATGATAGATTGAAATGCCATAACCTCTGCAAGACAAACGTAAAGCAAAAAGTGCAGAGGATACTGGAAGTCTGCAGAGGGATTTGGATAGTCTAAGTGAATGGGCTAGGGTCTGGCAGATGGAATACAATGTTGACAAATGTGAGATTATCCATTTTGGTAGGAATAACAGCAAAAGGGAATATTATTTCAATGATAAAATATTAAAACATGCTGCTGTGCACAGAGACATCGGTGTGCTAGTGCATGAGTCGCAAAACGTTGTTTTACAGGTGCAACAGGTGATTACGAAGGCAGATGGAATTTTGTGCTTCATTGCTAGAGGGATGGAGTTTAAGACTAGGGAGGTTATGCTGCAATTGTATAAGGTGTTAGTGAGGCCACACCTGGAGTATTGTGTTAAGTTTTGGTCTCCTTACTTGAGAAAGGACGCACTGGCACTGGAGGGTGTGCAATGGAGATTCACTAGGTTAATCCCAGAGCTGAAGGGGTTGGATTACGAGGAGAGGTTGAGTAGACTGGGACTGTACCCATTGGAATTTAGAAGGATGAGGGGGGATCTTATAGAAACATATAAGATTATGAAGGGAATAGACAGGATAGATGCGGGCAGGTTGTTTCCACTGGCGGGTGGAAGCAGAACAAGGGGGCATAGCCTCAAAATAAGGGGAAGTAGATTTAGGACTGAGTTTAGGAGGAACTTCTTCACCCAAATGGTTGTGAATCTATTAAATTCCTTGCCCAATGAAGCAGTAGAGGCTCCTTTATTAAATGTTTTTAAGATAAAAATAGATAGTTTTTTGAAGAATAAAGGTATTAAGTGTTATGGTGTTCGGGCCGGAAAGTGGAGCTGAGTCCACAAAAGATCAGCCATGATCTCATTGAATGGTGGAGCAGGCTAGAGGGGCCATATGGCCTACTCATGCTCCTAGTACTTATGTTCGTATGTTCTTAATGCATTTGGTACAAGAAGGAAAGTCCAGTGTTTTACACACAAATGAGGGTATAAGTGTGCTATTGGCCTCAACTTAACCTCGGTCCAGCTGCGATTCTGAAATGAATTTATAAAGTTCAACTCAGATAATTCACCTGTTATTGCTTTCAGAACTCTCTGTATTTACACGGTTGTTTTGAATGCTTATTATCTTTTCTACTTGGGCTTAAGACTCCCAGTAGGACGAGCCAAAAAGGGTTATTTTCACCTCTGCTTTACCCTCCGAACCTACTTCACATTTTAATGTTTCTACTTCGTCACTCCAAATTTTGTCTCCGTACTAGTTGAGTGTTTTAATTTTTGCTGATTGAACTCCCGCTGTTGGACGATCGGCTTTGACAGCATTACATTAGATGCGAAACTCTTTCAATGTACCCCAACTGACACTGGTTCATTGAGAATTTTGCAATAATCCTGTAAAATTATAATGGAGGTGCTACCTTACCATAAATGATATCGGTATCACATGCATTATTACACTATGTCAGCTTGTGGGCGACATGTGACGCAGTGGTTAGCACCGGGACTGCAGCGCTGAGGACCCGGGTTCGAATTCCAGCCCTGGGTCACTGTCCCTGTGGAGTTTGCACATTATCCCCGTGTTTGCGTGGGTTTCACCCCCACAACGCAAGGATAGATTTATTTTAAAAAATAACTATGTCAGCGTAAACAAGAACATGGGAATATCCAGAGATTAACAAAGTAAAGCTAAGCTGCTACATTTTTCGAATAAACATTTCACTCGATGCAAACTGGACAAGGGTACTATAATTTGCCAAAATCCATACATTCCAAATATGAAATGAGGAATTGACAACGTGTTGATGTTGATATATTAAACAGATTAAATCTTACTTTAACCAGGATGGCGAGGCTTGATGTTGCATTTCTCAAAGTGTCGTGAAAAAGCTGGATCGGCAATGTAAAATGCATAGGTTTTCCATCTATACACCGTCCGGTCGCTAATTCGATTTAATTGACGTGATCGGGACCATTTTGACATTCCGACAAGCAATCATGGTTATTCAGAAGGAAATCATATTTTAAACTTTTCTGGAACAACATTCTATCTGGCTATCTGTACGCACAGATATGGCTTCCGAAGTCCCTGGGAAAAGTGATACAGATTTTCTTTCACGTCTTGTGGAAACGAGAGAACATTGAAATTTGCCAAAGTCGCTTGCCTGATATATGTTTACTCAGATTTCCATCTGAGTTGAAGGAATGAAGGAATTGAAATAATATCAGAAACGGATGGCAATTGAAATTTCAAGAAGTTCGAAAGAAATGAGCATTGAAAACACATATGGTGAAAAGATATAATGAAGTATCCATTGCAGAAAACTAAGAATTATATGTTTTATTACATTGTTTGGGCAAGAACACAATCTATTTTAGATTTTGTTTCGTATATATTTCAATTGAGATCTTCCACATTTTAAAGTTTTGAAAGCTAACCTATTTTCAACTCCACAATTTCAAACTCTTGCTGCATGTTTTTTCCCCAATAAATTTAGATTAGCCAATTCTCCTTTTTCCAGTTAAGGGGCAATTTATCGTGGACAATTCCACAACCTTGAACGTCTTTTTGGGTTCTGGGGGTGAGGCCCACGCAGACAGGAGGAGAATGTGCAAACTCCATGCAGATGATGGCCGGCGGCCGGATTCGGACCCAGGTCCTCGCCTTGAGGCAGCAGTTCTGATCACTACACCCCCGTGCTGTACTAAACGTGACCAATATTGATAATTTTCTCCCGGGCTCTCATTCCTCCGATCCACGCCTCCTCTCCCCATGTAAATTCTCCAGTCCTATTTAAGCCACGCCATTGCCCTTGCCATCTCAAGAGACTAATATTTCCTTACATATAATATACTGATTATTCGTAATTATATTCTTCTTTAAAAACATACTTATTCCGCACTCATAATTTGTTATACATTGGGTGAAATAAGTTCACAAATATAAACACACGAGTTTGGTAATATGGAATGAAGAGAGGCGCGGTTGCAAGATGACCTTATTGTTCAAGACTGTCTGAGATTTAGGATGGATACTGGGAAAGTATGTGAACGTCACGTAACTCTCGAAGGAGGGATCAGCTTAGTACAACAATGATAAATGATCTGGGTTCAGATACTATTTATGTGGAATAATTGCGGGTGTAATAACATAGGGAATGCTTAATAACCACATAATTAAAGTCCCCATAACAGTGGAAAAACAGCATTGTCGACAACACATCAATAGATAATGACGTGTTTGTAAGCACTTTGCTGCAATTATCACATGCGACTTTAAACTTCACATTAATTTGGCAACGTGATTGGCAATGGCTAAGTGGATAATGAGTGCATGTACTGAGACACGTTAATGCCTAATTGCAGCAGTGTAGGGTGGACGAGATATTGTACCTAGTAATGTGTTCATTAATTCATAGTAATGTGCTGATAGCTGTTACCGTGTGGGCCGCAGTAGTTGATGAGTGAGTTCTTGCTGAGAAGGAGTGTTTTTTTTTAAACTTACTGTTGGGGATTTCCATGTGAATCCGGTCGGAGTGAGGACAGAGTGACTGCTGGGTCAGTAGTAAAGATTTAAATTGTTTGCGCGGGCCCACAGCAGCTGATTGCTGTTGTCGTGTGGGGTGCAGTGGTTGATGAGTGAGTGCTTGCTGAGAAGGCGAGTAATTTTAAAAAAAACTTACTGTTGGGGGTTTCCACTTGAATCCGGTCGGAGTGAGGGCAGAGTGACTGCTGGGTAAGTAGTAAAGATTTAAATTGTTTGCGCGGGCCCACAACAGCGAAGGGGAGTAATGTTTTTATAAAACCTACCGTTGGGTGTTTCCAGCTGAATGTGGTCGGAGTCAGGACAGGGTGACTGGGAGTAAGTAGTAAAGTTTAAATTGTTTGTGCGGGCCCATAACAGCTGATTGCTGTTATCGTGCGGGGCGCAGTGGTTGCTGAGTGAGTGCTTGCTGAGAAGGCGAGTACTTTTTTAAAAAACGTACTGTTGGGGGTTTCCAGCAGAATCCGGTCGGAGTGATGAGAGAGTGACTGCTGGGTATGTAGTAAATATATAAATTGTTTGCACGGGCCGAGGAGAGCTGATTGCTGTTATCGTGCGGGGCGCAATGGTTGCTGAGTGAGTGCTTGGTGAGAAGGGGAGTAAATGTTTAAAAAGCTGACTGCAGGGGGTTTCCAGCTGAATCCGGTCGGAGTGAGGACAGAGTGACTGCTGGGTAAGTAGTAAAGATTTAAATTGTTTGCGCGGGCCCATATCAGCTGACTGCTGTTATTGTGCGGCGCGCAGTTGTTGATGAGTGAGTGCTTGCTGAGAAGGGGAGAATTTTTAATTTTTTTTAATGTTTGGGGTTTCCAGCTGAATCAGGTGGGAGTGAGGACAGAGTGACTGGGGGTAAGAAGCAAAGATTTATATTGTTTGCGCGGGCCCATAACAGCGGATTGCTGTTATCGTGCGGGGCGCACTGGTTACTGAGTGAGTGCTTGCTGAGAATGGGAGACATTTAAAAAAAAACATACCGTTGGGGGTTTCCAGTGAATCCGGTCGGAGTGAGGACCGAGTGACTGCTGGGTAAGAAGTGAAGATTAAAATTGTTTGCGCGGACCCATACCTGCTGATTGCTGTTATCGTGCGGTGCACAGTCGTTGCTGAGTGAGTGCTTGCTGAGAAGGGGTGTACAATTTTAAAAAACTTACTGTTGGGGATTTCCTGCTGAATCCGGACGGAGTGAGAACAGAGTAACTGCTGCGTAAGAAGCAAAGATTCAAATTGCTTGCACGGGCCCATAACGGCTGATTGCTGTTATGTGCGCGGTGCAGTCATTGCTGGGCATGTGCTCGCTGAGAAGGCGAGAACGTTGTTTAAAAACTTGCTGTTAGGGGTTTCCACCTGAACAAAGAACAAACAAAGAACAAAGAAAAGTACAGCACAGGAACAGGCCCTTCGGCCCTCCAAGCCCGACCATGCTGCCCGACTAAACTACAATCTTCTACACTTCCTGGGTCTGTATCGCACTATTCCCATCCTATTCATCTATTTGGCAAGATGCCCCTTAAATGTCACTATCGTCCCTGCTTCCACCACCGCCTCTGGTAGCGAGTTCCAGGCACTGACTACCCTCTGTCTAAAAAAAACTTGCCTCTTACATCTACTCTAAACGTTGCCCAGAAGCCTCAGAACCGAGCAAAGGCCATTGTTCCTCTGACTGAGTGGGCGCCCAAAGCTAAGGAAAGGCTTTAGTAATAGTGGTAGTTTATTTTGTAGAGTTAATGCATGAATAGATTTGACTGTGTGTAAATAAATGAGCTTTGTTTTTGATCTCACTAACTGGTGTATCAAGTCATTGATCAGTATTCGGTTCTGAACCTCGTGGCGGTGTTGAAAGATACCTGGCGACTCTTGAGCAAACGTGATTAAATAGAGCCAAATTAACAACCAACCAAAAGTTAGCTACATTTACTGGCGACATCTCATGGGACTCGATTTAAAAGTGGCCTAACCACTCCGAGTGAACCCAAAATTTGAATTGAGAATCCAATTCGGAACAGAAAAACCACAAGCGTCAGAACAGTACTGATCAAGCCTCTGAGATTCGGGTGTGTTAATGCATGTGTACTAACAGGGATATAAGGCAAACCTGAGAGATTTTGTTGCGTAAAATTGTCGGGACTTTTGTAGGCTGGAAATTAGCGCAAGCCATACCCCTGTTTACATCACCGCTTTATCACCCCCTGTTCCAAATTCAGTCGAGAACCTAGTAGGGAGAATGGCAATGGAGGCAATGGAACGCCTTATGAATCCCCAGGAATTCGACGGTGCAGCGACCAGTAGAGAAGGGCAGTGTCCCGTTTAGGAAGAAGAGGTCAGAAAATATCTCAAAGGGAAAGGATGGCCCCTTTGGAGCGAATTCGGTGATAATGAAGAAACTGGGCCCGGGGGTATAGGACATACTTGGTGGGAGAACCTGTCAGACATCCACAAGAAGAGCTTGGGAAAAGCTCGCAAGCCGATGGCAATCGTATCCTGCTTTGCAAAATTGCGAGGCACAGAGGAGGTCGTTAGGACGCTCCTAGAGTGATAGAGGAGAGAGACAGAACCAGTGAGGTAGACGTGAGTGAGGTAGAGAAGGAGAATCGAGATCTGAGAGAGCACTTAGCAGTGAGAGTCAGAGAGGTGGATCATGCCAAGGGGGCACATCAGTCTTGTCTCGCGCATTTGAACAGTTTTCAGATGCAAGATGATAAGGCCGACCAGGACACGCAACGTGCGGTCTTGGTAAGACAAGAAACAGAACAGCAAGTTGAGAAATTGCAAAAACAGTGCAATGATTTAAAAGCAGCCCTACGAGCGCACCATACTTCCACAACGGTTCAAAGGCAGAGCTCAGTAGACCATGCAAAGTGCCAGAAGCAAATTGCAGAATTGCAATCTCTGCTGTCCGTGCAAAATGGCTTTCAGAGTACATTCGGACCACAATTAGATCAAGAAAACGGCCCCGATTGACAGGAACTGAACGAGACTGCGCATAGATACATACATGGGACATGTACGCAGGAAAAAAACCCAGAAAAGGAAAGCGCCCAAACCCCAACCGAACAGGCAGAACATACCCCCATGAATGCTGTGACCACACACCGTAGGGCCGCAGGAGAAGAAGAAGCAGACTTCCTTTACACAACCCCATTAACCGTGACCCAATGACGGGACGCGTGTGGAAAAATTGCACCTTTCCTACCCACATCAGCCCCCCCCCCCCCCAACTAATTCTTCGCGAAAGTCAAACAGCAGGCTACCATGTACGGCCTGGATGAGAAAGAGCATGTGAAGCTGACAGTTTAAGCCTCGACCCTTCAGTCGTGGCAGCGCTTCCCGACCCACAGAATGTAAGAGGAAGCACGCTCCAAGAGATGCACACAGCGATCCTTGATGCGATCGGCTATAAAAGAGGAGACCCCGTAGAAGGCCTAAATAAGTGTAGGCAAAAGAAGGCAGAGCATCCCACTGCGTTTGCCGGACGCTTGTGGAAACACTTCACAGCCGTTTTTGGAGAGTTAGCCCGCGCCCATTTGTCCCCAGATAATATGGCCAAATGGACTCGAATCCTAGTCTCTCACGCGACAAACACAGGACAGAAAACTTGCACAAATTATGACCCTCAGATGAGGCACACAATGAAAAGTGGGTTTTGAAAAGGTTGTCCTGCGCTTGGGCGCAGTCACTCCAAAGCAAATCCGCATTTATAAAACTCGATGAAGAGCAGGCAAACATGAATCCAGGTAATGCGCACCAGAACCCCACATTCGTAAACGAGGACAGGGACAGCCCACCCCAGCCCAAAGCTCAAGAATGTTACAATTGTAAACAGTTAGGACACTGCACGATCGTGTCAAGCACCCCATAATCAGCTCAGAAACCAACAGGTAGGCACCCTAAACAGGAATAGGGCAAAGCCGATCCATAGCGTTGGCGCCCGTTCAGAGAGTGCAGACATGAACGGCACCGACTGACAGTGTTCGGGCTCCCAAAGTTGGGTCTGTGACACCCTTTGGGCCAAGTCCGGTAGACCGGTAGTAGCAGGCAAAGTTCGGGGACACCCCATATAATTTCTTTCGGACACAGAGGGTCCCGCACCACACTCAATTCCTTCAGGATGTTTCAGCGAGACATGTGGCCCACAACAGACACCATCACACTCAGCTGTTTTACAGGCCATTTACATCAGGGCCACATCACAGCCCCTGTTGCAATACAAATAGGGAACATTACAACTAAGCACCCCGTAGTTTTGGTTTATCTGCCCCAAACAGCAGATCATATCGTTGGGATCGATTTCATGAGCTCCCATAGCTTGTCTTTTGATGCGGTAAACAAGTGTTTATCGAACATGGCAAACGCAGCACGAGCCCCGCCACGCTCACAGTAGGAGAGTATGTAAACAGCATTAGCTCAGTCGGAGACTTCTGGTTCAACCCTCTGGCCATTAGTGCAGACAACAAACAGGTTAGGGCAGTCCTGCAGGAACACAAAGCGGCATTTGCAGAGCACAAGCACGACTGTGGCAAATTGGCTGGCTTTGTGAACATTACAGGTCCCGACCCTATACCCTAGAAGCAATACCAATTCCCTCAGGAAGCAGAGGGAGAAATCTCCAAAGTAATAGAGTTTGTTGGATCAAGACGTACTCAGATCAGTAGCCTCCGCAAACAACACACCAATTTGGCCCGTCAGGAAACCGGATGGATGAAGGCCACTGACCATTGATTACCGGGAACTGAAAAAAGTACCCCCAGTAGCAGCCCCCAACGTAGCCACGAATCCCGAAACCATGCTCAAACAGGGACTCCAGTTATTTTTTTTTTCGGTGTTGGACATTAGTAACGGCTTTTGGTCCATTCCATTGGCTAAAGCGTGCCAGTACACATTCCAGGGACAACAGTACACGTGGAAATGCCTCCCACAAGGCTTCTACAACTCCCCCTCCATTTTACACTGGCAGCTGACAAATGGATTAGCAAAGTTTTCCCGCCCCGATTGTCTGCTCAATTATTCAGACGACTTGTTACAAGAGACAGACAAAAAGGGAGAGCACATTTCGCTTCTCGCCGAACTCCTAGCACTCTTAAAGGAAATTGGTTGTAAAGTCAACCACAAGAAGGCCCAGATTTCGAAATAGAAAGTGATTTACTTGTGAACAGTGATCACACATGATAATCGTGAGATTGAGCAAAAGAGAATTGACTCGATCGTCAAATTGCCCCTTCCCCACATTGTATCAGCCCTCCGGTCATTTGTAGGACTGGTTGGCTACAGCCAAAACCATATTGACGGTTTCACCACTAAAGCAGCACCCCGTTCCGAACTACTCAAGAAAAAGGCACCTTGGGATTGGCTACCACAGCATACGGATGCCGTGGATGCTTTAAAAAGAGACCTCAGCACAGCCATCGCAATGCAGGTCCCAGATCCACTTTCCCCGTATGCTATCGAAGAAGCCTGCACCGACCGAACCCTTTCGGCCGTGCTCCTTAAAGAATGCCACGACCAATTACCCCCCATAGCATGCGCCTCACGCGTGCTAGATCCCGGAGAGCAAGGATTTTCCGCCTGTGAAAGGCACCTGCTCGCAGTTTTTTGGGCAGTACAATACTTCGCCTACATTACAGCACTCTACGCTATCACCAACCTCACAGAGCACAGCCCAACACAGCTATTGTTAGACGACCGGCTTAAGGATGCCACAGTCAGCAAAATCAGCGCAGCCCATTGGACTCTTCTTTTACAGGGACGGGACATTACAGCAAGAAGAACCAAGATCCACACCTTCCTTACCGATAATTTGCACTATGCAGGAACCCCTCATGAGTGTCAGATCATAACCACAAAGCAGAACACAGGCCCATTTATTCCCAAAACACCTACCAGGCAACAGGTAGTACACCCCAGAGACCACAGCCCATAGACACGTGCGCACCCCTGAAGATTTATGTGGATGGCTCCTCCACAGTGTTAAATGGAAAGAGAATCACCGGTTGCGGTATTTACATATAGGATGTGCAGGGACTTGCCATAGATGAGATTGCATTAAAGTTGCCAGGACACTTAGGCTCGTAGGGAGCAGAGCTGGCAGCATTCGCTCATATTGTAGCCACCCCGACTCGTTCCCTACCCCAGCAGACACCTATTCAGACAGCTTGCATGGATGTAATAGTTTGACGAAATCCCTATCCCTGTGGGAAACGAGAGGATTTGTTTCCGCGGACAGTAAACCCCTACCCTCAACCCCATTACTCCGCCATATCTTAGAGACAGCGAAGGGTAGAAAATATGGAATAATTAATGTTGGCAGTCATCACCGTTCTTCCCCCCCTGGTAACATTAAAGCAGACGCCCGAGCGAAGGCAGGCTCCAGGCATGGTTATTTTTGGAACACCCCCACCCCACCCCCCAAAGCACCCCAGTACACGCAGTTCAGGTCTCTCAAACCAATATTCAGGATCTACCAAAGGCACAGAAAAAGGACGAGAAACTCAGGGAAATGTTAAAGTGTACCTTCCCAGCCCAGTATGATAAATACAAGAATGCAATAACCACACATGACGGTGAGATCTTAAAGGATGACATTTATATAGTTCCCAGCCAGGATAGGAACCAGATCATTTGTCAGCTCCATGACAATCATGGACACCAAGGTATTGAACCCACCCCAGCCCACCTCAAACCGCACTGCTGGTGGCCTGATTTAAAAGACGATGTTTATGCACTACATAGAGAATTACTTGATCTGTGCCCAGAACAATCTGGACAGAGAGGCCAAAAAGACTCAACTTAGTCATTCCCGTCCCGTTAATGGACCCTCGACAAATCTACAGATAGACTATATAGGACCCCCTACCCCCTTGCAGAAATGGTTATAAGTATGTGTTGGTGGTCATAGACACCTTCACAAAATGGGTGGAAGCATTACACGGATGATCCCACACGGATGATCCCAGGACTGGTAGGCCTAACATACGATGAACGTCTGAGGATCCTGGGATTATATTAATTGGAGTTTAGGAGGTTGAGGGGAGATCTCATCGAAACTTACAAGATAATGAATGGCTTAGATAGGGTGGATGTAGGGAAATTGTTTCCATTAGCAGGGGAGCCTAGGACCCGGGGGCACAGACTTAGAATAAAAGGGAGTCACTTTAGAACAGAGATGAGGAGAAATTTCTTCAGCCAGAGAGTGGTGGGTATGTGGAATTCATTGCCACAGAGGGCGGTGGAGGCCGGGACGTTGAGTGTCTTTAAGACCGAAGTTGATAAATTCTTCATTTCTCAAGGAATTAAGGGCTATGGAGAGAGAGCGGGTAAATGGAGTTGAAATCAGCCATGATTGAATGGTGGAGTGGACTCGATGGGCCGAATGGCCTTACTTCCACTCCTATGTCTTATGGTCTTATGGTCGTATTACAGATAACTAATACGGCCAAGACAACGGCTAAAATATTAACACACCACATCTTCACAAGATGTGGACTCCCCCGCAGTATAGAATCCGATCAAGGTTGCCATTTGACAGGACGTGTAATGAAAAACGTCCTCACGATTTTCGGCATTCGACAAAAGTTTCACATTGCATACCACCCCCTGTCAAGTGGTAGTGTAGAGAGGATGAATAGGACATTAAAAGCCACCCTCAGGAAAATGGTACAGCAGAATAACAGCACCTGGGATTCAGTTCTCCCATTTGCTTTCATGTTTATGAGGAACACGGTATCCACGTCCACAGGATACACCCCCCACACCATCATGACCGGATGTCCCATGAAAGACACTGAGTATTTATTAGGACTGGATTTGGCCAGCCCCACAGTTACAGCGCTCACGCGGTTCAACAATTGATACAGAACATAAAGGCGGCCCAACTCGCAGCTGCTGTGAGACTGGGAAGCAGGAAGAAACAGAGCAAGGCTTATTTCGACAAAACAGTACACGCCACTGAGTTTGCAGTAGGGCAGCAAGTGATGCTTTCCCTATACAACCCCAGTTCATTCCTTTCCCATACATTTTCTGGACCGTACTCCATTTCGGACAAAATTACATATCCCAATGGTAAGCCTGCGTGGTTTCACATACGTCTTCTGGCTCGCAGAATAACCACACACCACATCCTGCTCGCAGCAGCAGACGCGCACGCCCCGCCCACAGATGACGTTTTCCTACCCTCCCCCAACCAGTCCAGCCTGCCCTCAGACACGACTTCGACCCCACCCCCAGAGGCACGACTCCACCTCTCCCTTCCCTCAACCAGCAGCGACAGTGATAGCGATCATGATGACGATAGCCACAGCACACCACATTATAACTATACTCCTGTACCAGGCCCCACTCCACGCGAATCGAGCATGATTCCACTGACCCGTTCGAGATTACATATATTAAAGCCCCTGACCCAGACCCACCGCCCACCGATTGCGGATTGAAACCGAGTAGCTCCACCCTCGACACACGATTCTGGCACCGAGAAAATTAGTTCAGGCTCATCCGGAATGATGAGATAGACCCTAATTCGCCCCAAGCAGCTTTAGCACGGTTACTACAGTCAAGAGTTTGGCAGCCGGGAAAAGATTATGACATAGAGTCTGACTCGCACCAAACAAATCCCTTTGCGACCCTGTTCGCTATTGAGCAGTGAGGTGTCCAGATGATGGAGAAAAAGGAACCGATGGAGAGATACGGTGCCCTTTCAGATGGGACGTGCACCATGTTTGTTGTATGTTTGTTCGTTAGTGTTAATATTAAGTTTTGTTCGTAAACTGGAAAGTTTTTCACTGCCCCACGTCACCACTCCTTTGATGTCCAATGCCTGTTAGAGGAACATGTTTGTCCACAGACAACCGTTCAGAGTAACTAGTTTGTCGACAGACACTACTCATAACTACTCTCCTGATTCAATCACGAGAGGCTGCCCCCCCCCCCCCACGACGACAACATTCTTACCCGTTCTTGCCGGTTGCTCAGGCAGTGGAGAAACGGCACTGTTCCCCGCCCTGACTGAGGACCCCCCTCTGGTCAGCTGTGCTCGGGTAGAGCACAAACGGCATTGTTCACCGTCCTACCCGGGGATTCCGCCCATTTCTTACCCGCAGCGGCCCATACGCATCCCATTCTGGCACTTTCAGTTCCAAATTCTTTTGTTTGATTACGGTTGCTTGCGCATGCTATTTACATCCTAAAACACTAGGACAGCTGCGGGACAGCTCGCGCTATGTCAGCATTTTTCTCGAATGTCTTGTCAAAAATATTTGGTTTTTAAAAAATGAGGGAGTCACAGATGGTGACAAATTATAAAGGGAACTTGGCAACAAAGGAAAGACAGACAGGTATACAAGATCTTAAGCAATATAATAACAGATATTTTGCTTGTGTTCACAGAACTCCGGAACCTCAGGAACCCCAGAGGAAGACAATGAAGAGGACAGAAAGACGGAAAGATGAAGATGATCTCCATCTTGTTCACCTGGATATTAGCAGGATCCCTTCAGTTGCGCACGGACGCTACCCCACTGACCCCTACCACACAAGCCGTGAATGATTCACACCCCTGCAATACACAGAACCCCGAGATAGCTCGCCCTGCGACAGCTAACAATACCCCGACCTGGTGTGATAAGTTTATCACCTGGTACTCACTACCGTATGTAGTAGAAGCTCTGTTAGTACTCGCGATACTTTGCAGTGTCGTGCAGCCACTTAGAGTCAGGAAATGGCGAAAGAGAGCTTACCGCTTTCGCACCCCGGTATACAGGATCAGGTCCCCCATTTTCGGATTCCACCAAACCCCCGAACGCCTTGACATGAATTAAAGGGCATCAAGGTCTCTTTATGTATTCTGTGAAATAAAGAAAGGTAAACCTCTGCCTCTGACTGCCGAGCAAGAGAAATTTGTGCGCTGTTATTTCGTATATTTAAAATGATGTAGATTCTTTTTGTTTGTTTGAGTAAGGATAGTTTACTGAGGATAGTTAGCGGTTCCAGTGTTTTATTTTTCTGTAATGCATGCATTAATGTCATAGCGCCCCGTAGTGTTTTATAATAATGTATGTATTTAAAATGATTTCGGTAAAATTGTGTTTCATAGGATAGGGCAGAGTAGAGCCAGATTATGGGTGCCCCATTTGGCCAGAGGACGAAGATGATGCAGTAATGTGATCCTTCAGGCTTCGCGTTGAGGATCACAAGGAGGGCTTTTAGCCATCTGGGATGACCACGTCCCGGTAACAAAATGGAGACTTGCAAAGAATGCAGGGAAAATTGGACAATACCGAAAAAGCAAGCAGGTGCATTAGAGCTGTGGCTCTCAGTCAGGACCGGTACTGCAGAACCATATACATATTAATGAGCCATCCCCGGGAACAAAAGGCAACATTTCGGTAAACACTGCTAAGCCAGACGTCCCGGCGCCAGAGGTGACTAAAACAAAGCAAACCAATGGCCACCTAGAATACGCCCAGCAACCAGGGAACCCACCCCTCTATTGGAGGAAAATCGATAAGGGCAATTGGGAAACGGCCCAATTAATTGGGGCCAAGTTCAAGGCCCGCCCAAAAGCGTGTGAAGCCCTTTTTGGGTATAAAAAGGACTCCCCAAGAGTGGAACTCTCTCTTGGCCATGGCTCTCAGCGAGGAGACCCGCCAAAGCTACGCCAGACCAGGTAACTTCCAAGTCAACGCACGCTATGAGATAGATGATCCTATTTGCTACCCTGCAAACAGCTCGACGCAGCAGCCTCAGAACCGAGCAACGGCCATTGTTCATCTGACTGAGTGGGCATCCGAAGCTAAGTATGGGCTTGTCGTAATAGTGATAGTTCAGGTTGTAGAGATTTATGCACGAGTAGATTTGACTGTGTATAAATAAATGAGCATTGCTTTGGAACTTACTAACTGGTTTATCGAGTCCTAGATCAGTATTCGGTTTTGAACTTTGTGGCGGTATCGAAAGATACCTGGCGACTCTTGAGCAAATGTAATTAAACCGAGCCCAATTAAGAGTCAACAGCAAGTTAGCAACAAGAGCTAATTGTGGTTATCGTGCGGGGCACAGTGGTTGCTGAGTGAGTCTTTGCTGAGAAGGGGAGTAATTTTTTTTCAAAACTTACTTTTGCGGTTTCCAGCTGAATCTGGTCGGATGGAGGACAGCGTGACTGCTGGGTAAGTAGTAAATATTTAAGTTGTTTGGGCGGCCCATAACAGCTGATTGCTGTTATCGTGTGGGGCACAGTGGTTGCTGAGTGAGTGCTTGCTGAGAAGGGGAGTAATTTTTTTAAAAAATTACTGTCAGGTGTTTCCAGCTGAATCCGGTCGGAATGAGGGCAGAGTGACTGCTGGGTAAGTAGTAAAGATTTAAATTGGTTGCTTGGGCCCATAACAGCTGATTGCTGTTATCGTGGCGGGGCGCAATGGTTGCTGAGTGCGTGCTTGCTGAGAAGTGGAGTCAATTTTAAAAAAAAATACTTTTGGGGATTTCCAGCTGAATCCGGTCGGAGTGTGGAAAGAGTGACTGCTGGGTAAGTAGTAAAGATTTAAATTGGTTGCTTGGGCTCATAACAGCTGATTGCTGTTATCGTGCGCGGCGCAGTGGTTGCTGAGTGAGTGCTTGCTGAGAAGGGGAGTACATTTTTTAAAAAAACTTACGGTTGGTTGTTTCCAGCTGAATCCGGTCGGAGTGAGGACAGAGTGACTAGGGTTAAGTAGTACAGATTTAAATTGTTTGCGCGGCCCCATAACAGCTGATTGCTGTTATCGTGTGGGGCGCAGTGGTTGCTGAGTGAGTGCTTGCTGAGAAGGGGAGTAAATTTTCAAAAAATGTACTGTTGGTTGTTTCCAGCTGAATGAGGCCGGAGTGAGGACAGGGTACTGCGGGTAAGTAGTAAAGATTTAAAATGTTTGCGCGGGCCCATAACAGCTGATTGCTATTATCCTGCGGGGTGCAGTGGTTGCTGAGTGAGTGCTGGCTGCGAAGGGGATTATTTTTTTAAAAACGTACTGTTGGGGGTTTGCAGCTGAATCCAGTCTGAGTGTGGACAGAGTGACCGCTGGGTAAGTAGAAAAGATTTAAATGATTTGTGCGGGCCCATAACAGCTGATTGCTGTTATCGTGCGGGGCGCAGTGGTTGCTGATTAAGTGTTTTATTTGAACTTGTTTTTAAGGTGGCCGATTCCTACTCCCGAAACACTGCACTTGTAGTGTCCCCCACCCTTCCAGCTCCTCTAACCTAAGGAGTTGAGTGAATATCAGGCAAGCTCTCTTTCTTTTTCTTGTTTTTATCCGCAAGTTATAGAGGGGAGTGCAGGGAACGCAGTTCAATGTTTCACCTGCAGAATGTTTGAGGTGAGGGACGCCTTCTGTGTCCCTGCTGAATTCACCTGTGGGAAGTGCACCCATCTCCAGCTCCTCAGAAACCGCATTAGGGAGCTGGAGCTGGAGCTGGATGAACTTCGGATCATTCGGGAGGCAGAGGTGGTCATAGATAGAGGCTTCAGGGATGTAGTTACATAAAAGAATCAAGATGATGGGTGACGGTGAGAGGGGCCGGGAGGAAGCTGACAGTGCAGGGATCCTCTGTGGTCGTTCCCCTCATTAAAATGTATACCGCTTCAGATATAGTTGAGGCGGACAACCGACCAGGGGTAAGCCACGGCGTACAGATCTCCAGCACTGAGTCCGTCCCTGTGGCTCAGAAGGGAAGGAGGGAGAGCAGGAGAGCAATAGTCATTGGGGAATCGATAGTTAGAGGGCCAGATGGACGGTTCTGTGGCAACTAAATAGACTGACGGATGGTATGTTCCTCCCAGGTGCCAGGTTCCCTGACATCCCGGACCGTGTTTTCAGAATCCTTAAGGGGGAGGGGGAACAGTCACAAGTCGTGGTACGCATAGGTACCAACGACAAAGGTATGAGAAGGGACGGGAATTTAAAACAGGAATTTAGGGAGCTAGGGTGGAAGCTGAGAGCCAGGACAAACCATGTTGTTATCTCTGGTTTGTTGCCGGTGCCACGTGCTAGCGATATGAGGAACAGGGAGAGAGTGTGGATAAACAGATGGCTGCAGGGATAGTGTAGGTGGGAGGGTTTAATATTCGCGGATAACTGGAGTACTTTCTGCGGAAGGTGGGACCGGTACAGACAGGATGGGGTGCACCTGAACCAAAGGGGCACCAATATCCTGGGAGGGAAATTTGCTACGGCTCTTTGGGGGAAGCGGGGGGGGGGGGGGGTAAACTCATTTGTCAGGGGGATGGGAAAACGAGCTGCAGTCCAGAAGCCAGTGTTGAGAGTAGTGAGGTACTGAGAAAGGTATCAAAGTCGCAGGAGTGTACCAGAGACAGGAAAGTGGGTTGTAGTGTGTCTACTTCAATGCAAGGAATATCCGGAATAAGGTAGGTGAACTTGGAGCGTGAATTGGTACCTGGGACTATGATGTTGTCGGCATAACGGAGTCATGGTTAGAACTGGGACAGGAATGGTTGTTGGAAGTTTCGGGGAAGAGATGTTTCTGTCAGAGTTGGGAAGGTGGAAAAAGAGTTGGAGGAGTATTATTATTAATCAATAAAGTTTAACGGCTGCAGAAAGGAAGTTCATGAGGGATCTGCCGACTGGGGTAATATGGCCTGAAGTTAGAAATAGGAAAGGAGCGGTCACGTTGTTGGGAGTTTTCTATCGGCCCCCAAATAGTAATAGAGATGTGGAGGAAGAAATTACAAAACAGATTATGGATAGGCGTGGTGGTCTCAGGGTATCTGTCATGGGTGATTTTAACTTTCCAAATATTGATTGGAACCTCTATAAGTCGAACAGTACGGATGGGGCAAATTTTGTACAGTGTCTGCAGGATTGTCTCCTGACACAATATGTGGATAGGCCGATAGAGGTGGAGCCACATTGGATTTGGCACTGGGTAATGAAACGGGCCAAGTGTTAGATTTGTTTGTGGCAGAGTACTTTGGAGATAGTGACTGCAATTCGGTGTCTTTCCGTATTCCAATGGAGTGGAATAGGGTAATACGGCAGGGCAAGGTTTATACTTGGGGGAGGGGTAATTATGATGCGATTGGGCAAGAATTAGGGAAAAGAAGATGGGAACAGAAACTGTCAGGGAAAGGCACAAATGAAAAGTGGAGCTTGTTCAAGGAACAAAAATTGCGTGTCCTTGATAGGTATGTCCCTGACAGGCAGGGAGGAAATAGCCTTGTGAGGGAACAATGGTTCACAAAAGAGGTTGAATGTCTTTTCAAAAGAAACAAGGAAGCGTATGTATGGATGAGAAAACAAGGGTCAGTTGGGTCGCTTCAGGGTTACAAGGTAACCAGGAATGAGCTAATAAAAAAGGGCTTTGGTGAGCTAGAAGGGGGCATGAGAAGACCTTGGCGGGCCGGATCAAGGAAAACCCCAATGCGTTTTACTATTGTGTGAGAAATAAAAGAATGACAAGGGTGAGGTCGGGCCGGTCAAGGGCAGTAGTGGGAACTTATGCATGGCGTCAGAACAGATAGGAGAGGCGTTGAATGAATACTTTTCTTCAGTGTTCACTAAGGAGAGGGGCCATGGTTTTGAGGATGAGTGTGATACAGGAGGGTGGGCTAGAGGAGGTAGATGCTCTGAGGAAGGATTTATTACCAATTTTGAAGAACCTTAGCGTCGGCAAGTCCCTTGGGCCAGATGGGATATATCCTAGGATTCTTTGCGAGGCAAGCAATGAGATTGCAGAGCCTTTGGCTTTGATCTTTGGGTCCTCACTGTCCACGTGGATAGTGCCAGAGAACTGCAGAGTGGCGAATGTTGATCCTCTGTTAAAGAAAGGGAACAGGAATGCCCCTGGTAATTATAGGTAGGTTAGTCTAACTTCGGTTGTCGGTAAGTTTAAGGAAAACGTCCTGAAGGATAGGATTTATGACCATTTGGAAAGATGCAGCTTAATCCGGGACATTCAACACGGATTAGTGAAGGGTAAGTCTTGCCTCACAAATTTGATTGAATTCTTTGAGGAGGTAACTCCGTGTGTAATGAAGGTAGTGCAGTTCATGTCGGCAGCACGGTAGCATTGTGGATAGCGCAATTGCGTCACAGCTTCCGGGTCCCAGGTCCGATTTCGGCTTGGGTACTATCTGTGTGGAGTCTGCACATCTTCCCCGTGTGTGCGTGGGTTTCCTCCGGGTGCTCCGGTTTCCTCCCACAGTCCAAGGATGTGTAGGGTAGGTGGATTGGCCATGATAAATTGCCCTTAGTGCCCACAATTGCCCTTAGCCCTTAGTGTTGGGTGAGGTTACTGGGTTATGGGGATAGAATGGAGGTGTTGACCTTGGCTAGGGTGCTCTTTCCAACAGCCGGAGCAGACTCGATGGGCCGAATGGCCTCATTCTGCACGGTAAATTCTATGATAATCTATGATGCCGTATACATAGATTTTAGTAAGGCATTTGATAAGGTTCCCCGTGGTCGGCTCATGAAGAAAGTAAGGAGGTGTGGGATAGAGGGACATTTGGCCAATTGGATAAGTAACTGGCTATCACATAGAAGACAGAGGATGGTGGGGATGGAATATTTTAAGACTGGAGACCAGCTACCAGCGGTGTACCACAGGGATCAGTGCTGGGTCCTCTACTATTTGTGATTTTTATCAATGACTTGGAGTAGGGGCTGAAGGGTGGGTCAGTAAATTTTGGTCAGTAAACAATTTTGGTGTAGTGGATGAGGTGGAGGGCTGATTTAGGCTGCAAAGAGTCATTGATAGGATGCAGACCTGGGCCGAAAAATGGCAGATGGAGTTTACCCCTGATAAGTGTGAGATGATTCATTTTGGTAGGAAAAATTTGAATGTGGATTACAAGGTAAACGGCAGGATTCTGAGGAATGTGGAGGAACAGAGAGATTTTGGGGTTCACGTCCACAGATCTCTGAAGGGTGTCACTCAAGTGGATGGAGCCATGAAGAAGGCCAATGGTGTGTTAGCGTTTATTAACAGGGGGCTTGAGGTTAAGTGCCGTGGGGTTATGCTGCAACAGTACAGGACCACGGTGAGACCACATTTGGAGTAGTGTGTGCAGTTCTGGTCACCTCACTATGGGAAGGATGTGGAAGCATTGGAAAGGGTGCAAAGGAGATTTACCAGGATGTTGCCTGGTTTGGAGGATAGGTCTTATGAGGAAAGGTTCAGGGAGCTAGGGCTTTTCTCTTTGGAGCGGAGGAGGACGAGAGGCGACTTAATGGAGGTTTATAAGATGACGAGGGGGATAGATAGAGTGGACGTTCAGAGACTATTTCCTCGGGTGGATGTAGCTATTACAAGGAGGCATGACGATAAGATTCAGGGTGGGAGATACAGGAGGGTTGTGCGAGGTAGGTTCTGTACTCAGAGTGGTTAGGGTATGGAATGGACTGCCTGCTGTGATGGTGGAGTCGGACACGTCAGGATCTTTCAAGCGGTTATTGGATTGGCACATAGAGCACACCAGAATGACAGGGAGTGCGATAGCTTGACCTTGGTTTCGACAAGCCTCGGCACAACATCGAGGGCCGAAGGGCCTGTTCCGTGCTGTACTGTTCTATGTTCTATGTGTAATCAGGCAGGATCAATCAAATACTTCATATTAAAGGGTTTTACCTGCCTGACAGATCGTAACATGATACAATTTTGCTGTCGGTCAAATTGGGATGTGCGTGTCCTTAAATGGTGTCTTAAACTTTCAGAAATATGTGAAGACAGAGCTGGTTCATGGTGACTGCAGAGCTAGGTGAGAAGTATTCTGGTAAATTGAAATGTCGGACATTTGAGGCGATCTATTTCTTTTAATTTAGAGTGCCTTCTCCAATTAAGGGACAATTTAGCGTGGCCAATGTACCTAACCTGCACATCTCTTGTTGTGGGGGTGAAACCCACGCAAACCCCACACGGACAGGGGCCTGGGGCCGGGACTTGAACCCACGTTCCCAGCGCTGTAGTCCCAGTGTTACCCACTGCGCCACATGCCGCTCCCATGTTAGGCGATTTGATAATTCCCAACAAGATTATAATCCACTGATGAAGAAATCTTCTGCCTGAGGTAATCAAGATCAATGGCTGACGAAGGAAGTTCAACGTGTCATTAAAGTAAAATAGAAGTCTCATATGCTGTATAAGTTACATGTTGGCCAAATTATGGGAATACTTTCAGAAACCAAGAAATAAACACTGACCATGTAATAATAGCACTGGACGAATTGGAGTATGGAAGCAAACTAGCAAGCAATATACAATATTAGTCAAAAACGTTAGAATACTACTGTTATGACGATACGCAGTCTACAGGCACTGTGATAGATTAGACAAATAGATTAAATTATGGCAGGAGGTATACAGGATGTTAAAATATGAGATAGCCAACTTAGCCTGGAATAAATTCAATACAGAATACCATTTAAGTGCAAAAACTAGAGGTAGGTTCAAACAGAAATAATCCAGCTTTCATGTTCATGTGTCACCAAAAGTCACCTTGCAGATACAACAAGAACATTTAAAGATGAATGAATTATTAGCATGCCTTGCAAGTGGTGTGGTCCAGAAAGATTTTTAAAAACGTGCTCCTTTGCACCTACATAGCACATTTCTGGGCACTCTATGCAATATTATTCGACAAAGGAAGGAAGGACAGGCTTCCATTTGAAGCAGTGCAGAGCAGATTCAATCTGCTAATATTTTCCATGTTATCTTACGAGGCAAGTTAGAGCAGTTTGGGCAAATACACATTGGTATTCCGTAAAATAATGTTTCTGCAAATGAAGCATATAAGATTAAGACTGGACTTCATGACGACTGGCAGTGATGGCGCTCCACCTCATGGGAGGTGACACCAAGAGCTGTGAGCTGGTGGGAGGGGGGCAGGGGGGGTGAAGAGGGACAAGGCGGAGATGAGGAGCAGACGGTTTCTTGCACAAGTATTCGTGTGTGCACTTGATTTGGTTCATCGTGTTAAGGAAATAAAGTCTGCAATATGTCGCCGGTGCATCCATGGATTCGTTCGTTGCAAGAATGTGGTTACCATTGTGGAGAGTCTGCGTTAGGCTCTTGATGGGCGCCAGGGTAGAACAATGGTTAGCACTGATGCTTCGCAGGGACCAGGGTTCGATTCCCGGCTGGGGCTACTTTTTGTGTGGAGTCAGTTTTCTGTCTCCCGGGTGCTCCAGTTTTCTCACACATCCTGAAAGAATTACTTGTTTGGTGAATTGGACATTCTGACTTCTCCCTCACTGTGTCCGAACCGGCGCCGGAGTGTGGCGACGAGGGGATATTCAGATTGACTTCATTGCAATGTTAATGTAAGCCTCCTTGTGACTCTAATAAAGATTATTATTATTACAACGGCGAACGTTCGATTCTTACACTTTCCTTTACAGTCGAGCCTTTCTTTCAATTGCTTTATTTCTTTAAAAAACGAGGTAAGAAAATGAGGACACATACTTTATCTTTGACCCGAAGTCCTCATTTTATTACCTCGCTTTTTAAAGAAATAAATGTTATAACATGTAACATGTAAAATTGATATTTATATCCAATCATGTTACATTTTTGTTGAAATGTTTTACGTTCGTCTGCTATCTTGAGCTTTATCGCTATGAGACGAAGATCGATGGATCAAAGTGTGTAAAGAGGAAGGGCCACCAGAACAGAAAATGTGGAAACATATAAAATGCTCAAAAACATTAATGTTCGATTTTCAAACAATGAACAGTGCACACGACTTTATTGCGGCACAAAACATTACGTATGGAATGATTGTAATTAATGTGTACAATGTTTATGCATTTGCAATATTAGGATAATATGATGTTGTAGTAGCAAAATAATTGTAGGCAGTTGTGCAGTTCACAAATGCACACAAATATGTAACTGAAACAGTCGAAATATGTGCAGGTTAGGCTGATTTAATATGCTAAATTGCCCTTTGTGGCCAAAGGCTAGTTGGACTTCTGGGGGCCACAGAGATAGGGTGGAAAACTGGGCATCGGAAGTGTGCTCTTTCGGATGGTCAGTGCAGACTCTATTGGCTGAATGGCCGCTTTCTACACAGTTAGGATTCGCTGAAACGAGGTCCAAATTGAGTGCCTTTTTGTTCACCAAAAACAGTTATTTATTACATAACAATTTGCATTTCGGGGATTCAACAAATTTCATTCTGAACTGGATGCAGGTTGATATAAATCAAACGGTTTTTTTTTCAAGTATACCGTACCCACTGAATGGCACAATGTTTACGATAGTTCTGTAAGTTTGATACCCCTCCTTACTGTGCTGAAACAGTGTTTGATGAACAGGGATAAATACAATTGATCCAATAGTTTGCTTATCACTTCAGCCAGACCATACCATAAAATTCAAGCACAAAACTGAAAAGACCAATCAACAAGCTGGTTCTCATGCCCTCTCAGTTCCTCGAATTGTGGTCACATAGCGGCCATAAAGTTCCTGCCATGGCACAGAATAATTATTTTGGTTGGATGTGTTTGCGGCAAAACAGAAAACATGTTTTTCATTATGGTGCATGACGTGTAAACCATTGACAATCGTTCTTGTTTACCTAAGGTTTATTCAACCTCGTATTTAGCTGAACCGACAAAAACATTGTTAGCAGGGTAAGTGTCAGAATACGACTTTTGCAACTGACTGCTTGATCGGATTAATTGCTTCAAATCCAGAAATGTTTAGATGACACAAATATTGAAGGATATTGTGCAGCAAAATACTGGCAGAATAAAACAAGGGACAAAATATCCGAAATCAGTTCAACAGAAGTTTTGTCATTTGTTTCTTTCACTGACACCTAAATCTGGAACGTTTTCTCGCAGCTACATGTTATAACATTTAGTCTACAATTTCGACCACCAAATCGATGAAGTAATACATTGAACTTCATTTTCCGCGGCAAGCTAAATCTAACTGTGCTGAAAATTGTAAATGAACAAAAAAAATTTCATACATCTTAACTGCATACAGCATTTTAAATATTTCAAATTCCGCTAACCCTTTTCATCAAGACGTTTTTTCAAATTTTCTATTTCTGAAAATGAATTGATATATGTTTTAACTAGCCGTAACCGTACTAATATTTCCTGGTTTAATTATGTTTTTATTTTATGTTATTCGTTTATGTAATTGTTATAATTGTACATAGACATGCAAATTAGCTGCTTGTCTTTAACTGGCAATTACTTATGAAAGAGGCAGTGGTGACCTTTCGGAAGGAAAGAATAACCTGCAAGCCGCGAGCAAACAATTGAACTTTTAACATCAATCCGCTTGGCTGGATGCGACATTTAATTATCGTTACGAATTTGGATTCAAGTTGTTGGAGATAGTGTTGGTCAATATGCGCACTAACTGGCAGGGGAATGAATTTAACAACGCCGAGTAGGTAGCTGTCATTCCTGACAATTGAATTGAAAGATTGTTCAGAGCTCGTTTACAGTGATCCTGGTTCATTTGCCCCAGGTTCTGTTCATTATTTGACGTCAATTGAAGGAACTCAGAAGTCTTGAGAAACAGCTTGCTGTTTGGTCTTTGCAATTTTGTGCATGAATTTTATGGAATGGTGTGGCTCAATCTAGGACATGAACGCGAGAGGAGCGATGCAAGTCGTGATTTAGGCTGCAAAACAAATAGACCGTGTTTTAGTAACAGTCGTTAAAATCTGGCCATGTGCTTTAATTTTATCCACGGACGTGCAGTTTTCTCTATCGCATAACATTTCCAGGTAGTTTCCCTTCGCAGCACTGACGAAAGGTGGTATCTGAGAGAGAAACATTGGAAAGCACAGACAATTTTGAGTTATAAATTACGGCAAGCCAGAACGTTCCCCAGATTGAACTCGATTATTCGTTCTGAAAGAGAAAAACATCTTTCGTGTAGACGTAGAAATCTGGTTTTGTGGAAAGATAACATGCCTGAAATAACCCAATGGAAAATAGCTTACGCATATTTTTTTCGTGCAGCTTCGTTTCTGTAAGAGAAAGTGTTTCATTTGAACTTTGAAATATTCATAGATGTGCGTTAGGAACCATGGAATGTCCCCACGTGCACACAGGCAATACTTATGTTCAAACTTCGAACATGCGATCTGCTGAGATACATTGCCTGCGCCCCTCCGGGCATTCCTCCGAGATTGATTTTGTCGTTCGAGACTTGGGTTCAATACATTAAAGGACCCAGAATGTTTCACCTCTTTTCCTCGTGCCTTTTAGCATTGGGAACTTTGGAAAAGAGTGGCCCCTCATCAAACCTATGTCTGCCTTATACAAAACATAGTGCAGCATTTCTTGCAGAACGAACAAAATCCCTATCATACCAATTTAATAGCTACTTCCAGAAGCACGTTGTCAGCCATTTTCCCAAATAGCTCAAAGTGCCTTGATGCTTACATTTGGTTTACTGATCATGCACATATCTTTAACAAGGTATACAGCAATAAATACGACATTTAAGTGGAAAACGCATACGATTTTGAATTATGAATATACCTTTGACCTTTCATTCGCTGGCTGAAAGTTATTTTCGAGCGGCAACATATGCCTGGAGCAACATGATCCGGTTCTCCTGCACTCAACACCCCCGCCCACCGCCCCCTCGCCTTGTCCAATCTGCGTCAGGGAGCGCAGACAACTCAAGAGCTTCAGAATGAACGCGCAGGTAAATAGGTACGGAAGTCACAATCCGCCACTGATTGCTGCGCCCAGGAAGTTACAGCCGATATACAATATTGAATTACTATTCATGTAAGCATTTATTAAAGATACAATGCAAATTCGGTGTTAGAATTGACTGAATTCTGAGAAAATGTATTAATAATTCGAAATGCCACCTAGAAAGAACAGTTTGTGAATGTTAATGTGGGCATCGCCCAGAATCGTCCAGGCTTTTTTCATTGAATTATTCAAACTTGCTAGTTAAATATCTTGGAAGAGAAAAAAACAGCCTGAAGTATTTGACTCCTGATTGTCCAAAGTATAATTTAGAAAAAAAAAGGCCCTTGGATTTGTGCATGGCAGACAAAAATCTCTCTAATTTAATGTATCTAAAATTGGTATTTATAAGGCTTTAATTTATTTTTCGGACTTCGTTTCAGGTAAAGACGAGTTCAAATTAGCAACTAATATCGTCGCGGAAAATGTCTAACTAGAATAGTTCATAAGGCTTTACTTGGTACTTCAGGTCATCACATAAATTTCCGTAGCTTGCTTTTTATTTTAAAATCACTTAATGTTGAATTTGTGAACCAGCCAACATAGGAAATTGTTCTCTATTCTTACCTGCATTTTGGCCATGGTTACTCACCTTTTACTTTAATGTGTGCAAGAAAATCTGAAGATAATTGTTGAAAAATTGTCACTCAAGATCGATTTCTGAAATCGGTGGAAAACCGTTATGAAGATCAGAACCCATGACAGTACAAATTACCTGATTCCTTCTTCTTTAGTTCTGTTTCTGCATTTAAATATTAATTTTATTACTGTTAAATAATGAAGCGACGCACAAATCTCGAACCGATTTTCGCTGTTTGAAGCAACACATAGAACAATGGTTTTGGAAAAGCTAAATTGTTATTCAATATATTTGAACGTTTCTGGCAACCTGTGGCTGCACTAATGGAAAATATCATTTGCTCAGGAAGAATGAACGCATTAAGTGCCGCAACTTAGTGAATATTACTGTTACCTCGGAAACCTAGTTACGAAGTAACATGCTGAGGGGGGAACAAGGCATCCATGGCTGACGGGGGATGTGGAGGACAGCATAAAAGCTAAAAAAAAATACATAAGGTGTGACGAGGATTCGCGGGAAGCTAGAGGTTTGGGAAGACTTTAAAACGGAGCAAAGGACAACAGAAAAGCAATAGAGAGGGGAAGGTGAAGTATGAGTGAAAGCTAGCTGGATATAAAAACGAAGACAGGAAGATTTTTTTTCAATATATAAAAGGTAAGGGAGAGGCAAAGATAGACATTGAACCATTGGAAAATGTGGCTGGAGATGTAATAATAGGAAACAAAGAAATGGCATATGAACTGAATAGTTTCTTTGCATCAGTCTTCACGTTGAAACACATCAGTGGGATTCCGGAGCTCCAGGAGAAACAGGGCGCAGAGTTACGTGCAGTGACCATTACTCAGGAGAAGGTACTGGGGAAGTCTGATGGCGGATAAGTCACCTGCTGCGGATCGACTACATCCCAGGGTCCTAAATGAGATAGCAGAGGACATTATGGAGGAATTAGTGATGATCTTTCAGGAATCACTGGAGGCAGTAAGGGTCCCAGAGCATTGGAAAGTGGTCAGTGTAACACCACTGTTTAAGAAGGGAAGGAGGCAGATGACGGGAAATTACAGGCCGGTTTGCCTGACTTCGGTCATTGGTCAGATTTTAGAGTCTGTTATGAAACACGAGATCGTGGAGTACTTGGAAGTGCATGGTAAAATAGGACTGAGATAGCACGGCTTTGTCAAAGGGAGATCGTGTCTGTCAAGTCTGTTGGAGTTCTTTGATGAGGTAAAAAGTTAGACAAAGGAGAACCAGTGGGCGTGATGTATTTAGATTTCCAGAAGGCCTTTGACATGGTGCGGCACAGGAGACTTGAATAAGTTAAAAGCCCATGGTGTTGAGGGTAGGATCATGGAATGGATAGAGGATTGGCTGACTGGCAGAAGGCAGAGACAGAGGATAAAGGGGACTTTTTCCACATGGCAGCCTGTGACTGGTGGTGTGCTGGGACCACAATGTTTCACAATATACATAAATCATCTGAGAGAAGGTCCTAAAGGCGCGTTTGCTAAGTTTTCAGATGATACAAAGATCTGTAGAGAGACAGGTAGTATTGAAGAAGCAGGCGTGCTGCATAAGGATTTAGACAAGCTAGGTGAGTAGGTAAAGAAGTGGCAAATTAAATACAATGTAAAAGATATGAGATTATGCACTATGGAAGGACGAATTTAGACAGAGACTATTTTCTAAATGCGGAATGTCTGAGGAAATCAGAAGCTGGAAGAGACTTGGGAGTCCTTGTTCACGAATCTCTTAAGGTTAATTTGCAGTTTCAGTCGTCAGTTAAGAAGGTAAAGGCAATGTTAGCATTCATGTCAAGAAGGCTAAACTACCAGAGCAGGAATCTACTTTTGAGGCTCTCTAAGACTCTGGTCAGACCCCATTTGGAGTGCTGTGAGCAGTTTTGGGCCCCGTATCTAAGGAAGGATGTGCTGGCCTTGGAAAGGGTCTAGAGGAAGTTCACAAGAATGATCCCTGGAATAAAGAACTTGCCGTATGACGAACGGTTGAGGACTCTGGGTCTGTACTCATTGGAGTTGAGAAGGATGAAGGGGGATCTTATTCACGTACACAATACTGCGAGGCCTGGATAGGATGGACGTGGAGAGGGTGTTTCTATTTGTAGGAAAAACAAGAAGCAGAGGACACCATCTCAGACTAAAGGGATGATCCTTTAAAACGGAGATCAGGAGGAATATTTTCAAACAGAGGGTGGTGAATCTGTGGAGCTCTTTACCGCAGAAGGCTGTGGAGGCCAAATCACTGAGTGTCTTCAAGATAGAGGTAGATAGGTTCCTAATTAATAACGAGATCAGGAGTTATGGGGAGAAGGCAGGAGAATGGGGATGAGTAAACATCAGCCATGATTGAATGGCGGCGGAGACTCGATGGGCCCAGTGGCCTAATTCTGCTCCTATGTCTTATGGACTTATGGTTTTATGGTCCATTGCCATGCACGTGATTGTTTAATTCTATGGATAAGAAAGGCGTTGAACGAAATGTATCTTTGTTTTTTGTTTTACACAACCATTTAATAAGTTCAGTCCGACATCATTTTTATTTTACCTGCACCAATAGAAGCTTCTTTGGCTTGGTTTAATTCTGAAAAAGAAATCTGATTTTGAGCGAAAGTGGAAACTAAAATGAAGCACAGAATGGTTTCTTGATCCTTACTTTTACTTTTATGTGCTGTTTCTAAAAAGAAAAAGCAGAGAACTATGCAATCGCAAAAGATGCAGGACAACTTTCAAGGTATGGAGAAGATGGACGAGACTACGTTTTGTATAATTCCTCGCATTGCCTATTTTGTCTCCTTCATTTCTGAGATGTATTTTGGGTAACCCTAAATTGTTTAGGATATCAAATTCCATGACTGAATGGCCTCATGCATTGTCTATACTTCAAATTCAAGACATATTGAATCGCCTGCGTTTTATGAATCGTGTCAGAAAAAGAAATCCTCTGGATTGGGAGAAATAAAAGTTGGAATACAGCCAAAAGAGCATTAGAAACAATTGCAAAACGATGAAGGCATCGAGTTTGCCAAGACAATATCCTCCGGCCTGAACTGACATTGCCGGAGCAAACTAATTGACAGAATCACATTTGAAGCATATGTGTTCTACATGTTTATTTTCATGACGCCGATATCGTAATGGGGATCTGGTGGAGAATTCCTTTTTACGACCGCCTCGGGGGCGGCGCCTTTTATCGTATGCTCGGCCCCCACAAAAACGGCATTATCGGGAAGAATGCCACACGCCATTGGGGCGGCCTCAGGTCGTCACCTGAAGGCCCCCTCCCATGCTCCGCCCTGATGGGCCGAGTTCATGATAGAGCGAAGCACTTGGGCTCTCAGTTTTCTTCAACCTCGCGTGGCGGCTGCGGGCTGCGCCCAACGCCATAACAGGCGCTGGCCATGGGGACTTCGGTTAAGGCGAGGGGCTGTTGGGGCGTTGGTCTGGGGTTTCCAGGGGGGGCACTATCTGATAGATCCGTCCATGTGTCGCCAGCGCCATCTTGCATGGCGCGACCGCTGCAGGTCGTCTCTGTATGCATGTGGAGCCACAGAAACGGCACTTTTCCGGCCGTTTATGGCGCGGGAGCTGGGGGATTTACCTGGCGCTGCTGCTAGCCCATCACCCGTCCGGGACTTGGTGAACGTTTGGGGCTGGTTGTGGCTTTGTAAAATACTACTGCTCCCAGGCTGGCGTCGCCACTTAGTCACAAAAGTGGGGATTCGAACCCATATTTTCAAGTCACTGGGTGGGATTGTCCGTGTCCCAAGACCAATATCGGAATCGAGGATCAGGCGGATAATCCAATCAGGTGCTCAAATTGGTTCAACACTGGTGTTCTATTCTTCTCCCCCTCCAAACGGGTGTCATCACGGCAGGTGCCACATATCGTTGAAACGGCGTTGGCGCGTCATTGGAAGGCCCTCCCCGATGCACGGCACACAATGGGCGCAGTTCTCGATTGCGTGGATTACTGGTGGTCTCAGCGGTCGGGAACCCTGCGTGACCGCCTTGGACTGTGTCCAGCGCTTGCAGTCAGCCCGGAGCCATGCTATTGGCGGGCGCTTCCACGAGGGCTGGGGGAACGGGTGGGGGGGCTGGGGGAACAGGTGGGGGGGGGGGGGGTGCGCTGGTCACGGTGTTTCCAGGGGGTGTCCTGTGGAGCTGTATTTGGATGATCAAATCTGCGCACGGACGCTCGTGGAGGGAATTTTGCCCGGTACCAATGCTAGCCCCTCACCGGTCCCAAGATTGGTGAGTGTTTGCGTCGCTTGTACCGTTGTAAAACGCGACAGTTTACGCCGGCATCAGCACTTTGCAGCAAAATCAGAGAATCCTGCCCACTTCGGCTTGATTCTCCAGTGACCAAAATCGCATTCCGAGATCCGGCAGAGAATCTAGGTTTGCACCAAAATCTGGGGCGCTGCTGCTTTTACATTGCCCTACCCCCTCTAAAAAGCGTATTCGAAGGTTATGCGGCACGCCATCGGGATGACCTAAGGATGTCACTGAGACACTCCCCAATGCTCCACCCCCGATGGGCCGAGTTCCCGATGGCATGGATCAAATATCCTTTTTTTGGTGAACCGGCGTGGCGGCTGCGGAATGAGTTCAATGCGACCACAGTCGGGGGAGGGGGAGGCATTCCGCGGGCAGGGGAGGGGGGGGGGCGCTTTGTCCGGTACTGGGTGCACTGGTGGGAGGTGGTCCGGGGGTGGCGAGGTGGGTTACGGGGAAAGTATATGGCAGGCCGAGTCCACGAGGTATGGCGTAGCCGCTGCAGGCCACCTGCGTGCGCATGCACAGCCACGGACTCGGTAATCCTCCATCTGTATCCGTAGGTACATATTGGGGCTTTACGCTGCATGGCTGCTAGCCCCCCACCATACGGAGGATCGTGCAGCTTTTGCGCCATTTCATCTGGCTGAAAAGCCCCTGCTCCCACACCCGCATAGCACTTAGTCTTCAAGTTAGAGAATCCAGCCCCTTATGTCTGGCCATTTGCAAACATCATAAATGATGTGAAGTGACTCAAATAACTAAAATTAAAGTAGCCACTAACGTCAAGGTCGTTATGCACATTGTGTACAACTATCACAAACTCGGCCAAGTTTAAAAAGTGTAAGTATTTCATACCGGAAGTCACCAACATGGCTGCCCAGTTAGCATGTGATATTTTGGAATGCCATAGGCTTTGCTGAACAGACATAATTCGTTCAGCTAAACAGGGAAACACAAGTGTTTTATAAAATAAACGAGGCTATCGCTGCGCCATTTTCTTGAACTGAACCGGAGAACCATATCTCTACAATCACTTTCTCCGTTACATTTGCTATCCTGGACTTAATGCATGCAATTCATCTCAGATAATCGATCGGGGAGTGCTTTCGGAACTCTCTGCATCAACACATTTGCCATGAATGTTTGTTACATGTTGTACCCATTCGGGAGGCTCATGAATCGCTGGTGGGCAAACCAAGAACGATTCTTTGCACCTCTTGTTTCCCAGGCCGAACTAATTTCCAAGTTTAAAGTTTCTCTCAGATCAGCTCCAAATATATCCGACTTGTTAGTTGAGTAGTTTATTTTTTGCTGCTTAAACTCCTGCTGTAGGACGATCTGCTTTGGAACGATTATATCAGAGGCTAACGTGTTTATATGTACCCCAACTGACACTGGGTCATTGAGAATTTTGCAACAATCGTGTGAAATTATAATGAGGTGCTACTTCCCACAGATCATATCGTTAACACATGCTTTGCTGAATCTTGTTAGCAAAGATTCAGCACAATGGCATTCAGATAGTTAGAACAGGAAAACAATAAGAACAAAGAAAAGTACAGCCGAGAACAGGCCCTTCGGCCCTCCAAGTCTGCGCCCACCATTGTGCAGGTCTAAACTATAATCTTCTACTCTTCCGGGGTCCGTATCCCACGATTCCCATCCTATTCATGTATTTGTCAAGATGCCCCTTAAACATCACGATCATCCCTCCTTCCACCACCTCCTCCGGCAGCGAGTGCCAGGCACCCACTACCCTCTGTGTACAAAACCTGCCTCGCACATCTCAACTAAACCTTGCCCCTCGCACCTTAAACCTCTGCCGCCTAGTAATTGACCCCTCTACCCTGGGAAAATGTCTCTGACTGTCCACTCTGTCTATGCCCTCATAGTCCTGTAGACCTCTATCAGGTCGCCCCTCAACCGTCTTCGTTCCAGTGAGAACAAACCCAGTTTATTCAACCTCTCCTCATAGCTAATGCCCTCCATACAAGGCAACATCCTGGTAAATCTCTTCTGCACCCTCTCTAAAGCCCTCACATCCTTCTGGTAGTGTGGCGGTCAGAATTGAACACAATACTCCAAGTGTGGCCTAACTAAGGTTCTATTCAGCTGCAACATGACTTGCCATATTTTATACTCAATGACCCGGTCTATGAAGGCAAGCATGCCGTATGCCTTCTTGACTATCTTCTCCACCTGTGTTGCCCCTTTCAGTGACCTGTGGACCTGTACACCAAGATATCTCTGACTGTCAATACTCTTGAGGGTTCTATCTTTCACTGTATATTCCCTACATGTATTAGACCTTCCAAAATGCATCACCTCACATTTGTCCGAATTAAATTTTATCTGCCATCTCGCCACCCAAGTCTCCAAACGACCCAAATCCTGCTGTATCCTCTGGCAGTCCTCATCACGATCCGCAATTCCACCAACCTTTGTGTCACCCGCAAACTTACGAATCAGACCAGTTACATTTTCCTCCAAATCATTTATATATACTATGAACAGCAAAGGTCCCAGCTCTGATCACTGCAGAACAACACTAGTCAAAGCCCACCGATCAGAAAAGCACCCTTCATTGCTACTCTCTGCCTTCTATGACCTAGCCAGTTCTTTATCCATCTTGTCAGCTCACCTCTGATCCCATGTGACTTTACCTTTTGTGCCAGTCTGCCATGAGGGACACTGTGAAAGGCCTTACTGACGTCCATATAGGCAGCATCCATTGCCCTACCTGCATCAATGATCTTTGTAACCTCCTCCAAAAACTCTATCAAGGTGGTGAGACACGAACTCCTCTTCACAAAACCATGCTGCCTCTCGCTGATACGAGCCCTTGCTTCAAAATGGGAGTAGATCCTATCTCGAAGGATTCGCTCCAGTAATTACCCTACCACCTACGTGAGGCTCACCGGGCTGTAGTTCCCTGGATTATCCTTGCTACCCTTCTAAACCAAAGGAGCAACATTGCCTATTCTCCAGTCCACCGGGACATCACCTGAAGACAGTGAGGGTCCAAAGATTTATGTCAAGGCCTCAGCAATTTCGCTCTTGCCCCCTTCAGTATTCTGGGTGTAAATCCCATCAAGCCCAGGGGATATCCACCTTAATATTTTTCAAGATGCCCAACAACTCGTCTTTTTGGATCTCAATGTGACCCACGCTTTCTACACACCCTTCGCCAGACTCAACATCCACCAATTCATTCTCTTTGGTGAATACTGATGCAAACTATTCATTTAATACTGGGCCCATTTCCTCTGGCTCCACACATAGATTCCCTCCCCTGTCCTTCAGTGGGACAACCCTTTCCTTGGCTACCTTCTTGCTTTTTATGTCCGTGCAAAAAGCCTTGGGATTTTCCTTAAGCCTATTTGCCAGTGACTTTTCGTGACCCCTTTTAACTCTCCTGTCTCCATGCTTAAGTTCCTTCCTACTTTCGTTGTATTCCACATAGGTCTGTCCACAGCCTTCGAGCCCCGACACATGCCTCCTTTTGCTTTTTGACGAGGCCTACAATATTCGTCGTTATCGAAAGATCGCGAAATTTGCCATATTTATCCTTGTTCCTCACAGGAACATGCCGGTACTGAATTTATTTCAACTGACATTTGAAAGACTCCCGCTTGTCAGATGTTCATTTACCCTCAAATGTCCGCCCCCAATCTAAGTTCTTCAGTTCCCGCCTGATATTGTTATAATTAGCTTTCCCCCAAGTTAGCACATTCACCCGAGGACCACTCTTATCCTTGTCCACCAGCACTTTAAAACTTACTGAATTGTGGTCACTGTTGCCGAAATTCTCCCCTACTGGAGCTTCTACCCCCTGGCTGGGCTCATTCCCCAATACCAGGTCCAGTACATGCCCTTACCTCGTTGGACTAGCTACGTATTGTTTTAAGAAGCCCTCCTGGATGCTCCTTTCAAACTCTGCCCCATCGAAGCCCCAGCACTAAGTGAGTCCCAGTCAATATTGGGGAAGTTAAAGTCTCCCATCTCAACAACCCTGTTGCTTTTACTCCTTTCCAAAATCTGTCCACCTATCTGCTCCTTTATCTCCCGCTGGCTGTTGGGTGGTCTGTAGTAAACCCCGACATTGTGACTGTATACTTCTTATTGCTGATCTCTACATATATAGCCTCGCTGCCCTCTGAGGTGTCCTCCCGCAGTACAGCCGTGATATTCTCCCTAACCAGTAGCCAACTCCTGCACCCCTTTTATCTCCCCCTCTACCCCGCCTGAAACATCTAAATCCTGGAATGTTTAGCTACCAATCCTGTCCTTCCCTCAACCAGGTCTCCGTAATGGCAACAACATCATGAAAGCACCGGCAATTTTGAATCAATTATTAAGACAACAATGAAAGTTTCCCACTGTGAACTCGTGTATTATGTTTTGAAGAAAAAAAAATCAACGTTAGTATGGTCGCGGACGTTAGGTTTTGCAGAAGGAAAACATGCGTGAAATCACCCAATGGAAAATATCTTACGGATGTCTTTGTCATACAAGTTCGATTCTGGAAGAGAATATGTTTAAATTTGAACTTCAATGTTCATGGCATGTGCACGTCAGGAACCAGAGAATGTCCCCACGTGCGCTCAGGTGCAGAACGTATGTCCAAACATCAAACATCTGATGGGCTGAGATATATTGTCTGGACCTCACCTTGCGTTCTTCCGACATTGATTCTGCTGTCCCTTACTTGAGTTCAATACATTAAAGGATCCAGAATTCTCCATATCTTTCCCTCGTGCTTTAAATATTAGGAACTTGGAAATATGTGTTCCCTCGTTGAAACAATCAGAAATATATCTTATAAAAAACATTGTGAACCATTTTTCTCATAACGAGGAAAACCACCAATGCCAACATTAAAACGTACCTTGAGTTTTCGGTAATTCCCCAGAATGTCCCAGAAACTGCCCTGTTGCCGACATCTGTTTTCTTGATCAGGTACCGTCATTCACATATTGTACCGTATTTAATACGACATTCAAATAGAAACCGCACAATATTGTGCATTATGAATATATGATTGCTCTTTAATTCGGTGGCTGAAATTTCGTGAGGCGCATCTACTTATTTTTTAGCGGAATCCCAATCTGCGTGAATGGCAAAGGTTCAAGAAGGTGTTTCGAAGCGTATTGTAGTTTTGAAATAAATGCCTCGTTTTGGCTCCTCTGACATGGATGAACTGGCACAAGGTTATTGTTGTTGTTGCATTTACTTAGGAAATTTTCAAAATTGTTTCTATGATAAGTCTAATAATCTATTTAATTGATTTAAAGACAAGAGTTTTAAAAATTATTATCTGAAGAACACAAACATAATCATCTGTACAGAAATTAATTTGGAGGAATATTGAGTTTTTCTTACAACTTCCAAACAACAATAGTGATTTAAGGAGAAAAAAATAACCCAGTGTCATTTAAAAATTACATTTTAACAGCCCAGCAAGTTTGCCCCGAAGCAAAGCGTGATCCCTCATTGGGCACTCTTCTTGATTCCCAAATGTTCAATGTCAATCTACTTATGTCGAATAGTTTATTATCTGAATGTAATTTGCGATTCAGGTAGTAACAATTAACAACGAGTTAAAACAGATGTTTAAGGCATTGCAAACTGTTAAAATGCTTAGCGGTGATCTTCTCGAGCTCGATAACACAATGAAGTGCATAGATTAGATAGATAGTCAACATCTTTTCCCAAAGGAAATGGAGTCGAGAACTAGAGGGAATAGGTTTAAGGTGAGAGGTGAGAGATACAAAAGAGACCAGAGGGGAATTTCTTTCACACAGAGGGTTGTGAGCATCTGGAACGGGCAACCAGAGGCAATGGTAGAGGCGGGTACGTTTTGCTCCTGTAAAAAACAGTTAGACAGTTACTTGGGCAGGATGGGTAGAGAGGTACACGGGCCAAATGTGAGCAAGTGGTACGAGCTTAGTGATAGAAACTGGGCGTCGTGGGCAAGCTGGGCCGAAGGGCCTGTTTCTATGCTGTGAACATCTGTGACTCTATGCCTCTATCTGCCATGTTGCCGTCCAACGAACCACACCAACCTCATAATTATGTGTCCATAGTAAACCTAAAACGTATACTCTGTCTCTTCACTTAGGGACTTATGTAGACTGTAAACAACTGAGAGCGGACTTCTCATATCAGTTCAGATGCATGTGTTTGGCCTGCCAAATTGAAAGTGCCCCGTTTATCAGTGTTATCTATCTCCTGTCTCCTGTCCGTTAAGATCTTTATGGGGAAGAATTCGGAGCAATCTTTCTAGGGAAGGATTACTTTATTTTGGAATTTCACAGAAACTGCAAACTGGTTCTCAAAACGTATGTATAAAAATATCGAACACATGTTCTTTTTGTAAAACACACATCTATTATGTGTGATCGTACTTTGATTTTATGAGTTTGGTGATACTCGTCTCCAACTTTCTTCACTCAAACTTAGGCTAAATTGCCGATAGTGCATTGGTTTCCTTTCCTGCAAAATCGTGAAGAGCGACGTTTTAATTGTTAATTTCAAATCAGTGTTTGTTTTCTCTGTCTCATATGTTCGCAGTAAGAAGTCTTACAACACCGGGAAAAAGCCCAACAGGTTTAGAACATAGAACATAAAATAGACAGTGCAGAACGAGACCATTCGGCCCATCGAGTCTGCACCGACCCACTTAAGTCCTCACTTCCACCCTAGCTCCGTAACCCAATAACCCTTCCTAATCTTTTTTTTTACACGAAGGCCATATTATCATGGCTAATCCACCTAACCTGCACGTCTTTGGACTTTGGGAGGAAAGCGGAGCACCCCGAGGAAACCCGCGCAGATACGGGGAGAACGTGCAGACACCGCACAGACAGTGACCGTGCGGGGAATCGAACCTGGGACCCTGGCGCTGTGAAGCCACAGTTCTATCCACTTGTGCTACCATGCTGCAAAATTCCGTGTTTGTTTCAAATCACTAGCTTTCGGAGCACTCCTCCTTCCTCAGGTGAATGAAGAGGTATGTTCCAGAAACATATATACAGACAAAGTCAAAGATGCAAGACAATGCTTTGAATGCGAGCATTTGCAGTTAATTAAGTCTTTACAGATCCAGAGATAGGGGGAACCCAAGGTTAAAGAGGTGTGAACTGTCAGGACAGTTGGTAGAATTTCGCAAGCCTAGGCCACATGGTGGGGGATGAATGCAATGCGATATGAATCCAAGATCCTGGTTGAGGCCGTACTCATGTGTGTGGAATTTGACTATCAGTTTCTGCTCGGCAATTGTGCGTTGTTGCGCACCCTGAAGGCTGCCTTGGAGAACACTTACCCGGAGATCAGAGGCTCAATGCCCTTGACAGCTGAAGTATTCCCCGACTGGAAGGGAACATTCCTGCCTCGCGATTGTCGCGCATAATCCGTTCATCCGTTGTCACAGTGTCTGCATGGTCTCGCCAATGTGCCACCCTTCGGGACATCCTTTTCTGCAGCGTATGAGGTAGATAACAAAGAACAAAGAACAAAGAAATGTACAGCACAGGAACAGGCCCTTCGGTACTCTAACCCCGTGCCGACCATGCTGCCCGACTAAACTACAATCTTAAAGAACGTTGGCCGAGTCGCACGAGTATGTACCGCATACCTGGTGGTTGGTGTTCTCACGTGTAATAGTGGTACCCATGGCGATGATCTGGCACGTCTTGTAGAGATTACCATGGCAGGGTTATGTGGTATCGTGGTCGCTGTTCTGAAGGCTAGGTAGTTTGCTGCAAACGATGGTTTGTTTGAGGTTGTGCGGTTGTTTGAAGGGAAGTAGTGGTGGGGGGGGAGCGGGGGGATGTGGATGACCTTGGCAAGATCTTCATCTTCATCGATGACGTGTTGAAGGCTGTGAAGAAGATGACATCGTTTCTCCGCTCCGGGGAAGTACTGGACGATGAACGGTATTCTGCCGCTTGTGTCCCATGTTTGTCTTCTGAGGAGTTTGGTGCGGTTTATTGCTGTGGCGCATTGGAACAGTTGACCGATGAGTTGAGCACCCTATTCCGTTCGTACAAGGGCATTTTTCAGCGTCTGTAAACGTCTCTTACGCGCCACCTCCTGTGTATACGGAGAGCTTGTCCAAAGGGGATGGCTTCTTTAATGTGTTTCGAGTGGAATCTGGAGAAGTGGAGCATCATGAGGTTATCCGTGGGCTTGCGGTAAAGTGAAGTGCTGAGGTGACCGTCCTTGATGGAGATCAGTGTGTCCAAGTATGCAACCGATTTTGGAGAGTAGTCCATGGTGAGTCTGATGGTGGGATGGAACGTATTGATGTCATTGTGTAGTCGTTTCAGTGATTCTTCACCGTGGGTCCAAAGGAGAAAAATGTCATCGATGTATCTGGTGTATAACGTCGGTTGAAGATCCTGTGCGGTGAGGAGGTCTTGTTCAAACGTGCATGAAGATGTTGGCATATTGGGGTGCGAATATGGTCCCCATGGCTGTTCCATGCGTCTGGATGAAGAACTTGTTGTGGAAGGTGAAGACATTGTGATCCAGAATGAAGCGGATGAGTTGCAGGATTGTTTGTGGAGATTGGCAGTTGTCGGTGTTGAGAACTGAGGCTGTAGTAGCAATGCCGTTGTCATGGGGGATGCTCTTGTAAAGTGCCGAGCCGTACATTGTGACGAGAAATGTTCCTGGTTCCTGGAACTACAGCCGCTGTAAGATGCCCTTGTACGAACGGGATATGGCGCTCGACTCATCGATCGACAGTTCGAACGCACCACTGCAAAATACCGCACCAACTTCCTCTGAAGACAAACACCGGACACAACCGACAGAGGACCCTTCATCGTCCAGTACTTCCCGGGAGTGGAGAAACTACGACACCTTCTTCGCAGCCTTCAACACGTCATCGATGAAGATGAACATCTTCCCAATGTCATCCCCAAACTCCCAATACTTGCCTTTCAACAACCGTGCAACCTCAAAAACAACACAACCCTGCCATGGCAATCTCTGCAAGACGGACCAGATCATCGACAGGGGTACCAACATTACACGTGAGAACTCCACCCACCAGGTACACGATACATAATCGTGCGACTTGGCCAACGTTGTTTACCTCATACGCTGCAGGAAGGGATCTCCCGAAGCATGGTACATTGGCGAGACCATGCAGAAGCTGCGACAACGAATGAACGGACATAGCGCGACAATCGCCAGACAGGAATGTTCCCTTCCACTGGGGGAACACTTCAGCAGTCAAGGGCATTCAGCCTCTGATCTCAGGGCAATCGTTCCCCAAGGCGGTCTTTAGGATGCGCGGCAATGCAAAATCGCTGAGCAGAAACTTATAGCCAAGTTCCGCACACATGAGTACGGCCTCAAACGGGACATTGGATTCATGTTGCATTACATACATCCCCCACCATCTGGCCTGAGCTTACGAAATCCTACCAACTGTCCTGGCTTGAGACAGTTCACCCTTCTTAAACCTTGGGTTGCTCCTATCTCTCGATCTGGAAAGACTTAATTACGTGCAAACGCTCGCATTCAAAGCAATGTCTTGCATCTTTGACTTTGTCTAGTTGTATATTTATGGAACATACATCTTCATTCACCTCAGGAAGGAGCAGTGCTCTGCCAGCTTGAGATTTGAAACAAACCTGTTGGACTTTTACCTGGTGTTGTAAGACGTCTTACTGTGCTCACCCCAGTCCAACGCCGGCATCTCCACATCATGTGTTCGATCATTATTCAGCCCAAACCCACGACCACTACTATCTAGAAGGACAAGAACAGCAATTAATGGCCAATGAGGGTTATGAGATGCTGGGCCATCAGAAGGGCATTTCAGAGTGAACCACATTGCTGTAACTCTGCAGTCATATGGTGGACAGACAAGATAAGAGTCATCGGTTTCCATCCCGAAAGGGGTAAGATTTAAAAAAACTTCATTGATGACAAATATAGGCATTTTAGACTTTTAATTCCACAAATTTATTGATTTCAAATTTCACCATCTACGTTGTTGTGATTTGAATCCCGATCTCTGGATTACTGGCCCAGTGACAAAACCAATGCGCCACCACCATCCCTTATATATCGCCGTTCCATCACTGTCGCTGGGTGAAAATGCTGCAACACCCCCCAGACCGAAGTGTAGGTGCTCATAAGCTTTACAATGTCAGCATTAAAACTGACATCTCACCAGCAGCTCTAAAGGCCAACTAAAGATTGGCAATAAACTGTACCCGAGCTAGCGATGCCCACATCCCTTGAAAATTAATGATTTTTAAAATTCAGTCATTTTGCCTCTTTGTAATTTTAAGGGATGAGCACTTCACTGCTCTTTTATCTATTCTCTTGAATTAATTTCCATAAGGGGACGTTGACAATCATTTTGCACTTTTAACGAAAGGTTTGCAGGCCATATCTGTTTTTAAAGCATTCTCAAACATCAGGCTTATCACGTTTTAAAATCTTACAGCAGTCTTATCTTACGTAGTACGTCACATATTGATTCGAATTATTCTTATTGTGCATTTTAAAAAATTAAGTTGAATTTGTTGAACACTTTTTAAGTGTGTACTTTATTGTTTCTCCCAACTTAATCATTACCAGATATTTTAGAACATTTACCATTAAACCTTAGGTGGCCCTGCCAACATAACAATACAGTGATCTTTGTTTCAGTTACTGAGGCCCCACAAAGCTGCTTACTTAGACCCCTACTACACTCGCTGTACACACACGACTGCTGGCAAAATTTGTTTCCAACTCCATCTACAATTTTGCTGACGATAGTGCGCCGGATCTCGAATAACAATGAGTCAGAATACAGGAGGGAGATAGAGAACCAAGTGGAGGGCGCAAAAACAATCTATTCCCCAATGCCAGCTAAACTAAAGAGCTGGTCATTGACTTCAGCAAGCAAAGCACTGTACACACCCCTATCAGCATCAACGTGGCCGAGGTGGAGATGGTTAGCAGTTTCAAATTCCTAGGGGTACACATCTACAAAAATCTGCCCTGGACTACCCACGTAGACACTGCCACCGAGAAAGCACAACAGCGCCTATACTTCCTCAAGAATCGAATGATATTCGGCATGTCCACATTAACTCATACCACCTTTTACAGATGCACCAAAGAAAGCATCCTATCTGGCTTCTTCACAGCCTGGTATGGCAAATGTTCGGCTCATGAACGCACGAAACTTCAGAGAGTCGTGAACACAGCCCAGTTCATCACAGGAACCTGCCTCCCACCCACTGACACCATCTGCACCTCCCACTGCCTGGGGAAAGCGGGCAACATAATCAAAAGACCCCTGCAAGCCGGATTATTCACTCTGCCAACTTCCTCCTTCGGGTAGGATATCGAAAAATCTGAGAACACGCACGAACAGACTCAAACAGCTTCTTTCCAGATGTTACCAGACTCGGTAACGATCCTCTTCTGGACTGACCTCATTAACACTGCACCCCTCTGTACTTCACCCGATGCCGGTGTTATGTAAGTTACATTACCGTAACAGCCTCCCCGAACAGGCGCCGGAATGTGGCGACTAGGGGCTTTTCACATTAACTTCATTTGAAGTCTACTTGTGACAATAAGCGATTTTCATTTTTTTCATTTCATTGTGTACCTTGTGCTGTTCCATTGTGTATTTTATTTTATTTCCTTTTCTTTTCAGGTACTTAATGATCTGTTGAGCTGCTCCCAGCAAAACACTTTTTACTGCAACTCGGTACACGTGACAATAAGGAAAATCCAATCCAGTTGGTTTATTTGTTTTCATTTGTAGCACGTTCCTTTAAAAATTGCCATGGGGTTGAATAACGTTATCATTTCAAAAATCAAGCACATGTTTCCATTTTATTTATATTGATAGTTAGTCCACTTCATTGCATTGTATTATATATGGAATAGGTGTATCCAAAGTAGAAATAAAATATTATGGATACTGAGAAACTCAAATTAAAGGCGTGAGTGCAGATGTGCAGGTTGTGCAGGTTAGGTGCAGGTTAGATGCACTTTGCAGGTTAGGTAGTTTGGCGATGCTAAATTGCCTTTTCGTTCCAAAGGTTAAGTGGGGTTGCGGGGATGGGTGTAGGTGGGCTAAGCGCTCGGAGTTTCTTGTTGGCTCTATGGGCCTAATGGCTTTTTTCTGCTTCTCGGGATTCCATTACGTAACAGCGCTTTGGTGGAGTTAGAAATAAGTTTACGATTCTAAATCGAAAATGACTTTTCCCCAAAAAGAAGTAAAAGCGACATATGATGTGTCTTTTGTTACTCGAATGTGGGAATCGCGAGGAAGAACGCAGTGGATAGTAGATCTGGGGTCGAGATGACTCGTTATTCAATGAAAAACATTTCATTGAAGAAATTACAGAGGGAGAGTGATTACTTTGGCACAGAGACAAATACTTTCCCCAGATTATTTTGACTGGCAGCAGAATGAACATCTCTTTCCCAAAATTGAAGAATAATCATATGAAAGCACGTGACAAATCGAGTTCTAAATTGTAAATTACATCCTTTTCTGTGTAATTTTTGGACACACAACTGTGTTCATGAGACTGTAAAAACAGTGCATAACGAGAAGAAATGGACATGTTACTCGAGCTAATGTTGGTGTTCATTGGAACACTGCAACAGCTCGAACGTAAAGATATTTTGTACAGTTCAAAATGTTGCCACATATCTTCCGGAATTGCAACGTCTCAAAAACTCATTCCAGGTGAAGCAAATATTTGTTTCTTCTTATTTCATTTTATTGTACGGGACACTTTTCCGACAAAGCCGTTTCACCTACATTGCGGGGATTGGGCGACGGTTTTGAGTAGTGGTGCGGAAACAAGAGCACGACTTTTAAGCTGATGAGTATTATAATTTACCTCGTTCTCCCATAACTCCAGGAAATCCCGAGGAAAATCGCCTACATTTCGATTCGGCTCGTTACCAAATTCGGGACTCAACAGTGACTTATGTAACACCATGCCATAAAATCTGTCGTCCATTTTAATTAGCTTTCTTTGCCTCGTGCTGATTCAAATATAGCGTAACTTTATCTGATTCCAGAGTTTACGGTTTTGGAATGAAGTCATACAAAATTAATGTATGAAAACCTTTCTGAATTCCACAAATTTGGCAACTTAATAAATGTAACTGTCCATCCATGTGATTAAAAAACACTGCCCACCAACATCGTATCGTCGTTTTGACAACAAGTTTCAGCAATTTGTACTTCGTTTGTTGCCCAGCGGTGTAGGCTTACCAGCTAGAATTTGTAGGTGTAGAAGTTGCTTCGCGCACATTTCTGCTCCTTGCTCTTCTCTACAGAAAATTATATTCCAGATCTTCCGAACCAATGTAATTTAAGAATGCTATTGTATCTGTTCCGCCAAATCAGGACTCATCCGCCTCCTCTTCCAATATGTCTGCCGTTTTGAAATGTTGTGTCATGGGCCTACTCATTTTCTAACCCTCGATCACCATGTCATCATGACATTGTACTGTTGAGTAAATCGGAATACTTATCTCTCTGTGTATGCATTGTCTGTTACTTTGTGAGTAATTTTCTCAGCCAGGTATAGTTGGTAATTGTTATTTTGATTCATTGTTCATATCATGTGCAGTTACTAATGCAATACTACGGTTACATTTTTTGCCCTTCCTGTCTCACTCATTATCAAATCAATGAGCTTCAGTCTACCACTCTGCTTGGATATATCATTTTTCTTTCAGGGGAACAACTTACTTGGCCTCCTTTACTGAAAAGCTCTGCTGAAATTAGTCGCCAGGAAACAGATATCAGCATGTTTAAACTGAAGTTCATTCCGGAGGAACAGTTGCTTCTTTCAAAATTGTTCTTTCCCAAACATTCAAGAACAATTCTTTCACATCCTTATTGAAATTGAAACAGTGAGGAATTATTTCATGTTTATTTTTCGCCATTAGGAGATTGTGTCCGCCATCTTCCAGTCGTATCATGGTGGCACAGCAATTCGCATTGTTACCTCACAGCTCCAGGGACCAGGGTTCAATCCCTGTCTTGGGTAACTGTCTGTGTGGAGTTTGCACTTTCTCCCTGTGTTTGCTCCGTGGTGGTCCCTTTTCTTCTCATAATCCAAAGATGTACAGTGTAGGTGGACTTTCCATGTTAAAATTATACCTTAGTGCCCAGAGATGTACAGGTTAGGTGGTGTTACAGTGATGGGTCTAGATAGAGTGCTCCTTCAGATGTGCCAAATGGCCTCCTTCTGCACTGACGATATTCTACGATCATTGCATGGTGGAATTACGTGAGTAGATTTCACACACAATTGCTAACGATTATCGAAAAAGCTCTTCGATTTAACATCCAGAGCACTATCTTCTTTCCGACTTTCCTGACATACCAGCAATTGGACTCCCGATCAGTAACCTCAGCCAATGTTAGTGCAGCTGCTGCCGCATTTTTGTTTCGAGGGTGCAATATATGCCCAATTTCTCAGGCCTTGCAGCGTGCCACCGACAACGCCATGCCTTTTCTACCTTTTTACGAAATATATGTATCTTATTAGATAACTTGCGAATTAATTAGTGACAAAAAACATGCAAGCGTTTCCTACCTTGGAATCAAAGAATGAACACCTACGGGTCACTCGACGAAACCACCCCCCCCCCAAAAAAAAAAAGACATCTTAAAGAGCAGTGCACATTTGCCCGTCTGCATTACAATTGACCTTGAGTTAAATTGTAAATTTTGCAATTTGTCCACGAAGAACTCAATTCCATGATTATGCTGTGCATCCGACGCTTCAAAGTAGCAAACCTGTCCTTTTGCACAGTAAGCCTCACATCCACCTGACAACGTCTGAATAAGGTTAAAGTACGAGCAGCAAATACAGATTCAGTTAACCGCCTCCAACTTATTTAATGTTGATTTGACTAATTACATAATTACTCATAATCATTGCATCTCACTCACCCTGGAAAGATGGATACATTCCATCAGACACTTAACAATACGTACAACATTTTTGCAAAGTCAGACAGTAAGAAAGTATCTAATTCGTACATTGTTTATGATATTTGATTCTGGGAACAGTTTTTAAATTATCTGCTCAGGTTCTTAATCTGGACAATGACGAACGCGTAAATGCTGTTGGTGCGATTCAATTCACGGTTATGCCAATAATTCTGGAGGATCAGGCGTTCCAATATATTTTTATTAACACGGTAATGATCTGCCATAATGCAGTACTAACGTGGTATGGCACTTAGAAACCCACGCATGAACTCAATCCCCACCCACCACCACATAACACCACATAGGGAGACAGTCCGATTTACTTGATGTGGATTTTTGAATACGATTTCAGAGAGTCCATCCACATCTCAACAATTGAAAACGAAGGGGATATCTCGAGTGAAGAGTCTTATGTTCGACTGACCTATTTTCTGTTTGAGGAATTCCTGTAGTAACGTGCGGGCTGGGCTGGTTTACCACAGCCGACGACTGTCATTGTACGTTGTGCTCCAGTTGACTCCAGTCAATGGATAAACTTACCCGAATCTCCTTCAGTATTCTTAATGTCAATCTCAATCAAATTACTTCTCGATTTCAAGTATGGTTTATCGTAAGCTGAACGTGAACTCCTTTTCCGTGTTTAACAGCGGCTGCAATGGGGGCCTACAGTAGCCATAATAGTGTCTAAACGGAATACACTTAATTCGATTTGCCTTTTTAAAATCAATGTGACATCAAACGTTTTACACTGGTAACGTCTTCCAGTTGTCTATGTATTTCGACACTACTTCTTTGATCAAGGAGCTGTCATTCTCTCTTCAGTTTTTTTTTACCGCAGCTTTCGAACACATTTGATCTTCGCTTACCGGATTGCCCACTTAGAAATGGACCAGTTCCTCAGGTGAGATAGCCAGAATTTCCATCGCCTGATGACTTCAGACATGTGTTTATCTTGGTTAGTTATTTCGGGCTTTGCCCATAATTAGGAACTCAGAACATAATCTTATTATACCGGCCCTTTCCGTTGTGCGATATGTAAGGAAATGGCCAGCAGATCGTCAACGTCTGCTACATCGTCTACTTCCTATACTCCTACATCTTATTCTTCTACTTATGCGTATTCTTCGACTTCTTCTGCTTCGACTATTGTTACTTCATTTTCTACTTTTAATTCCTCTACTATTACATCGCCTCCTCCCCTAAATGATTCTTCTTCTGCTTCTAAATCTTCCTCTTCTCCTTCTGTTCTTTCTACTTCTTCTGCTTCTGAGCCGTCGTCCCTCCTACTCCTTCATGTCCTTTTTGTACTCCTGCTTCTTCTTCTTCTTCAGCTGCTTCATTTTCACATTTCTATTGGCGGCATCTGTGCATCTTTTCCATTTGATTTCTGTGCTTGCTATTTTATTTTCCGTGTTTGAGTATGAAAAATTCAGGCGGGAATCCTGCAGGGACTGACGTTCAGCATAAAAGGCCAGCATAACAGCAAACCCGACTTAGTTACCCTTGCATATATATATACTTCGGTTGTACCACTCGCAATAGGCACTTTTAGTGTCATAATACGTAATGTACAGTCGGTGGTGCAGGCCAGAAATATCTGAAGGAACAAAACCAGCGAGCTCCTGAATGTAATTTATTTAATAATAATGTATATGTTTATTTGTACTTTTTATTGATCCATTGATTCATTTATTGATTTGATTACCCATACGTTTATGCGTTAATGTAGGCAGCTATACGTGTATTCAGTTATGCACTTAGTTATTTGTTTAGTTGCGTATATATGTGTTTATGTATGAAGTGCGAAGAAACAGTATGTGTCTTAATGCATAGAAACACACAAAATATGAGCAGGAAGAGGCCATTGGGCCCATAAAGCCTACTCTGCCATTCGGCATGATTATGGCTGATTATCCAACTCAATAGACTAATTCTGCTCTCTCCCCTTAACCCTTGACCCCCATTCGCCTCTCGTGCCGTATAGCCACCTCTTGAATGTATTCAATGCCTTAGCCTCAACTACTTCCTGTGATACAGCATTCCACAGGGCTGTCTGGGTGAATAAATGTCTCCTCATCTCTGTCCTAAATGGTCTACCCCGAATCCTCAGACTGTGACCCCTGGTTCTGCTCAGAGCCACCACCGGGAACATCTTGGCTGCGTCCACCCTATCTAGACCTGATATAATTTTATAAGTCTCTATGAGATCCCCCCCTCGTTCATCTGAACTCCAGCGAAAACAATCGTAACCTAGTCAATCTCTTCACGTACGTCAGTCCCGCCTTTACCGGAATCAGCCTGTCAAATCTTCGCTGCACACCCTCGAAAGCAACTACGCCCTGCCTCAGAAAAGGGGACCAAAACTGCGCACAATATTCTAGGTGGGCTCACCAAGGCCCTGTATGATTGCAACAACGTATCCCTGCTCTTGTACTAGAAAACTCTCGCAATTAAAGCCAACACACCATTAATCTTCTTTGCCGGATGCTGCATCTGCATGGTTACCTTCACAACTGGTGTACAAGGACATCCAGGTCCTGCTGGACAGGCTATCTCCCAATTTACAGCCATTCCGGTCGTAATCTCCCTTCTTATTTTTGCTTCCTAAGTGAATGATCTTGCATTTACCCAAATAGTACTGCACCTGCCATTGACTTTCCCACTCACCCAACCTGTCCAGATCATGCCGATGGATCTCCCCATACTCATCACAGTTCACCCTCGAACCCAACTTGGTATCATCTGCAAACTTTGAGATGTAGATTTTGTTCCCTCGTCGAAATCATGAATATATACCATATATATTAAATAAAAAGCAGAATTTATAAAACTGCCGATGATACCAAAATTTTAAAAGTACAAAAATGATTGTTGATACCAATCGTCTGCAGCATGGATGGACATGAAAACTAAATGCGAAACTGAAAATGTATATTTGTGAAGTGAAGAATGTCAGCAGATCGGATAAGGAGTTACAATACTGCCTGAATGGCGCAGTTGAACACAGTGTATAGATGCACAATGACATGGGGAGTATTTGCTTCGATCTTTGAAGGAGGCAGGAAGAATTACTCAGCAATGCCCAAGCGATGGTTTGATTCTTCCATTCTGTACAACAGTAGCGAAATTATGCTAAATGATTGAAAGCCCAGTTCTCTCTGCAGCTGTACCATTGTATCCAGTTATGCTCGAACCATTTTAGGAGGAATGTAATGATCGCTGAGCGGCTGAAGAAGACATTGTTCGGGCTGTTTCAACGGATGGAGCATTATTCGTTCTTTCAGAAAATGTGGGCAATATTGACTCGGACAGCAAGCATTCATTGCCCATTTGCTATTGCCCTTGAAGGGGCATTTAGGATTTAACCACATTGTTTCGAGAGTGGAGGCAGATATAGGCCAGACAAGGTAGGGCTGTGGATTTCCTTCCATAAAGGACATTAGTGAACCAGAAGCTTTTATTTTTCCAGAGCGCAATCGTCACGTTCTCTTCATTAGACTTCTAATTCCAGATTTTTATTCAGCTCCACGTTCAGCTGCCTTGATCGGATCCCAACATTATTCTGGATCGCTGCAAGGCTCGGACCGTGCTGATGCCACTACACCACCGTCTCCCCACGGGTTGCACATGTCTTATTTTTAAAAACACGTGCTGTTCTCCTTGCAGCGAATGAGGCTGAGTGGAGATTCATAGAATTGTTGACGTTGATGAATAATTTTTGATCAGGTCGACATGCAAATTTCTTTCTTCCAACCGTTTCAAGAGCAGGTGCTGCGACGCATAGAGACTCCGTTATTACCAATGAATCACTGAATTCTTTACGTCCGAAAGGAGACTGTTGACCTTTATGACAGCAGCTGCTCTCAGACTGAGCATTGCACCTCGTACAATACCATGCCATCTCTCCATGGGCCATAATTTTACCTGCACTTCCTTTTCAGATCACTCTTTCATTAGATCTTGAATGGTTTAACCGACTCTCCACCACACGATTAAGCTGTGCATTTAAAATCAGGGTAATTTGCTGCGTAAAACATTTGTCCACATATCATCTTTGGTTAGTTTGCACTGGTTAAATGGCAGAAAATCTGTACCCTTTCTTTTTCGGTGCTTTCCTGAGTTGAAACAGCCTCTCCATATCGTCTTTATTCAGATCCCTCATCATTTTCGCTACCACTGTGAAATCTCCTATTAGCCTTCTTTCCTCGACGGAAAGCCAACCTAATTTGCAGGTTAACTGTTAAGCGAAGTTCCTTATCTCTGAAACATTACGAATTTTTTTCTTTACCATCCTTAATAATTCCATATCCTCACTAACGTTTTGCGCACATAATGCGACGTAATACTGTGCTCAAGGTCCTATCCTGTAGAATGGCAACATAACGTCATTAGATTTGTGTATGCCCGCATTGATAAATTCCACGAAACAGTTATGCTTTAATCATAACTCTCTCAATCTTCCCTTCAGCCTTCAATAATTTATCTGCAGATATATCCAAGTCCCGCTTCTCCGAGGACGACTTTCGTTGTACACTATATCTAATAGATTGTCTCAGCACCTTCTACCTGTGAGCACACTTTAGACTTCTTTGCATCGAGTGCTATTTGCTGCAGGTATACCCATAAGAGTAGTTTTCAAATCCTTTGTAGTTTTGCACTATTTCCTTATGGTTTACAATGCCTCCAATTTTTATGAGGAGTTAATTTTTTCACAACAAGTCGTCACGAGCTTGCACCCACTGCCGAGCAGGTGGAAAATTGGAAAACATGTACTATTATAAAAAGAGACGGATGGGTACTTCATAAATAAACTTGCATGGCGGTGGTAATTGTTTGGATGAATATACCTGATTTAGTTCATCATTGGTGTCCAATGTGGATAGGATGGACCGAAAGACGTCGGTCTGTGCGATCAGCAGTGATTATATAATCTGCAGTAAAAATTTATTGGAAGAACTGCTCCCTTCAAATTTTCGAAGATGTTGGGAATTGCTATTATATAAATAAAATTGATTCAGCTGCATCTGTGTATCAAAATATTTTGACAATTTTTTCAACTTTCTAGATAATAATTATTAAGTGGACTGATCCATAAAGCCAAATTACGCTACTGAGTGTTAGCATTGATTTTTTTATTATCAGATGTTCAAAGTGACATTTGTTGTCCTACCTGTATCTTTCACACGCTTCCTTAGCTTTTCTAATTCTGAACAAAAGAAAATATGAGAGTCGGCACAACGAAAGAGAGGCAAAGGGCATGGTATCAAAGATAGGAAGTTTGAAGTACAATAGTTCCCAATGCTCACAGAGAAAATCGACGGCATGGAGTTGGCGTTAGTCAGAAAAACCGACCTAAAAACAGAGCATCTTCTACAAAACGTAGTACAATGAGAAAACAGCAGGTGATGTTGCAGTGCATGACGTGGTTGAGTGATTGTCTAAAGAACCTGGTTCGACAGCCAAATTGGTTACATTATATGACCATTCAGACACGAATGAAAACAGACAGAAAGAATCAAGGAGCAGGCAAAATAAAACTCAGGCAGGAATAAGAGATTTCAGACAGGGTGCCGCCAACAAACCTGTACATGTACGAAGGTGAGCAATCTCACACTGCACTTCTCTTATTACGTGCCCTGCATGAACTTCATGGCGGGTCTTCCGCCTCTATCTACGGAGAAAATTCTGTCTCCAATAGCTAGAGGTAACTAAATGGCCGGAAGCTTCATGGCTCACCATGAGTAGCAGAAGTGCCGGAGGAACGCAAAGCCTCAAATATTAATGTGTAGTAGAAGGGAAGTAGGTCATTTTCGCCGCATTGGAGGAGGAGTTGGGGCGCGACTGGACGGGGATTCTAGGTGGATCCAAGTCAATGTGTGACTGACTTGAAGGGGAACCTGCAGGTCCTGGTGTTACAAGGAACCTGCTGCTCTTGCCCTTCTGGGTGGGAGTGGGAGCGGGTTTAGAATGAGCTGTCGAAGCAATCTTGGTGAGTTACTGTAGCGCAGCACACGGCTGCCACTGTTTGAATGTTGAAAGAAGGGGAAGAATGAAGCAGACTCATTTATCCTGGATGATGTCGAGCTTCATGAGTGTTGTTGGAGTTACAGACATCCAGGCAAGTTGGAAATATTCCATTACACTCCTGACAAACACTCGTCTTGTGGCAAAGCGTAAACAACAAACCGGGCTATAAAGCAAAGCCGAGCAGTATCTACGGTCGCAGATCACCCCGCCCCGATGAACTCAATGCATTCTGTGCTCGGTTCGATCACAAATCCATCTATCCACTGTCGGATGCCCCGGCAGCCCAAAACACAGCCATACCCACCGTCACAGATTGCGAAGTAAGACCAGCCGTCCTGAAAGTGAACCCTCGGAAGGTGACAGGTCCGAACGGATCCCTGGTCGTGCTTTCACAGACCAGCTGACAGATGTGTTCGCGGACATCTTTAACCTGCTCCAACTCCGCTCCGAAGTCCCCCCCTCCGCCAAGAAGACCAACATCATACCATACCAAAGAATAACCAGGCAACGTGCCGCAATGACCACCGTCCAGTGGCCCTGACACAAATCGTAATGAAGTGCTTCGAGACGTTGGTCATGAAGCGCATCACCTAACACTCCCAGGACGTCTAAATGCACTGAAAATTGCATCCCACCACAACCCATCGGTAGAAGACACCATCTCCCTGGCTCTACACGGATCCCTAGAGCATCTCGACAACATAGACACCGATTAATTGGCTACAGCTCCGCCATCAACGCCATAATCCCAGCCAAGCTGATAGCAAAGCACCAAAACCGAGGGCTTGGCTCCTCACTCTGTAACTGGTTCCTTGACTTTCTGACCCCAAAATCACAATCAGTACGTATAAACAACAACAGCACCTCCACAATCGTCCTCAATACCGGGGCCGCGGAAGGCTGCGTACTTAGACCCATACTATACTCCTTGATAACACACATGACAGCGTTGAAAATATTGGTTCCAACTCCACCTACAAGTATGCTGACGACACGACCATAGTGGGTCGGATCTCGAATAACGATACGGCAGATTACAGGAAGTCGAGAACCTAGTGGATTGGTGCAACGACAATAAACTATCCCTCAATGCCAGCAAAACTAAAGAGCTGGTCGTTGACTTCAGGACGCAAAGTACTGTACGCAGCTGTATGCATCAACAGGGCCGAGGTGTACATGGATAATAGCTTCAAATTCCTAGGGATGCACATCACCAAAAATATGTCCACCCACGTCGACGCTACCACCATGAAAGGACAACTGCGCCTATGTTTTCTCAGGAAACTAAGGAAATTCGGCATGTCCACACTGACCTTTACCAAATCATACCATCGCATGCATCCTACATATCTGCATCACAGCCTGTATGGCAACTGCTCAGCCGAAGACCACAGGAAACTTCAGAGAGTCGTGAACACAGCCCAGTCAATCACACGAACCTGCTTCCCATCCATTGACTCTGTGTACACCTCCCGCTGCCTGGTGAAAGCGAGCAGCATAATCAAAGATCCTTTCCAAACGGCTTACGAACTCTTCCAACTTCTTCCATCGGGCAGGAGATATAAAAGTCACGAACAGATTCAAAAACAGCTTATTCCACGTCTTCCACGTTTAGGAGACTCCTAAACGACCCTCTTATGGAATTACCTGATTGAACGGCTTCTCCAGATGTCTATGGGTTTACATTGTGGACCTTGTGTTACCCTATTAATTATTTTCTTCTTCTTTTATTTTCATTCGAATGTACTAGATGATCTGTTTGAGTTGATAGCAGAAAAAATACTTTTAACTGTACCTCGTTACACGTGACAGTAAAAAAATCCAACATGCCTTGTCGATGGTGGACAGGGTTTGTGTGGGGTGGGGGGGGGGGTCAGGAGGCGAGTTACTTACCGCAGGATTCGTAGCCTTTGGCCTGCCCTCGTCGCCACAGTATTATTAGTCTGGGTAGTCCAGTTCAGTTTGTGATCCATGGTAAGCCCCTGGGTGTTGATTGTGGAGGAGCCAGCATGGGTAATTCCGGTGAATATCAATGAGAGGTGGTTTGTTCCTCGCTTGTTGGAGATGGACATTACCAGGGACGTGTGCGACTCGGATGTGACTTGCCACTCATTAGCCCAAGCCTGGATATTGTTCAGGTCTTGCTGCAGTTGGACATGGGTGGCTTCATTAACTGAGGAGTCGCGAATGTTGCTGAACATTGTGCAGTCAACCACAAGCATTCCCACTTCTGACCTTATCATGGAAGTGAATAATTGGCGAAGCAGCTGTAGAAGTTTGCACCGAGGGCACTATCCTGAGGAACTGCTGCACTGATGTCCTGGAGATGAGATGATTGACCACCAACCACCATAACTATCTTCCTTTATGTCAAGTATGAATCCAACCAGTAGACAGTTTTCTCGTTGAGTCCCATTGACACCAATTTAGTCAGGGCTCCTTGATGCCATTCTACAGCAAATGCTGTATTCATGTGAAGGGCAGTCGCTCTCACTTCACTTATGGCTCATGGTGTTCACTATAGTTGAGTAATGTGATTGTTTAATGTTACAAATGTTATGAACGGAGATAAGTATTAATAGTTATGGTGGATCTGCTTCTACTGCATAACAAAAGATCTACTTATACCTGTCAGGTATATAAACTTGAAGATAACTTACGAAAATAATGATCTGTGGTCAGATGTACCAGGAGCTCAAGAGAAGACAGATCAGGCTTAAATTATCGCCGATTTCTTGTGAAAGCAACATTGACACCTTGCCTTGCAGGGCAGGTACCCAACTCAAGCAATATTTTCAGAAACGAAAAATAAGGAAAATGAACCCGTTCTTCGAAAGAAAGATAGTGCCCTGCCTATGCAGTGTGTTCCAAATAGGCTACATGGTGCAACAGAAGCAATTCGATCTTCAGTCCATTGAAATTGAATGTAGAATATTTCAGTCGGTTATGTAAGTTTGACAACCCTTCTTACTGTGCTTAAACCGTGTTTGGCGCACAGGGATAAATCCAATTGATCCAACGGTTTGAATATCATTCATTATCTCCCCAGTCACGTCGTCACATGGCGACCACTATTTTCCTGGCGCGCCATATAATAATTATTTTGTTTCCAAATGCTACCGGCAAAAAAAAAGTCACTTTTCATTCCGGTACAAGACATATAAAGCATTGACAATCGTCCATGTTTACCTAAGGTTTGTTCCACCTCGCATTCATCTGAAACGATAAATGTAGCATTAGTAGAGGAGGTATCAGACTACAATTTCCTCCCTGACTGCTTGATTGGATATGGTGCAGCAAAGTAATTGGCCGATAAAGCAAACAATAACATTTATGAAATGCATTTCAACAGTAGTTCTGACACTTGTTCCTTACACAAACCTAAACATAAACGAGGGTACATACGTATAACGTTTAGTCTTAAGTTTCCACCAGCAATCGATGAAGTAATACATTGAATTTTATTTTCCTCAGAAAACTAAATCTACCCGTGCTGAAAAACTGTAGTTGGACAAAAATAAATCAATGCATCATAATCGCATGCAGCATTGGCTCAATTCAAGTTCCACTGACCCTTTTCACCAAGACGTTTTTTCAAAGTTTCTATTTCTGAAAAATTACGGAAATATGTTTAAGTACCCATAACTTTACTGATATCGTTCTGGTTTCATTCTGTTTTTTTATAATTCGACGCTATTTTTTATGGTATTGTTATAGTTGTTGGTAGACATGCAAATTAGCTGTGTTGGCGTTCGATTCCCCGCTGGGTAACCATCTGTCTGGAGTCTGCACGTTCTCCCCGTGTCTGCGTGGGTTTCTGCCGGGTGCTCCGGTTTCCTCCCACAGTCCAAAGACTTGCAGGTTAGGTGGATTGGCCATGATAAGTTGCCCTTAGTGAACACAAAGTTTACGAGGGGTTATTGGGTTACGGGGATCGGGTTGAAGTGAGTGTTTAAGTGGGTCTGTGCAGACTCGATGGGCCGAATAGCCTACTTCTGCACTGTATCGTCTATGTTCTATGTCTGTAACTGGCAATTACATTTGAAAATGACAGTGGTGAACCGTCGGAAAGAAAGAGTAGCCGACATGTCAAAGCGTCCTGATGAAATGTTACTAAGATATTGACCGTGAATTTTCTTAGAGGAAAATAAACCTGAACACATTGCAGAATAAAGATAGATCAAGCAAATATATACGAATACATTCAAAACCAAATACTCAGTAGGGGTTGTTATTAACGGACCTGAAAGTGTCCCTGGCCACAAGGTGTGATGGGAAGTAACGATACTTTTATAAAATATACCTAACTGTTGGATATAATGCTCAGGAACAGAAGAAACATTCAGCAACAAATAGTGCCAAGGCACAGCAATATGAGCCGGCAAACTCGGCGCTCAGATGCAACTGCAAATATCATTCAGGCAATAGAAAGCGTAACTTTAACAAAGTGTAAAATAATTGAAATTTGAAAATCGAACTGCTACGTGAATTACGACCACTAATCATCATTACGAATTTGTATCAATTTGTGACGATAGTGTTGGTCAATATGAGCACGAACTGGCAGGTTAATGAAACTGAGGTCTGCCGAGTAAGAATCTGTCGGGAAATGTTACACTCCTGACGGTTGAATCAAAAGATGGGCCAGACCTCGTTTACAGTACTCCAGATTGGTTTGGCACAGATTCTGTTCATTATTTGACGTCAATTGGAGGAACGGAGAAGGCTTGGGATACAGCTTGCTGTCTGCTCTTCGTAATTTTGTGTTAAAAATAAAGGCAACTATTTCCTATTGGGCGTAGTTGAATCAATAGAGACTGGAGACAGAAGAACTTAAAGGAAGATTCCTTGTGTTTATGCACGTGCGTGTATGTGTGCCGCGGGAAGGGAGGGCAGGGGATGTACCCCGGTAATGGTGTGCGCGCAGGGGGTGGTTTGTGGCATGGTTCGGCTGAATCTATGATATGAACACAGGATGATCAATGCAAATAGTGATGTAGGCCGCAAGGAGAATAGAACGCTGGAAACTAACACTGACTAATATCTGGCCATGTGCTCTTACATTTAGCCATCAACGTGCAGTTTTCCACGAGAACGCTATTTTGCAAGGTAATATATCCGCGACAGCACTGAACTCAATGTGGTACCTAAGAGGAAAAGAATTGGAAAGCACCAGCAATTTTGAGTTAATAATTATGGCAACACAGAACGTTTTCCGCTGTGAACTCAATTATTAGTTTTTAAGGAAAAAAACATCGTTAGTATGGACGTGGACGTTATGTTTTGAGGACATGCAAATAACCCAATGAAAAATGTCTTACGCGTATCTTTTTCATATATGTTCGTTTCTGCAAGAGAATGTGTTTAAATTTGAACTTTCAATGTTCATGGTATGTACACTTTAGAAACCACAGAATGCCCCCACGTGCGCACAGGTGCAGTCCTTCTGCTCAAACCTTAAAGTTCCGGTGCGCTGAGACACATTGACTGAAGCCTCCTTAAATTGGTACGTCATTGATTCTGCCGTCCGATACTTGGTTTCAATACAATAAAGGAACCTGAGTTATTCATCACTTTACCTCGTGCTTTCAAGCATTGGGAACTTTGCAAATGTGTGTTTCCTCATTGAAATAATGGGAAATAACTCTGACTTATACAAAACATTGTGAAGCATTTCTCACGGAACGAGGAAACCCCATTAATACCAACCTCAATGAGCGCGTTTTCGGTAATTTGCCAGAATATCTCAGAAAGTGCCGTGTTACTTCCATATGGTTTCTTGATCAGCTGTGGTCATTCGCACGGTGTATCGTATTAAATACGACGTTTGAATAGAAACGGCGCACTATTCTGCATTCTGAGCATGTCTTTCATCTTTAATCGCTGCCTGAAATTTCCTGGGAAGAACTTATTAAATTTTGGTGGAACCGTAATCCATGTGGATGTTGTTTTCCTTGCTAGCTCCCCTTCCATCGATAAAGGAGGAAATGGTTATTGTTGTTCCTGCATTTTCTCAGGAAAATAGTTTCCATGAAAAGCCAGAATACTCCAAATTCAGGACATTACGAAAGATATTCCTTTAAATCTGAACAACACAAGCACAACAATTTGCATTGAATATTGAGTTTTTGGCTTATCTTCCCATCGACAATATTGTTTTTAGAAGAAAAGGAATAGCCCAATGTAATGTACGAATTACAATTTTAAGTGCCAAGCAAGCTGGCCCCAAAGTCAAATTAATTCCTTTCGGACGCTCCTCTTGATTCGCAAATGTTCAACGTAAATCTACTTATGTTGAACATGTAATTATCTGAATGTAATTTGAGTTTCGGTCAGTAACAGTGAATAATGAGCTAAAATAGAGGCTTATGGCGTCACAAAATAACAAAATAATATTTTTCATAAATAATTAAATGAGAAAAAATGATCAGTATAGGCCTTCGTAATGCTAGTTATTTCTGTAAAGGAATTAGAAAGAAAAATAAAGTAAAAAATATTCGAGGTTCACTCACATGACGAGTAAGGAAAGTGGATACGAAGTGGACACTTTTCTGCGATGTCACAAAAGACGCAAAGACTCAAGAAAATACTCGCTGCAGGGGTTCTATACTCGTGGGATACTGGCTTGTATGTAAAGGTCTCATGATGCCTGGAGTGTTAACATCAAAAACATCTCCATTTATGAACAGTGGTCAGGGAATGGGCGCGAGGCGGGGGGCGGGGGGGGGGGTGGAGGTGGAATTGGAATTAATCACCCCACGTGAACATGCGGTGCTGACCTTATTGAACTACTGTGGACCATGTTTGGAGGTACTATTTAAGCTTTCCTCAACATAATTTTCCGTAATTCTGATAGATAAGTAACAATGGAAAAGGGGTAAATAGTGCGGTTTACTATGGCATATAGTGTTTTTAACAGTTAGATTATTCTTTAACGTTGTTCGAGGATGTAGGAGTCGTTGAACTGAAAAATAAACTTGGACGAATTTTGGCGTGCCGTCTTTGTTCATAGAATCTACAGTACAGGAGGAGGCCATCACGCCCATGGAATCTGCAACAGGCCTTGGAAAGAGCATCCCACTTTAGCCCACGCCTGCACCCTATCCTGAAAACTCAGTAACCTCACCCAACCTTTTGGGACACAAAGGGGCAATAACATAGCGAATGCAACTAATCTGCACGTCTTTGGACAGTGGGTGGAAACCAGAGCATCCGGAGGAAACCCCTGCATACATGGGGAAGAACTGCAAACTGCACACAGACAGTCACCCGAGGCAGGAATTGAACCTGGGGCCCTGAGGTTGTGAGGCTGCAGTGCTAACCACTGTGCCACCATGCTGCCCTATTTGTTGGGACGTACTGATCGCTCAAAGTGGTGGTTGGAGGAAGTTGATACTTCAGTTGTTGAAATGGAGTGCCGCCCAACCCTTTCAATTACAATCACAACACATTATTGTTGCAGCACGGTAGCATAGTGGTTAGCACAAATGCTTCACAGCTCCAGGGTCCCAGGTTCGATTCCGGCTTGGGTCACTGTCTGTGCGGAGTCTGCACATCCTCCCCGTGTGTGCGTGGGTTTCCTCCGGGTTCTCTGGTTTCCTCCCACAGTCCAAAGATGTGCGGGTTAGGTGGATTGGCCATGCTAAACTGCCCATAGTGTCCAAAATTGCCCTTAGTGTAGGGTGGGGTTACTGGGTTATGGGGATAGGGTGGAGGTTATGGGGATAGGGTGCTCTTTCCAAGAGCCGGTGCAGACTCGATGGGCCGAATGGCCTCCTTCTGCACTGTAAATTCTGTAAAAAAAAAATCTGTAAAAAACATGAACAAGTGTGAATTATGCGATTGCTAACGCCTTCTCTTTTAATCATTACCATCATGACTTATCTCGGTTGTAAATATGTTCCCACCGCACCCCATAATACTTATTTCCACGAGAGATCAAATCAATCTTTCTCAGCCTTGAATTCAACAACGCAACATTGAGAGCCCTCTCGGGCTGACCTTTCCGATTATACACAATGCTGTTACTAACGGAATAGCTCCTGCTATGACAGGCAGAGCTTATAATCCATTTGCACTGAGACTGTACACTCCAGATTTCAAGGCCGATGACAGGGATAAATGTCGCTCACTGCCCATTCCCAAAGCTCATTTAAAAACTTTGATTTCAATCAGATCTCCTTTCATTTCTTCTGAACTCCAGAGCTCACAGGACAAACGTCTTAATATTCAATGAAAGCACAGTGCTCTCTTTTCGCAGAAGTTTCCAATGTATCTTAGCCATACGGGGCATATAACGTGAGTATATGCCAGTTCAAATAGCATGAAGAAAACTGTACTGTGCTCCAGGTGCCGTCTGTTCTGACCCGTAAATTATTGCAAGAATGACTGAAATTGTTTTTAAAATCATTTTTTATTATCCAAGTGAATACATTGTACCACATTGTGCCTCGTCTGACATCTTGCCATCTAATCTCGCAAGTCTCACAGTTATGTGTCCACGAACTGAAAATGTTGACTCTAGCTCTTCCTTTACTGACTTTTATGGATTGTAAACTACAGAGAGACGATTTTTCATATCAGCTCAAATGCGTATGGTTCGCCTAACAACTTGAAATGCCCCTTTTATCCAGGTCATCTGTCGCCTCTGTCCTGTCCATTAAAACATCTTCTGCCGCCTTCCACATACCAGCACTTCCATGATGGTCTTCCAATTATTTTTGGTAGCAACCTTTTGAGGGCAGGATTTTATTTATATTTTTATCCCTTGAATACTAAATTCACTGCAATCTGTTTAACAACATAGGTTCTCAACGATCTGTATAAAAATGTCAAGCACATGTTCTTTTTGGTAAAATCACGTCTGTTATCTGTTAACGTACTTTGATTTCATGAGTTCGATGCTGCTAGTCTCTAACGTTGTTCTGTCAAATTTAGGTTAATTTGTAGATAGTTCATTGGTTTCCTTTCCTGCCAAACCTTAAAGAGTGAGGTTTACTTGTTAATTTCAAATCTTTATTTACTTTCTCGATCTCATGTTTTAGGTCATTATTCATCTTAAACACATGACTACTTCTATCTCGAAAGGCTAGATGTTTCCGCCTGTATGAGATTTCACGGGGATCGGTTCTTTGCTCTTTCGTCTATTCTCTTGAATTAATTTGCGGAAGACAATACGCACACGCATTTTGCACTTTTTGCAGATGTTTTGCTGGCATGATCTGTTTTTAAAGCATTTATAAACATCAGGCTTACCAGATTGTAAAATCCTATAGCAACCTTAATAACGTAGGCCGTTACGAATATGGATTCTTATTGTTGTTATTATGCATTGTTTTACTTAAGTTGAATTTGCTGAACACTATTTAAGTGTGTATATAATTGTTTCTCCCTGCTTAATCATTACCACAATTTTTAGAATATTGACCAATAAACCTGAGGCAGCCCTTCCATCATACCTAAGTAGTGATGTTTGTTTAAGTTTGTTTGTGTGTTTTCAGTTGGAGCACATTGTTTTCAAACTTGTCAAGGAGTTCAATTACGTCACCATCACTATCTGCCAGCACATGTTTCCTTTATACTTGCATTAATAGTTATTCCAACCTCACTGCACTGCAGTAAACGTGGCATAGTTGTATCCTAAGGTGGAAACAAAGTGTTACGGATGATGAGAAACTGAAATTCAAACCATGAGTGCAGATGTGCAGGTCAGGTGTAGGTTAATACTAATAATAATAATAATAACCTTCTACTGTCACAAGTATGATGTTACTGTGAAAAGCCCAAAGATTTGATGCAAATTTCCTAGTTAGGCGGATTGGACATGCCAAATTCTCCCTTAGATTCCAAAGGTTACCTGTGGTTGCGAAACTGGGGCTAGGTGGGATGCTCCGTGGGAGGTTCAAATCCACGCTCAACGGGCCGAATGGATTTCTTCTACTTCTAGGGATTCTATGAAGTAAACGACGCTTTTGTGGAGATAAAAAGAAGTTTATAATTCTAATTGAATATGACTCTTGGTATTGAAATGTGGGAAGTGGGAGGAAGAATACAGGGAACGTTTAGCGATAGGGTCCAGTTGGCAAGGTATTACATGAAAAATAATAAGTAATTTGGGCAGCACGGTAGCATAGTGGTTAACACAATTGCTTCACAGCTCCAGGGTCCCAGGTTCGTTTCCCGGCTTGGGTCACTGTCTGTGCGGAGTCTGCACGTTCTCCCCGTGTTTGCGTGGGTTTCCTCCGGGTGCTCCGGTTTCCTCCCACAGTCCAAAGATGTGCAGGTTAGGTGGATTGGCTATGCTAAATTGCCCTTAGTGTCCAAAATTGTCCTTAGTATTGGGTGGGGTTACGAGGTTATGGGATTATGGGGATAGGGCGGAGTTGTGGGCTTGGATAGGGTGCTCTTTCCAAGAGCCGGTGCAGACTCGATGGGCCAAATGGCCTCCTTCTGCACTGTAACTTCTATGATACTTTCTATGATAATTTATCAAATGACAAAGTGACAGTTAAGAATTTGGCACAGAGATAAATAATTTCCCCAGATTAGCGTGACTGTCAGCAGAATGAATATCTGTCTCCAAAAATACATCTGAAAAATCAGGTAAGCTCATAATAAAGTGAGTTCAAAATTGTAAATGACATTTTTTTCTGCGTAATTGTTGAACAAACTTTTCTGTTCCTGAGACTAAAAAGAGTGCAAAACAAGAAGGGGGCTTTTTCCTCGAGCTTATGTTGAAATTCACAGGAACACTCAACAGGCAGAGCTTAAAGATGTTTATGAAGAGCTCAAGGTGATGAATAAAAATGTCAACTAAGCAGAAACTTTGGGTGATGTCATGTTCTGAATGTTGGTGTTCCAGAAAGAAGAAACATGTTCTACCCTCGGTCTACCCAATGTAGTGAGGCAACACGGTGAGGTCCGAGTATGATATACCAAATAAAAAGAGTTGAATAAATTTCAAAATCAGTTGCACGTTATGTTTGCAGCGCATGGCGGTGTGGAGTTTTGAGGTAAATGAGCTGGAGGAGAACTCATGACATCGCATGCAAAGGTTAATGTAGGAATTCTAAGAATTGACTGCGACAATTCAGAATACGCACAGTATGTCTGTCAGAGAATAATTGATTTTCACCTCTCATGCCATGTCCATTTCCCAGGCGCGTCCCCGTAAAATCGCTGGACATGCAACACCTGCCCCTGAGCCAGGTCTCATCCGGAATGACAAAGTCTCGGAACCTCATTCCACGTGAAGCGAACATTTGTTTCTACTTGCTTCAAGTTATTATATTTTTTTCCGACAATGCCGTCTCACCTACATTTCGGGGATTAAACACAGATTGTTCAACGGTTGTGAAGAGTGATGCACACGCATGAGCCCGAATCTTTAGCCGATGGATACTATAATTCATCTCGTTGTTTACATGAGTATATTTCTGCCCTCGTCCTGCTCCAGCATTGTCCTGGAACTCCACACACGCTCGTGGAACAGCGCCTTCATTTCAATTAGGCTTGTTACCCCCTTCGGCACTCCACAATATTATTTCATGCCACACAAATCCGTCGACCATTTTAATTCGGATTCTTGGCCACGGGCGGGTCTAAAAAAAGCTTCACATTAGCTGATTCTCACATTTACTGTTTTAGAATACAGTTATACAAGCATAATCTATGAAAACCCTAAATTTTACAAATGTGTCAACTTTACCAATTTCCATTGAAGGAATAAAGCGCCGCCCACCAAACTCACATTACCGTTCTGACAACAAGCTTCAGCAATTTAGGACTTAATGTTCGATCCAACGCTGTAGGTTTATCAGCTACTAATTTTATCTTTAACATCTACTTCACCCGCATTTACAATCTATTCCTGATCATCTGAAGACAGATCATGTAAAATCGGTACTTTATGCTTTCCGCCATATCAGGACTGATCCGCCTCCTCGTCCAATATATATTACCTTTTGATAAGTTGTGTATATGGGCATATCAATTTCCTAACCCGCGATTGCCATCTGATCATGATACTGTACTGGTGATTAAATCAGAATATTTATCTCTATGTGCATCCATTCTTCTTTACTCTAACTGTGAGTCATTTTCACAGCCATGTCAAGAGTTGCTGATTGTTTCTGTTAGATTCCTTACTCACATCGCGAGCATTTACTTATGCCCTATTACTGTTACTGTTTCTGCCCTTCCTGTCCCACTTTGTGTCTCAAATCAATGCGCTTCAGTCTGCTCTTGTGCTTGGATATCTCATTTTCCTCCAGGGGAACCACTCACTTCGCTTCATTTAATTTAAAACCCTGATAACATTATTTCCCAGGAAACAGATATCAGCATGTTTAAAATGAAGCTCATCCCAAAGGAATGGCTGCGTCTTTCATAATTGCAGTCCCCCCAAGAATCTACAGCAATTCATTCAGATCCTTATTCATTATGTGGAATTATTTCATGTTTCCGTTTTCCAATCAGGAGATTATGCTCATCTTCTTCTAGTGGCAGCACTGTGGCACAGCAGTTAGCACTGCTGCCACACAGCCCAATGGACCAGAGTTCAATTCATGCACTGGGTAACATTCTACGTGCAATTTGCACTTTATCCCTGTGTCTGCTCCGTGGTGCACCGGTTTCCTCCCGCAGTCCAAAGGTGTACAGGTTACGTGGATGTTCCATGATAAAATTGCCCCTTAGTGTCCAGGGATTTCCAGGTTAGCTGGAGGTAGGTGGGGTTACGAAGCTGAAAGGTCTGAAGGTGGATAAATCACCTGGACCGGACGATGTACAATCCAGGGTTATAAAGGACATAGCTGAGGAGATTGTGGAGGCATTGGTGGTAAACTTTCAGGAACCACTGGAGGCAGGGTGGGTCTCAGAAGGCTGGAAAATGGCTAATGTTACACCACTGTTTAGGGAGGGAGTCAGAATATAGGAAATTATAGGCCGGTTAGCCTGACTGCGGTCATCAATCTGATTTTAGAGTCCATTCTAAAATATGAGATTGCGGAGTACCTGAAAGTGCATAATAAATTTTGACTCTCGCAGTCAGCAGAGGAGGCCATGTCTGTCAATCTGTTAGACTTTTTTGAGGATGCAGCAAGGAAGTTCGACAAGGAGAACCAGTGGACGTGATCTATTTAGATTTCCAGAAGGCCTATAACAAGGTGCCGGATAGGAGGATATTAAACAAATTAAGAGCCCATGTTGTTAAGGCTCAGATGGATGGAGGACTAGCTGACTGGCACAAGGCAGAGTGTATGGATAAATAGGCAATTTTCAGTATGTCAGCCTGTGACAAGTGGTTTGCCTCCTGAGTCGGTGTTGGGACCACCACTTTTCACAATATATTTTAACGATCTGAAATAAGGAACTGAAGGCATTTTTCTCAGATGGTAGGTGAAACAAAGATATGCAGATGGACATGTAGTATTGAGGAACTGGAGGGTGGCTGAAGAAGAACTTGGACATGCTAGGGGAGTGGTCAAAGAAGTGGCAGGTGGATTGCAATGTAGAAATATGTGAGGTTATGCACTTTGGGAGGAAAGAAGGAAGCATAGACATCAGCACAATGGGGCGTGGGAATCCTTGTCCAAGATTTTCTTAAGTTTAACGTGCAGCTTCAGTTTACAGTTGAGAAGACAAATGCAATGGTAGCATTCATGTCGAGAGGTCGAAAAGAAGAGCAGGGATGTGCTTCTGAGGCTGTATAAGACTCTGGGCAGACACGGTTTGGAGTCTTGTGAGCTGTATGGGTTCCGCATCTAATAAAGGATGCTCTCGTCTTGGAAACGGTTCAGAGGAGGCTCACAAAAATAATCCCTTCAACAAGAGCTTGTCATCTGAGGGGCGGTTGGTGACTCTGATCTGTGCCCATTGGAGTTTGGACGGTTTGGTGCAGAAGATGAGTCTCATTGAAACTTACCGGATACAGAGAGGCTTAGGTAGTGTGGATGCAGAGAGGATGTTTCTACTCGTAGTAAACACTAGAACCCGAGGCCACAGCCTCTGACTGAAGGGACAATCCATTAAAACTGAGATGAGGAGGAATGCATGCAGCCAGAGGATGGTGAACCTGTGTACCACATTGCCGCAGAAGGCTGTGAAGGCAAACTCATTAACTGTCGTTAAGACAGATAGGTAGGTTCTTGATGAGTAAGGGAATCGGGGCAATGGTGAGAAGGCAGAAGAATGGGGATGATACACATATAAGCCTTGATTGAATTGCGGAGCAGATTCGATGGGCGAAAGGGCCTAATTGACTCCTGCCTCTCATGGATAGGATGCACTTTCAGAGTATCAATGCAAGCAGGATGTGCTATTTGGCCTCCTTCTGCACTGCCGAGATTCTATGATCATTGCATGGTGGAAGTTCATCAGTCGCTTTCACACACATACCTACGATATTCGAAACGTTCTTTGATTTAACATCCTGATCATAATCTTATTGCCCGTTCTCCTGCAATACCAGCAACTCGGACTACAGCTCAGTAACCAGAGCCAATGTTAATCCAGCTCCTGCAGCATTTTATTTCCGGGAATGCAATGCATTCCAAAACTCGCATGTTTTGCAGCGTGCCACCGAACCTTTCATCCCTCTTCTACCTTTTAAGAAATATACTTATCTTATTAGGTAACTTGTTAATAAATTAGTGACAAAACACATGCGAGAGTTTCTAGCTTGGAATCAAAGAATGAACACCCACCAGCCACTCGAGCAAAAACGAAAACATAAGGAGCAGTGCACCTTTCCTCGTCTGCATTGAAATTGACGATGCATTAAATTGTAAATTTTCCAATTTTTTCACGAACCTCTCTGTTCCAGATTTATGCTGTGCATCCGACGGTGCATAGTGGCAAAGCAGTCATGTCCTATTACACAGTAAGACTCACCCCCACCTAACAACGTCGATATAAGGTTATAGTAAGGGCGGCAAAAACATGTTCAAGTAACTATCTCCAACGTATTTAATGTTGATTTAACTAACTACGTAATTACTCAGAATTATGGCGTCTCACTCATTCCAGGAAAAGGGGATCATTTCCTCAAACTCATTACAATGTGCACAAAATCTTTGCAAAGTTAGACAGTGAGCAAGTATCTAAGTCAAACATTGTTTATTATTCATGATTTTATCTGTACACAGTATTTAAGCTCGATGTTCCAATTCATAATCTGGACAACCTGGAGCACTGGAATGCTGCTGGTGCGGTTCAATTCACGTTGAGCCATTATTTTTTGAGGATAAGGCGTTCCAATGTATGTTTCTTAAACATGGCAATAAGCTGACGTAATGCAGAACTAACGTGGTATGGCACTTATAAACCCAAAACTGAATGCAGCCCTGACCCACCACCACACATACCACATAGGGAGACGGATCTGATAATCTAATGTGGATTTCTCAATCCGATCTGAGACAGTCCATCCAATTCTAAACAATAGGACGTCTAATTGAAAGTCGCGGTGCTATTTCGAGTGAACCGCCTTAATTTCGATTGACCTAGGATATGTTTGTTGAGGAATGTGTGCAGTAACGTGCTGGTGTTGAGATTATTTTCCACAGGCGACTGATCATTCTACTTTATGTTCCAGTTGACTGCAGTCAGTGGAGAACATTCCCCGAAACTCCACTATTCGTAATTCCAATTTCAATCAAATTATTTCCTGAGGACAAGTGCGGTTTGTCGCATTCTGAACTAGAGCTTCCTCTCCATGTTTAATATCGGCTTTATAGATTGTATCTGGCGCACAGTAGCCTTAATGGAGTCTAAACTGGATGCGTTTAATTCGGGCGGCCGTTTTAAAATCAATGTGACATCAGATACTTTACACGGGTAACGTCTTCCAATTATCTATGTGCTTCGACACTACTTCTTTGACCGAGGAGCTGTCATTCTTTCTTAAGTCATTTTACCCAAGCTTTCGAACACATGTGATCTTCATTTGCTGGCCGGCACATTCAGAAACTGTGTCAAGCTCTTCAGCTAAGATATCGAGATTTTCCTTCCCCTAGTAATTGGACGCATGTGTTTTCTTGATTAGTTATTTGAGGTTTTAACCACATAATTAGGAAATGACACAAAACAACTTTTATACGGGCCCTTTGCCTTGAGTGATATGTATGGAAATCGCCAGCAAGTCGTCAATGTCTGCCACTTCTTCTACTTCTTATTCTCCAACATCTTCGTCTGCTTCTTCTTTGAATGCTTCTTCGTCGATTAATATTACTTCATTGTCGACTATTACCGCTTCTACTACGTCCTCTCTTCCTCGCTCTGTCTATGGCCTCTTCTTCTTCTATTACTTCTTCCCCTTCTGTTACTTCTGTTACTTCTTTTCCAGATACCCTACGTCCCTCTTCTCGTCCTTCCTATTCTTCTTCTGCTTCGTCTTCATATTGCTTTCTATTGCCGCCATAAGTTCAAATTTTCCATTTGGTTTCAGTCCTTGATTTTTCATTTATCCTGGTTGATTATGAAAATTCAGGCAAGAATCTAAGCATGGAGTGACGGTCTGCATAAAATCAAACCTGATTTAGTTCCCGTTGTGTGTACACACAAGCGGGTTATACCACATGGTATAGCACTATTAGTGACATAATATGTAATGTACAGTTAGTGGCGCAGACCACAAATGTCTGAAGGAACAAAAACAGCGAGCCTTGCTAAATGCAAATGATTTAATCATTATCTATATATTAACTTACTTGTATTTTCTATTGACCCATTGATTCAGTTATCTCTTTGATTACCCTTCCGTTTATGTGTTAATGTAGACAGCTATACATGTATTAAGTTAGGTACTTAATGATTTGATTATTTTCGTATTTATGTGTTTATGTATAAACTGCGCAGAAAAGTTATGTGCATTGAAATAAGATCAGTATTTATAAATTTGTCGATGATACCGAAATTGGAAAAATAGCAAAATGATTGTTGATACTAATCGGCTGTAGCATGGATGGACAGGAAAATTAAATACGAAACTGACGATATATGTTTGTGAGTTACATAACATAGGCAGATCGGATAAAGAAACACATTGCATACACAATCGTATAATTCAATACAGTGTACACGAGCACAACGACATGGGGTGAATTTGCTTTGATCTTTGAAGGTGGCTGGAAGTATTACTCAGCAAAACCTACGCGATCTGTGCTTGTTTCGTTCAGTACAACAGTAGCGAAATTATGCTGAATGATTAAAAGTTCAGTTATCTCTGCAGCTGTACCATTGCATCCAGTTATGCACCAAATATTTTAGGAAGAATATAATGATCGGTAGAGGGTAAAGAATAGATTGATCGGGTTGTTTCAGCGGATGGTGCATTTTTGTTTATTTCATGATGTGTGGATAACGCTGACTGGACCAGCATCTGTTTGCTGGTCATTTGCTTCTGGAAGCAACGTAACGTACACATCCCCCTCTCCATCAATGGTGCCGAGGTGGAGATGGCTCAGAACTTGAAACTCCGAGGTGTGCACGTCACTACCAATCTTTTCTGGTCCAGCCACATCGATGCTGCGACCAAGAATGCACAACAACACCTATAAAGAAATTCGGCATGTTCAGTCTTACCAATTTTTACACATGCACCATAGCCACTTTCTGGCTGCATCACAGAATGATATGTCAGCTGTTCGGCCAAAGTCCGTAAGAAGCTACAACGTGTCATGCCAAAGCCCAGTCCACCATGCGAATCCACATCCACTTACTCTGCCGAAAACTCCCGCTGCCTTGGGATAACGAACAGTATAATCAATACCCTTCAAACCCGGATTATGCACTCTTCAAACTTCTTCCATCGGACTGGAGGTACTAAAGTCGGATAACCCGTACTAACAGATTCAAAAACAGCTTCTTCCCCACTGTTACCACACTCCTGTATGACCCTCTTATGGACTGATCGGATCTCGTCACACATCGTCTCTCCTGAATAGTACTGCACTCCTGTATGCCTCACCCGGCGCCTATGTCTATGTATGTACACTGTGTATCAATGTTTGCCCTATGTTTGTTCATGTATGGAATGAACTGTCTGGACTGTACACAGAACAATACTTTTCACTGTACCTCGACACACGTGACAATAAACAAATCCATTCCAATATTGAGCATTCTTTATTGCACTTGTGGAAGCATTTAGGAGTCAACCACATTGTTTTGAGACTGAAGGTACGTAAAAAGCAGAGAGGGTGGAGCGGCAGATTTCCTTCCCTACCAGGTGTTTTCATTTTCCCTTCCGACAATCGTCTCCTGCTTTTCATTCGACTTCTAATTCCTGACTTTTCTTCATCTCAAATTTCAGCAGCTATCTTTGTGGCATCCCAACATTATTTTGGATCTCTGGAATGGAATGCGAGGCCAGTGGAAAGACAACGACGCCACCACATCCACATGGGTGGCACAGGTCATATTTTTAAAACGTGTTATTCATCTTGTAACGAATGCGATTGATTGGAGGTCCATAGAATTGTTCACGGTGATCTGTCATTTTTTACAAAGTAGACGCGGCAACATATTCCCTTGCAGCCATATAGATTGCAGGTTTAGCGGTGCATAGACAATGTGTTATCACCAAAGCATTTCAGAATTCTTAAAGTCCAAAAGGAGACTTTTGACCTTGAAGGCAGCAGCTGCTCTCAGACTGAGTATTTTATCTCGTATCATAACAATGTCTTGTCTATATGGGCCAGATGTTTACTAATTCTTCCTTGTTGAGATCACACTTTCATTACATCTTGAATGCTTTAACTGAATCTCTACCAAACAATTAGACCGTGCATTCAAAACCAGGGCCAATTGCTGTGGAAAATCTTTGCTCCTCATATTAACTTTGTTTATTTTATTATATATCAATTGTTGATAATGTGTACCCTGTCTTTGCCGTTGCTTCGATGAGTGGGAACAGCCTCTCCGTCTCTTCTTTGTTCAGATCCCTCATAATATTGGCTAACACTGTCAAATCTCATTATTTTCTCTCCGGTAGCAAATCGAATTTGCAGTCATTCTATTAACGGAAATTCCTTATTGCTGAAGCCATTCTTTAAACAAAACATTCTTCGGCTTCACTAATAATTACATATACTCCCTAAAGTTTTGCGCACATAATTGTACGTAAGACTGCAGCCAAAGTCAAGATTCTAGCTTATAGAAATGCAATACAGCGCTCTTACATTTGTGAATGCCCGAATTAATAAATCCCAGAAAATATTAATGCTTTAATCATAACTCACTCAACCTGTCTTTCCACCATCAATAATTTATGTTCATATACCTTTATGTCCCACTGCTGCTACGACCATTTTATTTTGTATACTTTATATGATATATTGTCTCTCCATCTTCATCCTGCCAGCACTTCACACTTCTCTGCATTAAATGTTATTTGATGCTTCTACGCCCATAAGAGTAGCTTTTAATTTCCTTTCTACTTTTGCACTATTTCCTATGTGGTTCACAATGCCTCTAGTTGTTGTCAGGAATTACTTTTTTTCACAACAAGTCGGCATGAACGTGCACGCACATCCGACCAGTCTTGCGCAATGGAAACACACAATGATTAAAAGAAAGAGACGAATGGATATTTGACGAAAATACCCACGCACGACCATGGTAATTGTTGGATGAATAGACCTGGTTCAGATCATCATCAGTGACCGACGTCAATGCAATGGACCGATAGACTTCCATCTGCGCTATCAGTGGTTTCATTATCTCTAACTTATATTTCTTGGAAAAACTGCGCCCTTCAAGTATTTACAGAGATTGGGAATCGGTAACCGAAATTATAATTGAAGCAGGTGCATGCGTTTATAAAAATAGTTTGACCATTTAAAAAAAAATTATCTATAATAATTATTAAATTGACTGATCCATTTAGCACAATTACGCTACGAGGGTTAGCATTTATGTTTCATTTAGCGTTGTTCAAAGTGACATTTGTTGACCTACCTGTATCTTTCACATGCTTCCTTAACTTTTCTATTTCTGAACAAAAGAAATTATGAAAATAGTCAGGACGAGAGAGAGACGATGACAGCCAACGGGACTAAAATATAAGGATAACAGAACCCACTGCTCACAGTGAAACACGATGGCCTGGTGTAGGCGTTAGCCAGAAAACTAAGTTGAAAACATATCACCGTCGACATAAAGTAGGACAATAAGAAATGAACATATGACGTTGCAGAGCATGAGATGGTTGAGTGATTGTCTGAAGAGCCTGGTTCAGTCGCCAAAATAGCTAAATTATATGACCAATGGAGCACGAATGCAAAGATATAGAAAACAAAAATCAAGGAACAGCCAAAAACAAAACACTCTCAGGAGGAAATAAGAGATTTCTGGCGGAGAACCATCCAGAAACCGGCACATGCATGGATGAGATCAGATGAAGAAGAGGCTCCCGACGGCGGATACTGTTTTCGGCGTTTTCGGGGGGTTTTTCCGACTGTGTTCTCTCGCCGACTTGTTTCAGCTTTTATGGCCGATCGGACGGCGCCAATCCAAACCGGTGTAAAATCAGTGAAGAACCCCGCGGCAGTGTTGGGAGTGGCAGGCCGCGGAGCGGAGGCCTGGAGTGCGTGGCAGTTGTAGCGGCGGGGCAGGGACCCAACACGACGCAATCGAGTTGGGAGGCCCGATTCACGGAGGGAGGCAGCTGAAAACGTGGAAGAGTTTGGGGCAGCTGGAGCAGCTCAATTGAAGGTAAAGCAGGGCTGAAGGCAAAGTGTGGAACAGAAGGAGCAATGAGACTAAGGTCAGTGCTTGAAGCAACCGCAGCAGCAGGTCAGGGCCCAGAACACGGGGCAGCCGAAGGCGGTATGTGGAGGGTTCGTCAGACATTGGGTGGCTCCTGCCTGAGGTTTATATGTTTTTTTTTTTTTTTTCTAAATTTTTAATGCCCGGTCCTGGGAGCAATTCTTGAAGGACTAAGAACTGGCAAAGTGGCAAACGATGTTCTAAAATCAGAGGAAGAAAGCAGCGAAGAGGGGAGAGAATGAGAGCTCACAGTCGAGCGTGAGGACCAGCCCGCCGGCTGACAAGAGGGTGGCGGCCGTGCCCCTGGCTGAAGCCGCACTGCTTACAGCAGAGAAGATGGCTGAGGTCGTGTCTCTACAGCTCTAAAAGCGGTTTTCGAAGCATATGGAGGTGATGAGAAAGGAGATGGCAGTGGCGCTGGAGGCATTGGTAGAGGACGCAATTGCCCCAGTGAAGGTAACTGTTGCAAAGTCAACGGCTGTGGTGAAGGACCAGAGTGAGAAGATGAAGAGAGTGGAGGAGGTCACGTCGCGGCACAGCGATGAGCTACAGAGCGTTGTTGAGGTCAATAAGGGGCAGCGAGCAAACTAGAGGACATGGAGAACCGGTCGAGATGACAAAAGTTCAGGATTACGGGCCTGCCCGAGCGAACATTGAGCCGAGACCGACGTAGTACATTGCCAATATGTTGGCTGAACTGATGGGGGAGGGAGAAGGACCATCTCGGTATGAATTGGACAAAGCTCATCGGTCGCTGAGGCCTCAGCGTAAGTTCAACGAGCCATCAAAGATCGTGATTATCTGTTTTCACAGATATCACATGAAGGAGAAGATATTGAACTGGGCAAAGAAGGAGCAGGAGGTGCAATGGGGTGGTGCCAAGGTTCGTACCTATCAGGACTTTATGGTGGAAGTGAAGGCGCGTTGTACGACAGTGGAGTGTGGTTTGGGTCGGTGTATCCATCAAAATTACGGGTGACCTACAGTCCAGAGACATTTGTTTTGAGATGGTGGAAGTGGCGGAAGCATTTATGAAGGCAAAAGGCTTGGAGGGAAGTAAAGAGTGGAGGAATGTAAAAATTTGATTTTCAATAATGTTCCTTTTTCATACCGTTACAGAGGTTAAAAGTGTTTTGCTGTTCTTCTTAATAGCTTTGAGTAATATACTTACATCATGCTTCAATAGAGGTTAAAGTTTGTTCTGCTGCTGTTCTTTGTAGCTTTGAATAATGTTCTGACTTCAGGATGTTATATAGGTCAAAGATGTTTGTTGCTGTTCCTTGCAGCGAAGGTTTTTGTTAATGAAAAGTATATATTTGATTGTTTTTCTTATTTCCTAGGACTGGCCTTAGGGGGGGTGGTTAGGAGAGGTCTGAGCAAGGGCCCACGTACTACCTAACGTAAGTAGGCTCATCAGCGGAGGTTTTGTGTGGGGAGGGGCTTCAGACATTGGAGCCTGGTGAGTAGGCATGACTGGGACTAGGAGATGAGAAAAGAGGGGAAGGGACCGACACGGGTAGGGTTTCTTCGTGAGGGAGTGTAGGGGGGATTCTGGAAGGGGGGAATAAGGTTCGATGTCAACAATGGGTACGGACGGGCCAGGCTCAGTGGGCATGGTCCTAAATTATGATGATGCCGGATAAGCAGTGAGGGGTGGACAGAATCCCGTTAGGATAGTTACGTGGAACGTGAGGGGGTTGGGAGGCTCAGTGAAGAGATCGAGGGTGCATGTGCATTTGAAAAGTTTGAAATCAGATGTGACGATGCTGTAGGAGTCTCACTTGAAGGTGAAGGATCAAGGGAAGCTTAGAAGGGGCTGGGTTAGCCAGCTCTTTCACTCGGGCTTCGATAGTAGGGCGCCGGGGTTTGCGGTTCTAGTGAATAAAAGAGTGACGTCCGAAATGGAGAAAGTAGTGGCAGATCAGTGAGGTAGACACGTAAAAGTGACCAATGCATTGGAAGAGGGTTGGTCGTGTTAGTAAGCGTATATGGTCCCAACTGGAATGATGCAGTGTTTGTAAAGAAGTCCATCCCCGACATGGATTCACATGAATTGATAGTGTGTGGAGACCGGAGTAAGGTGCAGTAGCCAACATTGGACAGGTCACGACCTCGACCGCTTACCCACTCAGGGGGAGAGAAGGCTTTGGCTGGGCTAATGGTGGAAATGGGAGTATTCTTTCTTCTGTTCAGTGCATAAGACCTATTCACGGACAGGTATTTTTGTGCTGGGGAAGTTGCTGTTGGTCGGGGGGGGGGGGGGGGGTCAAGGGTCGGAATATTTGGCAATTGCGATATTGGACCATGCACTGCACAGTGTTGATATGGTGTTGGAGAAGGGAATACTTCAGAGGCGGGGGTGGAGATTTGATGAGGCTATTCGGGGACCAAGGCCTTTGTGATAAGATTGGAAAAGTGATTGAGCAATATGTGCGGCTTAATATATGGGTGGGGTATCGGCAGGCGGTGGTATGGGAAGCTTTTCAGGCAGTGCTGAGGGGGGAGGTGATATCATTTAAGTCATAGGTGGATAAGGAGGAAAGGATGTAACGGCAAATGTCAAAAGATAAGATGTTGGAAGTGGATGGGAGGTATGCAAATGATGTGGACGATTATGGGCCAGGGTTTAGGAAAAACTAAAGTACATCATGGAGTTCAGCTGACCGACAATATTTATAGATTTTGGATGTGGGGAGCACAAGGGCCAATTTTACAGCTGTGATGCAACAGAGACCTAAACGTATTTTAAACAGAAACAATTTTTATTCTATGAATCCAGTTAACATTTTATAAACACTCAGCAAACATCAACTACCAACCCTAATAACCCTAAACAATGAACAGTACTCTATAGGTAATCCTTAGTAACTTCCCTAACAGCATCCTTCAGCGAAAACACGTTTTAACAAAGACAGTAGGTTTGCATTCCTTACAGAAACAGGTATTACTTGGAAATCATCAAGTCATCTGAAGACATTCTTTATCATGCAGAGCGAGGGATCATTACACATCTGCTTGGTTGGTTTTAATGCAGCTCCCCAGATGAAAGCGAAACTAAAAACACAGAGCCATAAAGAGCTTTCAACTCAAAACGAAACTAAAAGGGAGAGACAGAGCGCAGCTCCACGCACACAATGACATCACTGCAGCACTTTGAAAAGACAAACATTTCTTAAAGTGACATTCACATGACAAGACCCATTGCAAAGGAAGAATTTATTGCAGGCGAGTTTGTACCGACTGTCCACAAGGAAGGCTGTCCGGCAATTGATGCACCCGGTTAGGAGAGAGGCAGCGTCGAGAAAAAATATTCATGTGCGGGATAGGGCAGGGAAATTGGTGGTGGCTCCAGGTCAGATTAATGGGATGTTGAGGAGGTTTCCGAGATATTGCATAGGTTGGAGCCACCTGGGGATTATCGGTAGATGCAGGAATTCCTGGAAGGTTTGCGATACCCGAGGTTGGGGAGAGGGGGACAGGAACATATTGGAGGCGGCGACAGCACAGCAAGACGTAAAAAAGATGCGATTGGGAGGATGCTTTCAGGGACGATAGCAGGGCCAGATGGAATTCTGCTGGTGTATTAAAAGAAATTCAGAGGTAAGTTGATGTCACGGATAGTGGGAGTGTTTGAGGAGGCAATAGGGAAGGGGGTGTTACCACAGACTTTGGTGCATGCATCGATATCCCTGTTGCTCAAGAACGATAATGATCCGACAGAATATGTGTCCTATAGGCCCGTAGCACTTCTGAATGTAGACTGAAAGGTGCTGGCGATGGCATTGACCGGTAGGTTGGGGGAGTGCCCTCCGAAGGTGATAGGAGAAGATCAGACGGGGTTTTTAAAGGAGGCGCAGGTCTTTCTGAACATTAGGGAGGTATTGAACATGGTTATGGCGCCAGTGGAGGGGAGGGAGACAGAGGTGGTGGCATTGGGTGCTGAGAAGGCGTTTTACCGAGCATAATGGAGGTATTTGATCGCGGTTCTGGAGCGGTTTGGGATTGGGCCACGACATTTCGATTGTATAAGATTGCTGTACAGCGATCCGAGGGCGAATGTTCGCATGAACATCATGAATTAGGGCAATTATGCTCTGCACCATGGGACCAGGAATGGATGTCCGATGCCCCTCCTCCTGTTATTCGTGGTTGCAATTGAGCCATTGGCCATCACATTGAGGAGTTTGGAGGTGTGGAAAGGGATAGTGCGGTTAGATGTGGGGTAGAGCATAGGATATCGTTGTTTGCGGATGACTTGGTGTTGTATATATTTGAACCGAGTTTGTCGATGGGGGGGGGGGGGGCATATTGGAGCCTCTTCGAGTATTTGGGTCTTTTTAGGGATATCAACTAAATTTAGACAATAGTGAATATTTTCTGGTGTTTCGGCCAGGGCTGAGGGAAGGGGTTGGGAGAGCTACCATTCCGTAAGGCGGGGACTCACTTTAGATATCTGGGGGTGCAAATGGCACGTGATTGGGGTGGTGGGCACCGTCGGTATAATATAACTAGTTTGGTGGGAAGGGTACAAGTGGATATGGCAAGGTGGGATGGTCTCCTTCTGTCGCTGGCAGGTCAGGTACAGGCAATTAATATGAACATGTTGCCGCGATTCTTGTTTATTTTTCAATGCCTGCCGATCTTCCTGCCAAAGGCATTTTCAAGATGGTCGAAAAGATGATTACCTCATTTATATGGGGGCTGGGTGGGTAAGAATTAGGAAGGAATATGCTGCTTCGGTAGGAATATGCTGCTGCAGAAAGGACTGCAGTCAGGGGGGGTTGGGTCTTCCCAATTCAGTATATTAATACTGGGTGGGGGGGGGGGGGAGGAAAGGAAGGTGAGAGGCTGGGTTAGAGGGGGCGTCTCTCAGAGGGTTAGGATGGCGGAGAGTCTGTGAAGGGGGTCGGGGATGAGGGCGCTGGCAGCAGCACCAGTCCCGATGGCGCTGGGAATATTTTGAGGGAGTCCGGAAGTAGTAGTGACGTTGAAAATCTGGCGGACGTTGCATCAGAACTTTAGGCTGCGGACGCGGTCAAGGGAAATGCCGATTCGGGGGAATCACAGATTTCAACCAGGGAAATAGAATGGGAATTTTCGGAGATGGGAGCAGAAGGAACTCAGTGCATTATGGACTTTTTTGTAGAGGGCCGATTTGCGCGATTGAAACAGCTGGTGGCGAAAAATGGGTTGGGGCAGGAGGGATGTTTAGCGACATGCAGGTCCGAGATTTCGCTAAGAAGGCGATACAGAGCTTTCCGGTGGCAGCGGCCTGCACACCTTTGGAGGATGTGCTGACGACTGGGGGAATGGGGAAGGTGGTGGTGTCAGCGATTTACGGGGCGATTCTGAGAGAAGAGAAGGCACCGCTGGAGGGGATTAAGGCAAAGTGGGAGGAAGAGTTGGGAGAGAGCATGGAGGAGAGGTTGTGGTGTGAGGCACTCCGGCTGTTAATGCTTCAACATCATGCGCAAGATTCGGGATGGTACAGCTGAAGGTGGCATCTAGGGCGCACCTCAAAAAGGCGAGGATATGTCGACTTTTTGAGGTGGTAAAAGATGTTTGTGAATTTTGCGGGCGGGGTGGGGAGGGGGGGCGGAGGGGGGCAAAAACCACGTTCGTATATTTTGTTTCTGTCCAAAGCTGGGGGAGTATTGGAGGGAGGTGCTCAGGGTAATTTCGAAGGTGGTACATGTGAGGCTTGAGCTGGGTCCAAGGAGGCCATATTCGGGGTGTAGGAACAGCCAGGCCTGGAACCGAGTGCAGTGGCAGATGTTTTAGCCCTCGCCTCACCCATCGACCGAAGGCGGATCCTGTTGGGGTGGAGATCAGTTTCTCCACCTGTGCGCTGGCGTGGCGGGGTCCTGTTGGAGTGTTTAACACTTGAGAAGGTGAAGTTTGAGTTGAGGGGAAGGATGGAACGTTTCTACAATTCATGGGCTTTGCTAATTATGCACTTCCAAGAATTGGATTACAACGAACATTCGGGGCGTTGGGGGTGGGGGGTGCAAGACTGTTTATGTTTTTGGTGACTATGTATGGGTTGATGGTGGATTCCTGAATCCTTTTCTTTGATGTTTGAATTAAGTATGTTGATAGTTGTTTGGCGGTTGGTGAGAGGGAGGGATTGACGATCAGGGGATTGACATTGTACTTGTTACCGTCGATTGTTTGTTGGTAAGTGTAAATTTGGATGAAAATGTGAAAAAGGAGGTGAATAAACATATTTATAAAAAAACGTATGGAAGAGAACACTCTTACCCTGCGCATCTCTTTTTACTTGCCGTGCATCAACTTCATGGCGGGTGTGTGGAGTATATCTGGTAGTTAACCCACCTAGGAAATCTGCTGGGGAATTTAAATCACAGTCCCGGAGTCCAGGGCCAGGTTAGTGGATCCACGGTCTCATTCCGGGGAAAAGAGGTGAGGTCCGGGGTGTGTGGGAGGGGGGGGGGCGAACCTGGGAGGGCTAACAGATCAGAACAAAAATACGAGAGGAGCTTGATTGCCCAATGTTTGCTAAACACCAAAGAAGCCACCGCCCCCCCCCCCCCCCCCCAATTCTCTTTCACCAACAAACCCACTACACCCATTTCGGATCCTTTCTCAGGCCTAAAGGAGATGGCTGAAATGATGTTGTCCTCTGAGGCTCCGTCTCCTCGCTCGGCTCCCAAACCCGTCTCCCCACTGCACCCACATACCCTTCTCCATCGCGCCCCCATGCCATGGCTCTGGAGCTTATCTAAGAAGTAAAACATCGTGTGCAGACAGGAAAAGATGCTTAATTGGTCTAAAAATGCATTAATTAAGCAAAGCTGTGCCTACAGGTCGAGGCGTATCCTTCTCATGGTATGATAGCATAAATGTCGCTGAAAGATAGAGACGGAAGCCATACATACTCATACATTTTACGGGATCTAACGAATCTGACCATCTTTACCCCCCCCACCCCGCAACTCACAGAAAACTCCCATTCCCCACGCGCACTGTGCCTTGCAAGGGATGGATGGGTAGCCGTTACGAGTAACAGCCAGTCAGACAATTACAACACTCCTGTATAAACGTGAGTAGGGCCACTGATTACATTTGTAAGTCCACATATGGCACCTAATAATGTTTTTCCATAGCTGACAGCTGGAAGCGATGATATGTTGAACACATGTGGCCACTCCATGGCATTAGTGGGTAATTACTTTCAGCTGATGAAACAGCACATAGTAGAAATGGCCTCAAGTAATGCTAATTCCATAGATAAGATCGCAGACAGGCGTGTGTACAATTCTCTTCATGAGTCGTGAATTGTATCGTGTCAGAGAAAATACATCACTTGCTTGGTGCAATGTATTATGCAGGAGCCACAAATAAATTGAGAAAGCCATTGGTAAAATACAGGAAACACGGGTTGATTTTAATGCACATTTCCAAATTATGCATGTACTTGGAGGAACTATAAAAGTACGAACTGGGTTGTATTTTTTTTTCACGCCATGAATTAACCAAAGTGAAAATTAAAACGTAGGACAGATCAATTAAAGTCTTGATGGAATACATTGAACGGTTCGATCTGTTGGGAAAAGTTCTGAGGAAGCAGAACAGCTGGCAAATGGCCAGTTAATAAATAATGGGGAGTAATAAAAATATTGCCACATGAAGATTTTTCTGTGTATTTTGCAAGATCGTAAAGTGAGCTGTGGGGAAAGGCAAATATGAAATAAATAATATGGTGCGTGAAGTTGGAATGTTGGATAGTACGAGAGAAATAAACAACATTCGATTCGAATGGCTTAACACTACTTCCATGTTTTTCCCTTACTACTTCTATTTATGAAACCCGGTTTCCATGATCATCACGAATTAATTTCTAAATATGATCTTTAGCTTCCAAAAATCTATGATCGTGAAGCAATGCCAACAGTTCTTGCTCAACCCTAATATTCCGTGCACTGAACGTATTAGTAAGAAACATCAGAGCGCAGGAATAAATCAACCCCATTGTTGTACGACTGGATTCACTTCCAGATCAGGCTAGGCAACAACGCCAGATTTTTATCTTCACAGACAGCAGTGAGCCAGATATATTTTTTTCACATCGTTTAATGATTTCTGTCATTGTCACCATTTCAGAGATTAGCTTTGTATTCCAGACATATTGCGCGAATTTAAATTAACCCAGCTAGCAGGATGAGATTGGAAACCGATTGCCCAGCAGTTTGCCTCAAATGTTTGATTATCGCTGTGCTGCCATTTCTCTGTCAACAGACAATTATTAGAAATATACGCCTTGGGCGAGACCAGAACTAGACGAAAGAATGCAGTCAGCTACTTTAACAACAGTTTAGAAAGGATTTAAAGAGCGTCCAAGGATATGGGACACAGATTCACGATTTAATGCGGATGGACATTGTTAGTTACTCAGCGAGTTGGACGATCTGTATTTAGCAGCACACGATTGTTGTTGAAGTGCAGGTGGAGATTGATTTCAATAAGACTGTTAACGAGCGCTGGAGGACAGTAAGCTGGTCGGGGTTGGTATAGCGGGAGGACGTAATCTGAAAATAAATGCTGCAAGCCCAAACACCTCCTTCCAACAGGTAACAGATATATGGTGGCACAGTGGCAAATTAGGACCACTGCACCACGGCGCCAGAATCCCGGGTTCTATTTCGGCCTTGGGTAACTGTGTTCAGTTCCGAAGTCAGGTGTTTTATGAGCAATAATGGTGACTGTGAGAATGATGGGTAGAAAAGACAATTGGACATTGACCAATGTTTTGGCGTCCTTATCAATACATTTTCGGAATATGACTGCAGGATGGCACAGTGGTTAGCAATGCTCCCTCATGGTTCTGAGGACCCGCATTCGATCCTGGCCCCCAGTTACTATCCGTGTGGAGATTGCACACTCTCACCGTGTATTGTGGGTCTCACCCCAAAACCAAAAGATATGCATGGTAGCACGCTAAATGTACCACGCTAAAATGCCCCATAGTTGGAAAACAATAACTGGGTAAACAAAATTTATGAAAAAGATACATGATGCTGTCCTGGGTGCCGATTTGTAGTTGTTAGCTTTCAACTTCATCGCACATTCAGAATATACACTACCTATTCTTTATTGGAAGCACTAAAATTATCTTCCCACGGCGATCATATGATATGTATCATGTGTTGAGCACGGATCATGCATAACATGTTGTTTGAATTTCATCAGCAACTATATCAATAATTAGTTGTGCCACTGATAGTTCATTAATTTATATAAGGTACAAAGTGTTTAAAGGGCAGGGAATAAACTTTTTTTTACCTGCAACCTTTTCAAACAGTTGAGTTTCTGTAATGATGAAATTCATGACATGATTATGTATGGGGATATTTCAGCTAATAATATAGATAGTGCATAGCTGTAGAATATTTATCAGTTAACTGTGTATTGGTACCCTTAAAAAATATGAAATCCAAAAGATGTTGCTCATTCCCTATTTTCCCAGGCATGTTATGGGAATCGATTTTGATGACATACTGCAAAAGTTGAAGTTCAGTTTATGTGTCATTTTGTAACATTGCTTATGTTTTCAGCAGACGCACTACCGAAAGGAAGAAGCCCGGAGACTATTGAATAATATAAATGCTACAAGTTGTTCCAGTTGAAAATCTTATTCCACACAGCAATTAGAAAACATGTAAATAATTTATTTTGCCATACCAGCATCTTTAAGCTTTTTTTTCAGGTCGCTTGAATCTAAAGCATAGAGTATAACACCCATATTTATGTTTATCTTTTTCGTCTGCCTAATTATAACCGTTTGTTAGTGGCAAAGCTGCATTGGGGGTGGAGGAGAGGGCGGGGTGTTACTTTGCTTGTTGCTATCTATTTTGTAAATCAGAGATGCGGATGGAAAAATACAGCATTTGCATTTCTGATTAAATACCTGGTTGCAATTTTTCTTCCATAATCTCGTTGAACAGGAAGCTCAACCGACTGGTTTACTAGCTCAAATGAAGGTTGTTGAGAGCAGATTATATTCACAGAGACATTCCAGCTGAAAACATCCAGTAGTGCGCTGCAGCAAACCTGAAGAACGCGCGAACACTATCTCAGAAAGCATAGATGAAGTTACTCAGGTGACTGTCTTTTATTATGTTTATTTTAAAGGATCGAATTGAGTTGAACCAATATCCTGATTCTAACGGACGTTTCGGGCAAAGGTTTTATTGATAGATTCACACATGTTGACGCAGAAACAGTGCTGAAACCGCTCTGCAACAGGGAAATTGATTTGAGAACTCTTTTCCCGCGGAACTCAGTTGATTTGGCACTGCTGCCGCGTGAGAAACGGAGGCTCTGACTGACAAATATAATTTCATAGCGAAAAAAAACATTATTTCTCGATGCAATTACAATAGAATAACTAGCCGTATAATGTAACAAGTTGATTTTAATGGAACAATCTCAAAGTCGAACAAGTTAAGTTGATTTTGCCAAAGGCATTTTCAAATGGATATTTCAAATAAATGCAACAAAACGGCTCCTCAAACAATGGCATTGTAATCTTTTTTTTAGAATTTAGAATTCACAGTGCCGAAGGAGGCCATTCGGCCCATCAAGTCTGCACCGGCTATTGGAAGGAGCACGCCACCTACGCCCACACCCGCACCCTATCCCCGTAACCCCACCTAACCTTTTGGACACTGAGGGAAATTTAGCGTGGCTCATCCACCCTAACCTGCACACCTTTTGGACCGTGGGAGGAAACCGGGGCACCCGCAGAAAACCCAAGCTCAGACACGGGGAGAAAGTGCAAACTCCATACAGACGGTGACCCAAGCCGGGAATCGAAACTGGTACCTGGAGCTGTGATGCAATTGTGCTAATAACTATGCTACCGTGCCGCCCATAATCACTACCTGGAATAGTGGCTGAACCTGATTCGTGCAGCAGGTGGAACTGAAAATGCGACAGAAAATAACTTTTCGAAATTTGAAAGTTTACTGAGAAGGAAAAAAGAGGGACTGGAACCAATTATACATCGTTTTGAAAGGCCAGCAGAGGCCTAACAATCGCATCAACCTCCTTCTGGCATGAATAGTTATAATTATCATTTCCATTTCATTGGCTAAAGTACCTTTGGGATTCCCACAGTACTATTTGGGATTTCCACAGTGCTAGACGATCGGGGACAAGGCTTTCCACAGTGCTAGATGATCTCCTGCAAGGTGTACTCCCATTCGAAGACGCATAAAAGCTATCTTGCAGGAGTCCTGTAACCTCCATTAGTTCATTGCACACGAATTGGCCTGAGGCCGGCAATTTCAGACATAATATATCTTAATTCGACATCAGTTTTCCCAAAGGATATTGCAACACAGTTATCTGAGCAACGGACGAAGCTAGCAATTTCATGCCACCACCATGAAGTGCCAACAGATAAGAACATAAGTACTAGGAACAGGAGTAGGCCATCTGGCACCTCGAGACTGCTCCGCCATTTAATGAGATCATGGCTGATCTTTGTGGACTCAGCTCCACTCTCCGGCCCGTACACCATATCCCCGAATCCCTTTATTCTTTAGAAAGGCATCTATCTTTTTCTTAAAAACGTTTAAACAAGGAGCCTCAACTGCTTCACTGGGCAAGGAATTCCAGATATTCACAACCCTTTGGGTGAAGAAGTTACTCCTACACTCCGTCCTAAATCTACTTCCCCTCATTTTGAGGCTATGCCCCCTAGTTCTGTTTTCCCCGACCAGTGGAAACAACCTGCCCGCATCTATCCTATATATTCCCTTCATAATTTTGTATGTTTCAATAAGATCCCCCCCCCCCCCCCCCCCACGCATCCTTCGAAACTCCAATGAGTACAGTCCCAGTCTACTCAACCTCTCGTCATAATCTAATCCCCTCAACTCTGGGATCAACATAGTGAATCTCCTCTGCACTCCCACCAGTGCCACTATGTCCTTTCTCAGGTAAGGAGACCAAAACTGAACACAATACTCCAGATGCGGCCTCACCAACACGCTATACAATTGCAGCATAACCTCCCTAGTCTTGAACTCCATCCCTCTAGCAACGAAAGACAAAACTCGATTAGCCTTCTTAATCACCCGTTGCACCTGTACACCAACTTTTTGCGACTCGTGCACCGCACAGATGGCCGTTTCCAATAACAGGATACTTCTGTCGAGCAATAATGAGTTTTGCATGCCACACCAATGAGTAATGCCGTATATGAATTTCAATGCTGCGCAAAGCCTGGCATATAGCTTGTAGTTTGATTGTGAGATCAAACAGAACGCCCCTTCTTTCTTTCGCCTGACGGTACTTTCAGGCAACCCGTGTTTCCAAAACCCAGCCTTGGTGCCTGATGGAAGATGTGACTCTGCAATTAGATTGCACGTTCTGACGAGCCTTGCGTGTGCCATCAATTAAACAATCGTTTGAAATCTGTCAATCGTGTTGGTAATTTGGCTCCAACGTACTTGCTCGAAGCTCGATGAATTTATGCCAAGGGGCCTATGCCTTGAAGGCAGAAACAGTGCCCCTTTTGCATCGGCTTGGGGTGGAAGGCAATATTGCCCCTTAGAATCTCCATGACAATGCCTCGACCAATCAGGGTAATTTTGCCTATAAGATAGCACGCCTTCGACGTGCAGCATAAACTGTTGCTCCCTGGAATATCTGTCAATTTAACGTCTGTCCTATTGAGCACAAAATGAAAAACATCAACAACAGGCTTATGTCATCAGTAATATATCGAAGGATCACATAATGTAAATAATAATTAATAATAATTAGAAACGAAAAATTAAAGTCATGCAATCTTGAGTATTCTAAATAAAAATGAACTGTGCAACAAGAAAATACTATTCGATGGGAACTTATACATACTGCCAAGCTTACGAATTTCTTTATTCTCTGCACCAAATGTTTGACTAAAAATTAACATTTCTTGTTTTCTTTAGTTGCCTACTTGCCTGTTAATTTATTTGCTGGCATTTTATCTGTATGTCTATAGCTTTGCCTTTCAATCTGTAGAAATCTAGAAATCTAGTGCACGCTTCTATGTAAAACTGATCTCAAGGAGGTGCAGCAAAACATAATTATTTTATTCTGACTGCCCTTTGAGGATTTCCATATGTTATGTAAGAATGCATAAACCGAAACAAGCGCACTGGTGAATTATCTAGCCCCTGTCCGGCTGTCTTGAAGTTCAAAGAACAAAGAAAGGTACAGCATAGGAACAGGCCCTTCGGCCCTCCAAGCCTGCGCCGACCATGCTGCCCGTCTAAACTAACATCTTCCACACTTCCGTGGTCCGTATCCATCGATTCCCATCCTGCTCGTGTATTTGTCAATATGCCCCTTAAACGTCACTATCGTCCCTGCTTCCACCACCTCCGCCGGCAGCGAGTTCCAGGCACCCACTAACCTCTTTGTAAAAAACATGCCTCGCACATCTCCTCTAAACCTTGCCCCTCGCACCTTAAACCTATGCCGCCTAATAATTGACCCTCTACCCTGGGAAAAAGTCTCTGACTGTCCATAAACAACATAATCAACATTCAATTGCTATGTTATTCCGCAGGCGCATTCTGCGTCAAAACAATTGGTGATTTTGAATGCCTGGATGCGAAATCAGTTCAAATTATTTGATGCAACCAGCATTGGAAGGGGTAGCTCATTTGAACAGTCAAGGCTGCGAAGCATCTCTCCAGGTGTCAAACGCACTGATGATTAATATCATCTCCTGGGCGCCGATTCGCCTTGCAGCATGAACTTTATCTTAACCGTAAATAGGCTACTGATAACCTTACTTTAACAAACGTCATTCATTTATCACCCTGCTTCCACTTATTTGCATTGCCTTCCGAAACAACATGCTCAAGTGCTGGGTACGAATTGTTCATGACGGCAGTGACTCATATCACGTTTACCCAGCTGTACATGTGTTTAAAATATTTGGCGCGAAACCTCTGGGTTCATGATCATCCTTGATTTGATTTCTACACCATTACCATCTTGACTATCAGCTGCAAATGTGCTATGCCATGGATTCACATGTTCCGAATATCGCCGCTCCTAACGCTTTCCTGGTTTCGTTCTTGAAAGCACGTGGTTACCTATCCTACATTTTGATATGTGGTATGGCGTAAATTGGTGCTTGGAAATGCCCCTCTGAAACATTCTGCTAAATCGCCACTCTTTGTGCTGATGGCGTTCTTGACGATATTTTGTTCACTACCTGGCAGGTTGACAATAGACGAGACAAAAGCTTCCTCAACGTTTCAAATAAGCCATAATATAATACGTTACATTGCATTACCTGCATCTTTTAAGTGCAATAGATGCCCTTTCAGAACAAAAAACATAATTCAACTAGTAACGGTAAATTCCGTCTTTAATTTAAAAATAGCCTCCCACTTACATTTTTGCAGCAATAAAAAGGCCACTCATATAAATGATGCTGAACGCTGTTCCCGCCGAAATTATTAATTAAATGCGCCACTAAAATGTTTTCTATCCCAAATAAATCTGTTATGTATTTATCTAGTCACTCGAATATCTTGGGACCTAATCTGGGAGTGTTGTAGGGGAATTTTGAACACAGTGTTCAAAAAATGGCACACTGGCGGCATATATTTTCAATTAATGTATGTTCCTTCAATTAGACTTTTAATGCCAGCTAATCTAGTCTTCATATCAACAGTTGTTTATTGTGTTGTGTAAACGCCATATTCTTATGGAGGTGTTACATATCTTTATTTTCTCCAAACGCTTGAAATGTTTTTGGTGATTCTTTACATTACAAACTTGCTGAAGCAAAACAAAATTAAGTATGGACGTTGCATCATTGGTTGACTGATTGTGCCAGATATTGTACTTTTAAAAAAATGCTAATTTGTTACAATGAACTTGTGCATCAAACGTGAACGTTCAAATACTTACCAAGGTCTTTACTAATGGCTTGCAAAATATCATGTTCTAAATCGAATAAAAATCCCATGTGCCTAATTATGTTGAGAGGTACAGTTTATAACCCCTTTTAACTTTCTAAACATTCAATCATTTATCTTCCGTATTTTTGAATCTGTTAGGCCAGATTATATTTTAGTTTGACTCGTCATTTAAATAGCGCAAACGAGCACGATAATGATAATATTGTAGTTTATGCCAATGAAATGATTCGTCACAATTAGAAATGTTTACTTCTCACCATTCAAAACAGAGAAAACGTTGTTTAGAGACGGTAGAGTTCGCCACATTCACTGCATGTGATGAATACGATAACGCACTGCGATTTTGTTAGCCCAGTTGTCAGCATTATTTTTCCAAGAGACTCAACTATTTTTCTTCACAATAAATAGATCCAAATAATTCAATAAAGCTTTGACATGAACAAAATCATTCCAGGTAGAGACGCGAATCGTCAAGCAATTCTCAAGATATTTGCCACAGAGCTTTGTTTGCAACCGCACAGAAATAGCAGTTGAATTCATTCAGTCACCAAATCCAGAATTTTAGTCGGAATAGTCCTTTCGGCGACGATTCCTGTTACGTTATACTGGAATGCCTGCAGGTTGCACGATCATACAGAGAAATACATAATAAAAGCATTTTAACTAATAATGTGGTTACATTTTACCTGTTTTCAATCTGCGCATCTTCTCTTCTGCAATTTCAGAATATCGAGATAAAGAAGCCAAAAAATAAACGGAAGTGAAGTGCATTTCGTTAGAAGCTTGCATACATGCAGTGGGGGCACAACCGAAGTGAGACCGCCAGAGTGAAGTCATCTTGGGAATTTGAAGTTGAGCGGGAATTTGGTGCAGACTGGAAAGAGGTCATTTTCCATTGTTTCTACTTCTGTTTTCAAACGTTTTGCATCGGCTGGGAGAAAACGAGGGAAAATCCTGGGAAGGGTGGAGATATAGAAATCAACCTTGGCATCTGTTTTGAAAGTGAAGGTAAGTGGAACGTTAAGGTAAGAATTGAAAGTTTGGAAATTAAAATTTTAAAACCAAATTAGTATAAAAAGGAGAGATGTAAAAACAAATTTTAAAAACTACTAACAATAGTATATAAGTTAATTTAAGGGTTAAGACATGTCATAGTCATAGATTATACAGTGCAGAAGGAGGCCTTCGGCCCATCGAGTCTGCACCGGGTCTTGGAAAGAGCACCCTACCCAAGGTCAACACCTCCACATCCTATCCCCATAACCCAGTAACCCCACCCAACACTAAGAGTAATTTTGGAAACTACAGGCAATTTATCATGGCCAATCCACCTAACCTGCACATCTTTGGACAGTGGGAGGAAACCGGAGCACCTGGAGGAAACCCACGCACACACGGGGAGGATGTGCAGACTCCACACAGACAGTGACCCAAGCCGGAATCGAACCTGGGACCCTGGAGCTGTGAATCAATTGTGCTAACCACCATGCTACCGTGCTGCCCATGTCAGGAGAACTCAGACCGGTGCCATGCTCCGCGTGTGCGATGTGGGAGTTCAGGCATACTTCCGGTGTCCCTGACTCCTGCAGGAAGTGCGTCCAGCTGCAGCTCGTCTTAGAACACTTTACTGCTCTGGAGCTGCGGGTGGACTCACTTTGGAGCGTCCGCGATGCTGAGGGCATCGAGGAAAGCACGGTCGCTGAGTTGGTCGCACCGCAGGTGAAGATTGCTAAGGGAAATAGAAAATTGGTGGCCAAAAGGCAGAGCAAGAGTAGGAATGTGATGCACGTGTCGCCTGCGGCCATCTCCCTGCAAAACAGATATACCGATTTGGATATTGCTGAGGGAGATGGTTCACCAGGGGAAGGCAGCAGCAGCCAGGTTCGTGGAACCGAGGCTGGCTCTGCTGCGCAGGAGGTCAGGAAGAAGAATGGCAGGGCTATAGTTATCGGGGACACAATCGTAAGGGGAATAGGCAGGCGGTTCTGTGGACGCAAACGAGACTCCAGAATGGAATGTTGCCTTCCTGGTGCAAAGGTCAAGGATGTCTCGGAGCGGCTGCAGAACATTCTGGGGCGGGAGGAGAGGGTGAAGAGCCAGCTGTCGTGGTGGATATAGGCACGAACGAGAGAGGTAAGAAACGGGCTGAGGTCCTACAATCTGAATTCAGGGAGTTAGGAGTTGAACCCAAAGGTAGGACATCAAAGGTAGTAATTTCAGGAGTACTACCAGTGCCACGAGCTAGTCAGAGTAGGGATTTTATGATAGATAGGATTAATGCGTGGCTCGAGAGATGATGCAAGAGGGAGGGATACAAATTCCAGTGGCATTGGAACCGGTTCTGGGGAAGGTGGGACCATCAAAAACCGGACGGCCTGCCCTGGACAGGCCTCAAACCCAATGAGCTGGGAGTGGGGTGGGGTGTTTTCTCTTGCTGTTGGGGATGGTTTAAACTAATGTGGCAGGGGATGGGAACTGATGCAGGAATCGGAGGGAAGTAAACCGGGGACAGGAACAAAAGGCAGTAAGGGGGAACATGTAAGGCAGATAAGGCACAGTCAAAAATAAAAGAAAGGCCTCAGTACAGTGACTGAGGACAGCTCAGTAAATAGGCCCAGAAGTACTAAAAGAAATAAAATGGGTGGTAAAAACATAAATGGAAAGCAAAGCAGCAGGTTATTACATGAAGATCTGTTTGGAACCATAAGGAAAATTAGGAGAAACGTTAAAAGGAAAAATAACCTAGGAGAGTTTACTGATAGAGGTGTTAAAATTAAAAATGGACGAATAGAACCCAACATTAGGGTATCACCTGAATGCTCATAGTATTCGGAATAAGGAAAATGAGTTGTGGAGCAAATCATCGTAAATAACTATGATTTAGTGGCCATTACAGAAACATGTTGAAAGTATGGTCACGACTGGGAGTTAGATATCCAAGAGAATCAAACTATTTGAAAGGATAGAGTGGATGGTAAGAGAGGTGGTGTAGACCTGTTATTTAAGGATGACATCCGAGCAGTAGTGAGGGATGATATCGGTGCTATGGAGGATAAGTGACTGAGAGGAGCAGTCTATAGACCACCAAATAGTAACATTATGGTGGGGCGGGCAATAAACAAAGGAAGAACTGATGCATGTAGAAATGGTCCAGAAGTTATCATTGGGGATTTTAATCTACATTTTCATTGGTTTAACCAGGCCGGTCATGGCAGCTTTGAGGAGGAGTTTATAGAATGTATCCGCAATAGTTTCCGAAATAGTATGTAATGGAACCAAGCGATCCTAGATCTGGTCCTGTGTAATGAGACAGGATTGAATAATGATCTCATAGTTAGGAATCCTCTCGGAAGGAGCGATCACAGTATGGTGGAATTTAAAATACATTTGGTGAGGAGGAAAAATCAAACACTAGTGTCTTGTGCATAAACAAAGTAGATTGCAATGGGATGAGAGAAGAGCTAACTGGGAGCAAGTACTTTATGGTGAATCTGTTCAGGAACAGTGGAGAAACTGCCAAGGATTTTTCACAGTGCTCAGTATAAGTTTATACCAGCAAAAAGGAAGGACGGTAGAAAGAAGGACGGAAAATTGACGTGAAATCTGAGAAAATAAGGGGGAGAGTATCAAAATGAAGGAAAAAACAGAAGTGGCAAAGATTAGTGGGAGACTCGAGGATTGGAAAATCTTTAGGGGACAACAGAGAGATACTAAAAGAGCTATGAAGAAGTGTAAGAAAGCTTATGACATTACACGTGGTCAGAATATAAAAACAGATAGTAAACGTTTCTCCAAATATATAAAACAAAAAAGAATGGCTAAGATAAATATTAGTCCTTTCGAGGATGACAAGGGAGATTTAATAATGGGAGATGAGGAAAATGGCTGAGCAACTGTACAGGTTTTTTGGGTCGGTCTTCAGAGCAGAAGACACAAATAACATGCCAGTGACTGGTGGAAATGAGGCTGTGACAGGTGAGGACCTTGAGGCGATTGTTATCACGAAGGACATAGTAATGGGAAAGCTAGTGGGGCTAATGGTAGACAAGTCTCCTGGCCCTGGTGGAATGCATCCTGGGGCTCTAAAAGAGATGGCTAGGAAAATTCAAATGCACTCGTGATAATTTACCAAATCTCATTCGACTCTGGGGTGGTCCCGGCAGATTGCAAATTATCAAACGTGACACCATTGTTTAAAAAAGGAGGTAGGCAGGGAGCGGGTAATTATTTGCCAGTTCGATTAACTTTGGTAGTAGGGAAGATGCTGGAATCTATCATCAAAGAAGAAATAGCGATGCATCTGGATGGAAATTGTCCAATTGGACTGGTGCAGCATGGGTTCATAAAGGGCAGGTCATGCCTAACTAATTTAGTGGAATTTTTTGAGGACATTACCAGTGCGGTAGACAACGGGGAGACAATCGATGTGATGTATCCCGATTTCCAGAAAGCTTTTTACAAGGTGTCACACAAAAGGTTGCTGCATAAGATAATGATGCATGGCGTTAAGGGTGAAGTAGTAGGACAGCACGGTGGCTCAATGGTTAGCACTGCTGCCTCAGGATGCCGCGGTCTCAGGTTCGATCCTGGCTCTGGGTCACTGTCCCTGTGGAATTTGCACATTCTCTCCGTGTTTTCGTGGGTTTCGCTCCCACAACTCAAAGATGTGCAGGTTAGCGAGATTGGTCAAGCTACATTGCCCCTTAATTGGAAAAAATAAATTGGATACTCTAAACTTGTAAAGAAATAATGGTAAAGTAGTAGCATAGATAAAGGATTGGTGAATCAATAGGAAGCAAAGAGAGGGGATTAATGTGTGTTTCTCTGGATGGCAATCAGTATTCAGTGGTGTCCCTCGGGGATCATTGTTGGGGCCACAATCGTTCAAGATTCACATTGGGGACCAAGTGCAATGTGTCCAAGTTTGCAGACGACACGAAGATGTGGTAAATCAAAACGTGCAGTGGATACTGGAAGTCTGCAGAGGGACTTACTTAGTTTAAGTTAATGGGCTAGGGTATGGCAGATGGAATACAATATTGACACATGTGAGGTTATGTTATCCATTTTGGTAGGAATAATAGCAAAGGGATTCTTATTTAATTGATACAACGTTAAAACATGCTGCTCTGCAGAAGGAGCTGCGTGTCCTCGTGCACGAGTCGCAAATAGTTGATTGCAGGGGCAACAGATGATTAAGAAGTCAAATGGAGTTTTGTCCTTCATTGCTAGAGGAATGACGTTTAAGACTAAGGAATTTATGCTGCATATGTGGTGTTCGTGAGGCCACAGCTGGAGTATTGTGTTCAGTTTTGTTCTCCGTACCTGGGAAAGGACGTACTAGTGCTGGGGATCTGCAGAGGAGATTCTTAAAGTTAATCCCAGAGTTGAGGGGGTTGGATTACGAGGAGAGATTCATGACACTGGGAGTGTACTTGTTGGAATTTAGAAAGACGCAGGGGTATCTTATAGAAACATAAAATTGTGAAGGGAAAAGATAGGATAGATGGGGGGAGGTTGTTTCCGTTGGCCGGTGAAAGCAGAACGAGGGGACATAGTCTCAAAATAAGGGGAAGTAGATTTAGGATGGAGGTTAGGAGGAACCTCTTCACCTAAAGTGTTATGAATATATGGAATTCCCTGCCCAGTGAAGCAGCTGGGGCTTCTTTATTACATGTTTCCAAGGTAAAGATAGGTAGATTTTTTGAGGAATAAAGGGTTATGGTGTTCGGGCGGGAAAGTGGAGTTGAGCCCACAAAAGATCAGCCATGATCTCATTGAATTGCGGAGCAGGCTCGAAGGGCCAGATGGCCTACTCCTGCTCCTAGTTCTAATGTTCTTATGTTTGTTCTGCTCCACGTGCATTCCGGATGTGCACACGAACCCGGTCTACTCGCCCGTCCACATACCACCCTACATATCACCCCCCCCCCCTTCTCTACACGCACCAGCACAAACCGTCCCCACCCCTCCGTTCCAGGTTCAAATTAGTCATGCCGATCCGGGAAATTTCGTGAACATCGGCATTGTTTCATGTTTTCCAAAAAGCATCTGAACGAAAAGGTCTGTACATGAAACGAAAAATGAACTTTTGGTTGTAATGCAAAATCAATTTCAGAATACCTATCCATCCATTAAACATCGTAACCATTGCCTTCAGTTTTAATTTTAATATTCATAACACAATTCATAGAATCATAGAATTCACAGTGCAGAAGGAGAAAACGATTCGGCCCGTCGAGTCTGTACTGGACCCTGGAAAGTGCACCCTACTTAAGCCCACACCTCCACCCTATCCCCATAATCCAGTAACCCCTTTAGATGCTAAGGGCAATTTAGCTTGGCCAAACCACCTGACCTACGCATCTTCAGACTGTGGAAGGAAACCGAAGGTCCCGGAGGAAACCCACGGAGACACGGGGAGCACGTGCAGACTCCACACAGACAGTGACCCAAGTTGGGAATTGAAACGTGGACCCTGGAGTGTGAGAAGCAACAGTGCTACAGTGCCGCCCAAGTAAAGTCGCCATTGTCCCAGATCACCATAGGCTGCTTGAGAGGGAGAGCTGTCTGGTGGAGATTTAACGATGATCACCACAATTCAGGCGAGGTCCAAGTTTCAGAAGCTGAAATCTTCATAAATAACTTCAGCCAGTATGGGAATGGACCCTGCGACGGTGGCCTTGCTCTGCCTCATGAACCAGCCATCCAGCCCACTGAGCGAAGCCAATTATAAACATATTAGTGTGGTTCTGCACGCAAAGTATGTTGTCCTCAAATATTCAACTGTATGTACTAAGTCCCATGATGAGTTTCACAAGCTATGCGCACATCCGTAAAGTCACACTTTACAGAACGTATTACACTGTGTACCCCATGCTCTATAATTTCTTATTTCATTGCTCACCATCAGTTTGTAAGTGACTTTTCATCTCTGAATTATTAACAGTGATAATATTAAAATCGATGTTACAGTGGAATGCCATTATTGTTTCTAAGATCTAAAGGAACAGCTCGACAGAAATTTGTGCCAAAACAACAAGCGAGAATCTGAAGTGGATCAATTGGATAAGTGTGCATTAAAGTAAACATACCTACGTCTCTGCGTATCAGCTCGTTCTCTGTTGAGAAATGAAAATATAAGTGTAATTGAACATGAAAGTCATCCATATCCACTTGTTAGCAGTAACTAGGATTGTCATGTTTCTGTGTCGTCTCTAGATCCAATAGGTCCGGGTGGATTTAGCACTTCTCCATCGGTCCATTTGTTTTTTTTTCTAAACTTAGAGTACCAATTATTATTTTCCAATTAATGGGAAATTTGGCGTGGCCAATCCACCTAAGCTGCACATTGTTGGATTGTTGGGGTGAAACCGACCCAGACACGGGGAGAATGTGAAAGCTCCACACGGACAGTGATCCAGGGCCGGGATTCCAATCTGGGTCCTCAGCGCCTCAGTCCCAGTGCTCACCACCCTGCTACGCTCAGTGATACAACAAAAGACCATAAGAGCAGATGATATTGGTGCATAACCAGGCCATTCGGCCCAGCGAGTCGACCCTGCCATTCGGTCGTGGTTGATATATTTCACAACCACATTCTCCTGCTTTACCCCGTAACCACTTATCCCCAGATTAATCAAGAAACTATCTATAATCTATCTTAAAGACAGTAATTAACTTGACCTCCACAGCATGCTGCGGTATCGAGTTCCACAGATGCACCACCCGCTATCTGAAGGCAGTTCTCCTTATTTCAGTTTTAAAGAATTGTTTCTTCAGTCTGAGGATTACCTGCGGGTTTTAGTCTCTCCTAGTCGTGAAAACATCCTCTCTACGTCTACTTCTATGTCTCTCAGTATTCTGTAGTTTTCAATGAGGTCAGCCCCATCCTTCTCAACTCCATTGAGTACAGACCCAATGTTCTCAACCGCTCCTCAGATGATTGACGGTTGATTCGGTGGATCATTCTTTAGCTACTCTGGATCCACTCTGACGCCAGCACATGTTTACTTAGATAAAGGGCCCAAAACTGCTCACAATGTTCCAAATGGGGTCTGATCAAAGCACTATATGCTTTCATCGCTCCATCTCTGCCCTTGTCTTAGAGCCTTCTCCAACATGAATGTTAACATTATATTACCTTCCTAACTGGCAAGTGAACCTGTATGTAAATCTTATGAGAATCATGCACTATGACTCATAAGTCCCTGAGGGCTTCAGATTTCTGAAGCCTTTCTTCATTTAGAAAATAGTCTATTCCTCTAGTATTCTAGTAAAGTGCATAGCTCACACTTTTCCACATTGTATTCCATCGGCATCGTCCTTGCCCGCTCGTCTAGGCTATCCAAGTCCTTATTAAGCCTGCTCACTTTCTCAACACTACCTGCCCCTCGACATGTCTTTGTGTCATCTATAAACTTAGAAACAATGCCTCAGTTTCCTCTTCCAGACCGTTAGCATATATGTTGAATATTTGTCGTCCCAATACCGAATCCTGCGGAATACTGTTAGCCACATGTTGCACTGCTGAATAATTCCACTTTATCCCCACTTTCTGCCACTGTCAGTCAGGGAATCCGCTATCCATGCTGGTACTTTGCCCTTTATACCTTGGAATCTTATGGATATTGCAGCTTCCTGTGCGGCATCATGTCCATTGCCTTCTGGAACTCCACATGGATGGCATCCACTATATCTCCTTTGTCTGACTTCCTCATTAACTCCTCAAAGAATTCGAACAGACAGGTCAGGCATGACCTCTCCTTGACGAGGTTGTACTGACTCAGCCCTGCTTTATCATACATTTCCAGTCACTCTATATTGTCATCCTTAATAATGGATTCTAACATCTTATAAATGATGGAAGTAAGGCTAAGCAGCCTATAATTTCCCGTCTTCCGCCATGCTGACTTCTCAACGATTAGTATTTTCCAGTCCTCTTTGACCATCCTGAATGCAGTGATTCCTGAACGATCAACACGAATGCCTCCACGATCTACTGAGCTATTTCCTTCAGAACCCTGAGGTGTCGTCCAACCAATGCGAGTGATTTAGCGACCATCTAACCTTTCAACTTTCCCAGTACTTCGCTTTAGTGATGGCCACAGGGCTCATCTCTGCCACCTAACTGTCTGGACGCGCTGGTATTCCATTGTTGACTTCCACCGAAGAAACTGATGCAAAGTACCTACTCAGTTCCTCTGCCTTTCTTTGTTCCTCATTGCAGCTGTTCCAGCATCATTTACCACTGGTCAAATGCCTATTCTTGACTCTCTCTTACATTTTATATATCGTAAAAACTTGTAATCTTTTGTTATATTGCTAGCTAGCTTACACTCATAATTCAACTTCTTCACCCGTATTGTTTTTTTAATGTGCTCTGCTTACTGTTAAAGGCTTCCGAATCCTTGGCTTCTCACTTACCCTCGCCACAGTGTATGCTTTTAATTTTACTGTCCCTGACTTCCCTTGTCGGCCACGCTTGCGTCGTCATACCCTGAGCATGTTTCCTACTCCTTGTGATTAATCCCTGTTGTGGTGCCGAATAATGTCCCAAAAGCCCTTCCATTGCTGTTCCAGCATCGTGTCTGCTGGGCTCTCCTTCCAATAAATTCTGGTCAGCTCCTCTCTTGTGTCCTTATAGTTTATTTTATTCAATTATAATATCGTTCCATCTGATCCTGGATTCTGCCCCTCAACCTGGTGGGACAATTCTATCATATTGAGTTGACAGCCCCATAAGGTTTCCTTCACCATAAGTTCCCTTATCAAGTCTGCCTCATCACACATCACCAAATCCAATATTGCTTCTTCACTAGTGGGCTTCACCACAAGGTTCTCGAATACAAATCGCGTATACATTGCTCAAATTCCTTATCTTGGGATCCGCTAAAAAGCTAAGGTCCCAGGTCTACCTGCACATTGACATCCCCCATAACTTTTTAACAATGCTTTTCTTATCTGATGTTGCGACGTCATGATTTATTTTCTGGCCCACATCCTGACTACTGATCGCGGGCTTGTACATAGCTCTTTTTCCTTTTATGATTCCTCAACTCTAGCCACATGGGTGTTATGCCCGCTGGGCCTATATTGTTCATTCCTATCGGTTTCATTTGATTTCGATTTCACAAGGCAACCCGCCCACTCTTTCCATTTACCTGTCTTTTCGGTAGGTCAATATCCTTGAATATTGAGATCACAACATTGATCCCCTTGCAGCCATCCACGCCGTGTGGTGCCCATAACATCGTACCACCAATTTCAACGTGTGCTAGTAGCTCATTTGCCTTGTATTGTACAGTGTGCGCATTTAAGTTCAAGACCCTTAGTTATGTGTTGATCACACTGTTCGGATAGTTGTCCACCCAGCTCCTATGTCTGCAGTTTCATTCCGGCCACTTTCCATACTCTTGGTTCTAATACCTTTTCTGGAAACTTTACTCGCCTCTCCTCAACAACGCTGACCAGTTTAAAGTCGCCACCATTAATTTGCCCTCCTGTCTTTTTTTTTACTGATCTTCTAACTTTCGTTACTCCCCCCCCCCCCCCCCCGCTCCACCCCCGACCACGCCCAATAACTCTTTTCGTACAGTGCCCTATCCAGCGAGCCAGTTATGTGATTCACCAAAACTGTGGTTCCCGCATTATTCGCGCACACAATGCCATCGGAACAGCTCACTCCTTCCCCAGTGCTGGTGTTAATGGTCCATGAATTTGAACCCATTTCTACCATACCAACCTTTCAGCCATTGTTATCTGATTGACTCGGTTCATTTTGCTCTGACAGTAATCACTATTACTACTTTTTGGTTCTGCGTTTAAATTTACCACCTAGCTTCTCATATTTCTTCAGCAAAATCAATATCCTTATTCTATTCATATTGTTGGTAGGTACGTGAAGCACGACAAATGGATCTTTACCCTGCCAGGACAAGTTCATCTGCAGTCCAGGCGAGATATGCGGAGCCCGAGCGCGTTCGGCAATGCCAACCTCCAGGACTCTCCATCCTCCTAACAGAGAATCATGTCTATCCCGCGAACTACACTATCCCCGATTACGACTACATTTTATTTCTCTCTTCCGCGCCCCTACTTGAAAGGGTCCCTTTAACGCTGGGGCCAGTTTGCTGCACCTCCCCACAGTCACCACCCTCATCTGCGCAGGTAAGATATATATGACATCTGTTGGACAAGGACAAGTACTGATTCCCCTGAAACACTACCTCCAGGATCCTTCTACCTCCCTCTCTCATGAGAGCACACTCCTGTATTTGACCACTGTTCGAATTCAAGGTAGATAATCTAGGAGGTGTGACTGCCTCCTGAAATATAGGGTCCATGCAGCACTCCCCTGTAGCATCCCAGGGCTCCGGGAGACTCGGGGGGCCCAGGCGAGTGTAGTGGTCATCACAAACGAGAAGATTCTGGGCAAACGGAAGGGTCAGAAGGTGGATTGATCGCATAGACTGGATGGATTACATCCCAGGGTTCTAAAGGAGATAGGTGTGGAGATTGTGGAGGCATTGCTGTTGATCTTTCAGAAATCACTGGAGGCAGGGAAGGCCCGAGGATTGGAAAGTGGCTATTGCAACACCACAGTTTAAGAAGGGACGGGGGCAGAAGACTGGAAATTATAGCCCGGTTACCCTGCTGGACCACAGCCGAGCAAAGAACTAGGAGACCTCTGTAAGGTTTTCCATGTGTTCCCTGCAGGAGGTTCCGGCAATGTAGACGTCGTGCGATATGACGTCCACCTTAGGTAATCCCCATAATATGTTATCTATAATACTCTGGAATTTTGCGCAGGAAGTGGAGACTCCAAACGGCAAACTGGTCTCCTCGTATTTCTGTGGCCCCCAGGTCCAGCATCAGTTGTACGTACGCATAGTTCATGCCCAGCTTCGAGAATGTTTGCCCTCATTAAGCTTGGCATAATGGTTTTCAATGCGAGGGACCGGGTAACGGGCGAGAATGGACTTTCGGTTGATGGTCATTTTGAAGTCACCACACAGTCACACTGACTTATTGCTGGGACCAATGTTGCAGCCGAGTGTGCAAAATGGGCAGGGCGGATAATGCCAAACAGTTCCAACCGGTCCTGCTCACAGTCGACCTTAGGTCGAAATACGCATAGCATAGGGCGGGCGCGATATACCTGTGTTGAGCGTTCTCATCCACGCTGATCGCTCCCTTTATTGTACTAAGGCCTTTGGGGAAAATAAATGATACGGGCTGCTGTGTCCCTAATTTCCAGCGTCTGGAGGCCGGTCCGGATTTCTGTGAACGTGCAGTTTCTGATGACGGGGACTGCTACCACTGTATCAAGCTCCATCTCAGCGGGGTGTCCATGAATCTGCACTCACCCGGATAGGTGCGGTCCAGGGGCTCGTGACACGCTGTAGCGACAGAAATGGCTCCTCAACCTCATGGTCTTCCAAGAAGTGTGTTTGGCATTTCGGAAGGAGATGGCTATTGCCCTGTTGCCTGGGAACGCTGCTTCACGTGACCTCCTGGAGACTCATTCCTGGCCGCAGTGTCCTGTTTGATGTTAGCGGCAGCCCTCTGAGAGTGTTGGGTCGGGGTAGAGTCCCCAGGTACTCCGAGGAGCGGCTCGATGGCGGTTGCGTAACCTGCAGTAGCTCCGCCCCTGTGATAACACAGACTGCTCGTTTCGGGTAGCTACAGAACGGCGGTCGTGTTGACGACCTATGTTGAGGACGGCTAGGCCCTGATCTCTTGGAGCCCGCGTTCGGCTCTCTCCCGTGAAAGCACTGTGGATAGTCAGGGACATCTCCGTCAGAAGCTTTCGCTCTGTCCCCTGGTCCCTCAGTCCACAAACGAAGCTGTTCGTCAGGGACTGGGACAAGGCGGATACAAACTCGCAATAGGCGGCGAATACCTGCATGCCCGCCAAACACTCCCTATATGACTGAGGCGGGGACTATGACGCTGTATGAAACCGGAACAGTCGGAGCATAATGGGGTGCTGAGAATGCAGGTGACTGCCGATTAGGTCGACCAGCGTAGAGAATGCTAGTTCATTTTCTTTGTCCGGGTAAGCACGGTAGCATTGTGGACAGCATAATTGCTTCACAGCTCCAGGGTACCAGGTTCAATTCCGGCTTGGGTCACTGTCTGTGCGGAGTCTGCACATCCGCCCCGTGTGTGCGTGGGTTTCCTCCGGGTGTTCCCGTTTCGTCCCACAGTCCAAAGATGTGCAGGTTAGTTGGATTGGCCATGATAAATTGCCCTTAGTGTCTAAAATTGCCCTTAGTGTTAGGTGGGGTTACTGGGTTATGGGGATATGGGGATAGGGTGGAGGTGTTGACCTTGGGTAGGGTGTTCTTTCCAAGAGCCGGTGCAGACTCGATGGGCCAAATGGCCTCCTTCTGCACTGTAAATTCTATGATTCTATGTAAGTGATGTTTTTCATGAGCATGTAAGTTGGACTGCAGACAGTGATCATCAAACTATGGTTGTTGCTCGCTGTTTGCAATGGCATTTGTTCGCAAGAATAGTTGGGCCGTTGTAACATACTCGGCCCAATCATAAGAATCTGCCTCAAAGGTTTTAAGCTAACCAATGAGCGCCATTGCTCTGCCTGTAGCAGAGGGCTCTTCAAGGCATGTGGAGGCCGGTTGGAGGTGCAGAGTCATGCAGTTGCGGCAGCGACACGTTATCCTCGTCGCCAGTGTTGTGACCGAAGGCAAGAAATCCACACGTGGCCACATAGACATGAGACAACAATGTATATTCTACTCCTCCTCAATACAATACTTCTCTACTCCACTCCCCTCAGAGTCTTCTTTCCTCGACCTGCTCCTAGTGGGGATTTATATCCTTTGGGTGTTTCTCCAAGTCGGAGGACGCTCCGCCTCCTAATCACCTGAGGAGTTTGTATTCCAAGGTGTAGCAGGGGAAGCTGATATATTATGGACTCTGACCCCTTAGAAAGTCAAAAATGAGCGAGAATGGGCATCACGAGCTCCCATATCATGCAGACATAACACATCGCCTGGCCTTGTAGCTCTGTTTTATTTAATTATTTTTTAAGTTCCTTTTTAAATTTTAACTTTCCAGCCGGGTTATCGTATTCTTAATCTGTTAAATATTTCTTTTTCTGTCTTTAATTGTAAAGCAATTTAGAATAACCGATGCAAAATAGCAGTTACTTACCTTTTGCCTTTGTTATCACTCATGGATTTTTTCCCCTAACTGAGCTCACTGCCCAAAGGTGTCCACTCAGTTCCTGCTTTTTTAAAATTCGGCACTGACTGTTCGCTCTCGCTCTTTTTTAGTCTTCACTCTTGCTGTCAGCTAAGCCTCTTTTTAAATCTCCGATCAGACTCACAGCTACCGCTCTTTTTACATCTCCGCTGCTCCACTTCATTAAACGTTACATTTACTTCCGTCACTCAGAGCACAATTGTACTGTGCGCAAGGCACTGAACAAACTTGTTTTCATAGAGTCAGCATCCCATATTTAATCTTCTGCTTAAAGAAACCGGTCGGAACTGGTTAGTAAGTGCCATATATTGCTCTCATCGCTGGTCCCACTATGGGGCACTGTTTTGACCTTCTTTGTATCTGAAGGATTTTCAAATTTCTGCCAACAATGTGTAATCTTGTAAAATTATCAGCAATTTAAATACGTTTTATAAAGTTTGTTTTTCAGATTCAGGTTAATTATCTAAAATTCCACTCTTTCCTGAACTTCCGGCACTCAGCAAAAAATGGCACTCCATACTTCATTGATGCCAATCATGGAGAGCATTGCACAGTTTTGTACGGGATTCAGCTCTTAGAATGTTAATGAAGCCTTGATTCAAATACCAGCCGTGCAGATTGGGGATTAGAGAAGTAGCCAGGGCAGGACCAAATTTCCGACATCACATGTCGTGTTCCAGCGAGCGTCTCATGATTCAAATCTTTCAGTTCATTATTGGTTACCGGGAGGATGAATGTTTGTGTGGAGGTTGAGTGAGGAGGTCCGTGGTTGCGTCTGTGTGAATGAAGTGGTGGGCAGTTGTTCGATTGGAGAGATAACTGGTCAGTATATCTGTGGGTGGGTGATTGTGAAGGCAATGGGATTAAATGACAGTGAGATGATTGGACGTAGAGTGATAAGGTTAGCGAATGGTGGTTCGCCGTTTGGGGGCATCCTATTGGGAGATATTCATTGGGTCAAAGCAGTAGATGTTTCGTCAGTGGGACGAATATGATTAGTAACAATAACGTTGACGGTAGTAGTGTTTTGTAGAGTATTCTGTACCTTGAACAAAGCTGCTCATGTATATTAGCCTCTCAGAGCGGCATAAATTGTTAGAAATCTGACAGCATAAATGATTAATGAAAATTGAGTGATATTGCAAAACTTAAAACCTTATTAATTTCAGCAGTTTTGAAATGTGAGGGCCGATGACATGTCTGTGTAGCATGTGAAAACTGGTGGACACCAGTGTGATGCACAATTATATTTTCTGCCGGAAATCGCAGCAACCCAAGTTAATTTTACTGAGAATTAATGAGATAGAATCATAATATCATTGCAGTGCAGAAGGGGCATTCGGCCAATTCAGTCTCCAGCGACCGGCGGAAAGAACACCCCACCTACACCCACTTCACTGCCCTATCCCCGTACCCCCACATAACCTGAACATCTTTGGACATAGAGGGGCAATAATTTATCATGGCCAATCCACATCGTTGCACTGTGAGAGAAAACCGGGTCACCCGTCGGAGACCCAGGAAATAAAGGGACAACGTGCAAACATTACACAGGCACCCAATGCCTAAATTGAACACGGGAATCTGATGGTGTGATTCGGCAATGCTGCTCAACGCACCATCGTGCCAATTGGGGCACAGTGATGCATCATGGATGGATAAATATAAGAGGATTTACTGTTCGAAGAGATCCTCATATTCCTTCTGTTTGCGAAATCAGAATTGTGAAGTATGGGATGGCAGCGTTGTTCACGACAAATGATAGAGTAATTGCATCCCAAAACTGAGCGTTCGTAAAGTAACAACAATCCGGGGAATTTTGTGACCAGATCCACCTGAGAGCAGCCTGTGTAGATAAGGGCAGCGGGACAAACATAGGTGGACAAATTTATCACAATATGGTGATGCATGGATCGTTTATGTTGTGGAAGAATTGGATTTTGGGAGAAGTCAACTGAGTCACCTCGACTGTACTGTGGGCAGCCGAACACAGGAGGAAGATCATTGACCAATATAGGCGGCAGAAGAGGGTAATGGAATAAATCAATTCAGTGACCTCGACTCTACCATGGGTAGCCGAAGAAACCCTCCAGTGACAAACAAGAGGATCATCGTCGAGTGGAAGCATGAGAAGAAGATTCTGGGCGAAGCCAACTCACTGTAGCCTCATAACTCCACGATCCCAGGTTCAATTCCCGGCTTGGGTCACTGTCTGGGTGGAGTCTGCATGTTCTCCCGTGTCTGCGTGGGTTTCTTCCCGGTGCTCGGGTTTCCTCCCCCAAGTCCCGATAGTTAAGCAATTTGTACATTCTAAATTCTCCCTTTGTGTACCCGAATAGGTGTCGGAATGTGGCGACTAGGGACTTTTTACAGTAACTTCATTGCAGTGTCTAGTCGAGGCAGCAGGATAGGAATCTGAGAACGGTCAACTTAATCACATCGAATGTACTGTGCATAACCGAAGACCCCCTTCAGTGATTAACAGGAGTAAGATCACCATCCAGTAGAGATGGCAGAAGAGGATTCTTGGAGAAGTCAACTCAGTCACCTGGACTGTACTGTGGGTAGCTGAAGACCCCTTCAGTGACAAAGGGCGATCACCGTCCAGTAGAGGCGGTGGAAGAGGATTCTGGGAGTATTCAACTTATTCACCTTGACTGCACTGTGGGTAGCCGAAGAAAATATGTCAAAGAGCGGTTAAGTGCGATACACGACACTGTTAGGAAGCCAGGCAGGGGTAAACAAGGATACCATCTCCAGCAGATGGAATTTGGAGAAATCCACTGAGTCACCTCGACTGTACTGTTGGCAGCCGAAGAACCACTCCAATAACTAACATGAGGAAGAACATTGTCCAGCTGCGGCGGCAGAAGAGGCTTTTCGGAGAAGTCAATGAGTCACCACGACCAGCAGGTCAGTGATTGATTGGTCACTGGTAAGCAGTTTTCCTTATCTAATTTTCTCTCAGAATTGTAGTTGTTGTTCAAGTTAATTGAAATCGTGGCAGGAGATCACAGACCAGTGCCATGTTCCTCCTGTGCGGTATCGGAATTCAGTGAACCATCAGGTGTCCGTTACTCCATCGGTCTACGGTTCTGGAGCTGCTGATGGATTCATTTTGCAGCATTCACGATGCTGAGGAAGTCGTGAATATCACGTTCAGTGGGTTGGTCACACCGCAGTTAAACAATACTGAGGGAGAAAGGAAATGGGTGGGCACCAGATATCGGAAGAGTAGAACGACAGTGCAGATGTCCACTGCGGTCATCTATATTTGTATCATTCAGCAGAATCACCAATTTTATAGGGATCACTTGAGAGTGTAGCATCCGTATTTTATTAAGGGGCGAACGGTATTTAATATTTATTTAATTTTTATTTATTTATTTTAAGTCTCTTTGAAGATTCAGGTCAGAGGGGATGGGAGTTCGGGCAGTTTCATGCTCCGCCAGTAGGATGTGGCAGGTAAAGGACACCAGAAGTGTTCCCACTGACTACACCTGCGGGAAATCCACCCAACAACAACTTCTCGGAAACCGCGTTCGGAAACTAGAGCTGGAGCTCGATGAGCTTCGGAATATCTGGCAGGCAGAGGGAGTGATGGAGATGAGTTACAGGGAAGCAAGCACACACACGCTTCAGGGCAAGAGTAGCTGGATTACAGTCAGGGGAACCAAAGGAAACAGGGAGACAGTGCAGGGATCCCTTCAAAACAAGCAAACCATTTTGGATGCTGTTTGGGGGGCGGGGGGGGGGAAGGGGGGGACTACCAGGGGAAGGCCATCGTGGCCAGATCTCTGGACCTGAGTCTGGATTGTGGCTCAGAAGGAAAATGGGAGAATAGAAAAGCGATAGTGACAGGGGACTCTATGGTTAGGAAAGTGGATAGGAGATTATGTGGCTGCGAACGAGGCACCCGGAAGGCATTTTGCCCCCCCCCCCCCCCCGGGGTACGAGGGCCAGGTGTATCTCGGATCGAGTCGACAGGCTCCTTAAGGGGAGGGGGAGCAGCCAGAAATCGTGGTGCACATATGCACCAACGGTAAAGCTACGACAAGGGATAGGATCTAAATAGTTATTTTAGGGAGTTAGGTTGGAAGTTAAAGAGCATCACGAGTAGAGGAGTAATCCGAGGGTTGCTATCGGCGCCATGTGCTAGTAAGGCAACGAACAGAGAGTGAGTGTAGCTGAACACGTGGTTACACGGCTGGTGTAGGACGGAAGACTTCAAACATACAGATACATTCTGGGAAGGTGGGACCTGCACATGAGGACGGGTTGTACCTAAACTGGAGGGGCACCTATATCCTGGGCGGGAGGTTTGCTAGAGCTCTTCGGGATGTTTTAAACTGGTTTGGCAGGGGCATGGAAACCGGAGCTACGGATCAGATTATAGGATAGCTGTTGAACAGGCAGAAATAGTATGCAGAGAGTCTGTGTAGAAGGACAGACAGTTGATAGGGCAAAGCTGCAATCAGTTGTATGGATTAAAGTGTATCTGGTTCAATGCAAGGAGTGTCAGTAATAAGGGAGTTGAACATAGAGCATGGATCAGTACTTGAACTACCATGTTGTGGCCATTATGGAACATAGATTTCATAGGGGCAGGAATGGTTGTTAGATGTTCCGGGGTTTAGATATTTTAAGAAGAATAGGGAAGGTGGTAAAAGACGAGGGGGGGGGGTGGCACTCTTAATTAGAGAGGGCATCACAGCTGCAAAGAAGGAAGTAGTCGAGCAGCGTTTGTCAACTGAGTCAGTGTGATCGGATGAAGGAAACAAGCAAGGAACAGTCACTTTATTGAGAGTTTTCTTTCATCTCCCCTCAATAGCAGCAGATAGATGGAGGAACAGATTGGGCGGCAGATCTTGGAAAGCTGCGAAAGCAATAGAGTTACTGTCATGAGTGAATTCCACTTCCCTAATATTGACTGGAACCTCCTGAGCGCAAATGGTTTGAATGCAGATTTTGTCCGGTGTGTCCAGGAATGATTCCTGACTCAATATGCAGATAGTCCGACTCGTGGGGAGGACCGATTAGATTTGGTGCTTGGCAACTAACCAGACCAGATGCCAGTCGTCTGGGTGGGAGAGCATTTCGGTGACAGTGATCACAACTCATTGACCTTTGCCATGGTCATGGGGAGGGATAGGAATAGGTAGTAAGGGAAGATATTTAATTTGGGTAGGGCAAATTATACTGCTATTAGACAGGAGCTGAGGAGCATAAATTGGAAACAGATGTTCTCAGGCAAATGCACAACAGTAATGTTGTTAAAGGAGAACATTCCGCGAGTGCTGGATATTTTGTCTCACTGAGGCAAGGAAGGAATGGTAAGGTGAAGGAGCCTTGGATGACAAGAGAAATGCAGCGTCTAGTGAAGAGGAAGAAGCAATCATACTTAAGGTTGAGAATCCAAGGGTCTGGCAGGGCTCTAGAGGGTTATAAGGTAGCCAGGAAGGAACACAAAAATGGACTTCGGAGAGTTAGAAACCTGCATGCAAGATCCCTGTCGGGAAGGATTGTGAGGAACCTCAAGGCGTTCTACACTGATGTGCGAAATAAGAGGATGATTAGAGTGAGAGTACGGCCGATCAGGGATAGTGGAGGAAACGTGTGCCTCGAGTCTGAGGAGGTAGGCGAGTCCCTAATTTAATTGTTTCCTTCAGTATTCACTAGAGGGAGGGAACGTGTTGCTCGTGAGAACAGCTTGAACCATGTTAATCGGCGATAACTGGTTGAACTTAAGAAGGAGGATGTGCTGGAAATTTTGAAATGCTGCAGGATAGATACGTACCCTGGGCCAGACGGGATAACCCCAAAGTTTCCACGAGAATCGAGGGAGGAGATTCCTGCGCCTTTGTGTTGGCGATGCTCTTTGTGTGCTCACTCTGCACTGCAGTAATACCGGATGATTGGAAGGAGGCGAATGTTGTTACCCTGTTCAAGAAAGGTAATATGGAAATCCCTGGGAATTAAAGACCAGTCAGTCTTCCGTCTGTGGTGAGCAAATTATTGGTAAGGATCCTGAGATATAGGGTTTATAAATGGTAGAAAACATAGTTTGATGAAAGATAGTCAGTATGTCTTTGTTCGGGGCAGGTCATGCCTCACAAGCCTCAGTGAATGTTTTGAGTATGTGACGAGACACGTGAGCAGCGGATGATGTGTATATGGTTTCCAGTATGGCATTTGATAAGGTTCCCTGTGGTAGCCTCACTGATAACGTTAGGGGGCATGGGATACATGGAAATTTAGCTGCGTGGATACAGAATTGACTGGCCGACAGAAGACAGCGAGTGGTAGTGGATGGAAAGTATTCTGCCTGGAGGTCCGTGACCAGTGGAGTCCTGCGGGGATCTGTTCTGGGACCTCTACTCTTTGTGTTTTTATAACTGACTTGGTGAGGAAGTGGAAGGTTGAGTTAGTAAGTTTGCCGGTGACACGAAGGTTGGTGTAGTTGTAAATAATGTCGAGGAATGTTGCTGGTTAAAGCAGGACATTGATAGGATACAGAGCTGTTCTGAGACGTGGCAGATGGAGTTCAACCTAGATAACTGTGAAGTGATCAATTTTGGAATGTCGACTTTGAATGCTAAATACAGGATTATTGGACGTGTGGAGGAACAGAGGGATCATGGGGTCCACGTACATAGATCCCTCAAAGTTGCTACCCAGGTTGATAGGGTTGTTAAAAATGGGTATCGTGTGTTGGCTTTCATGAACAGGGGGATTGAGTTTAAGAGCAGCGAGGTTTTGACGCAACTTTATAAAACCCTGGTTAGACCACACTTGGAATATTGTGTCCCGGTCTGGTCGCCCTTATGAAAGGAAGGGTATGTGTGTTTTAAAGAGTGTGCAGAGGAGATTTAGCAGGATGTTGCCTTGACTAGAGGGCTTGTCTTCTAAAGAAAGGTTGAGGGAGCTGGGCATTTTCACATTGCAGCGGCGAAGGAAGAGAGGTGATTTGATCGAGCTGTGCAAAGTGATGAAAGACATGGATAGAGAGGATAGCTAGAGACCCCCCCCCCCCCCACAGGGTGGAGGATGTCCCGTTTCTGGGGGAGGTGGGACTAGTACAAGCCGGGCGTTCTGTACCCGAGCCGGAATGGAACCGATATCTTAGAAAGCAGCATGGTGGCATAATGGTTAGGAGAGCTGCTTCACAGCTCCAGCGTCCCAAGTTCGATTCCCGACTTGGGTGACTGTCTGTGCGGAGTCTGCGCATTCTCGCTGTGTCTGCATGGCTTGCTTGCGGGTGCACCGGTGTTCTCCCAGAGTCCAAAGATGTACAGTTTAGGTGGATTGGCAATGCTAAATTACCCTTATTGTCCCAAAAACGTCAGCTGGAGTTACGGGGATAGGGTGGAGGTGTGGGGATATAGTGGACGTTTGGGCTTAGGTAAGGTGTTCTTTCCAAGGGCTTTTGCAGACACGATGGGCCGAATGGCCTCCTTCTGCATTGTACATTATATGATCAGTCCAAAGATGTGCAGGTAAGGTGGATTGGCCATGCTAAATTGCCCTTAGTGTTGGGTAGGGTTACAGGGCTTTGGGGATGGGGTGGAGGTGTGGATATTGGGTAGGGTGCTCTTTCCAAGAGCCGGTGCAGACTCGATGGGCCGAATGGCCTCCTTCTGCACTGTAAATTCTATGATAATCTATGATAATCTATACATAGGGTAAGGAGTGTTTACTATTGCTGTTGGGAAGGGTTTAAATTATTGTGGTAGGGGGGTGGGAACCGTCGCAGGAAGTCGGAGGGGAAGAAAGTGGGCAGAGAAACAAAAGGCAGTAAGGGGAAATGTGAAAGGCAGTAAAAACAAAGACAAAAAGCAAAAAGGGTCACAGCACTGTGGATAACTCAGTCAGTGGTTCCAGTAAGGCTAAGAGAAAGGGAGACTGCACAAAACATAACCGGGCAGATGGTCTGCTAAAGCACGGCAGATCCAGGGTACAGATACTCTCGGAGATATAGAACAGGAGGTAGGAGAGGAGGGGGAGTTGCATTGTTGATCCGGGAAAATATCACAGCAGTACTGAGAGTGGATATCTCCGAGGGTTTGTCCACCGAGTCCAGATGGGTAGCACTGAAAAATAAGAAAGGAGAGAGAACATTGATAGCTTTTGTACAACAGCCCCCCAAATAGTCCGCAGGAAATGGAGGAGCAAATGTGCAAGGAAATTACAGATGGCTGCAAGAAACATCGGGTGGTAATATTTGGGGACTTAAACTTTTCCAACAGTGACTACGACAGCCTTAGCTTTTGAGGCATGGATGCAGAGAAATGTGTTGAGTGTATTCAGGAGTAATTTCTCATCCAGTATTCGGATCGCCCGACTGGAGAGGGAGTGAAGCCTAACGTCCTCTTTGTAAGTAAGGAAGGGCAGGTGACAGAAGTGTTCGTTAGGAATCACTTTTGGACCAGTGACCAATGTACCATTACTTTTAAGAGAGCTATGGAGAATAATAGGTCTGGCCCAAATTTAAAATTCTAAATTGGGCCAAGACTAATTGTCGTGGTATTCGATAGAAACCTTCAAATGTTGGTAGGGGGAACGTGTTGGCAGGCAAAGACGGCGAGTAAGTGGGGGACTTTCAAAAGTAATGTTAAGCAGGGTACAGGGTAAGCACTTTCGTTCAGAGTGAAGGGCGGAAAGCAAGGAGGCGCAATGGCTGGCACTGTTGCCTATGGTGCTGAGGGCCTGCCTTCGATCTCAGCCCCCTGTCACTGTCCATGTGGAGTTTGGACATTCTCCTCTTGTCTGCGTGGTCTCTCCCGCACAATCCAAAGATGCGCAGGTTAGGTGAATTGGCCATGCTAAATTGCCCTTCCCCTGAATTGGTAAACAAAACCGTAATTTGGCACTCTAAATTTGTTTTTAAAAATAGAATGAAGGGCAAGGCTGGTTGAAGAAGCGAACCCTGGATAACTCAGAGTATTAAAAAGCTGGTCAAAAAGAAGAAAGAGGCATATGAATACATCGGCTGCTGAAGATTGTAGAGGTAGTCGGAGAAGAGTTAAGAGATAAATCAGCAGGGCTAAACGGGGACATGAGATAGCTTTGGCAGATAAAGCAAAGGATAATCCAAAGAGCTTCAGCAAGTCCACACAGTGCACAAGAGTACGAGGGAGAAAGTTGGACCCCTTAAGGGATCGGTGAGATCCTAAATAAAATCAATATTTCTCACCGGTATTTCTGTTGAAAAAGGCATGAATGTTCGGGAACGTGGGCAAGTAACTAGTCTTGTCTTTGGGAGTGTACATATTGTAGAGAAGGAGGTGCTGGAAATCGTAAAGCTCATGAAGATAGATAAATTTCCTGGACCAGATGAAATGTATTCCACGACGTTGAGGGAGGCTAGGAAGGAAATTACGTGTCCAGTACAGGGATATTTGAATCTTTTCCAGCCACAGGTGAGGTGCCTGAAGTTTGGAGGGTAGCAAATGGTGTGCCTTTGTTTAGGAAGGGTCGCAGTAAAAAGCCTGGGAAGTACTGGCCGGTGAGCCTAACGTTTGTGATGGGTAAGTTGTAAGAAGGTATTCAGAGAGGTAGGATCTATAGGCATTTCAAGAAGCAAGGGCTGATTTGGGAGTGAAAAATCGTGTTTCACGAATTTGAATGTGTTTTTTGAAGGGGTAACCAAGAAGGTAGATGAGGGCATTTCGGTCGACGTTGTCTACATGGATATTAGCAAAATCTTTGACAAGGTACCGTGTGGTAGCTTGTTGCGCAAGTTCAAATCTCACAGGATCCAGGGTGAGGGAACCAATTAGATGCAGAATTAGCTTGACACCAGATGACAAAGTATGGTTGTACAGGAGTGTTTTTCAAACTGCTGACCTGTGACCAGCGGTGTGCCTCAGGGATCGGTGATAGGTCCACTGTAATTTGTCATTCATACTCACGGTTTGGATGAAAGTTTAAGAGGCGTGGTTACTACGTTTGCAGATCACACCAAGATCGGTGGCATAATGGACAGTGAAGAAGGTTGCCTAGGATTGCAACGGGAATTGATCAATTGGGTCAGTGGACCGATGAATGCCAGGTGGGATTTAATTTAGATGAATGTGAGGTGATGCATTTTAGTAGAATGAATCGGGCCAGGACCTACTCAGTTAATGGTCGGGAGTTGGTGAGAGTTGTAGAACAAAATGATCTGGCAGTACAAGTCCGTTGCTCCTTGAAAGCGCAGTCGCAGGTAGACAGGTTTGTGAAGATAGCACTCGGCATATTTTGTTCATTTGGTCAGAACTTTGAATTCAGGATCCGGGACGTATTTCTGCGTTATACAACACATTTTACGGCCGCACCTGTAATACTGTGTTCAGTTCTGATCACCCTTTAATACAAATGATATCATTAAACTAGAAAGAGTGCACAGGATAATTACTAGAATGCTACTGGGACTTGATGGCTTGAGTTATAAGCATAGGCTGGATAGTGTGAGACCTTTCCCCTGGAGTGTAGGAGGTTTAGGGTTAGTTCTAGAGGTGCATCGAATAATGTGTGGCATAGATAAGGTAGATAGTAAACATCGTTTCCCACAAGTTGGGGAGTCTAAAACTAGAGGGCGAGGTTTAAGGTAAGAGAGAAGAGATAGAAAAAGGTCCAGATGGGCAATGGGTTCAAACAAAGGGTGGTGAGTGTCTGGAACTAGCTGCCAGATGCAATACTAGAGGCGGGTACATTCTTTTTTGTTTGAAAAAGGAATTAGACAGTTATATGGGAAAACTGGGTAGAGAGGGTTATGGGCCAAATGCGGGCAATTGGGACTAGCTTTGTGGTAAAAACTGGGCGGCATGGACAAGTTGGGCCGAACGGTCGGTTTTCATTCTGTAAACCTCTGTGACTCTAAATAGAAACTAACTCAATAGTAGCAAATGGCAGTATTGTTAAGTGAAGGATATTGTTGGGAACTAGGAACTAGTGAGGGAGTTAGCCAGCAGAGGTGCTGGGACTGGGGTGGCGGGAGAGGTGGGGGGGTGGGAGAGGGGGGAGTGGGAGAGGGGGGGGGGGGAGAGGTGGGCGGTGAACGTGTAATGCAGGACGCACTAGTGAGTCCATGAACCAAATATTGATGTTGGGAGTGTCGGGGTGGCGGTTAGTCTGCCGTCAGGAAGGCAGTCGGGTGACTGTCAGGGTAGCCGGTACTGCGGATGGTCAAGTTGTTTTCCAGGCTGGGGTTGAATGTGTGTCGTGGCTTGGTTTACTGCTCACTTAGTTGTGGCATGTTTGCTTGGTGGTTCGGTGCTCAGCAATGCTGTCAGTCGTCTGGTGACGGTTGGATGAGACATCAAATGTGTAACAGGGATTAAGTGATCGTAGGCCTCTCGAAGGCAGCTTCTCTCTTTTTTAAAGGGGGACTTGAGGATGTGTGGAAAGTATCTGAAGTTATGTATCCTGTGTGTTTGGAAAAGAGAGTCTCGTTATGATGTACTGTTCTTATGGGGTGCTGGGAAGATAGTCGGTTCTGAGAAGTTCGCTACTCTCTGGCGTTTTGTCGAGTGGGGAGAATAGCCACTATGGATGAGGTGAGGTGCTGGGTTTTGGAGATAATTACAGCGTAATCATAGTCTGGTATTAGTCGTAGGGGTCGGGGCAGCCCGGAATCCCTATCCGAGAATAAAGGCTGTCTGTAGCATTGTTCAACAGGAGTTAGAAGTCGTTTCAAACCTTCGAACATTTGCTGCGCAAATATTCTGCTCAGAAAGTCGAAAACATCAGAAGTCCCTAGTTTATATTATAGTGTCGTTTTCGCAATGCAAGGGTTTAAAATCCACGGTTACTTTCCGTGCACCTCTCTCCGGTGCAATTATGAACAGTCCGCCATCACATCTTCTGAAATACTTTTGGCTTACAACACCCTAGATATTTGAAGCTTACGATCCACGACGGCGGCATGTGTCACAGTGGGTAGCACTGGGACTGCGGCGCTGAGGATCGGGGTTCGAATCCCGGCCCTGGGTTACTATCCGTGTGGAATTTGCACATTCTTCCGATGTCTGCATGGGTTTCACCCCCACAGCCCAAAGATGCGCAGTTTAGGTAGATTGGCCACGCTAAATTTCTCCTTAATTGGAAAAAAAATAATTGGGTGCTGTAAAAAAAATGTTTAAGTTCAGGATCAATGATAAATTACAACTGCCAAAGAAAAATCAACCAAAAAACTGCTCACTTATAGACATGAGTTAATGACGCGTGTTGGGACAAAGCACATCCGAATGTAATTCGATTTCTCACTGACTGCGTTACAGAAATGTTTCAACAGTCAAAAATTTAGTTCAAAATGTTATCAAACGTTCGCATGACAAGTGTGCCAGGAAATGATCATTTCCTGCTGGAAAGTTTGCAATCATTTTCTTTTGAATTTCAATGTCCATACTATGTTTGCCTCATCAACTCTCCACGCCCTTGGTCTTCGCATTGACCGGAAACATTACTGTACCAACCATATCAATGTAGTAGCTATCAGGATATATAAGACCTGGGAGTTCGGAGGAGGTAGCTAATCTCCAGGTCCCCAAATATTTTCCACCATCTATGAGGTACAATGTCGGAGTGTATTGGACTACTCATTATTTGCATCGATGATTACAGCTCCAACCAACACTCAAGACGTTTTATCGTTTTTTACAAAGCACCACGCTTGTTGCATGCAACTGTAACATTCGTTCCCTCCATAATAATATTAAATTGGTAGCAAAATGTAACAACCATCAGGGACCCAGCAGGAACTCAGCAAGATATATGTAGCAACCCATTTCAAAGCCTGGAACGCCTACCACGTCAAAGGTAAAAGAAGCCGATGGAACAGAACACCAACGCCTCTGAGCTAACCTCCAAGCGATAAACCATGCTAGTGTAGTACTGTGTCGGCGTTTCTTGTCTGCCGCTGTTTCAAAAGCCTGAAGCTCCCACCCTAACTGCCATGTAGCTGCAACTTCATCACATCGGCTGCAGCGGTCAAGGAACTCGGTCATCGCCACCGCCTCAAAGGCATTCGCGGATGGCCCATACAAATCCTGCCCCGGCAGTGACGCCCGCTGATCTGGGAAAACATTAAAATAGAAAACGTCCATACAAGCATAGTGTAAATTGATATTGACAATTCCTTGATCAAACAACCTGATATAAAACATAATTAATTATCTATCTTCGTACGTATGCAGTATCGGAATATGTTGAAATTTAACTGTATAAGAACTTTTTGCAATTTGTTTGATTCAAACCTTTGTCTTGAAGATGTCGTTTCACATTTTCTAGTTCTGAAATTAGTTAAAAACAGTTATGTGTAATTTGGTTACGATTGCAAGGTGACACACATTTCAACTTTGTCACTATTGTTTGCAGTTTCATTAAATGCCTCACGGAATAAATGTAGAAGGAACTACAATAGCAAATCAGTCTGAAAATAAAGTCGCAAATCTTCCCCCAAGAGGCGAGCATCTTTGGAGTTCCACTCCATTCTTTTTTTTTTAACATACATTACACAGGAAATTCACATGTGTTGTCCTGACATGCAAATCGGGCTAGTCAGTAAAGTGGAGCATTTGTGCAACTTTCGTCATTTCCTCTCAGTATAGTAGGAATAGGAGAAACTAAGACAGGCATAAGTGGCCGTATACCAATCAGTTTAAATAGTGTTTTGTTTAAATTCCATGTTTACAAGCTAGTAGCCAAAGGTAAGCATTTAAGATACTTGAGCAGGGAATGGCGGGCTGGGCTGGGCGAAGATATCAAGCGTTGTGGGGATAATAATGAAGGTTATTCTGCGGGGGGGGGGGGTGTTGTAGTCGGTGAGTTTAGGCGTGGATGAGAGATCAGAGGTTGACAGGAATTAGCGGTGTAATCAGCGGATCGGGATTGATGTACTTGGGGTGTATGAGGTTCTTCGAAGGGTGAGAGGTAATCAGGGGTGAGGGATCATAGGTAGCCAGTGATCAGGGTAGGACAGTGTGAGGCGAGGTACGAGAACGGGGTGCGTTGATGATGAAGATGGTCAGCTGTGGAAATGCAGCAAATTCTGGCACAAGTTAACTGGGCGAAAGAGTGGGGTTTACTCAGGTGTCATGAGGATGGGTGTCGTCATAGGTTGGGGTGCAGTCAGAATTCTGCAGGTTATTTGTGTTTCGGAGAATTTGTCGTGCTCCAGGTTGTTGTTGGGGCTTACGTGGTTAGTCGTATAATTAGAACTGGACAAGGGTCAGTTGTGTAGTCAAGGTTGGACGTTATTCGCGGGTTTGTGAGTGTCAGCAGTTCGAAGATCAGTGGGCTGATGATATGGTGTGTCCGGAGGTGAACCATGCAGTCCAACTGGAAGCTAGGAGGGGGGGGGGGGCGGTTTACGTGCAATATCAATCAGGAAGTATAATGGGCCTTCGGCTTAGTTAATTGTACTAGTATTCCAAATTAATCAGAACTACTGACTTCACCGACTTTAAATCGGATATCCTGAGGCTTCCAGATGCAACAGAAGTTCAAATGTCCCATTGCAGCAAGAGCACAGGGATTGCTGAAGGGCCTAAAAGCATATTGTCTGAGGTTCCTCTGGATTTCTATCCGGTGGCCACAAAATCGACTTCGTTCAATAACTAGGAAAATGTACGATGGTAAGCAATTTACAATTGACCGTTTTTGATGTAATGTTCCACTGCTTTCCCCCTGTTTTGATTTTGCCAATCAGAAAAAAACAAGGGGAAACAGTGGACCTGTTGTTTGAACTGTGATCTTTTGTCCGTGTAGTTCTGTAATTTCGGTGAAGATGATTTTGGAGCGCTATTAGAGATCATGTGAGGGGAATCCTGTGAAGATTTAAAACTAATAATTTACCCGATTCTGTGCACGTTACAACCATGAATTCAGTAAAATATATATTAGCCTGTGTTGAAGTAGACACGTTTATGTATTCATATGTTAATCGTGCTGATCTGTGCAATCATGGGTTGTTTTTGATTGTCCAAATGTATTCAACTGCGTTTTGACAGGAGTCACACTTCAGAACCAAATGATTTAGAGTCCATCACTCGAATAATGATCAATGCAACATTACATTTAATCGGTCAGGTGATGCAGGCGTCGCTAGCTGGACCAGAATATATTGCCGATCGCTAATTGACTTTGAACTTAGTGTGTTGCGAGGCTATATCAAGGCTATTCCATGTTTCCATTGTCAAAATCTTTTCAAGTGCGCTTGCACAATGATAAGACGTAACTTGGTCAGAATTAAATGAATCAGGGTCCTTTACTAGAATAATGATCAAAATAATATTTCTCAGCTACATATTATACCCAGAGACTCTACAAAATATTTTCTCACTACAAAACAAGCAATATATGTGTTTCATTGCAAAGTAACCATTTAAAACATTTCGCTATTTCCAGAATATTAACAGAAGTATGAACAACTGCATACTGCGTCCAGAACTCTCACACTGAACTTGTCATATGGTGAGAAAGGTGGTGCAATGACATTCGAATAGAAGTTGTAAAATCTCAATGTGGAAATACCAATGGAAATATTTGATTATCCTTCCGTATTACTCGTGTGTTGCTACATCTGTCCTTCGTGCAGTATATTAGCATTCCTAGAGCATTGTATTACTCATAAAAGGCAGAGTATGATCGGCTAAGAGAGGCATTTACATGATTGCAAATTGTAACTAGTGGTGTGGAGCAGAGATCAGTGCTGATCATTAATTATTTACAGGATGCATTATTGACTTGGATGAGCGAAGTGAGTGGACTATTGCCAAGTTTGAAGATGACACAAACATCGTCGGAAAAAAGGTTGTGAGGGTGACACAAAGAATCGACAGAGGTTATCAGCATTTATGTCAGTGGGCAAAATCGTCGCGCATGGAATACGAAGAAGGAAAATCTGAAGTTATACACTTTGGTACAACGAACAAACAGGTTGAGTACATTTTAAAAGGAGAAATACTGTTGGAATATGCAGCACAGAGGGAGTCGGGGTCCTCGTGTATACATCACAAAAAAAAGCATGTACTTCAGCAGGCAATTGGGAAGGCAAATGGAATGTTGACCTCCATTTGAAACGGAGTGGAGTAGAGAAATGGGAAGAATTATAAAACTTGCACGACACTAGTTATACAACAGCAGGAATACTGTGGACACTTATCTTCCCGTTATCAAAGGAAATATCTGTTTCAAATGCGGCACTCCAGAGGACGTTCACGAGGTTGATGCCGGGTATGGGGGGTGGGGGCAGTTGGTTCTTTGAGGTAATGTTGAGTAGGTTGGGGCTGTACTCTTTGCAGCGTAGAAGAATGTGAGGCGACCTTATCGAGGTTTATAGCATTTTCAGGGACTTGGCAAGGTCAATGCTAGGAGTTTACTTCTCGTTCTCCTAGATTCTCGGATCAGGAGGCATAATCTCACAGTAAGATTGTATTAATTTAAGACAGGTGAGTAGGATGTCCTTCTCTCAGACGGTAGTAGCCTGTGGGTGTCTTTAGCGCAGAGATCCGAAGAGGCTCTGTCGATAAGTATGTCCAAGGCAGAGATAGCAGATTTTTAGTCGGCCACGGAACAAAGTGTTTGGGGGAATTTTCGGGAAAATAAAATTGAGGATTATCATATCAGATCAGTCATGATATCAAAAATAGCAGAACATAGTCTAAGGGCCAAAGGCCGAATTTCCTTCCTATGTCTTATGGTCCTCTGGTCTATGAGCCGCATTTAAACAATCAGTTGGTGATTCTGAGCTTGAATATTCCTGAACTGAGAGATACGTTGCTGAAGCTATTAATTTGCACGGATCAGGACAAACATGTTCAATGCGAACTATCGAATGGCCACAATGTGGATCGGGGGTGGGGGTGGGGGGGGGGGGGGGGCGGTTTTCGAATTTGTTGGCATGTTATCTCTTTTTACCAGAGCTTCTATCGTAACGACAGCAAAGGGAAGCGTACGTTCCAAGGCTCTTTGTAATAAAAAAAACAGGCGTTAACATAGTTTGGTTTGCAGAGAACGGCTCCGATGGTATGAATGTATTTCAATTCTAGAAAGTGAAAATGTACCATGCTACGAATCCTGCGGATCAGTTGTAAATAGTTGCGAGTACAGCTATTCGCAAACTCAGAATTGTTCAGCATGCCTTGCCCAACCCAATTGCTGGAAAAACCTCCTAAATAGAAAATTGTAATCGTCTACCAAGTATGAGCTACGTTGGACCAAGCAGGGGTTAAGCGGAGAGGGCGAATATCTGGGGGAAATGGCAATCCTGAACGGATAGATTCGAAAACTGGCAAAGCACGACATTTTCAGTGTTAAAAGCTGCCCAGTAATCGGAAATTACCATGGAAAGCTAGTGTTTTTTAAAACGCAGCAATTGACCAAACAGACCATTTTTTAAATCCTGCCATGCACGACAGAACAGTTGCTTTCTGTTGAAACAATAATACCTGCGGTCCAAAAAGACTACATGCCATACAATCGATGAACGTTCCGTGTGGATATCACTGCAGGTCCAATGCCAGAAACGTGGGTTGTATGTCGCAGAGAGTGGCTGATCGAATCTAGCAACATGTTCCTTCAGTTGTCCTAAGCCCACTAGGTAACATTTCAATCCCCGCCCCCCCCCCCCCCCCCACATGTCAAACCCAAGGCTAAACGATTACTATTAGATATAATGCCACGATTGGTTATCATTGACTCCACAGAGAGTGTGTATATAGCTGATACCAACCATCTTTCATAGAACTCAGTCAAGCTCACAGTAAGCCTTGTGTACGATTGCTGTGAGCAACACAATTCGTTAGCAGGTACCAGTCTGATGCAATCAACGATATTATCTTCAACGCGGGCAGTTCAATTGTCAAGGAAACTAATCACGGATGCTTCCATGAAACTCTTCGAACAATGAGAGTTGACTTCGTAACCAATCAACGCCGCTTTCCATTCTGAGATGAATTGCTGCGATCGTTTAAATTTGGGAATTATTACAGGTGTCCAAATCACAAGAAGTATAAATTTTCAGAAATATACACACTTACAGTTAAGACTTCCATATTTGAATTTATAGCGTCTTCATTCTTCCAATATTTTCTGAAGCGTTGATCTCTGCCCATAGATAAATGTACACTCTTTCTGCCAGCTAATTTGGCTATTCTATACAATCGCCGATTCAGGCAACGTGCAAAATATTGACGAATTCTTCTCGAGTTAGAGTGGGTGAGTGTCTCTATTTGACCGACGCCATTTGAATGCTTGTCGGCTAACCGCTTTGCCTCGATTCGGCATTGAGCAATTTCCAATCTTAACAAAACTCAGCCCAGTCATGAGATGGTATGGCTGTCTGAGATATCGGTAACAGCAGCAGCCCGATTCCACGTCTATGTAGTACCTTTGGAAAACTACTCACATTTCATATTTAGAATAAGTCATCGAAACAAATTCATCTACCCGTTCCGGCTGATAGAGGGCCATGTTTACTCTCATTTTCGAAATGCTGACCCGCTATTTGAGCTTGGTTTAGGAGTTCAACTTTGTTTCGAATTTTATGTACCCGCCACAATAAAATAAATTATAGTTTTGGAGAGGGCAACCGACCCACAGGTCGGATAGGGTCTGTTTTAAAAGTCCCTAGATGAACCTAAACAGGTAGAGAATTTTGGTGAGTTGACAAGCAATAGAAAGTGTGAGAAATTTCCATCTGATCATGAATAGAATGTAATTTCTTTATTTCGTATTATGCTTTACATTTCGACCATTTATATAATTACAATTTTTGATGCTTTCTTTGATGTAGAAGCTACTCACCTAATGTTTTTGCACGCAACGTGTTTTCTGCATCAACATGCAACAAGATAATTATGGTTCACAATAATGCAGAATAGAGGAAATAGAACCACGTCTTATATTAACCTCATCCTTACTGTAAATATCCTGGCAAAGGTGCTAGCTTCTCTCTGCTTCGCATGTAGACTCAGTTATGACGCGAAAGTTTCCATACAAATCAAGAATATCTTAATTTCGTAATTTAAATAATATTGATTTACTAATCGGGGAATTCTAAATTGGCAACGGCAATCATGGCACAATATATTATCTTGGAAACGTTTTGTATCCATCCAGTCTTCCTGTGTGACATGTGGTTCCAACGCTGAGACAATCTCCTCTGCTTACCCGTCCTCGATTTAAAAATGAGCATTTTAATAAAACTATTTATAAAACGCATATATTTTTAAACTTCTCTTTGGTGATAAATGTCCATGTTATTGGTCTTCTTCCTCACTGCAAACTGCATTTCCGATTAAAAGGAAATCTTCCTTACCACAATCTAGCAGCGTTTGATTTTCTGAAAATAATGATAATCAAAATAAAACATATTCTCATCCAACTTGGAGATTTACTTTGCTACGTTTTAACACCATATTCATCTATCTAATTGCTCCCCGGCCTTCAGAGTCCAAAGTATTGCAGAGGTGGCCGGATGTCAGGAATGTTCGATCAAATGTTAAAGCTGTGTGTCACATATGTGGCCAATATGATGCGAGAATGAAAAGAATAAATGCTTTGACGAGAGCGAAATTATCTTTCTTGATCAGGATAACGTCAATTGCATGTCATTCCCAAATTAAGTTGACTTTCGTCAGCATGGAAAGGTCTTTTGCACATCTGAAACTGGATGTTATGGACCACACTTGGCGAATTTACGGCGGCGGAATGGGTGTGGTTAAAAAATAGGAACGGTACAAGAAAACTACCTGTTACAAGTCTTCGAACAGACCACAATATTCGCGACAGCTGGATAGGCGCGAAGATCATCAGCCAGTCTGCCATACTTCAATATAATAACAAATCAGTTGCGCTGCTACCAAGCTACTTGCCATCCATAATGCATTGTACAGGCCATAACAAGTCTGGCGTAAACAGAAAGAAAGCCGGAACGTAGCAAGACACATCAGTGTACCTGAGCGCATGAGGCGTACCCACAGTACATTGTCTCCCCCGTCGTTTCACGCCAGCTATCCTGTCCCCACATGTTCAGCCTACTCCTTGATCCCACACATCCCACCCATCCCTATACCCGGGATGAACCTCTCTGCTGCCTTCTCTTTTCCTCCAATCCCAACTTACAGTCATGTCAGCGCCCGCAAACACGTTATGTCGTTCTTCGGTCACCGAGAGCTCCTGGGGGCTACGAATCGCTGTACACTGAGTAATAAAATTCCAACAGGGTGTACTTTCGCCCACTGGCCGTCGTTTTGGGTGAGGTTTTTTATTCAATGGGTCGCTGGCATCCTGGGACTTTCCTACCAGGAGGGGTTGCGGGCGAAATGGAATAGTCTTCCCTGCCCTCCCTATCAGGCCGCGCCTCTCAATTGCAGTCCCCGATGGACGGCAGTGTGGCGCAGTGGTTAGCACAGCTGCCCTACGGTGCTGAGGACCTGGGTTCGACCAGGCAATGGGTCACTGACCGGGTGGGGTTTGAACATTCTCACTGTGTCTGCGTGGGTCTCACAACTTAGGGTATGTGGATTGACCACGATAAATTGCCATTATTTCGAAAAAATAAAATAATTACCTTCTCTCCTTGGCTATAAGATAGAAGAAACATAGAATACCTACAGAGACGAAGGAGGCTATTAGCCACCTCGCGTCTGCATCAACACCCCGAAAGAGCAGCCAAACTTAATCTCAGAAATAGAAAGAAACTCCAACTATGGAAAGTAACATGGTTTACGGGCATTTGTCATGCATCTGTTTCCCACTCCATTGACATTCATTGAGATACATTACACAAGATGTTGACGCCTTACGATCGAGTGGGTTTGAAAAAAAAAGAATCACAACCCAGCATTCTACAGCACCTTGTGTTCTGCTTCGGTATATGCACATTCAGAGAAAACAATAGATAATATTACGGCAGCGAATGGCATACGTTGGTCGAAGTATCGGATCTTCAATTAGGACCCGTTTTCCATACAATAAATAGGACATCGAGATATTGTATTGGAAAAGTTTATAATGGCAACTTGTTTGAATTCACCAACGTTATACTTCCATCTAATATTATTTTTTTCAGCAACCCTAATAACAACTGGAAGGGTCAAAACTGACAAATTGAGTGCAATTTTAAAAATCGAAGATCAATCTTTCTTATGTTGACTTTTGACGTTTCGGCAGAGCTATCGAGGGAATGATGCATTCGCAAGATAGGTGAAATAAAACGGATGCTTACTGGTTGAGTACAATTGTCAGATTCTTGTATTTCCAGTGCAAATTGGTGTCCCGTTGATTTTAATGCAGAATAACACGAGGGGAAAACAAAATGGCAATAGTATGAACACAGTTAATGTCTGCAGTCCATTCCCATATTTACGTTCCGCTGTGATCTCGGAATATAAACCCTGCATTACTTATATCCCCAGTATATTTGGTTACTGAAATAGATTAAATCATATTTAACATTAATAGTTCACATAGCATAAATAGTAGTTTGCCCAAGAGTAAATTAATTCTGCCATATTTTGTGCTTCCAGACTTTACTCTGAAAGGACTGGCACCAATTTTGAGCTATCCCTCTCACTGAACTTATTCAACGAAGGCAAATAGTTTGCTTCTGTCCGTCTGATCTTCAGAGGTTTTCAAGCACGGTGATGACATCCCGACGTTCATGTCATGGTCTTGGTGCTCAAATTCCATTTCAGGTCTTGATAGCCATGGATCGTGTGTTTACCAATGTGGCCATAAAGGTTGACTATTATTCTGAAAATCATTGTCATACATCTGATGACAGGCGATAGGAGCTGACGAGAGTCATCGCCAGCAATTCTGTGCAATTAAATGGTAAATCAGTGCAACAATTCGCCAATAATAATATTTATGGATCAATCAAATGCAATCTATTGATAAAAACGCCCTGAAAAGGCATGATACACGAAGGAAGAGGAGGGTTCTGCCTTTCATAACTTTAAAATGCCGATCATATTTACCTTTAGCTTTGTAGATTTCGGGGAATTGGTCTTAACCTGTCCTGCTTCTACTTGCCATTCAGGACTTCGAGTCGGGTACTGCCTCCCCCATCCAAGGCCAAAGTATAATTTCGAAGGGAGGATGCCCAGCATATCTCACGTGTCTATCATCTAAAAGGGCATTTAAGCGCTCGGATGCAGCGTTTATCTTTTGAGCTTAAATACACTCCATGTAAGGGCATGCGTTTCATTAGATATATAATGTTTTTCTGAACCAACATAATATGTGCAAGTGTCCAAATATGTTCTTGTATCTCGAATAATTATATCGTCGCACCGTTTACATGGTGATATTGTGTTTAGTTCTTATGTGCATTCCATATATAAGGTCAAATGTCCATGCATTGCATTCGTTTTCCATTTTTCGCCTCATATATGACTGCTTTACCGTAATTATGTGCTTATTTTTATCCACACTGTTTCGCAAATGATAACCTGTTACATTATCAGCCATATATTGGTGAAAACACCCTTATTCATAGAAATTTGAAAATGATCGCCTCTATTAGCCTTTGAAACATTCGTCAATGACCTGCATTGCTCTTCAACTTAGCAAAACCTATTAGAAACATATTTCTGAGCGGCCGACCCTTGGAATAATCAGAGCTTCGACACAGGAGGCTTACCGCAGTGAAGTCAAAGATCTGAACATTCAAGTCAACAGAAGAACGTGTTATGCATGCACCTGATACTTTTCCAGCGAAGACATGTTCTGTAAAGTTAGTGATAAGTAAATGATCAATAAGATGCTGTAAAAAAAAATGAAATTCTCCTAAACGGAACTGAAAACAATGCATGTGACATTTCTGCTTGTTTTCGATTGTTTTTCCCACTTACGCTTGGTTGCAGTGTGAGACGAAGTGGTGCGCTGGCCAGAAAGTACATTATAGAATACACAGTGCAGAAGGAGGCCATTCGGCCCATCGAGTCACCCCACCTGACCTTTCATGCTACAGGGCAATTTCGCATGGTCAATCCACCTAACCCGCACATCTTTGGACTGTGAGCGTGAACCGGAGCACCCGGAGAAAAACCAAGCAGACACGGGAGAACGTGCAAGCGCCGCACAGACAATGACCCGATCCCGGAATCGAACCCAGATCCCTAGTACTGTAAAGCAAGAGTCCTACCATGTTAAATATATTTCTGCCCTCCATCCCCTCTTCCCCCGTCGCTGGCCTAGTATTGTCAATAATTATACGTTGCATTCTGGGATATTCACTGCCCGAATGCTCATGTAATTGTTGTGGGTCTTATGTGGCAACTCATCCGTCAGTTAAGGACCTCATACCGTCCCTGCCGTTTTTCCTCCCAAGCGGTAGGTTCAAATGATGTGACATGAGCAGCTGCAAATGTACTGCTTGCTTTCTGGAATGCGTGGGGGCGTGGTGGGCTGAGGAAGTATATTTTCGTGTAAACGGTGACAATCGGAGCCAGTCCAATTGATTTAAACCGCATTCAACCTTGCTCGAATCTCTAAAACAGGTGCGCGAGGCAGAGCACCAAACAAAATCAAAGTCATGTAACACAAGCCTTTGCCTTTGAACAGCCGTCGCACGTATTTACCAAGACATGGTAGGTTGAGATATGCTCAGCAACAGGTCGAAATTTGCCTAGCTATGGCTGTAGCCAGCGTACATTCGGCAAGATAACTCTTGCCCAATAACGAGAATTACAGATAGAATCAGGCATGAATCCGCCTTTAGTAGAAAAAGTTTAGCTAGACAATGGCAGGTCAGTGAGGCATACATGTGCTAATTTCAAGGACTACGAAATATGAGGGGGCGGCGGGAACACAACCAAATACACGGAACCTAGAATCACAGGGGAACAAAGGTGCAATTGCCAGGAACTTCAGGAGCAAGATTCCATCCAGCAGCCTCAGAAGCAGACAGGCTTGTTTCCATACAGCAGTCCAGAGGTCTAGTTTTACATCTAACAAGCTGCAAGTTTTAGACCAAAAGCAAAGCAGAAACCGTCATAAATTGAGTTTAAATGTGTATGCTTGATTGGATAAAGACGTTTCCTAGACTTGATCATTAATCGTGTGTTGTGTTGTAATGATAAATGGACTTAATGTCTCGCATTATTTAATTTAGTTGCTGTTTAAGGACCAGTGAAAGTGATAAGGCGATAAGAAATCGTCGATATATTTGGAACAGCGGCTAAGTTCCACATCAACTATGAATGTGTTAAATGATTCATGTAATATATTGTCTTCTGGTAGTGTAGTCCTGTTCGTGTGCATTTGTTTTTTGCTTTAGCCGGAGAAACCTCAGGGATTCTCTGCCTCCGATAGGCCGAATTGCCGATAGTGAGGTTCACGTGTTTTTAAATCACGTGAAACTCGTGTCAAGGCCGATGAGGTAGGACATGTGCCACTGTGGGCTGCCAAGCAGGACAGTGGCCGGGCTTGCTCAGTTGGGGGGGGGGGGGCAGCCAATGCCTGAGAGTGATGGGGGAACGGGCCGTGGGGCTGGGAGTTCCCCCCTCTCCCCCACCGGACTGGAGCGGTGTCCCGGCATAATTTGCAATTGCAGTGGCCCGTAAGGCAGCCATCTTGCTGCACACCCCACTGACCACCTACCCTGGAGCGTAGTTCTGCAAGGGACACCAGCCGTATGGGTACCCCAAGCCCCGCACAGAGCCCCCAACCCACAATACTTCATCGCCCATACCACCCTCACGACCCAATCAGCCAGTATGTGCTAGTGGGGCATCACGTGGCCCAGTCAAGACGTACGCTCAAATTTGCCCCTACGGGGGCGCCGGGTGGGCCAGCTGAGTGTCCCATTGGCAACGGCAGCGGCAAACGACGATTCCCTTGGCAGCAGGGATGAGTTCCTGTGCCCGAATCCCCACGGTTCCGTGCAGCAACGGGGCCAGAAGTGAGGGAATAGGTGGGGGAAATGCGGGGAAGTGCCTGCAGTGCCAATCGTTGGCTTCATGTAGACCGCTGGAGCTGGATGGTCAAGGGCGTGTACACCATCCCAACCTGTCGGCCTTTCACCTCCTGCAGTCGATGGATATTGGAGTATAACCAATAATGGTGCCTTCTTGCCCGTCGCAACAGCCCTTGGGGAAGCTCTGTGGCTGTCGGGGCTGGAACCGCTCGAGGAGGAGGAAGCTGCAGCAGTGGAGCGTGCATCATCAGAGAATGTAGCAGCGGAGCCTGCCCCACAGGCACCGGAGGCAGCCATCGAGGATGGAGAACCGGTCACGCAACAGGCTGAGGAGGAGGAGGTGCAAATGTGGCGCCGCATGAGGCCTCGCGTGAAACAGCAATGTCTGTTTTTCGAGGACATGACAGACCGGTCAAAGACACAATTTGAGGATGGAGACAGTGCGATTTGCATGCCTGCTCAAGGGACATATGGCATTGCGGGGGACTGGGGCAGCGCATCCGCTCCTGGTGGCATTCAAGGTGACGGTTGGCCTGAACTGTAATGCCACAGGGTCCTTCCAGGTTCCCAGTGGTGACATGTCAGGGATCTCACAGTGCTCGGTGCACAGGTGCGTGTGCGCAACCACCAGCATACCCAGGCAACGGGGTTAGGCACCATCGCTGACATGCTTCAGATCCAGGGGATGATCGATGAGATGGCTGTCCCCCTCCGAGCACGTGCAAATGACAGGCCACAATAAAAAAATCAAAAGCGTTTCCAGTCACTGAAATTACAGTGAACATCAGATGCACATCATGCACGTCTGTGCCCGATATCCGTGCAGTATGCATACACATTCATCCTGGCACACTCGAGGATTCCTGATATGTTCTCGGCCACCTCCTCCTCCACTACACCTGGGGTTGTTAGCTCCGGGGCTACAGGAGTTATCCACTGTGGTGAGGATAACGACATTATCCGGAGCCAACATCCCGATGCTGAGGCCCGCTAAACAACGTTGTTACAATGCCCAGAGTTGTGATGAGCGGTGCATCGGCATCCTGAAGGTGCGGTTTAGTTGCCTCGAAACGTCTGCAGGAACCCTCCATCGAGGCAGCCTGCTGCATCATCGATAATATTGTGCACCAAGAGGGGCAATGTGCAGCAAAAAGATGGTTAAGGCCAGTCCTCGTCCGGCATGGAGGGTGATGGAAGGATGAGGCGGGTATGAGGACCAAACAGGCCCGGGAGGCCGCAGGACATGCACGCCAGGGCAAACGCGCTCGGGACGTTCTAATTGCACCCAGTTTCACTGACTCGAGTAGGGGTGGGGAGAAAAAACGGATTGAGGTACAGACACCACATCCCACTGTCACACACACCCCACCCCCTGCTCCATGGCCACCTCCCGGCTGGCTTCCCCTTGTCCATGATACACACCTGCCACACTACAGGGTACGAGCCCTGGGTTGGTCGTAACACTGGGTATGTTCGTGGATGGAAAATGATGACAACCCGCTGAGGGATGAGATCCGGTGCTCCACATCGGATAACAATATCTGACTCCAGCCCATGGTAGCACTTTCCACCATCCGCCTGGGTGATCCATGAATGGGAGCTGGTAATTCCATCACAATGTGTCATCGGATCCCTGAGGTGGCGGGCGTTGGGACGGTCAGGGGGAGGGTGGGTAGCGCAGCCCACCCAGAACATCCCCATACACCCCCCCCCCCCCCCCACCCTTCTCCGCACAACACAGGCCGGCCTACCCCTTGCACCCCCTTACAGAGCACTGAGGCAACTTGCAACACTGTTTATTTTTTTTCTCTTTTAAAAAAATCTAGAGCCCTCAATTAATTATTTCCAATTAAGAGGCAATTTAGCGTGGTCAATCCACCTACCTTGCACATCTTTGGATTGTGGGGGTGAAACCCATGCAAACACGGGGAGAATGTGCAAGCTCCACACTGAGAGTGACCCAGAGCCGGGATAGAACCTGGGACCTCGGCGCCGGGAGAGTGCAATGCTACGTCTCCGCCAATGTGCTCCCCAAGTTGTAACACTTTTAACAGGTGTTTACTGTGCACAAATATTTGACGATCTGTACACTAGCTCCGATAAGTAAAATGTCTTGCGCCCTTGACAAATTAACACGTGTGTAACGTGCACTGCTGCCGACGTTCCCTGCTATGGCCTGCTGTGACTGGGTCACGCTCAGGACCTTTGCTGCACATTCCAGATGGCTCCGGCACATGGATGCTCTGAGGCGGCAGCCTTGTCCTGCGCCTCGGCCAGCGCTTGCAGAGAATACTCCAGGCCTTGGACCTGCTGATCCATAGCCACAACCCTCTACCAATACCTTGAACACAGACGCCACACTTCACTGTTGGTCTAGGTGGAACACGTGTTCGAACTACCTCCTGCTTCTGCACGCGGTTGGACTGTTGCAACTGCACCTGTGGGTGCTTCAGTATCGCCGACAACACCTTATGTAGGCCCTGGCTCTGCATCTGCATCTCCAATATAGTTGCGAATGGCTGTTCCTGAAGCCTGAAACCCCTCTGCCGGCAGCTAGTCCCAGGGGTCAACCCTGTCTCTGATTGTGCACTCCCTCGTAAATTCCTTCCTCCACTCGATCTACTGGAGCAGCTGGGTGGTGAGCACCAGATATTGTCGCAGCGACCACTTCACTAAATTCTCCAAGCACTGGGAATATGGAGGCTGTTGGAGACAGCTGTGATGGGAAATTTGTGTCATTCCTGGACTGGTGGGAGTGAGGGTAAGGATGGTGTATGGATCTTGATGGGAGTGACGGTGAGGGTGGTTTGGGGGTGAGGGTGGTTGTGAATGTTCGGATGATGTGGCGTTGAGGACTGGGATGAGGGTGGTTTTGCGGTGAGTTTGAAATACCTGGCATGGAAAACCGCATCTCAGTGGGGCCTCACTTCCTCGTCCACTGCCTATCCCCAGCATGGTGTCTTTACATTTAATTTTGCCGGGACCACTTCCACGGCCCTCTGCTCAGCCAGAGGTCTGCTGGTCCGCGTCCATTTTTGTCCTGTTCCTAAGAGGGCGCGCTGTGGGAAACAGAAAACTTCAGTGTTAGACAGTCCGAGTCCTGGGGTTGGGTAGCCAGTGGCCAGGGCACATAGCCACGCCGGCCAGTATGGGAGCGGTATGTGATACAAGGTGGCGGCGTGGCCTCTCTCCTGGTGGAGCGGAGGTTGGTTTACCGGTGTTTGGGACGGGTTAATGTTAGGGGCTCAGTGCTGCCTAGCCTGGCTGCCCTGTGGCGATTGTACAGTTTTATCGGGCACTGCAGGCCGGCCCAGACGGTGTTGCTGGTGCTGCTTACCCCCTCTGCCACCTTCGCCATTGCACGGCGAATTCTGGCAGCTGAACCGTCCTTCCCGGGCCGGGTACAAGTTGGTGTGCCTCACCTCCACTGCGTCTGGCAGGGTCTCAAGCTTGGGACAGTGAATCATTGCGCCGCACTCGCTGACATTTTGTTGGCTGGGATGGTATGTGTTGGGAGTGCAGTGTGTATATGCGGTGCAGCATCACAGCCTCCTGAGTGTCAATCGTGAAACCAGAGAATACCACACCGTTTTTCATTGAAATTGATTGTGTTCCACGTGACACTGGTGCTCGCGCCTAAACAGTTGCTGAATCCGTCCAGGTGTAGCGCCAGTTTTGCTTTTCTGGAGGTCCAGAAATCCTGCCGCGATGTCAACACTTAGTCTGAGGAATGGAGAATCGAGACGCCAATGCTTTGGCCTCAAGTACTTAATGTGGTACCAAATTCCATAGGCCCACCTCTCTCTGGTTGAAGAAATTGCTCCAGCCTTAAATGTCCTAAATTGTTTATCCTGTATCCACAGGCTGTAACATCAGGCTCTTGACATCCTACACCATTGGAAACATCCTTCTTGCAGCTATCCTGTCTGCTCCTGTTGGAAATGTTTGTGCCTTTATGATATCCCCCTCTGTCTTCTGAATTCCAGCAAATAGAATCCTAACCAGATCAGTTTCTCCTCATACATCTGTCCCACCATCCCAGGAATCAGTCAGGCAAATCTTCACTACACTCGATTTATAACAAGAACATCCTTCCTCAGATAAGGATATCAAAACTGTACAAAGTGGTCCAGATATGGCCTCACAAAGGTGTTGTATAATTGCAGCAATACATTTCTGCTTCTGTACTCGAATCGTCTCATAATAGAGGCCATCTTGCCATTTGTCTTCTTTTCCAACTGTTGTAACATCGCGCTTTCGAGAGCACCGAGGCCTTTTTGGACATTCTCCTCTCCTAATTCCGGTAATGATCTGCCATCCCGTCTTTGCGAGAAAAATGGAAAACCTCGCCTGTTTCCAAATGCTCGTCATAGCACAGTTTCTGGCGGTACACTAATAGTCACTGCCTGCCAATTTGTAAAAGATCTGTTGATTCCTACACTTTCCTTCCTGCCTGCCAATCAGTTTACCATCCATGTCAATACACTACACCTAATCACATGAGCTTTCGTTTTACACGCCACGCCCGTATGCAGGACGTTGTCAAAATCCTTCTGTGAGTCGAAAAACTTGATACCCACTGCGAACTCTAATAGTTACATCCTCGAATAATTCAAGTAGATTTATGAAACATGATGCTCCCTTCATAAATCCATTTCGAAATTTGGACGTTGTACGATCCTGCCCTTGTGTTCAATACAACTTACTTTAATGTTTTTTTATATACATTTAGAGTACCCAATTCATTTTTTTCAATTAAGGGACAATTTACCGTGGCCATTCCACCTACCATGCATATCGTTGGGTTGTGGGGGCGAAACCCACGCAAACACGGGGAGAATGTGCAAACTCCATGCGGACAGTGACACAGAGCCGGGATCGAACCTGGGACCTCGGCGCCGTGAGGCTGCAGCACGCTTGCTGCCCCAACTTTAATGTTTTTACCGACATAGAATTTAGGCCTAACATGCTCAGCTTTTCTCCAAGTTCAGCTCTTCGTTGTAGGAATGAGTCTGGTGAACGTCTATGAACTGAAGAAAACAAAAAACAATATTCCAAATGTTGCCTCATTGACATCCTGCTTAGCCTCATTAAAATCGCCTTGCTTATATAATCCATTGTCTTTCCGATAATTGGTAAGGCTCCATTTGTCCTTCTCATGACGTTTCTTCCTACAGAATCAGATTTTGTGTGATGTGTATTGGGATACATTGATATCCCTGCACCCACTGAGTCCGCAAATCCTCTCCGCTAAAACACTGTATTGTGGTATTTATACTGCTTGTGAATGTGGGGAATTTCATATTTTTCTACAGGATAATAACAACCTTTTTTAGTGTCACAAGCAGGCTTACATTGACACTGCAACTAAGTTACTGTGAAAAACTCCGAGTTTGCACTCTCCGGCACCTGCTTGGGTACACTGAGGAAGAATTCAGAATATCCAATTCACCGAATAAGCACTCTTTAAAGGGCTTGTGGGAGGAAATTGGAGTGGCCGTAAGAAACACCTGCAAACACGGGAAGAAATTGCAGACTCCGCACAAGCAGTGACCCATGCCAGCAATTGAACCTGGGACTCTGGCGCTGTGAAGCAGCAATTTTAATCACTGTGCTATCGTGCCGCCCAACCGCCAAATTGTTGGCCACTCACTTGAATTACCTGTATCCCTCTGTGGGCTCTCCGCTTCAAATCTGGCGTTACTACCCGTCGTGCTGTCATAGGCAAAATTAAAGAAACACACATTCCAGCCATTTAGTTAAATAATTGATATTACGTAACAACTTTTGTGGCTTCGGAAGACCTTAGGTCATTTCACGAATTTATTTGCTGACACGAAAAATATGGATTCACTGTTGCCCTCTCCTTCCTGCTGGACCACCCATCCTCTGACCTTCCAAATATGTCACATCCCAAATTGTGCGCTCGTAACTTATGAAAGAGCATTTGTTGCAGCACATTATCAAATGCATGTTGGATATCTACGTGCATCGCATCTCCAGATGCGCTGTTATCCACTTTGCTAGTAATTTCCTCAAGGAACTACTCAATTAGGTAATCACCATTGGCTTTTTGCAAAGCAATGTTGACTCTGGTCGAACAGATTGTGATTTTATAAGCATCCTGCTATCACCTTGGAGGAAATGGATTCTATCAATTTCCAGTAACCCGATACCATCCCCTTTGATCACCGAATGATGAGTTACAATTCCGATTTTTCAATACCAATGCCTTGCATATAAAAGCAGCAGTGCAACAGTTGAAACATGTTTCCCAAAAACAGAATACTGATTTATGATAAAACACCAATTGTTATCCTCAAAATCGCACTTTGTCTTCATGTTGCATTACTTCTCGACGTTAGCCATATTTCGTGTGACTGTAATGACATACTATGGAAGTATACTACGTATTCAGTGTCGATCATTATTGTGAGTTGTTAACTGACCATATCCCGGAATTATGAGAGTAAACACTGTAAGAATGACTGATATCTATTATTTACTCCTCACCTTTCTGAGAACGAAGATCTTCGATTTCTATATCAACATTTAAATGTAAAGTTTTAAGTATAATTTACCGGAATTTACATTAACGGTACGATTTAACCCAATGCATTGATACACAGATATGATACAATGTGACTTTGTATATGTGCGCTTGGAGCACATTCGTGTCTCACGAGTTAATATGTTTATTGTTGACGTATGTCTATATGAATCTGTATGTATGTGATGGACAGTGAAATAATTTAATACAATGCCCTGTTATCTTCGTAATATCCTGTTTCAGAAAACAAATCTCACAGATTATCTACCGGATGATGGCTGAATTTGGTCCAGCACTGAACGTCATAATTGCCTTCAACTGTTTCAATTAACCACAAATTTTGGAATTCATGCACGAACAACATATGCGCTTCATTCAAATGTTGGGCACGTATTCGCCTGTTTTATTTGCCTCCATGTTTTGATTCTAAACGTTAAAGCATATTGTTTCAATTTGAAGAAAACAATATATTTTCAGAAAAATAATTTTAAGCGATGCCTAATTCGATTTGTTTTGTCATTGTATATATCTTTCTCCTGAGCCCCATTTTGTCCTTATGTCACATAAATTTTGTACCGGCATGCTATTTATTATAACAATGGCCAAAAAAGAAGTCTGATAAATTGTACGAAATTGACGTTAAAAAGATTCTCGTGTTTTTTTCACGTGAGATGGACGTTGTTTACTGCTTCGCAGTTTAGAATTTGGATTTAATGTATAATTAATGTGTCTCTGATCGCAAGTTCCGTGTTTTAGTGGACTGCTGCAATTATATTTCCAACTTTAAAGTGCTTGCTGGTGCTGTGTCGAAATGTTAAGTAGATATACTCTTCGAAATCGTTGTACTGAACAGTAGAATCTTTCAAGAGCAAATTGACCTGGAAGATATTTTTCTGCATTGGGCAGGTGTTGAGAATTTCAATTCAGCTGAACCATCCGGTGGCACCAGCAGATAATGACGAAACGCTATCCAGTCGTCTTTGACTATTCTTTTATCCGTATCTCTCAAAGATCACAGAATGAAATAATCACTAACTTTGATTTATCTGTGGAACATTTCGGCCGTCTAGTTTCCCGTATGAGAAATGAGCTTAATGTATCGCTGTTCGCTCCCCACGGGACTCGTAATATGTTCTATTTACAAATAAGAATCTTAGAGACACATGAATTCTTCGCTTGAAACCTCCTCCAACAAATTAGCAAATGGAGCTTTTGAGACCCGATGTATCCCGCAATTTAAAGTAAAGATCCTCATGCCGTCATTGCGTCCTTGTCAAATCCCTAAACCCGTGGGATTTTTTTTCGAACTTTCTGCCAATGGAGCCATTTTCCCAACTACTTCGTCTATATATCTGTGCAGCCCCATCTAATCTCCGTTCAAAAAGCTCTTCTATAAAGAACATTGTGCCAATTGTTCCATTCTACATACGTAAGAAAAGTTCAGCATACGGGGAACAATTTTCTTCAACAAGCCACAAGATTGTAACAGTTCCTTGTCAATAGTTCCTTGTGAAATAATATCTACTGAACATTATTTTACGAGGTAATGCGTTTTCCACCTCTTCCGTTTTGAAAAAATAATTCCGCATTCCAAAAATATGGCTACCCACCATCCTAATGATACCAGCATTTAATGTATATGGCACTCAATTTCCGCATGGAGCATAGCTTCTCGGCGTTCACACTTCCCGTCTATTTTAGAGTGCAACAGGAATTAAATGGTGCATATATTCGTCATCTAGCCGGAAGATGTAGCTGTTGATTTGCATGCCTTTTACATGAAATAAAAGATACATTTTATTAGTTCACGGGACGTAGGAGTCGCAAGCTGGGTCAGCATTTATTAAACATCTCTAATTGCGTTTTGTGGAGCAGTTCAGAGTCATCCACGTTACTGTGGACTTTGAGTCACATGTAGATCAGACTAGGGAAGAATGGCAGATTTCCTTCCCTAAAGGACATTGGTGAACCAGATGAGTTTTCTGACAATTAACAATGGTTTTATGGTCATCATTAGACGTTGCATTCCAGAGTTTATTGAATTCAAATTTGACTTTCTGCAGTGACGGGGTTCAAACCAGATCTTTACTCTAGGTCTCCGATTTACAATGGGCACTTAATTTATTTTAATTAAATAGTGTTCTAATTGCCTTCTGTTAAATTCTAATATCACTGCACATGTGATATAAATAAAAAATCAATCAAATATCTAGAAAATTACAGAATCAGTGGGAGATTAACGATTGGATGCAACTACTGATATGTCTACTGCGTTGAATTATTGTGTGAGAAATATGATGCGATAAGTCTTTGGACAGTAGGAACCAAATATAAATAAAAGGGAACTGAATCTATGGGGATGGATTTGCAAACTATTGATAGTTGCAAACATAAAAATATGAGAGATCGACAAAGTGAAAAACTCTATTTTTCTGTCACTTCCCAAAGCAAATGTGGCTGCGAAGGGCAGCATGATAGAACAGTGTTTAGCACAGGTTCTTCACAGCTCTGGGGTCCCAGGTTGGATTCCCGGCTTGGGTCACCGTGTGTGCGGAGCCTGCACGTTCTCCTCGTGTCTGCGTGAGTTTCCTCCGTGTATCAGGTTTGCTGGGTTATGTGGATGGGTTGGAGATGTGGGCTTGGGTGGGGTGCTCTTTGCAACGACCGCTGCAGGCTCGATGGGCCGAATGGCCTCCTTCAACCCTGTAAATTTTACGATTCTACGAGAAGAGATTATTTTCTCCACAATAAACAACTCATGGAACTCCCAGCATTCTAAAATATTTTCCCACGTAACGTAGGCAAGTAACATGTGTTATTGCGATAGTAGGGTCAGTGTTTCTCAAATATTAGGTGGAATGACCTCTGATGGTATCTTGGCCTTTCGACGTGGTGCAACGGGGTGCATTTATTGGAATCTTGAATTGATTTTCAACTGTTTCTGCTGAGGACTGCAAATAACATGGCAGTGTAGTTGGCCATGTTAAACGTCTCAAAAGGGCTTTGATATTGAAATATTAGACTAATAGCTTGCTGACAATTATCATTCATTCGCTGATGATTTATTTTTAAAAAGCTGTAATTCTTTTCAATAAGTCACTTGGAATTTGTATTTTTTATAATTTATCTGGCTCACAATAGCTTTAAGAATTGCATGAACAAAGCTAACTCCTAATATTGTGTCTCTCCACCTTAATTTCGATCAAAGTGGCGGTGTTCTGATCATCACAACAGCTATTTCTCTTGTTCTATTGCAAGTGTGCAAATACAATTTGACCTGGGTGAATGATTAATTTGATTGTTTGCATTTGCTGAATCCAACGCACAACATTTGCATTTTACCTTTATCTTTTCTTCGTAACTGTTCCTCTGTGAAAATAATTCAAATTAAAAGAAAATAAGACGTTGGTTCTTCCCGGCACAATATGCAAGTGTTCGAATGAAATCGTTTCTTGGATAAAAATGTCAGCATATCAATCATTGGAACCTACAGGATAAGAGGAGTGAGTAGAAAATTCCGATAAGTTAAATGCGTCCAAAATTGTACCGTTTGGAGAACGAAATAAAACAATATTATATTCTGAACAGCTAAACAAGCAACATTGACTTGAGTTGGGTGATCCAGATTTCCACGACTCATTTCAAAGCTTCTTTATTTCTAAATTAAATCTGTACAATACTAATCGTGTTCTACAGCCTGATGGTTAAAACTAAAATCCATCTATCTATCTATCTATCTATCTATCTATCTATCTATCTATCTATCTATCTATCTATCTATCTATCTATCTATCTATCTATCTACCTATCCATCTATCTATCTATCCATCTATCTATCTGTCTATCTATCTATATATCTATCTATTTATCTATCTATCTATCCATCTATCTATCTATCTATCCATCCATCCATCTATCTATTTCTCTTAGCCTATATCTCTTTAGCTACATACCCTTACAACACTTTTCCTTTCATCTATTCCATATCGACATACTGTAAATGTCAGTCGCTAATATCAATCCCTATTCTCCGTATTACATTTGCTGTACACATACAATCTACCGGTCGGCATTTCATTTGAAGTTAAATAGGAGCGTCGGGGTATTTGGTAAAAGTGAGGTAAAGAATAGACGTGTGGAAAGGTTGTGTAACCATAAACAGTGGAATCTATTTAAGGGTCTTAGTGATCTTCTTCTCTTCACTGGGTCCTTTTCGAGGAACGCATCGCCCATCAGAAAACCAGAGGCAGGACTTAACGGATGTATTGTAAAAATGTCTGCATCAGCACCGCGTTACAGAATCTACCTTATCTTTAAAATACACATTTTTGCAGATATGTTTTGCATTTAAATTCAATTTGAGCTGAACGAATGACCAGATCAATGTTCATTGATGTGCATATGTCTTGAAAGTTTCACCAGTACGATAACATACGTGAAATTGTAAATTATAAAGTGTTATTCTCTCACCAACATCCAATTTGAAAGCTTCAATTTTTGCTAGTTCTGAATTAAAAATAAAATGTGAGACATAGCAACTTGATCAGCGGTTATTGTTTTTCAGTCGGTACTCTAATTCATTATCACAATTTGCACTGAATACAGAACAACCGATAGTCATTGCTTTCTTTCATATTGCATCAATTGCTTGGCTGACTGAGAAAACCATCAGTTTCAGTTGATCCCGTATTTTGCGAAAATACGTAATTTTACCAACTGCTTTTGCGAGTCATGCAGGAATTCCAAGCAGGTGATTCTGCATAATTTTAATGTGCAGCACTGGAAAGCTAACGCAGCGTCCATGTAAGGAAATGTATCCGTGTTTTTCCACTGATATGTGAGCAGACAAAATCTGCCTGCAATTTGTATTTTGACATATTGTGTTTCTTTGCTCTATTATTCTGTTTGAGATTCTATGCATTTTCTTCATTCCATGGAGAGTTACTCGGAACCTTATGTCCCTAAGGCGCCAGATCAGTGCAATATTCTTGTTTTCCCTATTGAGTATTTCAATATTAGAACATAGCGTTCAAGACCTTGGCACATGGCGAACTTATTTCGCTTTGGAATTCCTGTATAATCTGTACTTTAGATTTTGGGAGGATGTTTTCTGATGGCAGGAAGGATGATTTGGAAAAGTCCATTTTGCTGCAGGTGTCCCTGCAATTCTCAGATTCCGAAAAACAATTCATCTCTTATAAAGATGTACACAATATCTTGAATCTTCACCCTGTTCAGCCATTCGTGGCATCATAACTGGTCCTAACTTTTCAAGTCCTTTCCCTATATCTTCCCATTTCCACAACTGCCCCTTTTTATGTTTTGATTGGTTTTATTCATTTGTATTTTGTTCTGAAATTTTATAGAACAAAAAATGCTGCTTCTACACTCTGCTGATGAAGAATATTTCGTACGTTTAAAAATTCCATTTCAATTGCTGATATAGCCTCGCCATTTCCTTGAAACTAGCCGCATCGATTTCATCCGAAAGCATGGATATTATTTCGTTATTTCAAGATAAAAGAGCCTCCAATTGATTATGTTAACAATAATGCTTTATTCAGATTTAATATTAGTAGTTCAACATTTTTTTCTAATTTAAGACTCCTTGGACAGTGATTGCACTCGTTCAAATCTAGTTTCAAAATTAAACAGCGAGGAAATCTGTGGGATTTACGCTATTCAGTTTAATACCTGTTCTAAGTCGCTCATAAGTTCCCACAAAAATAACGATTGTCCTTCTCGTGTCAGACTGCAGCCAGCAGTGGCAATTGGGTGTAATTTACACTTCCATAGGTTAGACACATTCAAGTTGGCACGCTTTCTATTCGCGCAAAAATCAGTTTCGCTGGGCAGGCCCTGAAAATGTCTAAGTGAACAATGACGCGATCACACTGACCGATAAATACTGTGAAAAATGTAGTCGTATGCATCGAAAAGATATATATAAAAGTCAGTGTTGATGAAAAATGCGAGCGATGGCAAACAATGCCTACAGGACAACGAAAAAATGCTATTCTGACATATTTTGCAATTTAAAAAGAAGACAAGACCATTTTTAAAAATTCACTCTTACTTCACTGGGTGGCCAGCATTTGCAGCCCGTCCATAATTGCCTTTGAGGAGGTGGTTGTGAGCTGAATTTTTTGAACTACTGCAGTCGATATGGTGTAGGTGCACGCACTGTGCTATTAGTTTCAGGATCATGACACAGCGGCAACATTTGTCCATGTCAGGATGGTGAGTGACTTGGAAGGGAACTTCCAAGTGGCGGGGAACTTCCAAGTGGTGATGTTCCTTTGTGCGCCCTTATCCTTCAAGATTGTAGTGGTCATGGGTTTCGAAGGTTGATCCTAAGGAAACTTAGTGAGTTTCTGCAGTGTATCGTGCAGATGGTACACATCACTAATATTGTGCTTCCATGGTGCTTGGATTAAATTACATGATGTGGAAATGCCGGCGTTGGACTGGGGTGAACACAGTAAGAAGTCTTACAGCAGGTGAATCACTTGAGAAAGGAGCAGTGCTCCGAAATTTAGTGATTCTAAACAAACCCGTTGGAATTTAACCTGGTGTTGTAAGACTTCTTACAGAGTAAATGTTAGTGGAAGGGATGCCAAGCAAGCGGGCGTCTTTGTCCTGGATGGTGTACAGCACCTTGATTTTTTTGGAGCTGCATTCACCCAAACAAGTGGAGAGTATTCGAGCACACTTCTGATTTGTGTCTTCAAGATGGTGCACGAGTTTCAGGGAATCGGGCAGGCGTCTTAGTCGCCAAAGAATTGCTCGCCCCTGACCTGCTCTTGTAGAACAGTATATATTTGGCTGGTCCAGTTCAGTTACAGGTCAATGGTAACCCCCAGGTTGTTGATAGTTGGGGATTATTTGATGATAATGCCAATTAATGTCAAGAGGTGATAGTTTTATTTTATCTAATTGGAGCTGGTAAGTCCTCCACATTTGTGAGGCGCGAATATCACTTTTCAGTTGTCAGGCCGAGCCTGGACTGTTTTCAAGCCTTGCTGTATTTGCCCGTGAACTGCTTCATGGTCTGAGGAGTCAGGCAAATGTTGCTAACGATTGTGCAATCATCAGCGGGCGCCCCCACATCAAAACCTAAGGTGGAACGAAGGTTATTGATGAAACAGCTGAAGACGGTTCAGCCAAGGACAGTACTTCTTACAAATTCTGCAGTGATGTACAAGGACTGAGATGACTGACCTCCAACACCATCTTCATTTCTTCTGGGTATGCCTCCAACCAGTGGTGAGCTTTGCGCCGGATTACCACTGACTCTAGTTTAGTTCCGGCTCGTTGATGCATTACTCAATCAAATGCTGCCATGATGTCAACCGCAGTCACTCGAACCTCACTGGAGAATTTAAATGAAGACCTTTCTATGACTCTGATATTTAAAGAAGGACCACTGGTAAAATCAAAATCGGCGAAACCAATGCAAATATCCTGAGCCTGCTGATGAACGGCACTCCAAGTGGTTTAAATGTACGGCAGCCTCGTCTGTCAGCAAGCAAGTAGAAACGTTTAGAGACAAACTGCATAAAATAATTGGCGTGTCCAGGATTATTTAATTGCTGGAGTCAAAGATTCTGTGTCCGACCAAGTTGCATGTACCACTCGAGCCATGTTGCCTGTGGATTCATGTTGAGTAGATCATCCACCTGTTTGATCGGTGATAAATATTCACCCAGAGCAAACTTATGTGAAGAACCACATTTTCAGTGGGAAGTTCAAAGTCTCACATTTTAAGAAACTCGGCCAAAGCCCAGCTCAAAGCCATCTTTTAGATCTTCACATATTACACACATTTTCAAAAAATTACGATACCAAGTAAGATCAGCAGCATTAAATTGTATCCACGTTATTGCGTTCGAGTATTATCGTCACCAGGACTGAGTCTATAAAAACAATATGGAATTTTGAGACGACGTACGAAAACGTAATTGCCGCCTTCATTGCCTGGCACAGCAGCCCAAATTTGCCACACAGCGAGAAATGCAGAATGTAAAAAGCAATTGGCGAGAAAGGAAGTTCCGAGTGGTCAAGCTGTATGCTAACCGTCATGCCATGCATCAGTTTGCTGAAGCCACTAGTGTTGTCAATCGACTGAGCTTAAATTAACTAAATTTTCTTAACTCACAGAATGATGTCTCATATGTTTCAGACAAGATCCCAGCAGAATATGCTAGATGAAATATTTTGAAAATCTCCTGCGACGTGAACCACCACGGCAAATTACACTGTCTGACTGTCCCCCAACTTAATGTAAAGAACATAAGAACATAACAACATCAGAACTAGGAGAGGGAGCAGGCCACATGACCCCTCAAACCTGCTCCGCTATTCAATGAGATCATGGCTGAACTTTTGTGGACTAAGCTCCACTTTCCGGCCCGAACACCGTAACCCTTAATCCCTTCATTCTTCAAAAAACTATCTATCTTTACCTTAAAAACATTTAATGAAGGAGGCTCATCTGCTTCACTGGGCAAGGAATTCCATAAATTCACAACCCTTTGGGTGAAGAAGTCCCTCCTAAACTCAGTCCTAAATCTACTTCCCCTTATTTTGAGGGTATGCCCCCTCGTTCACCCGCAAGTGGAAACAACCTGCCCGCATCTATCCTATCTATTCTCTTCATAATTTTACATGTTTCTATAAGACCCCCTCTCCCCCCCCCCCCTCCTCCCCCCTCCCCCCCGCCCGGCATCCAGCTAAGTTCCAACGAGTAGAATCCCAGTCTGCTCAACCACATCCTCTTTATCCAACACCTTGAGCATTGGGATTAACTTAGTGAATCTCCTGTGCACACCCTCCAGCGCCAGTACGTCCTTTCGCAGGTACAGAGACCAAAACTGAACACAATACTCCAGCTGTAGCCTCACTAACACCTTATACAATTGCAGCACAACCTCCCTAGCTTAAACTCCATCCCTGCAGCAATGAAGGACAAAACGCCATTTCACTTTTTAATCACCTGTTACACCTGTAAATCAACTTTTTGCGACTCATGCACTGGCACACCCAGGTCTCTCTGCACAGCAGCATGGTTTTCTTTCTTACCATTTAAATAATAATCCCTGTTGCTGTTATCTCTACCAAAATGGAGAACATCACATTTGTCAACATTGTATTCCATCTGCCAGACCCTAGCCCATTCACTTAACCTATCCAAATCCCTCTGCAGACTTGCGGTATCCTCTGCACTTTTTGCTTTACCACTCATCTTAGTGTCGTCTGCAAACTTGGACACATTGCACTTGATCCCCAACTCCAAATCATCCATGTAAATTGTGAACAATTGTGGTCCAAACACTGATCTCTGAGGGACACCACGAGCTACTGATTGCCAACCAGGAAACACCCATTAATCCCTACTCTTTTCTTTCTATTAATTGACCAATTCTCTATCCATGCTACTACTTTACCCTTAATGCCATGCATCTTTATCTTATGCAGCAACCTTTTGTGTAGCACCTTGTGAAAAACTGTCTGGAAATCCAGATATGCCACATCCATTGGCTCCCCTTTATCTACATCACCGGTTATGACCTCAAAATATTCCACTAAATTATTTAGGCACGACCTTCCCTTTATAAACCCATCCTGCGTCTGCCCAATGGGCCAATTGTCATTCAAATGCCTCGCTGGGTTTCATCATTACATTGTAAAATGAGTTCTGTATCAAACACATACAAGAACATGGATGAACTGCAAAATAATAAAGCTATAATGAATTGACGTGATGCAGCAATGTATTAAATGGATGAAAAATAAATACAGCCTGCACGCACGATGCTGAGCTTTTGTTCAAATTGGAGGCCCATAATTCATCCTATCGAACTGCGAACTAAACGTTAAAATCTTGCTCAGGAATAAAATAAAGTCACATGCCTTCAAGAAGCGAAGTTCATAATGTTGTCGAAATTATCGAAGTATCTTGTCTAAATTTGGAGAAATCCTGACGCACATTCACTTGAATTGCCTGCATCGTATAGTGAAGAAATTCCTCGCAAATTGAGTCTTACAGTCAAAGGTTTTGTATCGTATATGTTGCCAGACAAATCCAACGAAAATGTTGAGAACTGCACCAGGAATCCATTATTGTACGCATCGACCTGACTGAAGTATTTCAATTAATCGTACAGCTGAATTGTGCTTCACGTATTTCTAAATGGAGAACAACACCACAATCAGACTGTTTGATGATTACTTGACTGCAACTGCCGCGATTCAGAGATCTGATGAACTACTTTAATATCAAGTCGGATATCACACGAAGTTCTGTGAGACTTCCCCAGACTTCTTTATCTGTCAGTGGTTATTCTCCTCATCACTAATAAGCTGCCAACTGGTGTAATTATTGAATATTGCCGGAATGCAAACCCATTAATCTTCATGACAATCCTCCTAACAATGACAACATATTACTGAGTGGCGTGAATATTTCGAGTGCTAGTGCCACTCAGCACCAATTTTGCAAGCCACTCGCCATCTCTCACTTACTTCAAGTATGAGATTCGACGGATTTTCTGGAGTTCGTCCCATAATTTGGTGTTCATCTCTCTCAAAAGACCACCTGCCGAAAGATGGAGCACCGGACCGACTTTCTATAAATTAAACCTCCGAGTCTGGGACAACAAATGCCCAATTTGAGTAAACAGATTATTGCATTAAACAACGGGTTTCATCATTACATTGTAAAATGAGTTCTGTATCAAACACAAACAAGAACATGGAGAAACTGCAAAATAATGCCACCATCATATCCTCGGAGCCTAATGACAGGATCGTCGAACAAATTAAAGTTTCCTACCTGAAAACAGCTCCACAAGCATTCACGGCAATTCCTGCAAAATGCACAGTGATGGCACTGGCATTGTATTCAGCCATTTTAGGGTCCCGGTCCCTATATGCCCTGCCTGTTCACTCTCTGAAGATTATTGCTCAAGGATAGGACAAAGATGGCGACACCAAGTATCTGCAAAGATTGCCTTCAAACATGGAGAATTTGAGATCCATTACTGGGAAGAGGTAGATATTAATTCATTCAAAATAGCGACGCATACATGTGGGAACGCTACCATCTGGAACTCCCCTTGCACGCCATCATGGCTTGAAAATATATTGCAATTCCTTCACTGTATGCAGAGTAACAATCCTGGAAATTCCCGCGAAGAGCACGGTTTGTGCACCTGCACGACACAGCCTGCAATCGTTCCAAACTGCAGTTTGCCAGCACCATCTCGAGGTCAAGTGACACATGCTGGCATAGTGAGAAAAGTCCAGGTCCCATGAATAAATGAAAACAAAAACACTCATAATCTCAAGGCTTTTATTTATCTTTTGTTTGTTCATTTGTTTACACCTTGTTAATTTCAACTTCCACTGATTGCATGCCACAACATTTTACTGCGGCTGAACACCCCCCCCCCTCTCAAGTTATCTCTTAATGCCTATGTTTTCATAGGGCCTATAGTCTGTTTTCGGCACAATAAAAATCTGTAGCTGATTTTGGTACATAGTAATCCAACTGAACATGTGTTTATCATTCGAACAGGAGTAGAAAGTCAGCCCCTCATGCCTGCTCCGCCATTTAATAAGACCATGGTTAACCTTGTGGACGACTCCATATAACATTGTTTGGCCCGTATGACAGAATGCCTTTGCTGAGCAAACATGTACCAATATAAGATTTGAAACTAACAACTGATCGATCATCAATTGACCTCTGTCACCCTGTGTGTGGTGACGTTATTCCTAGCAATTCTCCTGAATGATTTGGACCTAATTTTAGACTATGGCCTATATTTCCCGAAATTAACAACAGTGGTAACAGTTTATTTTGATCTACCCTGTACGTTCCTGTTAATACCTTGAGGACTTAGATCAGATCACCCCTGCTACTCCTAAATTATAGAGGAGGCAAAGATAATTCGTACACTCTCTTCCCATATCTTAACCCCCAGAGTTCTGGTATACTTCATGTTCACCTGTTTTCACTCCCTCCAAGGCCAACGTACCTTTTCTGAGGTGTGCTGCCCAGATCTGCTCACGGTACCCCAAGTGGGTTCTAGCCAGGATTCAGGAAAGCTGCAGCATAGATTCAATGTCCTTATCATTCAGTCCTTCAAAAGTGCAGTCTAGTATTAACCACCGTGATTACATGTTGCACTTACTCGTGGCATTTATAAGATCTATGCACTTGAACCTCACGTTATTTTTGGAAGTCCACTAAATTTAGCTTTACCCCATCTTGAATATTCCCTGTGCTATCCTTCATTGGCCACAAATTGATAAGCTCACGCATTGAAATCCATCTGCCACAGTTTTGCCCATTCATCAAGTCTAGCGATATCGCTGTCTTAAATGCCACACAACTTGGTGGCATCGGCAAATTTTTTACGGCATTTCCATGTCATTATCCAAGTCATTAATGAATAATGTGACCAATTGAGGACCGAACACAGATCATTGTGGGAAACCACTCATAACATCCTTCGAATTTGAGTACCTTCCTATTATCCCTACATTCTGTTGCATGCCCTCAACCAACTTTTCAGCCCTTTCAGTAATTTGGGTTCAATGCCGTGGATTTCTAACTTAGAGAACAGTCCCTTATGTGGGACTTTATGACATAACTTCCAGAAGTCTATTTAAACAGCATGCACATTCATGTCTTCAAAATATTCAAAGAGGTTTGTCGGGCTTTATCTATCTGTCCGAAATCCATGTTGGCTCTCATTGATTCGTTGAAAATTTCGAAATGTTCAGTTACCCATCTGAGAATTCCCTGATTTTCGACTTTCGCACTTCTTAAGGAGGGAAGTGACATGAGCAATTGACCAATCCAGAGAGACGACTCTTCAATTTGGGAATTCTGAAAAATTATACTTGTGGCATCTATAATATGCTCCCCGACTTCTTTCAACACTCTTTAATCGGAATCATCAGGTCCTCCGGATTTGTCACATTAAGTTCCATTAATTTCACAATTATCGATGTTTTGCACATGTTAACCTTAATTACTCCTTCTCGCCCATCCACTGTTAATCTTCCGGAACCCTCCGGCAAACTATCAGCCTGGGGCAAAGTCATTATTTAAAATCCCTACCATTTCCCCATAATCTCTGAAAGAAATACCCACTTTTAGTCTTTCGCAGGCCAACATTGCTCCTGAGTACCCGAATTTGATTGTGAGCCTGTTGCGCATTTAATCTATTCATTACACTCCAGTTTACACTAAAAGCTTGGTCGACATTTTCAAAGGGCATAACAGTTCAAGTCATTCGTCACTCGTTGCAAAGGTAGGCGACTAGGTTGTGGCTCTGAATATCATTCGGCAGCATGTGGATTATTTGAGTCTATTCATTTGCGCTGTTATTCCTGTAATCTCTTAACAATTGGAATTTTCGGAGTTTCAGGAGTGTGTTTATGTGTATGGGGGCCTGGTGGTGGTGGGGATCGGTGGGTGTGGACGCTGAAATGTAAGCCTTTGCCATAATTAACTGAATGAAACTAATTATAAGTTTACGATACCAGCAGGCTTGTCATGAAAACGGATATCAGAACGTCACTCTCATCAATCAAGTTTCCATTACAGGTTGCGCTGAACAACCACACCAATCACACGCTAACCGTCCTCCAAAGTTTATAAACTGAGTGAAAATCTTCACGTTTCGAAGGCTCGAAGGCCCGCACCGCTGATTGAAACGGTGGTCCCTCTCTGGCGGCGAAAACTGAGGGTTGGGCATGTAAAACCTGTATCTGCATGTATTTAAATGTGATAAGCGGGTTGGACAGAACATTCTCCTAGTTTTCGCCTTGATCCCCACGACTCAGGTAAAAGTATCGGCGGCGAGACTTACTACAAGTATTTACAAACGCGGACTGGGCGCCTTAGCTGCTGAGGGGGTGCGGGAGCCAAAAGGAAACATGGATCCCTGGCTCAGACCGACTTTGCTTCAGTGTGTCTTTTCTACTCACTCCTTTGGTGCTACTTACAGGCTCCTGGCTCCTCACATTAATCAGTCCTCCCTGTCTCCTTTGAATGTTCAAAAAGGTTCTTGCCATCTGTAAGCCCACCCAGGTCCTCCTCTGGGCACCCTCATACCCCAGCTGTATCATCAAGGGTCAAGCACAGTCGGAGCCCGCCAAGTGTTAGCACTCCTCAGAAGCGTTGCCCGGTTGCACAGAAATTAGTGGATCAGTATAGCTCCCCCAGCTAGTGGAGACCTGTACCGTGGCCACCTTTTGCAGCCCTCACTGGTTCTCCGCCCCTTAGAAGGCAAAGGCCTCGTAATTTAATCAGTAACCCTCCAGATCACCAACCGTCTGCCTTTGCTGTGCTGGTAGCGCTGACTGCCAGTACCACTAACTCCCAGGCAGTGTTCAAGAGAACGGCTTTGAGGCTGTGACCCACCTTTGGTAAGAGGGTGTCCATCCGCTGCTCCTTGTCATGGTCCTGTGGGCCCATCTCGGACAACTGACCTCGGGAGGGGGAGGGGGCAGGTGGTTTGTGAGCCATCTTCGTGGCTGCAGTGCGTAAGTCGGAACTGGAGGGCTTTAAAACATTTCCAGTTGCGAGGCTCTTTGGCTCTAAAGTTGGACCCCGCGGTTAGAACACGAGCTAGGCAGGGTAGCAGCAATCTCTCAAACTGGGCATTGTGTTCCACATCAACGCGGCAGCATGTTGCCTTAACTTTAAACTGTTATTAACATTCAGGTTATTAGTCATATTACTTCTGGGGAAAGTGGCAGTGGTAAATCAAACAAATATTAGCGGAACTTTGTCAAATAGTTAATTCATGATTTTAAGATAAAGTTTAATTGTATTCAATACATGTTTTTCAGATTACTGACGCATCCAAGAATCTTTACAAACTCTGACCCTACCAGAACCCAGCCACCAGTCCAAACCTATTTCTAAATTGCTGTCCTTCAAATTATTTTAGAATGTCTTCGCCCCACGGATTTCATTTCCTTTTGCACATCTGTGAAAGTTATTTACTGTGATTGGATGTTTGGACAGGCTAACACAGTCGCTGCTGCTCCAAGCTGTGACTGCCTTGGAACGAACATGGAGCAGGAGGTGAAGTCGCAGTCAAGCATAATTCTCTATCAGCGATAATCACTTTCTGGTTAACAGCGAGCGGTTTTATTTCGGCATTGAACGCAAACTCCAGGCCGCTGCAATAAACAGCTTTCTCAGGCAAGTATGCGGTTAAATTGTTAAAGTAAGTCGTCGAATCGGCGGAACGTAACACTTAATTAGCTTTGATCGCATCTGCATATTACTTGTTGAAATATTTCATTACTCACCGTCACTTTTTGGCACATTTTGTAATTCTACAGGACCAAAGATGAAAGTGATTGCATTTGTTTCTAAATGTTAATTTAAGGAAATGCTGTTTCAAACATACCTCAACTCCATATGCAAAGGAATTGTTTTGCTTCGCAAGATAACATACTTGCTCCCTTTTTATTTCATACGTCATTGAGCACGTGAAGCGATCATTTTGTTTAACTTAAGCTTCAGTGTCAGAAACTTACTGTATCAAATGAAAGCTGGTTTCCACATGTCAGCAGAAATCTGCATGGTGCAGTATCGTGTAACGCTATTTTCCATTATGTATCTCACTTGCACTGGCTCCGCTCATTGGCAAATTCAATATTACACACTTTTTCCATTCAGGACATGCTATTTAGGTAATGACGTGATAAACAGCATAATTGACGGTCCAGCAACTTGTAGCAATTGCAGTCGGGGAACATGTCATTGTTGACAATAACATTATTTCGTCAAACTAACAGGATCTATAAATACGGGTTATTGTTTTTATTACTGGCTGCTGCGATTCCGGATAGACATTTTATTCACATGTTTTCGTGATTTGAATTATGCATGCCTAATTTACGAAATATGGCTACAATATATAATTGAACGAATTTGTATCCGTTCGTGGGACGTGGGAGTCGCCGGCTGGGCCAGCATTTATTTGCGATCATCAATGAAGCATCATCAGTAGCTCAAACGTAGGAAACTAAAACAGCGTGTCACTGAACATAGAGGGAGATGTTAGGCCAGATGATCACAAGTCTTCCGGAAGATTAGGCTTTGCGGTGTGTATTAATGAATGGTAGGAAACAGGGGTGGGATGTCAAAAATTCTAGTCAACTAAATGCATGTCCAAGGTTGTGAAGAAACCATTATTGCGACTTCACAAGACGTCTGCCAGTAGGCGTATCTATGAATATTTAGGATCGTAAGGAGACTAGACTCATCAGTACGATAATGGCATGGAAATATTAGTAAGCCGGCCTCAGTATCAATACATCATTTATTCGGGAGCCAAGAGAGTTTATGAGGTAACCAATGATCGTTGAAAGGTCCATTGTAAAATATTTCTATATCTCCATCAGATTTCGAATATTACATGTTTGACCTGATTGATTGACGAGTAAAACCAAATTCCATAAGTATTATTATATTTCCGAGGTAATTAGTTGGTTGTTGCAGTGATTTTTGTCATTCTGGTGACTGGGAAATATGGCCCGATCAAATGGCAAGACATAGCTCGGATGTTCATCTTCTCAAAGGATTTCCATTTTTCAGAAAGGATCTGGAAAACGGCATGTGTGCCTCGCATTAGCACTAGAACAAAAATAGTAAGTTATTATAACTATTGATTACATTGTAAAATCTAAGGCCCATAGCAATATAAATGGAACCTGAATGCTCAAGACTAACGGCCCTCATGTGATTGTTGTTTGGGTGTGAACTGGAAGATATTCACATAATAAAAGTATGCTAGCCTAGAATTTGTTTGAATATCTTTTGCTTCGAAAACCGTGGGAGTACAAAAGCAATTGGTGGTTTCATGGTTTTTCATGGGTAGAACATATGGTGTTCATTTAAATGGATCTGAATTTGAGCAATAAACAATATTTGCACTGTGTTCTTTCGGTTTCATCGTTGCTATGGCATAAAATTCTGAATGAAATTTCTTCAACGGCAACAAATTATTTGACACTATAATGACATTTGATGGCAACAATGCCAAATTGCAGTTTAATTTTTAAATATCCAATGTTCATTTACCTGCATCATTCAAGCGGTCCTTCAATGAATGTATTTCTACAACACAATAGAATAATGCAAACATTGGGACCATTACACCCTTTTTTGTACACTACCGCGCATAATCATGGGATGAACCACTATTTCAGCCCTGTTTGCACGGACACGCTTAAAATTAAGCCAACTCTTTGGGATAGAACGGTTGCCTTCCAGAACTTATATTTGTGCCTGTTATGGCAGAGCGTGGTGACAAAGGCCTCAACTGAGGACCATATCTGAGAAATATTATCTTCTTAATTTCTTTTTTCAAGGAACTGGTGATAATTTCACCCATCTAATAATTGTAACTTTTGTATGTTTTAACGCACGCGATTAATAATATTTAAATTAATTTGTTTCAACGTTTTACACCCGGCATGTTTCAAAGAGAATACACAGGAACTAAGATAACCTTCTGTTAGCTTAATGCTAAATTAAAGAATGCCCTTCATACTGAAGAGACGCATAGTTTGGAAAGGTTTCTCTCTATTTGCAAAATGAATGCCTGGAGCAAACCGTCACTTGGCAGCGGGTCGTACCTGCATAAGTGGATGTTTGATTGTGTGGTTGTCACCAGACATTCAGCAGAGTCGAAATGTAGGCGAGATCCAGGTGGATCGCTGTATCCCCAAATATGTAAGATGTCTAAATTTGCACTCAGTATCATGAATTATTGAGAGTTCTCGAGGAGAGTAATACAGACGATCAACCAATATGACGCAATCCAATGGACGTCTGTCAGAATCAATCAAACACGTGGGTAGCTTAATTTATTGCGAACATTGCTTAATTCCAGAGGAGACAGGCATGTACCCAAATATTCTTTGAAGTAAAACAAGATGCAAAATGTAATCTGCCATTATCTGTTTTCTGTGATGCCTTATACAGTTGAAACCGGCTAATATATATTTGCTAGTAGCATCCAAACATTTCAATTCTTGGCTAATAAATTTGAAAGGGCGCACAGCAGACCGGATATGAGTTATGCAGAACGCAATGTTTGGAATTGGAACTGACATGCATAGAACATACAGAGAAAATAGAAACAGGAGGCGGCCATTCGGCCCATCGAGCCTGCTCAGCCAGTCATTTGATCATGACTGATGATCAAGTTCATTACCCTGATTCCGCCTTCCCCTATCTCGCTTGATCACTTGAGCCCCAAGAGCTATTTCTAATTCCTTATTGAAATTTCCCAAAGTTGTGGCCTCAATTACTTTCTATGGTAGTGAATTCCACAGATTCACCATTCTCTGGGGGAAGAGATTTCTCCTCAGCTCAGTACTAATATGTTGCCTGGTATGGAGGACAGTAGTTTTGAGGAGATGTTGGATCAACTAATTTTGTTCTCACTGGAACAACGGAGGCTGAGCGGCAACCTGAGAGAAGTCTACACAATTGTGAAGGGAGTGGACATAGTGGATATACAGAAGCTTTTTTTTAACCAGGGTCGAAGAGCCAATTGGAGGGGACAAAGGTTTCAGGTGTGAGGGACAAATTTTGAGATGATGTTGGAGGGAAATAATTTAATCAAAAAGTGCTTTGAACTCTCTGCCAAAGGTTGTGTTGGAAGAATGTATCATAGTGACATTTGCGGGGTGTCTTTACAGATCCATGAATAAAATGGGAAAAGAGGCATATTGACCCTGGAAGTGCAGCAACGTTGTGGATGGAGTGGCAGCATGGCCGCCGCAGGCTTGGAGGGTCGTAGTGCCTGTTCCTGCGCTGTACCTTTTTTCTTCATTGTTATTTGTTTATCATTGATACTCACGTTATGACCCTATTTCTGGATTCCGCACCATCAGTAATATTCTTTCTTTTTTTAAATACATTTAGAGTAGCCAATTATTTTTATTTTTCCAATTAAGGGGCAATTTACCGTGGCCAATCCACCTAACCAGCACATCTTTGGGTTGAGGGGGTGAAACCCACGCAGACATGCGGATAATCTGCAAACTCTACACGGAAAGTGACCCAGGGCCGGGATTTGAACCTGGGA